>NC_143150.1:88155000-88761562 GCF_059928025.1 Delphinapterus leucas
AGTGGGGCTACAGTAGGTAGTTCAGTAGAAACTTCTCAAATACAAAGGGATTGGAACAAAAAAATACCTCCCCATTTTTTTTTCTTTGCTTAATGGATGAACCATGGGGATGAATACAGGACTTGTAAGTTTGTGATTTTGTGAGTAACGGCACACGTGTGCACAGTCACGGGCGTGAGCCCAACGGTCAATGGAGGTCAAGTCCAGGTGAGTGTTTCCACTCTCTCGCAAAGAGGCAGCGCTCCTTGATTTCTCCTGCTTCTTTGATCACTCCCTCTGGTCCCCTGACTGCTGTATCCCTGCTCTTCACTGATACTGTCCTCTGTACAGACCTCTAATTCAGCAACTAAACCCTTCCTAGCGCTGTTCCGTTCATGGCTCAGAGTCAAATGCGAAACCCTCAGAAAGGTGTACGAGGCCCTACAAGATCTGGCCCCATTTCCTCTCTGACTTTACCCCACCAGCCTCCCTTCAGTCACTCAGGTCCAGGACTCTGCAGTTTCTGGGTCTTGTCAGCCAGGCTCCCTCCTCAGGGTCTTTGCTCTAGCTCTTCCCTTTGCCCGGATGCTCCTCACCCACATCTGCCTGGCTGACTTCCTCATTTCCCTGGAGGCCTTGCTCAGTTCTCGCCTTCTCAGTGAGGGCTAACCAGGCCACAGAACAGCATATTGCCAAGTGCACCCGTCTTTCCCACCCTCCACCCTATCCCTGATCCCCTTTGCCTTGGCCTAAATTGTCCTTTTGTTATAACACTTATCAACTAACAGACTCTGTTATTTACTTCTTTGTTACGTTTGTTGCTTACCTCTGTCCTCCCCCAGAGCTCCCAGCTGTGAGGTCCTTGGTCTTAGGGATCTTTGTCTCTTGCTCACTGGTCAATCTCCAGCAGCCCAGAACTTTGCTGAGCACACATTGTAGTCATGCAGAGGATATCTGTTGATGTAACGAATGTGTCTGTCTCCCTTGGTACATTGTGATACCCTTGAGGGCAAGGGCCATGTTTCATTGGTCTTTGTCAGTCCATGATCCAGGACACTTTCTGATACAACTGGGAAGGCACTACTGAATATTCATTGAATTAATCAATCCGTTAATTAATTAATTTGTGAAAGCGATACTAACAGGGAAAACATTCTGTTTACAAACTGCAGTTATTCCAGTAGGTGCCATCTGTGTGAGCACCATGTCTGTATCAGCTGCCATGCAAACTCTGTTGGTCGGTGCGGCCAGATGTCTGACTCATTTTCCGTGGATCCCTCCTAGGCCAGCCCTGTGCTTACTACACAGCATGACTTAGGGTGGCGTTTCCAGACCTCAGACCTTCGTCACCTAAATAGACTTTGCTTTATCTGCGCAGAACATGTACTAATTTACATAATATATTTTCTTCAAATAAAATTGTATCTTTGAGAATAAAAGGTAATCATACAGTTAAACGTGGTGAACGCAAAAGAATGTAATGAGCTAGTTGAAATGAAAGTTGAGATTAATGTGAAGTAATAGTACATGCAACGATGGGCACCAAGCTAGGCTCTTCATTGATCTTCTGTAGTTGAATCCTAGGACTACAGGATTTGTAGTTGAATTCCTTCAAAGGAAATATTGTCATTCCCACTTCATAAGGGAGACTGTTGAGATGACGGACATTCTGTAAGTTGCCCACGATCTGGCAGTAGATAGCCCAAATGAGAGGGAAACTCGGGGCTCACCGATGATAACACCCCAGAAAGAGTGCAGCATAGGCAGACCCCCGCTTAATTTGCTCCCAGCAGTCCTGTCCGGTTCCCTTCCTTTTTTCACTGATCCAGCTCTCCAAAGCTTTCATCCCATCTCCTAACACTTGCAGAAGCTCTTCATCCCAGAGATCTCGCCCCAGCTGCTTTGGCCAAACGTTGGTATATTCAACACTGATTCCTGCTGCGGCAGATGGAAGGTGACTATTCTGAGTCCTCGTGAAGGAACAAAGTAATTGTTGTTTACACTCCTTCATGACTTTTGATGATTGTGGATCCTGGGGAGGGTCCTTTGTTGCAGAGCTAGTTTCCTTGTGTGAGAATCCTGTTCTTGGCAGGATGCCCTTTTCTTCCACAAAGACATCCAACTGGCCCAGGAGGGAAGATCAGGAGTTTACTGATCAATGCTGCTGTGCACCCACAGGCCCAGGCACCGTGAGACCAGTTCCCTCAGAAGCAATACTACAGATTTCTCAGGGTTACCAAGCTGTTCTGCACATTTCGCAGGCTCCTTTGATGAAGACCACAAGCGAGGTATAGAATCAAAATTGGGATCAGGAAAACGGCCACATTCTCCCGGTACCCCCAGCAAAATCCACCTGTTCTGGGAAGGTGCACCATTAGTGAGCAGCATGGTAGGGTGGCTCTGACCAGGGGTTCTGAGCCGGGCATCATCCTCTGGAATTCGAGATTAGTAGGAAAACGGCTTTTCCTTTACTCTTTTCCCCCCATCTTCTCCTCGGGTGTTTATTATTTCAGGGCACATTGGAAAATCGGTGGTTTTCTTAGCAGTTTTCCCCAAATACGAGATCTCCTAGGAGAGGACACCAATTAGACTCTTAGTTTCTGAGCTTCGCTTTAACTTTGATCAAATAGCTTTTAGTACCAGCCTACATCTCAAAGGAGGTATCCTTGATTTGTTGCTTCGGATGAACTTTCTGCTGTGTGTAATTCCCAAAATTCTTGTAAAGGAATCCTGTTTTTCTGTTGTTGCTTTTTCCTAACTACGTATCAGAAGAGATGATAAAATCTCTTTGAGGGCCTACCATGTGTCAGGTATTTACATATCTCACTGACAATTTTCATAAAATCCCTGTGGCATAAGTACCATTATTCCAGTTTCACAAATGAGGAAACCAAGGCCCAGGAGGGTAGATACCTTGCTCTTCACAGAGCTAGGAAGTGGCAGAGCTGGGATTTAGGAGAACTGCTGTCACAATCCATTGTCTGCATATCTCCACATTTTTTAAAAGTTTTTGAAAAAAATTCCTGTGTTCTTGAGAGTCACCAATGTAAATTTTAAAATTCCACACCGTTGCTATGTCATCATTCTATTTATTTTTCGAGTTTTTCTCATGACAAATAGTACCTTCCTTTACAGAAAACATTAAGCTTATAACATTAGAGTTGGGGGTGGCAGACATGGAAAGGCTTACACATGGCTAAGTTCTGGGAATTGTTGCTTTTAGCCATATTGTGGGCTAAAGACCGTGCCACGTGCTGTGTAGAGGCACATGGACAAATGAACCAGATCTCGTCCTCCAACACCTCCTAGGTTCTAGAAGAGTTTGCATGATACTCAAAAACCACACACATGCTACCTATATAGAATGCATCTACTGTCCTACTCCCAGATTGCAAGTGGATGCTTTTGCTGTCAGAGTTTCAGTATGAAAGAAATGCCTTCAGCAAACCTTCAGCAATGCCTACCATGTTTCATGCAGTGTACGTCGTACAGGATAAGCAAAGAGCAAAGAAAATATGGTACCAGCCCTTAAGGATCTCACAGGAAAACAAACATAAAAAAGAATGTAATTTCTGAATTAGAAGTATCCACGGAGTACATTTACAGTGCAAGAGAGGAAAAGAGGAAGAGGAGACAAAGACTTGGGTGATAAAAAAAATAGAGGCAGTAGGATCAGGAGTCAGATCAGGGGAACTGAGACCTTGTGACTGTGAACATGAAGGCCTCTATCTGAAAATTCCACTGTTTGGGGGCTCATGGATGTGATTCCTCAATCCCGAATATTTGTGATTTTCAGCAAAACAAATAATCAAATTACCAGTCTTATATTCACTAATTAATTTCTGCAGTTAAATTTCTTTAAATGATTTTTATGCTTCAGTCACTTTTCACTTGCAAAGCCTAGGGGCTTTAAAAAGGCTCCCACCGTGAGGACATTTCAGAAACTGAGAGATTGTTAGAAAGGCCAACACTGATCACGAAGCCAGGAAGTCAGCAGTGCACTGGTACTAGAAGCTGCTGAATACAGGGAGCTGGTGTAAAAGTCAGAAAATGCGTATGTTCCACGTGCCGTGGTAGGCTCTGGGGTTAGAGGGATCAGGCAAGCTGATCCAGCTGCCTTAGTACAGAAAATCACGCAGGCAGATCTTAAACCCAGTGGTCTGTAAAGATTTGTCAGGATTATCGAGGCGTCTCACCTGCGCACACACGCGCGCGCACACATACACACACTCACACACAGTTAATAACGTAGAATTCTGAAACACAGCTAGGATCACAGAGTGTTGGAGCCAGTCCGTCTACCTCTAAAGCCTCAAAGAATATCTATGGCACCAAACCCTTTTTCATAAAAATTTATTTCCATTTAATTCAGAGGCACTACCTGCAGTTCCCCTGACTGTGCTTGCCTGCTGTTGCCCTGTAGGGAGCCTGGGAACTGAGTGTTCTGCTTTATCTGAAGTGCAGGGACTGAGTGGGCAGCTCCAGTGTCCAAGCCCTTCACACTGAGTATGGCCCTGTCTTACCAGGACGTGCCCTCATGTTGCTGTCACACTGCAGGCTGTCTGTTCTTGCCTCTGTATTGCAGTTAATCTTCCACTACACTAGCGTTAGACTTCTCTGCCCTGCGACTTTGGTGGCGCTTATTTTAATTTGCACCTTAGAGGTTCATGTGGTTATGGCTGGGCCAGAAATGATTCCTCACCCTCCCCAGTAGGTTGGATACTACAGAGAATTACCTTACGCACAACAGGTTCAATATGCTAATGACCTGAATACCAGTGTGTCAGCTTTCTAGTGCTGCGTAACAAATTGCCGCAAATTTGGCAGCTTAAACCAGCACGTATTTATTATTTCACGGTTTCCCCAGGTAACACGTGTGGCATGCATCAAGTGAGTTCTCTGGTTAGGGTCTCACAAGGCTGAAATCAAGGTGTCAGTGGGCCTGGGATCTTACCTGGAGGCTCCGGGGAAAAAGCAGCTGCCAAGCTCATTCATCCAGGTGAGTGGCAGAATCCAGCTCCTGTGGTGGCAGGACTGAACTATGTCCTTGCAGGATGTCGTCGGGGCTGCTCTCAGATCCTAGAGGCTGCCTGTGTATGGTTCCCTCCATCTTTAAGCAAACAGTGGTGTGTCAGATCCTCCTTGGGCTTCAGATCTCTGTTGCTTCCCTCTGCTGCAAGCCAGAGAGAACGGTCTGCTTTTAAAGGGCTCCTGTGGTTAGATTAGGCCCTTTTGGATAATCCAGGATAATCTCCTTATTTTAAGGTCAGGGGTTTAATAACCTCAATTACAACTGCAAAATCCTGTTAGCCATGCAGCATAGTGCAAATGTGCACGTGATTCCTCCTCTAATTCGCAATACCTGGGATCATGGTGGGATATGTTGGGAGACCAGTTTTAGAATTCTGCCTACCACAGCCTTTACTAACCATCAGATGATTATTTGTTAAAACCCTGTTCTGCGACCCTGATGGGGTATCTGTAATTCCTGTGATCATACTGCCCACTCTTTACTGAGTTCCATCATGTCATCATGTAGTTTTACTTGCACCAGGTGCTTGTGCCTTCCCAAGTGTATTGGTCAGGGTTCCAGAGGAACAGGACCAATAGGATATTTAGAGAGAGAGAGAGAGAGAGAGAGAGAGAGAGAGAGAGAGAGATTTTTCTTATTAGGAATTGGCTCCCATGTTTGTGGAGGCTGACAAGACCCAAGACCTGCACTTGGCAAGGTGGAGACCCAGGAGAGCTGATGGTGTAGTTCCAGTCCGAGTCCAAAGGCCTGAGAACCAGGAGAGCCAGTGGTGTAAGTTCCAGTCCCGAAGTTGCTGGCATCGTCTCAAGAAGATGCGCTTTTTCAGTTCAAGTCCGCAGGCAGGGAAAGACCAGTGTCCCACCTCAAGCAGTCAGGCTTGAGTCCCTCCTGCTTGAGGGAAGGTCAGCTTTTTTTGTCCTATTCAGGCTTTCGAGTGATTGCCATGGGACACTCCCACTAGAGGGCCACCTGCTTTACTCAGTCTACCTATCCAAATGGTGATCTCATCTAAAACTCCCTCACAGACACACTCACAATAATGGTCGACCTAATATCTGGGCATCCTCCGTGGGCCAGTCACGTCGACACATAATATCACACGTCACTCCAGGCACCTTGACACAGTCCATAATTTAACATTTATTTAAAAATTCCTATTCTATCTCAATTAACTGTTCGGTTTCCCAGCTTCGTCGCCTATAAGACGGAGTTGTGAATAATTTCACTTTGTTCGTTGCATTTAAACTAATTACCTTTAAGGTTATATGTGTGAAAGGGAAAAACGGATCAGGAAGCAGCTTACATTCTTTACCGTATAGGAGAATTCTGCATCATGTGGCACGCAGATTTAATAATACCTAATATTTATGAAATATTTACCATATTTAGCAAGTCCTTTTGTAAGCTCTTTAAATGCTTTACCTCATTTGTTCAGCAAAACACCGTGAGATACATGCCATTGTTAGTCCCCTTTCCGTATGAAGAAACTGAAGCACAGAAGTTAAGTAATTTGTCCAAGATGACAGCTGGTAAGTGGCAGGCCCAGGATTGGAATCTATGGCTTCAGAACCAATGTCCCTAACTAATTAGTGTGACCATATAATTTGTCATCCACACCAGAATGAGAGCACTATTAAAAACTATACCTCAGTGGGCATAAAACAGGAAAGACTTAACACGTATGAAGACACTGCTCACTCTGTTAGTGAACATTCTTTGGGTTGCAAGTAGCAGAAAATTCTTTCCTAGATTGGCTCAATTCAAAAGGAAGTTCATGATCTCTGAGTATTTGTAACATCAGCATCACTTTTCCTCCCTCTGCTCGATTATTCCTGTCAGCATACAAACTGGTGTTGTTATTTTTATTATTATTATTATTATTAAAAAACAAACACAAAACGACGTTCTTTTTGCCTCACTCCCTCTTACCTTCTATGGGGCCTTTTCTCCTCCCCTTGGTAGCAGACCTCCCATAAGGAGCGTCTACACTCACTGTCTCCAGTTCCCCTCCTCCCATTCTGTCTTAATCTCACTCTGATCGAACAAGTACACCTTCACCTAAACTGCAACTGTTGCGGTCAACGTAAGAATGACATTGATATTTCTAAGTCAATGGCTGTGTCACAGTCCCCTCCTTAAGTGACCTGTCCATAATTTTGGACCCAGTTGATCCCTCCCTCCACCTGGAACTACTTTCTCCCCTGATGTATTATTCAGCATTCTCTAGAGACGTGGAAACAATAGGATATGTATACGGGAAGTGATTTATTAAAAGGAATTGTCTCACGCAATTGTGGAGGCTGAGAAGTCTCCCAGACTGGTGTCTGCAAGCTGGAGACCCAGAAGAGCTGGTGGCCTAATTCAGTTTGACAGTGGCCCGAGGACCAAGAGAACCAACGATGTAGATTCCAGTCGGGGTCTGAAGACCTGAGAAACTGTAGTGCCGAGGACAGAAGAAGATCAATGTCCCAGTTCATTCAGTCAGGCAGGAAAGACTCAGTTTTTCCTTCCTCCACGTGTTGGTTCTGTTCAGGCCTCGAGGGATTGTTTGATGTCCACGTGTGCTGGGAAGGGCACACTGCTTTCCTGAGTCCACAGATTCAAATGTTAGTTTCACCTGGAAAGAGCCTTACAGACATACCCAGAGATGATGTTTAGCCAAATATTTGGACACCCCGTTATCCAGTCAAGTTGACACATACACACCTGCATTCCAGGACAGTACTTTCCTGGTTGTTCTCTGATGTCATGCAGCTGTAGCTCCTCAGTCTTCTTGGCTGTTTCTCCTCCTGTTCCTGTGACCTCTTGATACCGACAAACCTCAGAACTGAATCCTTGTCCTCTTCTCCTCTCTACCTACACTCATTCCTTTCGTGATCTCATCCAGTACTGTGGCTTTCTATGCCATCTGGACCCTCTTCTCTCCCCAGTTTAGATATCCAACTTAGACTCCAGCGTCTGTTGCCACTGTCCACTTGGAAGTCCACGTGGATGTCTAATAGACATTAGATTTTAGCCCTGTAAAAACTGAACTTATTTCAAACAGTCGGCTTCTGTTCTTTGTCATCTCAGTTAACATTATCCTTCTAACGACAGCCTCTTCAATAAGTGGTGCTGGGAAAACTGGACAGCTACATGGAAAAGAATGAAATGAGAACACTCCCTAAGACCATACACAAAAATAAACTCAAAATGGATTGAAGACCTAAATGTAAGGCCAGACACTATAAAACTCTTAGAGGAAAGCCTAGGCAGAACACTCTATGACATCAATCACAGCAGGATCCTTTTTGACCCACCTCCTAGAGGAATGGAAATAAAAACAAAAATAAACACATGGGACCTAACGAAACTTAAAAGCTTTTGCACAGCAAAGGAAACCATAAACAAGACGAAAAGACAACCCTCAGAATAGGAGAAAATATTTGCAAACGAAGCAACGGACAAAGGATTAATCTCTAAAACATACAGGCAGCTCATGCAGCTCAATATCAAAAAAAACAAACAACCCAATCCAAAACATGGGAGGAAGACCTAAATAGACATTTCTCCAAAGAAGACATACAGATTGCCAACAAACACATGAAAGGATGCTCACCATCACTAATCGTTAGAGAAATGTGAGTGAAAACTACAATGAGGTATCACCTCACACCAGTCAGAATGGCCATCATCAAAATATCTACAAACGGGCTTCCCTGGTGGCGCAGTGGTTGAGAGTCAGCCTGCCAATGCTGGGGACACGAGTTCGTGCCCCGGTCCGGGAAGATCCCACATGCCACGGAGCGGCTAGGCCCGTGAGCCATGGCCGCTGAGCCTGTGCGTCCGGAGCCTGTGCTCCGCAACGGGAGAGTCCACAACAGTGACAGGCCCGTGTACCGCAAAAAAAAAAAAAAAAAAAAAAAAAAAAAATTTCAAAAAATAAATGCTGGAAAGGGTGTGGAGAAAAGGAAACCCTGTTGCACTGTTGGTGGGAATGTAAACTGATACAGCCACTATGGAGAACAGTATGGAGGTTCCTTAAAAAACTAAAAATAGAACTACCATACGACCTAGCGATCCCACTCCTGGGCGTATACCCTGAGAAAACCATAATTCAAAAAGAGTCATGGCCCACAATGTTCATTGCAGCTCTATTTACAATAGCCAGGACATGGAAGCAGCCTAAGTGTCCATCGGCAGATGAATGGATAAAGAAGATGTGGCACATATATACAATGGAATATTACTCAGCCATAAAAAGAAACGAACTTGAGTTATTTGTAGTGAGGTGGATGGACCTAGAGACTGTCATACAGAGTGAAGTAAGTCAGAAAGAGAAATAAAATACCGTAGGCTAACACATATATATGGAATCTACAAAAAAAAAAAAAAAGAAGTGGTTCTGAAGAACCTATGGGCCAGGAAGGAATAAAGACACAGACGTAGAGCATGGACTTGAGGACACGGGGAAGGGGAAGGGGAAGCTGGGACGAAGTGAGAGAGTAGCACTGACATATACACACTACCACATGTAAAACAGATAGCTAGTGGGAAGCAGCCGCATAGCACAGGGAGATCAGCTCGGTGTTTTGTGACCACCTAGAGGGGATGGATAGGGAGGATGGGAGGGAGACGGAAGAGGGAGGAGCTATGGGGATATATGTATTATGTATAGCCGATTCACTTTGTTATACAGCAGAAACTAACACACCATCGTAAAGTAATTATACTCCTATAAAGATGTTGAAAACAAGCAACAGCAACAAAACAAGCAAACAGAAAAACACGTTATCCTTCTAGATGCTCACTTAGAAAGATTGGGGTCAGTCTTGCCATTATATCCATCCGGAAATCCTGTTGCTTCCATGGTCTAATGCCTCCTCCCGTGCTACCACTTGATTCTAAGCCACTACACTTTATTGCCTTAGAACAACAACAACTTGCAACACCTTTGAAGTATTTACGTGGTCTACCATTTTCTACAAGATTTGCTCTTGTGTTACTTCTCTGAAATCCAACTACACTACCACTAGATCCCTCCACATCTACCTTAACCCTAGTAGTTACACTTTAACTGAAGCCTCTTGCACTGGCTGTTCTCTGTGTTGCAAAGGTTCTTCCTCCACATATTTAACGGCTCGCCCCGTCAACTCCTTCAAGGCTTTACTCTATCACTTTCTGAGGAAGGCCTATCCTGACCGCTTCACAAAATTTCCAGTTTCTCAGCATTCCAGACCTAGTTTGCTTTTCATAACAGTGTAATCTTCCTACGTACAGTATAATTTAATCATTTATTTTATTTATTGTTTATACAGTTACCCCAAAATATGAGTTCTATGAGGGCAGAGACAGATGTCTGTTTTGTTGACTACAGTATCTTCAGGGTCAACAGGAGTGCCTGGCAGTTAGCTGGCAGTCACTACCGTTTGGTCCATTTCCCAAATAGACTGGAAGTGCAAAGTAGGGTGGGTTCTAGACATGGCGAAGTCTAGCTCAGGGATGTCATCAAGGGTTCAGATACTTTCCCTCTCTTTTTCTCAGCCACCTCAGTGTCCTCATCATTCTGGTCCCCAGATGTCTGTAGCAGTTCAGGGCTCGTATCTAGGCACGGTAATATTTAGGCAAAAAGGGAAAATATCTTCCAGTGTTCCTTTTCAAAGAGAAAGAAAACTGACATGATACTTTCCAGAAGATATCCACCCGCATCGACCCAAACATATGAGACTGAATCTGGCCACATGACCAACCTAAAATCAGAGATTGTCAAGGATATTGGATGCATCGTGACCGGCTTAGATGAACACGAGATGATGAGGAGTTTATCACAGTGTTCCCTGAAACACATCTGTGCACTGGTGTGATAAGATGAGAGCGAGGTCGGGGGCGGGGCAGGGAGAGAGAGAGAGGAGAGAGAGAGAGAGAGGTTGTGTGTGTGTACTTGATAGGGGGCGGAATTCTGGTACTCAGTGGTTTCAGATTGTAAAGAAACAGATTATGGTAATTCAGGAGGCAGAAGATGGGGGAAAGTTGACGTCTTGCATACAAACTCCTGGTCTGTTAATGGCATGAGGCTAACATCATCTGATATGTCCATCTCATACTAGGTAATGCTTTGACAGAGGCACCAGAAATACTCACAGTCAAGTTGGTAGAGACACTGTTACCCACACAGTGTTCAGATAGGCATTAAAAGTGTTTTATTTCATGGATGAGTAACCAACCCCTTCTGACTGATAACATCTTCACGTAGCCATGTTAATACCTTTATTGAAATCTCAAGGCCTGTCTTGGGACCCTCCTATTCTCTTTTGTTGGGTTCAGTTTTGAAATAATATATACGTGCATACAAGAGAAGCATAAAACATATATACAGAGATTTATAATGAACAATTATAACGTGAAAACCTGTGTGACCACCACCCAGGACAATGAGTCAAATAGTATTAAAACCCCAGAGCCCCGAGGCTTCCCTCCCTGACCACAACCGTGTGTCTCCTCAGTAGAGAAATCTTGCCATCCTAATCGTTGTTCAGTATCTCTTTTCTTTTAATTAATTAATTCATTCATTCATTTTGGGCTGCGTTGGGTCTTCGTTGCTGCGTGCGCGCTTTCTCTAGTTGCGGCGAGCGGGGGCCCCTCTTCGTTGCGGTGCGCGGGCCTCTCTTTGCGGTGGCTTCTCTTGTTGTGGAGCACGGGCTCTGGGCACACGGGCTTCAGTAATTGTGGCACGTGGGCTCAGTAGTTGTGGCTCACGGGCTCTAGAGCGCAGGCTCAGTAGTTGTGGCATGCGGGCTTAGTTGCTCCGCGGCGTGTGAGATCTTCCCGGAACAGGGCTCAAACCCGTGTCCCCTGCCTTGACAGGCAGATTCTTAACCACGGCACCACCAGGGAAGTCCCCAGTATCTCTTCTTGTTGCTCATTGTAGCTTCACCTACCACCTATGTAAACTACACTAAACTATCTAGTTTCATTAAAGAACAAAAACAAAAAGCCCTTGTGGCGTCAGGCATCCCATGTCTGCTTTGAGTTTTTAGTGTACACTCAGAAAACCACCTCATGTAACTTGTTTCTAGAGGCTCCTTGAAATGTATAAAGAAATCCCTCTTCCCAGGTTAAAGGGACAAACCCTCTTCCCAAATATGTGCTTGGGGATGAATTCAATGCCAGGGTATATATGAGAGCTAAACGGTGTTCTCTACCTCCAGTGAGTCTATAGTCTAGGTAGGAAGATGGTGCTTACCGATGCTGTGCACTGGCAGAGCTGAAGACAGCTCAGGTTAGCAGCAAGGCCATGGGTGAGATATTCTCTGTGCCGCCTCTCCCTAGTTTGTGATTTGGGGCGAGGCTCTCTACCTCTCTGAGCCTGTGTACTTACTTCTTAAAGAGAGATTTAAAACCTGCTCCCCAGGGTTGCCATGTGTGGAAGTTTGTAGCTCTCTGCTGTAACCCACTGCACTGGTCCGAAGGAAGGGTGAACAATATTTCGGTTCTCCCTGAACAGTCTACACGGCATACATACGAGTCTAGTGACTTTAGTACCTACTAGGTGTTAATGTGAGGATGTCTGTGGCCCCAGGAACACACCAAGGCAGCTAAGTGGAGTGGTAGGAGGCTGGACATTAAGATCAGAAATATCGGGCTTAATGATTATAATCATGGTGAAAGCTAACTTGTATTGTGCACTGTAAGCCCCCACAGGCACAGGGAGTGTGCCTCGTAGCGGGCACCTCAGTGACACAGTAAGATCTGAGTACTGAGACTAGAAGCGTCTAGGTTAATGATGTACTTTACTTTTTAAAGAATCAAAAACGTTAGAGAGGTTTAAGTTCTGTTGAGTATTCCCTGCATCCAATCTATTGCTCAAAACATATTATATGCATCATCTCATTTAATCCTTACCATGGCCTGAGGAGGTAGGTAAGCTCAGTGATTACCCCTATTTACCAGTCAAAAACCTTGAATTCAGAGATTAAGTAACTTTTCTGTGATCACACAGTTAATAATGAAGGACACAGGAAATGATCCCAGTCGGTATCTAGAACCCACATGACTTTTTGTGAGGGAGATACTTTTTGGGGGAAATAATTTCAAACTTAGAGAAAAGTTTCAAAAATAGTGCAAGGAACTCCCATTTCTACTTCACCCAAATTCCACAATAGGTAATAGTTCCCATATTTGTTCTCTCTCTTTCTCTCTCTCCTCCACCTTTCTCTTTCTGTCTGTCTCACTGTCTTGTTTTCCTGTCGATACACACACCACACGCAGGCGCACATACATACAAACTTTTTCTAAATCGTTTGAGAGTAAGCTGCAGACATGTCCTTTGACCCCTAAATATTGCAGTGTTACTTCCTGAGAACTAGGGCATCCTTTGGGGTAAGCACTGTACAATTATCAAAGTCAGGAAACTAACATTGATACGGTACTATTATGTATCTCATCACAGACCTTATTCAAATGTGGCAATTATCTCAACAATGTCATTTATAGAAAGTTTTATAATTTTCTCTTCTCCTCTCCAGTCTAGAATCACGCTTGTATGTGTTTGTTGTTTCACTTTAGTCTTCTTCAGTCTGGGACAAGTCCTCAGACTTGCTGTCTTGAACGACCATAAAAGTTTTGAAAGTATGAACCATGCCCCTCAATTTGGGTTTGCCTGATTTTCGATTCTCATGACTAGATTCAGCTTGTGTATCTTTGCCAGGGAAACGACAAAAGTGATAGTATATCCTTCTCAGTGCATTATATCAGTCGGCACATGCTATTTATTTATTCTGTACTGGTGAGGTTAAATTTGATCACTTGGTTAAGGTTGTATTCACCAGGTTATCCCAAAGTAAAGTGATTATTTTCCCTTTGTCCACTTAAATATATTGTGGGGGGATACTTGGAGACTATGGAAATATCCTGTTCTACCATCATTGATGATTCTTCCCTAAACCCACTAATGAATGATGGTTGAAAAATCATGCATTTCCAACTCCATCATTTCCCCCCCATTTACTAGTTGGGATTCTTCTGCAATGAAGAGCTTTTCTCTGACCCTCATTTGTGAATTATTCATGTCTTCATTGATATCCTATGAGCTCATGGACATATATTTTATTCACTGGGTATATAAACCCATTACCATCGTGATTCAGTTTGATGCTCCAATTTGCCCAGATTTGGTCAGTGGAACAATGGAAGCCCCGTAAATCTTGTTCCTGTATCCTTTTAGGTGTACCCCTATTTTTCTTTGAAAATTTCTTTTGGTACAGCAAGGTATTCCTGGCTCTTCTTGTACTTTCCCTGTTCCGGCCCTGGAATCAGCCATTTCCCAAGGAGCTCTGGTTTCTTTTGTGTAGAATGGTATTTAGAATCAAGTCTGTGCTTTTAACTATTGTTCTCTTACTGGCAGTATGAATTTACACCCCCCTACATTTCCCTTAACTTCATTACCCAATATGTGGAATTGGCATAAAAATAGGAATTTTTTTTTTTGGCCGTGTTGCGCAGCTTGTGGGATCTCAGTTCCCTGACCAGGGGTCAAACCCAGGCCCCAGCAGTGAAAGCGCTGAGTCCTTACCAATGGACCGCCGGGGAATTCCTAAAAACAGGGGTTTTGTTATTGGTATGTTGTAAGGTTTAGATACAGTAATGAAGCATGTAGTACAGTGGCTGGCACACAGGTAGTTTTAAAAAAATAGCATAATTTCAGCATCAAAAAGAATAATAATAATAATGGTTTATCACCCAGTGAATAAAATAAGAATCTATAAGTCCATTTGAAAATAAGTGGTAGCTATTTTCATCATCATTTTTGTTACTACCAAGTACTTCTGACTGTCAATAAGAGATATCTCTGGGAAAACCCTCAGGTTTACAATAGTAGCCTTGTCAAGTCAAGGCCAACTCAACAGCATCACAGAGCTTGCAAAAATAGAAACATGAAGAATGGTCGCAGAAGCAGGCCTCAGGCCTTGGTGACTGACACCACTTCAGTATTAGAAACAAAGGACATGAAGTGAAGAGCACCAGCTAGTCCTACAGCCTGCTTCTGGCACCCAGGACCTCCCTTATCATGGCCCTAAGAGCACTGTGCTGTGAACAGTTGTTTGTCTGCTTCATTCATTAGACTGTGAGCTGATGGATGTAACTTGTTTATGACTTATTCTCGGCACCTAAAACAGTACCTGTCCGATAGGAGACATTCGACAAATGTTTGCCGACTGAATGAATGGCAGTGTTGAGCAGTTTCAAATATCTCATTAGGATAACTAAGGAGAGGAGGAAACTAAGGCTCAAAAAGGTAGAGAAGCATCCCCAAGGTCATACAACTAGTAAGAGATAGAGGTGGAATTCCATCCTGGTCTGACTCTAGAAGCCTGAAGTCTTAGTTGTATTGGCCTCTTTGGACAGTGGGCCTTCCCAGAAAGATTAACTTGTCCAGTTTCCATGTTTCCCAGAGTCAGGTGGGAGACCCATAGGCACCAGATTGCATATCTGAGACTGGTTCAAGGATCAGGCATTTAATTCAACAAATATTTATGGATCACTTACTATAGGCCTTTCCATCTCGGGGGACAGAGCTCTGAGCACAGTAGTCAGATCCCCTATGTCCATCAATATTTCATTCTAGTGTGAAAAGACAGACAGTGAAGAAAGGGATAGATAAGATTTAATATGGTGGAAAAGTTATAGCTTGATTATCAAATAGGTAATCATCCATCATGTGTGTGTACAGAAGAGAGAGTGGATGTGGAGGTGAGAGAGAGCTTGCTGGGTTCAGGGAAGTAGGAGTAGTTTGTAATGGCTGGAGGTAGAACGAGATGTAGACTGGGGACTGAGGTGGGAAATTGGAAAGCAGAATCCACAAGAAGGTGAGTCACTTAACTTCCCTGAGATGAAGTGTTCTTTTCAAGAAAATGGGGATTTGAATATCTGAGAAAATGCATGGAAATGTCTAAGGCTGAAATCTAAAAACAGTAATGTTATTAAATTATTAACCAATAAAGATAGTAATACTAGCTGGTGAGTTGGAATCTATGGTATGTAGCTTTTTCAGTTTCGCTTATTTTATGAAGTAATATTCATTTGAAGGTCCTCCATGTCTTTCCATAGCTTGATAGTTCATTTCCTTTTAGCACTAAATATTTCTTTGTTTGAATGTACCACAGCTTATTTATCTGTTCACCTACTGAAGGCCATTTATTTCTTCCAAGTTATGGCAATTGTGAATTAAGTTGGTATAAACATTTGCATGCAGATGTTTGTATGGATATAAGTTTTCATTTCATTTGGGTAAATACCAAGGAGCATGATTTTTGCATCATATGGTAAGAATATGTTTAGTTTTGTAAGAACTGCCAAACTGTTTTCCAAACTGCACCAGTTTGCATTCCCATCAGTAATGAATGAGAGTTCCTGTTGTTTGACATCCTTGCCAGCATATGATGTTTGTCAGCATTTTGGATTTGGCCATCCTAATAGGTGTGTAATACTTACTTGCCTTCTATACATCTTTTTTGGTGAGGTGTCTCTTCCGATCTTTTTTTGTTTTAAATTGGGCTGTTTTCAAGCTTTATTGAGGTATAATTGATATACAAAAATTGCACATATTTAATGTATATATTTTGATGAGTTTGGACACATGCATACACCTGTTATATCATCACTGCAACCAATGTATTAAATATCATATCCATCACATCCAAAAATTTCCTTGTGCTCTTTTTTTTTTTTTTTTTTGCGGTACGCGGGCCTCTCACTGCTGTGGCCTCTCCCGTTGCGGAGCACAGGCTCCGGACACACAGGCTCAGCGGCCATGGCTCACAGGCCCAGCTGCTCCACGGCATGTGGGATCTTCCCGGACCAGGGCACGAACCCGTGTCCCCTGCATCGGCAGGCGGACTCTCAACCACTGCGCCACCAGGGAAGCCCTCCTTGTGCTCTTTTCTGTTTTTTTTTTTTTGATGTGTGTGGGGTAAGAACACTTAACATGCGATGTATCCTCTTAACATATTTTAAAGCACACAATATTATACTGTTAACTATAGGTACTATGTTGTACAACAGATCTCTTGTTGAATTTTAAGAATGCTTTGTATATTTTGGATAACAATTTTTTATCAGATATGTCTTTTGCAAATATTTTCTCCTAGTCTGTGTCTTATCTTCTCATTCTCCTGACATCATCTTTTGAACAGCCAAAGTTTTTTATTTTAATGAAATCTAGCTTATCAATTATTTCTTTCAATTGTTCATCAATTATTTATTTCTTTTGTTTTCCAGCTAAAAAGTCATCATCATATCCAAAGTCCTCTAGATTTTCTCCTATATTATCTTCTAAGAGTTTTATAGTTTTGCATTTTACTTTTAGGTCTATGATCCATTTTGAGTTAATTTTTGTAAAGTGTGTAAATTCTGTGTCTAGATTTATTTTTTTTATGTGTGTGTTCAATTGTTCCAGCACCATTTGTTGAAAAGGCTATTCTTCCTCTATTGAGTTGTCTTTGCTGCCTTGACGATCACTTCTATTTATTTGTGAAAATCTATTTCTGGGCTTTCTATTCTGTTTAATTGATCTATTTGTCTGTTCTTTCACCAGTACCACATTCTATTGATTGTGTAGCTTTATAGTAAGTCTTAAATTAGAGTAATGTCAATACTCTGATTTTTTCCTTCTTTTTCAACAGTAAGTTAGCTATGTTGGATCTTTTCCCTCTTCGTATAAACTGGATCAGTAGTCAATAACCATAAAATAACTTGCTGGGATTTTGATTGGTATTGTATTGAATCTTTAAGCCAAATTGAGAAGAACTGACATCTTGACAATATTGAGTCTTCTTATCCATGAACATGGGACATCTTTTCATTTATTTAATTCTTCATTGATGTCTTTCATCAGAGCTTTGTAGATTTTCTTAGATAGGAATTGTACATATTTTGTTAGATTTATATGTAAATATTTCATTTTTGTGTGCTAATATAAATAGTATTGTGTTAATTTCACTTACACTTGCTCATTACTTGCATATAGGAATTATTGACTTTGGCATATTAACCCATATCTTGCAAACTTGCTATAATCACTTGTTAGTCCCAGGAGATTTTTGTTGATTCTTTCAGGTTTTTTGTTGATTTAGGTTTTTTGTTGTTTCTTTCTACATAGATGATTATGTCTTCTGACAACACAGATAGTTTTATTTCTTCCTTCCCAGTGTATATACATTTTGTTCCCTTTTCTTGTCTTATTGCATTAGCTAGGACTTCTAGTACAATGTTGAAAAGTAGTGGTGAGAGGGGACTTCCTTGCCTTGTTCCTAATCTTAGCAGGAAAACTTGTAGTTTCTCACCATTAAGTATGATGTTAGCTGTAGGGTTTTTGTACATGTTCTTTATCAAGTTGAGGAAGTGCCCCTTTATTCCTAGTTTCTGAGACTTTTTAGCATGAATGAGTGTTGGTCTTTGACAGATGCTTTTTCTGCACCTATTGATATAATCATACGATTTTTCATTATTTGCCTATTAATGTGAAGATTTACCTTAATTCATTATTGAATGTTGAACCAGTCTTGCATGCCTAGGATAAATTCCACATGATTGTGGTGTATCATTCTTTTTATACATTGTTGGATTTGATTTGCTAATATTTTTCTGAGGATTTTTATATTCATGAGAGATATTGGCCTGTAGTTTTCTTTTCTCCTCTAATGTCTGTGTAGTTTTTATATTAGCATAATGCTGGCCTCATAGATGGGTTAGGAAGTATTCCCTCAGTTTCTATCTTCTGGAATAGATTATAGAGAATTGATATAATTTCATCCTTAAATGTTTGGTAGAATTCACTAATAACTTATCTGGGCCTGTCACTTTCTATTTTGGAAGGTTATTAATTATTCATTCAATTTTTTATTGATAGAGGCCTATTCAGATTGTCTATTTCTTCTTGTGTGAGTTTTGGCAGATTATGTCTTTCAAGGAACTGGACCATTTTATCTAGGTTGTCAAATTTGTGGACTTAAAGTTGTTCTTAATATTACTTTCAATTTTATTTTCAATGTCCATGGGATTTATAGAGAAATAAAAATTGCGACTATACAATGGAGAAACCTGGCAAACTCTACCTGAGCCAAGTGATCAAGGTTAACTTTATCAGTTACAAGTCAAGTTTATAGAATATACCCCGGATATGTTGTATTGAGAATGTCACTTCATGTCTGTGGTCTTCCTCCCCAAAATCCATAAGCTCAGTCTAACCATGAGAAAAACATCAAACAAACACAATTGAGGTGCATTCTAAAAATTACTTGACCAGTATTACTCTACACTGTCAAGGTTATCAAAAACAAGGAAAGTCTGAGAAACTGTCACAGCAATGGAATACTATTCAGCCTTTAAAAAGAAGGAAATACTGCCATTTGTGACAACATGGATGAATATGAGGGCATTATGATAAGTGAAATAAGCCAGACACAAATACAGCATGATCTCACTTGTATGTGGAATCTAAAAAAAGTCAAACTCATAAAAGCAGAGAGTAGAATGGTGATTGTCAGGGACTGGGCAGTGGGAGAAATGGGGAGATGTTAGTCAAAGGGTATAAAAGTTCAGTTATGCAGGATGAATAATTTCTGGAGACCTAATGAACAGCATGGTGACTGTAGTTAATAATACTGTATTAGATACTTGAAACTTGCTAAGATAGTTGATCTTAAGTGTTCTTACCACACACATACAAAATTGGAACTATGTGATATGATGGATATGTTAATTAGCTTGATTGTGATAATCATTTCACAATGTATACATGTATCAAAATATCATTTTGTAAGCCTTAAATATATACGATTCTTATTTGTCAACTATATCTCAGCAAGGCTGGAAAAAAGAAAATTAATAACTGTTACACCCCCCCCCAATAAAGAAGAGCCTAGGGAGACATGATGACTAAATGTAATGTAGTGTCTTAGATGAGGTCTTGGAACAGAAAAAGAACATTTGAATAAAAAAATTGAACAAATTTGAATAAAAATTGAACAAATTTGACTTTAGTTAATGTGTCAGTGTTGCTTCATAATTTCTGACAAATGTACCATAGTAATGGAAGATGTTAACAACTGGGGAAACTGATTTCTGTAAATCTGAAATTGTTTTAAAATAAAATTTCATTAAAAAAAGACTAACCACACTAAGTGTTAGTCAGGATGTGGAAGAGCTGGCATTCTTATACACTGCTGTGGGAATATATAATGGTACAACACTTGGAAAACAGTTTAGAAATTTATTTTAAAACAACCCTGGGCCTATGTCTACCATTTGATCCAGCCATTCTAGTCCTAAGCATTTAGCCGAGAGAGAAGAAAGCATATGTCCAAAGGGATCAAGTATACTTCAATAAATTTTTTTTAAAAAGCTAAGGATAATTTCAGTTTGTGATTATTAAAATTACTTGATTCTGAAAAAGAGAGAAAGCATATGTCCATATGAGGAACTGGGAATCATTGGGAGGCAGGGAGCATAGAAGGCTTCCTGGAGAATATACGTATCAACTGAGTGTTGATATGAAATAAAATCCCTAAATGACTGAGATGTTAAAAATGTTGCCTTAGTTTATGTTGGTGCCAAGAACTATGCTAACTGCTATATCAGAAGCTGTATGAGTTTGCTAGGGCTGCCATTATGAAGTTATGACTTAAACAACAGAAATTTATTGTTTCACAATTCTGGAGGCTAGAAATCTGAAATTCGAAACAAATGTGTCAGCCTGGTTGATTACTGCTGAGGACTATACGGGAAAGACTGGTTCCAGGCCTCTCTCCTTGGCTTGTAAATTCATCACCCGGATCTCTGGCTTCATTCTCCCTTTGTGTTTGTCTATTTCTTTACATGGTGTTCTTTTATAAGGACACCAGTTGTATTGGATTAGGAACTAAGTACCTCTGCAATGACCCAGTTTCCAAATAAGATCATATTCTGAGGCAGTGGATGTTAGGTTTTCAACATATGAATTTTGAGGGGACAAAATTAAACCCATAACAGATGACAGAAATGGAGCAGAGTTCTGGATCTCCGAAACCTCAGATTTCTTGTACAAATTAAATGGCATCTAATACACAGAAGCTATTCATATGGTGTCTTGGAAAGATAGCATCTACTATACCAATACCAGTTTGGAATAGGAATTTTCTCCTTACAGTATATTTACAAAATATTTGTTAAATCAAAACCTCTTCAGGGGGTCCTACCATATTTCAGGCAGTTTCAGGTGCTAGACATGAAAGCATAATGAAACATGGTTCCTACCTTGAAGGATCTCACAGTCTAATGAGGAAGTCAGAAACAAACATACCTTTAAAAGTAAAACCAAAGGTTGTAGTTGTTGAATTCAATATCTGTATTTGTACAGTAGCAGGACTAAGACCATGGGAAGTAAAATAGAAAAGCAGTGTCGAAATGTATAAGAAGAAAATAAAAGCAGTTGTGTCCTCTAGCTTGTAAGAGAGCTCACCTGGATGTGACGATTCCATTGTGTATTCATTTCACACTTTTGAGTCTTACTATGTGAGCTTGAAGGAAAACCATGCTTTTCACCTAAAAAATCCAATTAACATATTTGTATTTGTTCAACAGTTCATCCATATAGACATAATTTATTAAGGGCCTCATATGTGTGCTTAATAGCATTGTATTTGGGAAACCTTCAGTGAGCGTTCAATTTAATTTGAAGATAAGGCCAGCTCTGAGACAGAATGTAATGGGGAGACTGGAGTCTTTCACAAATCTACAATGTCAGGATACCAGAAGTCCCATTCTAGAAGTTTTAGAAGTTTAGAGATACAATGGAGAGTGAAAATGAAACTGAATTCTAGCATATCAGCTATTCACTAATTTTTCATGTACATTCTCAAGTGATGAAATATTAAATACAATAATAGTGATCTGTCATTCCCTGACCACTTGTGAGAATCTAGACTGGGACTCTGCCATGCTCTGGGGAATACACATGGCAGGTCTTATCCCTTAGAAACCGTACCATCTGTGTTTGCTTAACACAGACAAGCAGACAGATAATTGCAGGATTACTATCGGAAGAGCATGACTGAACCCTAGAACCACACAAGAGGATATCTTATCAAAAGTTGTCAGGAAAGACTTCTCAGATACTGTGGTATTTAATAATGAAACAGATCTGATTATCCCCATTTTACAGATGAGGAATCTGAGGATAAGAAAAGTTGTTGGCCAAGTTCACACACCTGGTAAATCTGTGGAACCAGTTTTCACTCTTGGTCTGTTTAACTCTAAACCACTATGTGCTTTAAATGGTAGCCACCAAGTAGAAGTCCTATGAATTTTTTGGCTTAGAAATTACTAAAACTGCTAAGTCTAGAGTAGTTTGGGATCAGGAGGCATCTTCCAGGGAGAGATTACTGTAAATGTCTCTGTATTTTCCTGGTGTCTCACCACAGGGTAATTGGCTTGAACAAGCTGTGAGTATTGCAGGACTCTGAAGCAGGCCTTTCACTTTGCCTTTTCTAGTTAACAGCTGTTTCTGTGGAACTGCTCCCTCTTGGGATTAGACATGACTTCTTTTTTAAAATTGAAGTATTGTTGATTTACAGTATTAGTTTCAGGTATACAGCATAGTGATTCAGTATTTTTACAGATTATACTTCATTAAAAGTTATTACAAGATGATGGCTATAATTCCCTGTGCTGTACAATATATCCTTTTTGCTCATTTACTTTATGCATAGTAGTTTGTATCTCTTAATCCCTACCCCTATCTTGCCCCCTCCCCTTCCCTCTCCCCACTGGTAACCAGTAGTTTGTTTTCTATATCTGTGAGTCTGTTTCTGTTCTGCTGTATAATTCGTTTATTTTATTTTTTTGATTCCACATATAAGTGATATCATGTAGTATTTGTCTTTCTGCCTGACTTATTTCACTAAGCGTAATATTCTCTAGGTCCATCCACGTTGCTGCAAATGGCAGAATTTCATTATTTTTATGGCTGAGTAATATTCCATTGTATATGTGATATATATATCACATATTCTTTATTCATTTGTCTGTTGATGGGCACTTGGGTTGCTTCCATATCTTGGCTATTGTAAATAATGCTGGTATGAACACTGGTGTGCATGTATTTTTTCGAATTAGTGTTTTTGTTTTTTTTGAATATATACCCAGGAGTGGAATTGCTGGATCATATGGTGGTTCTTATTTTAGTTTTTTGAGGAGCTTCCATACTTTTTTCCATAGTCCTTGACACAATAGAACAGTTGGACTTATCTACAGATATCTACAGGACAGTACATCCAAAAACAGTAGAATATACAGTCTTTTCAAGTGCATGGAACATTCTCCAGGATAGATTACATACTAGGCCACAAAAAAAGTCTCAACAAATTTAAGTGGGCACTACTTTAAGTGACAAGGACAGAAGTTGTATATCCAGTTTCCAAGCCCTTTCACTGGATAAGACACCTGTCTTCCCCAGAAGGAAACTTTAATGTTGCTGTTTTTTTTCCAAGATGCCTACTTCTTCCTGATCTCACAAAAAATGTGAGGAAAAAAAAAGCAGATCTGTGGTTTCCATACAAATTTGATAGGGTGTCTTAATGCAATATATAATATGCAAATATCTTTTAAACTTTCTATTTTGAAATAACTGCTGACTCACAGGAAGTTCAGAAATGGTACATAGATTCCTATGTGCCCTTCAACCAACTTCCCACAATGGAGGCATCTTATATTTAGAGTACAGTATCACAACTAGGAAATTGACATCGGCAGAATACTATTAACTAGACTTTTACAAAACACTCAATTTCACTATTTTTTGCAGGCATTAAAAATTGTGTATATATAGCTTTATACAGTTTTATTCCATGTTTAGATTCATGAAATCATCACCACAGTCATGATACAGAATTATTTCATCATTGCAAAGGAAGTTCCTCATATTGCCTCTCATTTAGCAACAACTCTCCCCCATCTCCGTTCCCTGGCAACCACTAATCTGTTCTCCATCTTTATAGCTTTGTCATTTTGAGAATGTTATATAAATAGAATCATACAGTACGTAACCTTTAGAGTATTTTTTTCATTGAATGTAATGTCTATGACATACATACAGGACGTTGCATTTATCGATAATTCAATTATTTCTTTTTGCTAAATAGTATTCAGTTGTAGGGACGCACTAGAATTTGTTTAACTACTGAAAGATATTTAGGTTGTTTCCAGTATTTTTGTTGTTATGAATAAAGCTGCTATGAACATTCACATGAAGATTTTTGTGTAAAGATATGTTTTCATTTCTCTGGAATAAATACTCAAGAGTGTGATTGCTGGGTTATATGGTAAGTACAGGTATAGTTCTATAAGAAAATGCCAAATTACTTTCCAGAGTAGTTGTACCATCTTACATTACCACTAACAATGTATGAAAGATCTAGTTTCCTAATTCTCACTAGCATTTGGTATTGTCACTATATTTTATTTTAGCCAGTCTGCTATCTGTGTAGTGATATTACATTGTGGCATTAATTGGCAATTCCCTGATGGCTAAAAATGTTGAACATCTTTTCATGTGCTTATTTTCCATCCATATGACTGACTTCGGTAAAATGTCAGTTCATGTCTTTTACTTCTTTTCTAACTGAATATTGTTTTACTGTTAAATTTTGTGACTTCATTACATATTGTAAATATAAGATCATGTTTGATATGTAATTTGCAAAATGTTTTCTCCCAGTCTGTAGCTTGTCTTTTCATCATCTTAACAGTGTTTAGCAGCACAAATGTTTTTGATATTAATTTTGATAAAATCCAATTTATGTTTTTTTTAATGGATCATGTTATTGTGTCATGTCTAAGGACTTTTCATCTATCCCCAGGTCATCAAGATTTTTCTCCTGTTTTTTTTTCTTAAATTTTTAAAAGTTTACTCTTGACATTTAAATCCACTATCCATCATGCATTTGACTTTTGTATATGATGTGAGTTTTAGGTTCTTTTTTTCCTATAGATGTCTAATTGTACCAGTACAATTTTTAAAAGAGGTATCATTCTTCCACTGAATTGCTTTTGCCCTTTGTCCAAAATCAGTTTGGCATATTTGTGTGAATCTATTTCTGTGTTCTCTATTCTGCTCAGTTTACATGTGTGCCTATTCCTCTGCAATACCACATTGTCTTCATTATTGTAGCTATATAGTAAGTCTTAACATTAGCAGAGTGATTTCTCCCACTTTATTTTTCTTTCTCAGAATTGTTTTAGTTATTCGAGTTTATTTGTCTTTCCATAGTAAGTCCCCTACATATGAATGAGCTCTGTTCCAAGAACGTGTTTGTAAGTCCAACAAAGTTAGCCTGGGTACCCAACTAACACAATCGGCTATATAGTACTGTACTGTAATAGGTTTAAAATACTTTTCATACAAATAATACATAAAAAACAAACACAAAGGGGCTTCCCTGGTAGTGTAGTGGTTAAGAATCCACCTGCCAATGCAGGAGACACAGGTTCGATCCCTGGTCCGGGAAGATCCCACGTGCCACGGAGCTACTAAGCCCGTGCATCACAACTACTGAGCCTATGCTCTGGAGCCCATGAGCCACAGCTACTGAGCCCACGAGCCACAACTACGGAAGCCCATGTGCCAAGAGCCTGTGCTTTGCAACAAGAGAAGCCACCACAGTGAGAAGCCCGTGCACTACAACGAAGAGCAGCCCCCACTCGCCACAACCAGAGAAAAGCCCACGTGCAGCAACGAAGACCCAATGCAGCCAAAAAAAAACACCCACAAAAATTAAAACGTTTTTAATCTTACAGTACAGCACCTTGAAAAGTACAGTAGTACAGTACAACAGCTGGCATACAGGGGCTGGCATTGAGTGAACAGGCAAGGAGAGCTACTGACTGGAGGAGGGAGAGGAGGTGGGAGATGTAAAGCTGAAGGATCGTCAGCAGTAGGAGATGGAAGGCAAGCTGCAATTTCACTCATGCCTGACGGTGATGGCACAGATTCTGGTTCCTTGCTGGATTCAATTCTATCTTGAATACCCTCTTGAAAAAAGGATCCAGTGATGTCTGGGTAGTAGCTCTTTTTTCTCATCATAGATGACACAGTAGCAATGGGTTGCATTCTGAATGGCTGCTGCAACCATCATGTACCGTTCTATGTTCAGGTCCTGTGCCTCAAAAACTAACAGTGCGTCCTCAAATAAAGAGAATCCCCTTGCCATTTCCTGTGTCATGAATATCTTCGGTTCTTCAGTTACTTCTTCCTCATATCTCTCTTCATCCTTTCTCTGGGTGTCCAACTCCATCAAGTCTTCATTAGTAAGCTCCTCGTGTTGCACAGCAACGGTATTGTACAGTAAAGTACACAAAAGCACAACCACTTGTAGAGGATGCATGCACATGACAATGTATACCAGACATGCGAACTAACTTACATGATTGGACATGTGAAGGTATGTTCACATCTTTGAAAGTTTGCAGTTTGAAGGTTTGTATGTAGGGGACTTACTGTATAAATTTTAGTACTAACTTGTCTGTATCTATAAATAATCTTGCTGGAATTTTTGATGAGAATTGTGTTAAACCTATAGATCAATGTGAGAAAATTGACATATTTTCTGTTTTCATTCTTCCAGTCCATGGAAATGTTATGTATCTTCATTTATTTAGTTCTTGTTTTATTTATTTAATCAGCATTTTAATTGGCTTCAGTCATAGATGGTGAAATTGCCCCTGACAGTGTTTCATCCATTGATCTTCACAGACATCTTGCCAGCTATGTGGTTTGGAATAGATCAAAGGAGACATGGAAGGGATCTCCATTGACATCAGAAGCTGTGATATCAGGACCTCTTGCTCATCTTCATGTAAGAGATCAACGTACAGATGCTTTACAAGTCTTACTATTAAAATTACACCTAGTATTTCTTTTTTAGGAGTGATTGTAAATGGTATTTAGTTTTTGATTTGTTTCCACATATTCTTTGCTAATACAGAGAAGTAAGGTTGGTTTTTGGCTGATGATCTTGTAGCCTGTAACGTTGCTGAATTCTCTTATTAGTTCTAGAAGTTTTCTGTGTTTTTTTTTTTTTTTGTAGACTCCTTGGGGCTTTGTACATAGACAACAATGTTATCTGCCATTAAGGATAATTTAATTTTTCCTTTCCAATCTATATCCCTTTTATTTCCTTTTCTGGCCTTACTGTGTCAGTACTTGCTAAGACATCCAGTAATATGTTGAATAAGAGCGGTGGGACTGGACATACATTCCATGTTTCTAATCTTAAAGAAAAAGCATTCACTCTTTACCACTAAGTATGATCTTAGCTCTAGGGTGTTTATAGATGTTCTTTTTCAAGTTGAGGAAGTCCCCCTCTCTTCCTAATTTGCTGAGAGTCTTTTTTTTTTAATCCTGCTTGGGTGTTGAATTTTTTCAAATGCTTTTTCTTTATCAATTGATATGATTTTTATTCTTTAACCTATTGTTACAGTTTTTATTTTAAAATATTGAACCAGCCTTGTATTCTTGGAATAAACCCCACTTGGTCATTGTATATAATTATTTTGATACATTACTAAATAAATTTTGCTAGTATTTTTTAGGGTTTTTGCTTTTATGCTCATGAGAGATATTGGTTTTTAGTTTTCTTTTGTTGTACTGTCTTTATCTGTTTTTGGAATAACACAGGTCTCGTAAAAGTAGTTGGGAATTGTACTCCTATATTGCGGAAGAGATTTGCAGAATTGGTGTTAATTCTTCTTTAAAATTTTGGTAGAATTCTCTAGTGAAAACCTTCTGGGTCTAGATGATTTTTTGAAGCTTTTAAATTACAGATTCAATTTATCTTATAGATATAGGACTCAATATTATCTGTTTCATATGGGGTGAGTTATGGTAATATGTGGTTTTAAAGGAATTGTTCCAGACTGTGGTTGCCAAAGGAGAGTGGAGGGGGGAGGGAAGGACTGGGAGTTTGGGATTAGCAAATGTGAACTATAATATACATGACGGATAAACAAGGTCCTACTGTATAGCACAGGGAACCGTATTTGATATCCTGTGACAAACCGTAAGGGGAAAAAATATTTTAAAAAAGAATGTCTATATATAACTGAGTCACTTTGCTGTACAGCAGAGATTGGCACAACATTGTAAATCAACTATACTTCACTAAAAAAATAAATTAAAAAAGGAATTGTTCTATTTTATTTACATTGTCAAATTTGTGTTTGTACAACTGTTTGTAATCATCCCTAGGTATCCTTTTAAAGGATCTATAATTATATTCCCCAGTTCAAACTTGATATTAGCAATTTTTGTTTTCTTTCATGTTATTTTTTGTCAAACTCATTAAAGATTTGTCAATTTTATTGCTATTTTCAAAGAAAGAGCTTTTGGCTTTATTGATAATAGGTTTTCAATTTTATTGATGCCTAGTTTTATCTTAATTATTTCCTTTCTTCTGATTGCTTGGGATTCATTTTACACTGCTATGTTTTACCTCATTCAACTAATTGGGGTAGGGTAGTTAAGCTCCCCTTTTGGCCTTCCTGACATCAGTCGAGATAATTTTACCATTGGTGCTGGCATGGAGAAGGGCAGGTATTGTCAAAAGTTTTCTGTTTTGCTAGGTTGCCCTATTCCAATACCTTTGGCTAAAGGGTTTATTTAAACATCTTCTTGTTTGTATGTTTTTATTTTTTTAATTTTTTTACATCTTTATTGGAGTATAATTGCTTTCCAATGTTGTGTTAGTTTCTGCTATATAACAAAGTGAATCAGCTATATGTATACATATATCCCCATACCCTCTCCCTCTTGAGCCTCCCTGTCACCTTCCCTATCCCACCCCTCTAGGTGGTCAGAAAGCACCAAGCTGATCTCCCTGCGCTATGCAGCTACTTTGCACTAGCTATCTATTTTACGTTTGGTAGTATATATATGTCAATGCTACTCTCTCTCTTCATCCCAGTTTACCCTTCCCCCTCCCCGTGTCCTCAAGTCTATTCTCTATGTCTGCGTCTTTATTCCTGTCCTGCCCCTAGGTTCATCAGAACCATTTTTTTTGGTTCCATATATATGTGTTAGCATACGGTATTTGTTTTTCTCTTTCTGACTTACTTCACTGTGTGTGACAGACTCTGGGTCCATCCACCTCACTACAAATAACTCAATTTTGTTTCTTTTTATGGCTGAGTAATATTCCATTGTATATATGTGCCACATCTTCTTTATCCATTCATCTGTCAGTGGACACTTAGGTTGCTTCCATGTCCTGGCTATTGTAAATAGTGCTGCAATGAACATTGTGGTACATGTCTCTTTTTGAATTATGGTTTTCTCAGGGTATACGCCCAGTAGTGGGATTACTGGGTCATATGGTAGTTCTATTTTTAGTTTTTTGAGGAACCTCTATACTGTTCTGCATAGTGGCTGTATCAATGTACATTCCCACCAACAGGGCAGGAGGGTTCCCTTTTCCCCATACCCTCTCCAGCATTTATTTTTTGTAGACTTTTAATGATGGCCATTCTGACCAGTGTGAGGTGATACCACATTGTAGTTTTGATTTGCATTTCTCTAATGATTAGTGATGTTGGGTTTCATGGGTTTGTTGGCAATCTGTATATCTTCTTTGGAGAAATGTCTATTTAGGTCTTCCTCCCATTTTTGGATTGGGTTGTTTGTTTTTTTGATATTGAGCTGCATGACTTGCTTGTATATTTTGGAGATTAATCCTTTGTCAGTTGCTTCATTTGCAAATATTTTCTCCCATTCTGAGGGTTGTCTTTTCGTCTTGTTTATGGTTTCCTTTGCTGTGCAAGAGCTTTTAAGTTTCATTAGGTCCCATTTGTTTATTTTTGTTTTTATTTCCATTTCTCTAGGAGGTGGGTCAAAAAGGATCTTGCTGTGATTTATGTCAAAGAGTGTTCTGCCTATGTTTTCCTATATTTAGGTCTTTAATCCATTTTGAGTTTATTTTTTTGTATGGTGTTAGGAAGTGTTCTAAATTCATTCTTTTACATGTAGCTGTCCAGTTTTCCCAGCACCACTTATTGAAGAGGCTGTCTTTTCTTCATTGTGTATTCTTGCCTCCTTTGTCAAAGATAAGGTGACCATATGTGCATGGATTTATCTCTGGGCTTTCTATCCTGTTCCGTTGATCCATATTTCTGTTTTTGTGCCAGTACCATACTGTCTTGATTACTGTAGCATTGTAATGTAGTCTGAAGTTAGGGAGCCTGATTCCTCCAGCTCTGTTTTTCTTTCTCAAGTGTACCTTGGCTATTCGGGATCTTTTGTGTTTCCATACAAATTGTAAAATTGTTTGTTCTAGTTCTGTGAAAAATGCCATTGGTAGTTTGATAGGGATTGCATTGAATTTGTAGATTGCTTTGGGTATAGTCATTTTCACAATGTTCATTCTTCCAATCCAAGAACATGGTATATCTCTCCATCTATTTGTATCATCTTTAATTTCTTTCATCAGTGTCTTATAGTTTTCTACATACAGGTCTTTTGTCTCTTTAGGTAGGTTTATTTCTATGTATTTTATTCTTTTTGTTGCAATGGTAAATTTTATCGAACATTTAGAGAAGACCTAACACCTATATTTAAATATAGCCATTAATAACTATATAAATTTTAAAAATACAACTATTTAAATTTATCATGTACTTGTTTTTAAATATGTAAAACAATGTCCATGGCAAAGACTCAATGCATGTTCTATGTGTATCTTAGCAGATATTGATAGTTGGATGAAGAGTTGCTACTTGGATAGATAAGTAAGTTGTCCCCAGTGGTAGCAAAATACATACTTAGTGGACAGCCTGAGGAGGGGAGGTTTTGGAAGATGTTGGTTTCTGTTAACATGAACTTTTCAGTACTTGTCATGGAGTCAGATGAGGGCAGACTAATATTTCTTGTCTGTCCAGGCTCTCAGACTGTGACCTTAGGCAAGTTATTTGAATTTCTTGTAGCTGGATGTTGTTACCTATAAAATGTAGCCAATAATAGTACCTACCATATAAGGATTATTCTGAGTAGTTAAAGTGCTTAAAATAGTGCATGAACATGATGTATTATCATATTTATATATAAGAATGCTTGCATCTGTATTCATGAAATATTTGGTCTGTAGTTTTTTTTTCTTGAAACATCATTTCTTGGTTTTGGTACCATTGTATTGCTGGCCTCAGAGAATGAGTAGGGAAGTATTACCTCCTCTTCAAGTTTCTAGAAAAGCTTGTAAAAAATTGGTATTATTTCTTCTTTAAATATTTGGTAGAATTCCCCAGTAAAGTGATCTGAGCTGAAAGAGTTCTTTCTTGGAAGGTTTTTAAAAAAATGTTACTTATCATAATCAACCTTTAAATAATACTGTACTTTATGCTAATATTGCTATGTTCTACTTCTACATGTGACATAAAACCTAAACTATGTTATTATGATCTTTGTTTTACATAGTTGATTACTTTTTTTTATAGGTAAGGATTTTTCCAAGAGGGGGGAAAGAGACTATTGCATAGGGAAAATTCTCTGACCATGAGACCTGCAAGCATCTCAAAAGTTAGGGAGAAAGAGCTTTTCTTTTTTTTTTGACTTTTGTATTTTGGGACAATGTGACTTATTTTTAAAAATTGTGGTAACATAAGATAAAATTAACCATTCTAACTAGTTGTAAATGTACAGTTCAGCAGCATTAAGTTCATTAACATTGTTGTGCAAACATCACCACCATCCATCTCCAGAAATTTTTCTTCTTCCCAAACTGAAATTCTGTATTCCTTAAACAATTATGCATTCCCTTCTCCCTCAGCCCCTGAAAACCACCATTCTACTTTCTGTTTCTATGAATCTGACTACACTAGTAAATCATATAAGTGTAAACATACAAAATGTCATTTTCTGACTAGTTCTTTCACTTAGCATAATGTCTTCAAGATTTATCCATGTTGTAGCATGTGTCAGAATTTTCTATCTTTTTAAGGTTGAATAATATTCCATTGTCTGTATATACCACCTTTTATTTATCCATTCATATGTTGATAGACAACACTGAGGGTTACATCAACCTTTTGGCCATTGTGAATAATGCTGCTATGTTCATGAGTGTACAAAAGTCTGTTCAAGCCCTTCCTTTCAGTTCTTTTTGGTAAATACTCAGAAGTGGAATTAATGGATCATACACTAATTCTATTTTTAATTTTTTGAGGAACAGCCAAACTGTTTTCTGCAGCAGCTGCACCATTTTATGGTCCCACAAGCAATGCACAAGTGTTGCACTTTCTCTACATCCTTACCAAATTTGTTTTCTCCATTAAAATTTTTAAATTAAATAACTAAAATAATTTTAATAATTAAAATAATTTTCATTGAGGTAGCATTGGTTTTAATATTATATGTTTCATGTGTATACCATTATATTTTGACTTCTGTATATATTTTGACTTCTGTATATACTACAGTATGCTAACCACCAAAAGTTTAGTTTCTATCCATCACCAAACAATGACCCCTTTTACCCATTTTGCCCTCCCCCTACACCCCCTCTCCTCTGGTAAACACCACTTTGTTCTCTGTATCTATGTTTTAGTTTTAGTTTTGTTTGATTTGTTCATTTATTTGTATCTGTTCATTTAAAAATTTTTATGTTCCGCATATGAGTGAAATCATATGGCATTTGTCTTTCTCTGTCTGACTTATTTCACTTAGTGTAATACCCTCAAGGTCCATCCATGTCATTGTAGATGGCAAGATTTAATCTTTTTTATGGTTGACTAGTATTCCATTGTGTGTATATATGTGTGTATAAACCCTGTCTTCTTTATTCATTCATCATCAGTGGGTACTTAGGTGGTTTCCATATCTTAGGTATTGTAAATAATGCTATGATAAACATAAGGGTGTTTTTCAAATTAGTGATTTTGTTTTCTTGGGATAAACACCCAGAAGTAGAATTGCTGTATCATGTGATAGTCATTATTTTTAATTGTTTGAGGAATATCCATACTGTTTTCCATAGTGGCTGCACCAATTTACATTCCCACCAACAGTGCACAAAGTTTCCCTTTTCCACACATCCTTGCCAACAAATGTCATTTATAACCTTTTGGTAATAGCCATCCTAACAGGTATGAGGTGATATCTCACTGTGGTTTTCATTTGCATTGCCCTAATAATTGGTGACACTGAATGTCTTTTCATGTGCCTGTTGTCCTTCTGTATGTCTCCTTTGGAAAAATGTTTATTCACCTCCTATGTCCATTTTTAAAATTAGGTTGTTTGTTTTTTTGTTATTGTTGAGCTGTATGAGTTCTTTATATATTTTAGATATTAACCCCTTATTGGACATATAATTTGCAAATATCTTCCCCCATTTGGTAGGTTGTCTTTTTATTTTGGTGATGGTTTCCTTTGCTGTGCACATGATTTTTAGTTTGTTATATTTCCATTTGTTTACTTTTTTGCTTTTGTTTCCCTTGCCTGACGAGACATCCAGAAAGATATTGCTAAGACCAGTGTAAACGAGCATGCTGCCTATGTTTTCTCCTAGGAGTTTTATGGTTTCAGGTCTTACATTCAAGTCTTTAATATATTTTGAGTTGACTTTTGTGTATGGTGTAAGATAGTGGTCTAGTTTCATTCTTTTGCATGTGGCTGTACAGTTTTCCCGGCACCATTTATTAAAGAGACTATCCTTTCTTCATTGTATGTTCTTTGCTCCTTTGTTATAAATTAATTGACCATATATGTGTGGGTTTATCTGGGGTCTCAATTCTGTTCCATTGATCTGTGTGTTTATTTTTCTGCCAATGCCATGCTGTTTTGATTACTATAGCTTTGTTGTATGATTTGAAACCAGGGTGTGATACCTCCAGCTTTGTTCTTTTTTATCAGGATTGCTTTGGCATTGGTTATTGCATAAATTTTAGGATTTTTTGTTTTATTTCTGTGAAAAATGTCATTGTGATTTTGATAGGCATTGCATTGAATCTGTAGATTGTTTTAGGTAATATGGACATTTTAACAATGTTAATTTTTCTAATCCATGAGCACAGATATTTCCAGTTCTTAGTGTCTTCTGCCATTTCGTTCAATGATGTCTTATATTTATTAGTGTACAGGTCTTTTGCCTCCTTGTTTAAATTTATTCCTAGGTATTTTATTCTTTTTGTTGCAATTGTATCAATAAATGGGTTTGTTTTCTTAATTTCTCTTTCTGCTAGTTTGTTGTTAGTGTATAGAAACACAGCAGGTTTTTGTATATTGATTTTGTACCCTGCAACTTTACTATATTCATTTATTATTTCAAATTGGTTTTTTTTGGTGGAGTCTTTAGGGTTTTCTATATATAAAATCATGCAATTCACAAATAGTGACAGTTTTACTTCTTCCCTTCCAATTTGGATACCTTTTACTTCTTTTTCTTGCCTAATTGCTCTGGCTAGGACTTCCAATACTATGTTGAATTGGAACAGAGTGGGCATCCATGTCTTGTTCCTGATTTTAGAGGGATAGCTTTCAGTTTTTCACCATTGAGTATGAAGTTACTCAATGTGGGTTTGTCATAGTTGTCCTTTATTGAGGTATGTTCCTTCTATACCCATTGTATTGAGAGTGTTCATCATAAATGGGTGTTGAATCTTATCAGTTGCTCTTTTGCATCTATCGAGATACTCATATGATTTTTTATCTTTCATTTTTGTTAATGTGATGTATCACATTGATTGAATTGTGGATTTTAAACCATCCTTGCATCCCTGAAATGAATCTCATTTGATCATGGCATATTATCCTTTTAATGGATTTTATTCAGTTTGCTAATATTTTGTTGAGAATTTTTGCATCTGTGTTCATCAGAGATATTGACCTATAATTTTCTCTTTTTTTGTGGTGTCTTTGTCTGGTTTTGGTATTGGGGTAATGTTGGCTACATAATATGAATTGGGAAATGTCCCCTCTTCAATTTTTAGAAGAGTTTGAGAAGGATAGGTATTAAATCTTTTTTGAATGTTTGCTAGAATTCTCCTGTGAAGCCATCTGTTCCCAGACTTTTGTTTTGGGGGAGGTTTTTGATTATTGTTTCAATCTCCTTACTAGTGATCAGTCTATTCAGAATGTCTGTTTCTTCATGATTCAGTCTTGTATGGTTGAATGTTTCTATGAAATAATCCATTTCTTCTAGGTTGTCCAGTTTGTCGGCATATAGCTGTTTATAGTATTCTTTTATAATAATTTGTATTTCTGTGTTATATGTTGTAATTTCTGTTTCATGTCTGACTTTATTTATATGAGCCTTCTCTCTTTTTTTCCTTAGTGAATCTAGATAAAGGTTTGCCAATTTTGTTTATCCTTTCAACGAACTATCTCTTAGATTCATGGATCTTTTCTATTGTCTTTTTAGTCTCTATTTCATTTATTTCCACTCTAATCCTTATTGTTTTCTTCCTTCTACTAACTTTGGGCTTTACTTGTTCTTTTTCTAGCTCCTTTAGTTGTAAGGTTAGATTGTTTGTTTAAGATTTTTCTTGTTTCTTGAGATAGGCCTTTAAAATTCCATCTTAGTAGCACTGCTATAAATTCCCTCTTAGTAGCACTTTTGCAGCATCCCATAGATTTTGGTATGCCATATTTTCATTTTCATTCTTCAGTTTTTTTTTAAATTTCTCCTTTGATTTCTTCATTGTACCCAATAGTTGTTCAGTAGTATGGTGTTTAGTCTCCACATATTTGTGATTTTTTCAACTTTCTTCTTGTAGTTGATTTCTAATTTCATACCATTGTGGTTGGAAGGGATGCTTGACATGATTTCAATATTCTTAAATTTATTGAGACTTGTTTTATGTCCCAATATTTGGTCTATCCTTGAGAATGTTCCATGTGTACTTGACAAGAATGTGTGTTCTGCTGCATTTGGATGGAGTGTTCTCTACAAATCTATGAAGTCCATCTGGCCTATTGTTTCACTTAAAGGTACTATTTCCAGACTTCCCTGGTGGCACAGCAGTTAAGAATCTTCCTGCCAATGCAGGGGACACAGGTTTGGTCCCTGGTCTGGGAAGATTCCACATGCCATGGAGCAACTAAGCCTGTGAGCCACAACTACTGAACCTGCACTCCAGAGCCCTCAAGGCACAACTACTGAAGCCCGCGTGCTCTAGGGCCCATGTGCTGCAACTACTGAAGCCCGCGTGCCTAGAGGCCATGCTTCGCAACAAGAGAAGCCACTGCAATGAGAAGCCCGCACACCACAATGAAGAGTAGTCCCCGCTCGCTGCAAGTAGAGAAAGCCAGCGCGCAGCAACAAAGACCCAACACAGCCATACATAAATAAAATTAAAAAAAATAAATAAAGGTACTATTCCCTTCTTGACTTTTTGTCTGGATAATCTTTCCATTGGGTGTTAAAGCCCCCTACAGTTATTGTGTTGCTGTCGTTTTCTCACTTTAGGGGTCTGTTAACAATCGCTGTTTATATTTTGGTGCTCTGATGTTGGCTGCACATATATTAATATTTTTTATGTCCTCTGAATGAATTGTCCCATTTATCATTATATAGTGTCCATCTTTGTGTCTTGTTGCCATTTTTGGCTTGAAGTCTATTTATTCTGATATGAATATGGCTATGCTTGCTTTCTCTTGGCAGTCATTTGTTTAGAGTATCATTTTCCATCTCTTCCCTGTTTGACTTTAGAGCTGAGTCTCCTGGAGGCAGCATATAGTTGGGTCTTGTTTTTTAATCCATCCAGCCACTCTGTGTCTTTTGACTGGTGAATTAAATCCATTTACATTTAGGGTGATTATTGATACATGAGGGCTTAATACTGCCATTTTATCTTTTGTTTTCTGGTTATTCTGTATTTCCATTGTTTTATTTTTCCTTGTGTTTCTGTCTTCCATTTTAGTTTAGTGGTTTTCTGCAATGTTTTTCTCAGTTTACTTTTTTTATGTCTTGTGTCTTTGCTCTAGATTTATGTTTCATGGTTACCATGAGGTTTGTATAAAACATATCATAGGTAAAATAGTTATTTTTCTGCTGATAGCATCTTATTTTCACTTGCCTATGTGGCTTCCTTCATTTTCCTCTTTCCCTTTTATATTTCTGTTGCCTCAAATTATCTCTTTTTATGTTGTGAGTTAGTTGCCAAATTGAATTAGGTATAGTTATTTTTATTGCTTTTTCTCCTTTAAACTTTATGCTATAATTGTTTAAGAACATACTTTTTATATAGAGTTGCAACTTTCTGATTCTATTTATCATTTTACTCAAAATTTTGTGTACTCTTGCCCTTTATTTCAGGTAGAAGAACTCCTTTCAACAATTCTTGTAAAACAGGTCTAGTGGTTAGGAACTCCCTCCATTTTGGTTTTCTGGGAAAGCCTTTATTTCTCTTTCATATCTGGAGGATAACTTTGCTGGATAGAGTATTCTTGGATGACAACTCTTATCCTTCTGTATTTTGTCATTCCACTCTCTCCTGGCCTATAGAGTTTCTGAGAAACCTGCTGGTAGCCTAATGGCCATTCCTTTGTAGATTACCTTTCTTTTTTTGCTGACTGTCTTTAAAATTCTTTCTTTGTCATTGACTTTTGACAGTTTTAAAATAATGTGTCTTGGAGAAGGTCTGTTTGTGTTGTGGTAATTAGGTATTCTATTAGCTTCATGGACTCGAATACCCGATTCCTTCCCCAGGTTTGGAAAGTTCTCAGCTATTATTTCTTTAAATAATGTCTTTGTTCCCTTCTCCCTCTCTTCTCCTTCTGGGATACCAATTATCCTTATGTTGACCTTTCTAATGAAGTCAGATAGTCTCATAGAATTTCTTTCTTTCTTTCTTTCTTTTTCTTTCTTTCTTTCTTTCTTTCTTTCTTTCTTTCTTTCTTTCTCTCTCTCTCTCTCTCTCTTTCTTTCTTTCTTTCTTCTTCTTCTTTTTTTTTAGTTCTTAGTTCTTTCTCCTTTTATACCTGTATCATTTCTAGATTTCTGTCTTCAAGCTCACTAATTCTCTCTTCCATATTGTTGGCATTATTTCCAATGATTTCTAGTGCAGTCTTCATTTCATTTATTGAGTTCTTCAGCTCCAGAATTTCTATTTGGTTCTTTTTAGTTTCAATCTCTTTGGTAAGGTATTTATTATGTTTGTTAATTTTACTCCTTAGCTCATTGAACTGCCTTTCTGAGTTTTTGTTGTAGCTCATTGAGTTTCTTCATGACAGCTATTTTGAATTCTCTCTCAGTTAGATTGCAATATTCCATGATATTAAGTTTGGTTTCTGCAGTTTTGTCTTTTTTTGTGATACCATGTTACTGTGGTTTTTCATGGTGTTTGATGAGTAGTTCCTCTACTGGTACATTTAAAATAACAAACACCTATCTTCTTTACATAAAGTTTTTTTTTTTTTTTTTACTTGATTCTAACAATTCAAGGGATTAGTGATTAGAGGGCTTTCTTTTGTTTTTCAGTAGGTGGCGCTAAAGCACAAGTTTTTGGTTTCTCTTACCTGAGCTGCCTCTGGGTATATTTGAGAATCTACACTTTCTACACTCTACTACCTCTGATAGAGGTGTCATCTGATGCCCTCTTTGTCACTGCTTGTGCCTCTGGGGTTGCTGGTGCCTTGTTGCTGCCAGTGTCACTGCTGTTGATGGCATTGACGCCTGGGGCACTGGGTTGGTGGGTGCTTCTGCTGTGTCTGGGTTGCCTGGGTTGCAGGCTCCACTGCCTCAGGGAGAGGGGGAGGTTCGGGGGCATGCCTGTGCCACATCTGGAGTTAAGTTTGAAGGTGCAGCCACTGTGGGCTGAGGGGCTAGAGAGGCAGGTGCCTCTGTGGCTGGAAGGATGGGGTTGCAGGCTCTGCTGCCACTGCTGTTTGGTTCCTGTGGTAGAGAACGCTGCTGTCACTGGGAGGCTGGAGTCATGTGTGCCCCCGCTGCTGCTACCAGGTTCTCTGGGGCTGGGGGGCCCATCACTGTACCTGAGGGGCTGGGATTGCAGGCACAGCCTCCACTGTTCACCCTGGTTCTGCCTCCTCTATGTATTCTAGGCCACCCACCTTTAGATCTACAGATGTGTAGAACTTTCTGGCTTCTGGTGTGTTGGGCAGAGGAACCTTTGTTGAATTATGGATGATTTACTGGTTGTAGATTGAAGGGGAGAGGCAAAGGAAGTGTTTCATTCTCCATTTTTTTTTTGGTAATAGCCATCCTAATGAATGTTAACTGCTATCTCATTGTGGAATTCATTTGCATTTCCTTAATGATTAGTGATGCTGAGCATCTTTTCATGTGCTTATTGGCCATTAATCCATCTTCTCAGGATAAGTGTCTATTCAAGTTCTTTGCCTGTTTTTAGTTGTTTTTGTTTTTGCTGTTGAGTTGTAGGAGATCTTTACATATTCTATTAATCCCTTACTAGATACATTTGTAAGTATTTTCTTCCATTCTGTGGGTTCCCTTTTCATTCTGTAGATAGCGTCCTTTGATGCACAAAAGGTTTTAATTTTCATGAAGTCCAGTTTATCTGGTTTTTGTTCTTGCGTTTGGTGTCATATCCAAAAAATAATTACCAAATCCAATGACATGAAGCTGTCCCCTTATATTTGCTTCTAAGAGTTTTACAGTTGCAGCTCTTATGTTTAGGTCTGTGATCCATTTTGATGGATATAGTGTAAAGTAAGGGTCCAAAGTAAGGGTTCATTCTTTTGCTTGTGGATATCCAGTTTTCCCAACACCAATGGTAGAAAAGGCTGTTCTCTCTGCATTGAATGGTCTTGGCACACTTGTCAAAAATAATTTGATGATATACAGACAACATAATGCTATTAAACCAAACGATTCTACAACAAAAATCTGTTAGGACTAATAAATTCAGCAAAGTTACAGGATACAAATTCAACACACAAATATCAGTTGTATTTCTATATACTAAGAATAAACAATCCTAAAAGTAAATTAAGAAGACAATTCCATTTACAATAGAATCAAAAACAACAAAATACTTAGGAATAAACTTCACCAAGCAGGTGAAAGGCTTGCTCACTGAAAACTATAAAACATCACTGAAAGAAATTAAAGGCACAAATAAATGGAAGGACATCCTGTGTTCATGGATTAGAAGACTTAATATTGTTAGAAATCAATACTACCAAGTGTGATTGACAGATTCAATGCAATTCCTATCAAAATCCCAATATTTTTTGTAGAAATAGAAAAATCTAAAAATTCATGTGGAATCTCAAGGGACTTCAAATTGCCAAAACAATCTTGAAAAACAAGGACAAAGTTGGAGGTCTCACATTTGCCAATTTCAAAACTTACAACAAGGCTACAGAAATTAAAACAGTATAGTACTGGCATAAAGACAGACATGTAGACCAATGGAATAGTATACAGAGCCTAGAAATAAATACTTGTGTTTATCAAAGTGATATCAAAGTCTTGTGATGAGGACTTTTAACATCTAATCTCTTAGGAACATTCAAATACACAGTACAATATTGCTAACTGTAGTCACCATGCTGTAATTTCAGCCCCAGGACTTTTTTATCTTATAACTAGAAGTTTGTACATTTTGACCACCTTCACTCACTTCCCCCACTCCTCACTCCCCACCTCTGGCAACCACCAATCTGCTCTCTCTTTCCATGAGTTCAGTTGTGTCTGTTTTTGTTGTTAGATCTCACATATGAATGAGGTCATTCATTATTGGTCTTTCTCTGTCTAACTTATTTTACGTAGCATAACGAACTCAAGTTCCATCTATGTTGTTGCAAATGGCAGGATTACCTTCTGTTTTATGGCTGTATAATATTCCATTGTAAATATATACCACATTTTTTTACCCACGCAATCATCAGTGGATATGTAGGTTGTTTTTATGTCTTGGTTATGGTAATTAAGGCTGCAATGAACACAGAATGCAGATATCTCTTCAAGATAGTGATTTCATGTCCTCAGGTATATAACCATAAGTGGGATTGCTGGAACATATGGTAGTTCTATTTTTAATTTTTTGAGGAACCTTTCCAATGGCTTCCAGTTTTCCCAGCACCATTTTTTTTCTTTTTTTTTAAACATCTTTATTGGAGTATAATTGCTTTACAATGGTGTGTTAGTTTCTGCTTTATAACACAGTGAATCCGTTATACATATACATATGTTCCCATATGTCTTCCCTCTTGCATCTCCCTCCCTCCCACCCTCCCTATCCCACCCCTCTAGGTGGTCACAAAGCACCAAGCTGATCTCCCTGTGCTATGCGGCTGCTTCCCACTAGCTATCTATTTTACGTTTGGTAGTGTAAATATGTCCATGCCACTCTCTCACTTTGTCACAGCTTACCCTTCCCCCTCCCCATATCCTCAAGTCCATTCTCTAGTAGGTCTGTGTCTTTATTCCCGTCTTGCCCCTAGGTTCTTCATGACCTTTTTTTTCTTACATTCCATATATATGTGTTAGCATATGGTATTTGTTTTTATCGTTCTGACTTACTTCACTCTGTATGACAGACTCTAGGTCCATCCACCTCACTACAAATAACTCAATTTCGTTTCTTTTTATGGCTGAGTAATATTCCATTATATATATGCCACATCTTCTTTATCCATTCATCTGTTGATGGGCACTTAGGTTGCTTCCATGTCCTGGCTATTATAAATAGAGCTGCAATGAACATTTTGGTACCTGACTCTTTTTGAATTATGGTTTTCTCAGGGTATATGCCCAGCAGTGGGATTGCTGAGTCGTATGGTAGTTCTATTTTTAGTTTTTTAAGGAACGTCCATACTGTTCTCCATAGTGGCTGTATCAATTTACATTCCCACCAACAGTGCAAAAGTGTTCCCTTTTCTCCACACCCTCTCCAGCATTTATTGTTTCTAGATTTTTTGATGATGGCCATTCTGACTGGTGTGAGATGATATCTCATTGTAATTTTGATTTGAAATTTTCTAATGATTAATGATGTTGAGTATTCTTTCATGTGTTTGTTGGCACTCTGTGTATCTTCTTTGGAGAAATGTCTATTTAGGTATTCTGCCCATTTTTGGATTGGGTTGTTGGTTTTCTTGATATTGAGCTGCATGAGCTGCTTGTAAATTTTGCAGATTAATCCATTGTCAGTTGCTTCATTTGCAAATATTTTCTCCCATTCTGAGGGTTGTCTTTTGTTCTTGTTTATGGCTTCCTTTGCTGAGCACAAGCTTTTAAGTTTCATTATGTCTCATTTGTCTTTTTTTGTTTTTATTTCCATTTCTCTAGGAGGTTGGTCAAAAAGGATCTTGCTGTGATTTATGTCATAGAGTGTTCTGCCTATGTTTTCCTCTAAGAGTTTGATAGTTTCTGTCCTTACATTTAGGTCTTTAATCCATTTTGAGTTTATTTTTGTGTATGGTGTTAGGGAGTGTTCTAATTTCATACTTTTACATCTACCTGTCCAGTTTTCCCAGCACAATTTATTGAAGAGGCTGTCTTTTCTCCACTGTATATTCTTGCCTCCTTTATCAAAGATAAGGTGACCATATGTGCATGGGTTTATCTCTGGGCTTTCTGTCCTCTTCCATTCATCTATATTTCTGTTTTTGTGCCAGTACCATACTGTCTTGATTACTGTAGCTTTGTAGTATTGCCTGAAGTCAGGGAGCCTGATTCCTCCAGCTCTCTCTTTCGTTCTCAAGATTGCCTTGGCTATTCGGGGTCTTTTGTGTTTCCATACAAATTGTGAAATTTTTTGTTCTAGTTCTGTGAAAAATGGCAGTGGTAGTTTGATAGGGATTGCATTGGATCTGTAGATGCCTTTGGGTAGTAGAGTCATTTTCACAATGTTGATTCTTCCAGTCCAAGAACATGGTATATATCTCCATCTGTTTGTATCGTCTTTAATTTCTTTCATCAGTGTCTTATAGTTTTCTGCATACAGGTCTTTTGTCTCCTTAGGTAGGTTTATCCCTAGGTATTTTATTCTTTTTGTTACGATGGTAGATGAGAGTGTTTCCTTAATTTCTCTTTCAGATTTTTCATCATTAGTGTATAGGAATGCCAGAGATTTCTGTGCATTAATTTTGTATCCTGCTACTTTACCAAATTCATTGATTAGCTCTAGTCATTTTCTGGTTGCATCTTTAGGATTCTCTATGTATAGTATCATGTCATCTGCAAACAGTGACAGCTTTAGTTCTTCTTTTCCGATTTGGATTCCTTTTATTTCTTTTTCTTCTCTGATTGCCATGGCTAGGACTTCCAAAACTATGTTGAATAATCGTGGTGAGAGTGGGCAACCTTGCCTTGTTCCTGATCTTAGTGGAAATAGTTTCAGATTTTCACCATTGAGGACGATGTTGGCTGTGGGTTTGTCATATATGGCGTTTATTATGTTGAGGAAAGTTCCCTCTATGCCGACTCTCTGCAGGGTTTTTATCATAAATTTGTGTTGAATTTTGTTGAAAGCTTTGTCTGCATCGATTGAGATCATATGGTTTTTCCTCTTCAATTTGTTAATATGGTGTATCACATTGATTGATTTGCGTATATGGAAGAAACCTTACATTCCTGGAATAAACCCCACTTGATCATGGTGTATGATCCTTTTAATGTCCTGTTGGATTCTCTTTGCTAGTATTTTGTTGAGGATTTTTGCATCTATGTTCATCAGTGATATTGGCCGGTAGTTTTCTTTCTTTGTGACATCTTTGTCTGGTTTTGGTATCAGGGTGATGGTGGCCTCGTAGAATGAGTTTGGGAGTGTTCCTCCCTCTGCTATATTTTGGAAGATTTTGAGAAGGATAGGTGTTAGCTCTTCTCTAAATGTTTGATAGGATTCGCCTGTTAAGCCATCTGGTCCTGGGCTTTTGTTTGTTGGAAGATTTTTAATTACAGTTTCAATTTCAGTGCTTGTGATTGGTCTGTTTATATTTTCTATTTCTTCCTGATTCAGTCTTGGCAGGTTGTGCATTTCTAAGAATTTGTCCATTTCTTCCAGGTTGTCCATTTTATTGGCATAGAGTTGCTCGTAGTAATCTCTCATGATCTTTTGTATTTCTGCAGTGTCACTTGTTACTTCTTTTTCATTTCTAATTCTATTGATTTGACTCTTCTCCTTTTTTTCTTGATGAGTCTGGCTAATGGTTTATCAATTTTGTTTATCTTCTCAAAGAACCATATTTTAGTTTTATTGATCTTTGCTATCGTTTCCTTCATTTCTTTTTCATTTATTTTTGATCTGATCTTTATGATTTCTTTTCTTCTGCTAACTTTGGGGTTTTTTTGTTCTTCTTTCTCTAATTGCTTTAGGTGCAAGGTTAGGTTGTTTATTCGAGATGTTTCCTGTTTCTTAAGGTAGGATTGTATTGCTATAAAATTCCCTCTTACAACTGCTTTTTTTGTATCCCATAGGTTTTGGGTCGTCGTGTCTCCATTGTCATTTGTTTCTAGGTATTTTTTGATTTCCTCTTTGATTTCTTCAGTGATCACTTGGTTATTAAGTAGTGTATTGTTTAGCCTCCACATGTTGGTATTTTTTACAGATCTTTTCCTATAATTGATATCTAGTCTCATAGCGTTGTTGTCGGAAAAGATAGTTGATACGATTTCCCAACAGTTTTTTTTGTGTGTGTGGTACACGGGCCTCTCACTGCCGTGGCCTCTCCCGTTGCGGAGCACAGGCTCCGGATGTGCAGGCCCAGCGGCCACGGCTCACGGGCCCAGCAGCTCCTTGGCATGTGGGATCCTCCCAGACCGGGGCACGAACCCGCCACCCCTGCATCGGCAGGCGGACTCTCAACCACTGCGCCACCAGGGAAGCCCCCAGCACTGTTTTTTAAAGAAACTATGCTTTCCTTGCTTCATTACATATTCCAGGTTCCTTTGTTGTAGATTAATCAACCATGTGTACATGGGTTTATTTCTGAACTTTCTATTCTCTTCCATTGATCTATATGTCTGTTTTTTAGATGAAACCATACTGTTTTGAATACTATACTTTTTAAATATAGTTTCAAATGAGCAAGTGTGATGCCTCCAGCTTTGTTGTTCTTTCTCAAGATTGCTTTGGCTATTTGGGATCTTTTGTGATTCCATACAAATTTTAGGATTTTTTTTTCTATTTTTGTGAAAAATGTCATTGGAAGTTTAATAGAGATCACATTGAATCTGTAGATTGCTTTGTGTGGTATGGATATTAATTCTTCTGTCCATGAGCATGGAATATATTTCAATTTATTTGTGTCTTCAGTTTTTTTCATCAAAGTCTTATAGTATTCAGTGTAAAAATTTATTCTCAAGTATTTTATTTAAATTTCTTCCCAAGTATTTTAGTCCCTTTGATGCCATTGTAAATGGGATTGTTTTCTTAATTTCTCTTTCTGATAGTTTGCTACTAGTGTATAGAAACGCAAGTGATGCTTGTGTATTGATTTTGTATCCTGTAGCTTCACTGAAATAATTTGTTAGTTCTATCAGTTTTTGTAGAGTCTTTAGGGCTTTCTATATATAATATCATGTCATCTGCAAATAGTGACAGTTTTACCTCTTCCTTTCCAATCTGGATGGCTTTTCTTTCTTTTTGTTGCCTAATTTCTCTGACTAGGACTTCTGCTACTATGTTTAGTAAAAGTGGCAAGATTGGGCATCCTTGTCTTTTTCCTGATCTTAGAGGAAAGCTTTCAGCTTTTCATCATTGAATATGATGTATTTGTGGGCTTGTCATATGTGGCCTTTATTATGTTATAATTATTTTTATTTCTGTAAAATTGGTAGTAATAGCTCCACTTTCATTTCAGGTTTATTTATTTCAGTCTTTTCTCTTTTTTCTTAGTATAGCTAAAACTTCATCAATTTTGTTGATATTTGGACAGATCAACTATTGGTTTCATTAATTTTCTCTATTGTTCTTCTATTTCTATCTTATTTATCAATGCTCTAGTCTTTGTTATTTCCATCCTGTGCTAGCTTTGGATTTAGTGTGTTCTTTTTAAATTCCTTATGGTGTAAAGTTAGGTTGTTGATTAGAGATCTCTCTTCTTTTTAATGTAAGCATTTACAGTTATAAACTTCCCTGTTAGCACTGCTTTCACTACATGCTATAAGTTTGGGGGTTGTGTTTTTATTTTCATTTGTCTCAAAATATTTTATAATTTCACTTGTGTTTTCCTTTTCAACCCATGGTTGTTTAAGAGTGTGGTGTTTAATTTCCTCATATATGTGAATTTTCCAGTTTTCCTTCTGCTTCTGATTTCTACTTTCATTCTATTGTGATCAGAAAAGGTACTTTGTACGATTTTAATCTTTTCAATTTATTAAGATTTGTTTTGTGTCCTAACATATGCATCTATTATGGAGAATATTCCATATACACTTGATAAAAATGTTTATTATGCTGTTGTTGGGTGGTGTAGCCTTCATATGTCTGTGGGTTCAATTAATTTACAGTGTTGCTCAAGTCTTCTATTTCCTTGTTGATTTTCTGTCTGGGTGTTCTATCCATTATTGAAAGTGGGGTATTAACGTCTTCTACTACTTTTGCAGAGCTCTCTATTTCTCTCTTCAATTCTGTCTATGTTTACTTTGCCTATTTTGGGACTCTGATGTTTGGTGCATATATGTTTATAATTGTTACATCTGGCAAAATTGACCCTTTTATCTATGCATAATGTCCCTCTTTGACTGTTGTAACAGTTTTAAATTTTTAACTTAGAGTCTGTCTTGTCTGATACTAGTATAAACTCTCTGCTCTCTTTTGTTTACTCTTTGTATGTAATATCTTTTTTCATCCTTTAATTTTCAACTGATAGGTGTCCTTATAGCTAAAGTGTCTTTGTGTGTATTGATCTAAGCTATAAAAATGAGAACTCCTTTTGTCCCTCATTTCTTCCATTACTGTCTTCTTTTTTGTTTAGTTAATTTTTAGTAGTGACATATTTGATCCCTTCTCATTTATTTTTGTGTATTTCTATAGATATTTTCTTTGAGGTTCCCATGGGATTTCATATAACATCCCATCCTAAAATTATAAGTCTTTTAAAAATTAATATTAACTCCTCTTCAATCACATACAAAAACACTACTTTACAGCTCCACCTCCCCCACTTTATGTTATTGATGTCACAAATTACATCATTATTTAGTGTGTAACCATTAACATCAATTTATAATTATTTTATGCATTTCTCTTCTATATCCTATAGGATATATAAACTACATAAAAACAAATTACAATACTACTGTCTTTCATATTTGCTCATGTATTTACCTTTAATGAAGAACTTTATTTCTTCATAAATGGCTTTGAGTTACTATCTAGTGTCCTTTCATTTCAATTTGATAGACCCCCCTTTTACATTTCTTGTAGGGCAGGTCTACACATAACGAACTCCTTCAGCACTTTTGTATCAGGGAGTGTCATAATTTCTCCTTCATGTTTGAAATATAGTTTTGCTGGATGTAGAATTTTTGTCAGTATTTTTCATTTAGCATTTTAAGTGTCATCCCATTGCCTTCTGTCCTCCATGGCTTCTGATGAGAAATCATAAATTTATCTTATTGAGAATATCCTTTATGTGAAGAGTCATATCTCTCTTGCTACACTCACAATTCTTTGTTCATATTTGTCTTTTGACAGTTTGCTTAAAATGTATTTCAGTGTGGATCTTTTTGAGTATATCCTACTGAGAGTTTTTTGAGCTTTTTAATACGTAGATACATGTATTCCATTAAACTTCTTAAGTTTTTGGCTAGTATTTTTTCAAATATTCTTTCTGTCCTTTTCCCTCTCTCTTCCTCCTTCGATTCCTATAATGTGTATGTTGCTCTGCTTGATAATACCCCACAGGTTCCTTAGGCTCTCTTCACTGTTCTTCATTATTTTTCACTCTTCTTTTAGACTGGATAATTTGAATTGTTCTGTCTTCAAATTTGCTGATTATTTATTCTGGCTGCTCAGATCTACTGTTGAATTGTTCTAGTGAATATTTTCATGAATCCACTGCTGTACCTTTCAGCTCCTGAATTTCTATTTGTTTCCTTTTTACAATTTCTATCTCTTCATAGATTTTCTCATTTTGTTCATATATTGTTTTCCTGATTTCCTTTAGTTCATTGTCTATGGTTTCCTTTAACTCTTTGATCATTTAATACAGTTGATATGAAGTATTTTTTTTTTAGTAATTCAAAAGTGTGGAATTTCTCAGGGATTGTTTCTTTCAATTTAGTTTTTTTTTTTCCTGTGAATGGGCCATAGTTTTCTGGGTTTTTTCTTTTGTTTGTTTTTTTATACCTTGTGGGTTTTTGTTGAAAACTTAACATTTGAATAATATGATGTAGTAAGTGTTGAAGTCAGATTCTCCTCTTTCCCCAAGGTTTTCTATTTATGATTGTTGAAGGCTGAAATCATTCATTTGTTTAGTGACTTTCCAAACATAATATTTTTTTTTTGCAGTCCGTGGGCCTCTCACTGCCATGGCCTCTCCCGCTGCGGAGCGAGCACAGGCTCCAGACGCACAGGCTCAGCGGCCATGGCTCACAGGCCCAGCCGCTCTGCAGCATGCGGGATCCTCCCGGACCGGGACACGAACCTGCGTCCCCTGCACCGGCAGGCCGACTCTCAACCACTGTGCCACCAGGGAAGCCCCAAACATAATTTTTAAACATCTTTATTGGAGTATAATTGCTTTACAATGGTGTGTTAGTTTCTGCTTTATAACAAAGTGAATCAGCTGTATGTATACATATATTCCCATATCTCCTCCCTCTTGCATCTCCCTCCCACCCTCCCTATCCCACCCCTCTAGGTGGTCACAAAGCACCAAGCTGATCTTGTGCTATGCAGCTGCTCCCCACTAGCTATCTATTTTACATTTGGTAGTGTATATATGTCAATGCCACTCTCTAACTTCATCCCAGCTTAACCTTCCCCCTCCCTGTGTCCTCAAGTCCATTCTCTACATCTGCGTCTTTATTAATATGCTTGGATTTAGGTCTAAATTTAAACTTTTTCTCTTTCTTCCCCCGATCTATATTCCTCTGTTTCCTCATATTACCTTCTTTTGTTTAAACATTTATTAGTATTCCATTTTAATTTGCCTGTTATGATTTTTACTTTATATCTTTGTATAAATATTTCAGTGATTGTTCTAGGGATTTCCGTATAGATACTTAACTTTTTACAATCTACTTATGATCCATATTTTTCATTTCAAGTGGAGTATAGAGTCTTTAACACCTTATGAATCCATTTATTTCTCCCTTTGTTATATTTGTCTTATATATTACACATGCATACACAGAAAATCCCTTTGAACAACATTATAACTTTTTCTTTCAACCATCAAACATATTTTAAAGAATAGTAGATGAGAAGATTAGTTCATTTTATTTACCCAAATATTTATCATTTCTCTTGTTCTTTCTTTATTTTCAATATTCCAAGTTTCCTTTTGGTTTTATTTCTCTTCAGTCTAAACTTCCTTTAATATTTCTTTCAGAGAATGTCTATTGGCAGTGAATCCTCTTAGTTTTCCTTCCTCTTGGAATGTCTATATTTATTGCTCATTCATTAAAGGTATTTTTTCTGGATATAGAATTTGGGGTTGACAGTTCTTTAACACTTGAAAAGATTTTTGCTTCCTTTTAGCCACTGTGGTTTCTGATGAGAAATACACAGCTTTTCAAATTGTTGTTCTCCTATTGGTAATGTGTCATTTTTTGTTCTGTCTTCTTCAATGTTTTTTATTTGTGTTGTTTTTCAGCAGTTTGATTATGTTGAGTGTGGGCATGTATTCCTATGAGGTATTTTGTTTGAGGTTTCCTGATCTTAAATTGGTTGGTTTGTGATTGTTACCAATTTGGAGAAGCTTTTAGCAATTGGTATATCTAATAATGTTTTAACACTAGGCTCTTTTTTCTCTATTTCTGAGACTCAGTTGACACAAATGTTAGACCTTTGATATTATATCTGAGTCTCTGTTCATTTTAAAATATTTTTTATATTTATTTACTTTATTTTCTTTATCTTTTTGGCTATGTCGGGTCTTAGTTGTGGCATGCGGGATCTTTCATTGCGGTGCACGGGCTGTTCGTTGTGGCACTTGGGGTTCTCTCTAGTTGTGGCATGCAGGCTTTCCCTCTAGTTGTGGCGTGCGGGTTTTCTCTCTCTAGTTGTGCCTCGTGGGCTCCAGGGTGTGTGGGCTCTGTAGTTGTGCCGCATGGGCTCCAGAGTGTGTGGGCTTTGTAGTTTGCGACACTCGGGCTCTCTCGCTGAGGTGCGCGAGCTCAGTAGTTGTGGCATGTGGGCTTAGTTGCCCCATGGCATGTGGGATCTTAGTGCCCCCCCACCAGGGATTGAACCCCTGTCCCCTGCTTTGGAAGGCATATTCTTTACCACTGTACCACCAGGGAAGTCCCTCTGTTCATTTTTAAATGACATTTCTTCCTGAAAATTAATTGACCACCTATTAAACAACACTTGAATGAGAGAATAAATAGAAATGATAATTATGGAATTTTTTAAAAACATAGTGAAATTAGTATATATCAGGATCTTTGTTATATATGAAAAGCACGGTTAGAGGAAAATTCAAAGTCTTACACTTTTTATCAATTAAATAGCATTTTAAATAATTTAAAATTATAAATAACAACTAAAAATAATAAAAATGAATAAAATTTATAGTTCAAACAGTTAAAGAAACAAGGTAAGTCAAAAGGAAGTATGAAGAAGGACATACTAAATATAAAATTAGCAAGTAGAATGTAGTAATGATGTAGAAAAGAGAAAAACATGTTCTTTCTTGGTTTCTTGAAAAATATTAATAGACATACCACTAGCTAACATAATCATGAAAAAAAGGAAAAAGCAAAGACATACAATACAAAATAAGAAATTATAAGGGAAAATAACTATTTTTTATAATTTTTAAATTTTATTTTATTATTTTATACAGCAGGTTCTTATTAGTCATCAATTTTATACATATCAGTGTATACATGTCAATCCCAATTGCCCAATTCATCACACCACCACCCCAACCACCCCGCCACTTTCCCCGGTTGGTGTCCATATGTTTGTTCTCTACATCTGTGTCTCAATTTCTGCCCTGCAAACCGGTTCATCTGTACCATTTTTCTAGGTTCCACATATATGCGTTAATATATGATATATGTTTTTCTCTTTCTGACTTACTTCATTCTGTATGACAGCCTCTAGATCCATCCATGTCTCAACAAATGACCCAATTTCGTTCCTCTTTGTGGCTGAGTAATATTCCATTGTATATATGTACCACATCTTCTTTATCCATTTGTCTGTTGATGGGCATTTAGGTTGCTTCCATGACCTGGCTATTGTAAATAGTGCTGCAGTGAACAATGGGGTGCATGTGTCTTTTTGAATTTTGGTTTACTCTGGGTATATGCCCAATAGTGGGATTGCTGGATCATATGGTAATTCTATTCTTAGTTTTTTAAGGAACCTCCATACTGTTCTCCATAGTGGCTATATCAATTTACATTCCCCCCAAGAGTGTAAGAGGGTTCCCTTTTCTCCACACCCTCTCCAGCATTTGTTGTTTGTAGATTTTCTGATGATGCCCATTCTAACTGGTGTGAGGTGATACCTCACTGTAGTTTTGATTTGCATTTCTCTAATAATTAGTGATGTTGAGCAGCTTTTCATGTGCTTCTTGGCCATCTGTATGTCTTCTTCTATTTAGGTCTTCTGCCCATTTTTGGATTGGGGGAAAAGAACTATTGAATCTGAAGAAATGTCAGAAAATAATTCAACCTAGTTCACAGGCTTCTATCAAAGTAAATTTTAAAACTTTATGAGATGAATAATTTCCTAAGGAAATATTTGTTACCAAAATTGATACTATTAGAGTTAGAAAGCCTAAATAGACCAATTTTCCTAAAAGAAAGAGAACAGGTTATCGACTAGTCTACCAGAAAAGCTCAAGGCCCAGATGACTTCACAGGGGAATTCTACCAAACTTTCAAAGACCTGATTGTTACATTGATCTGTAAATTGTTTTACAGTATTGAAAAGCAAGGAAAACTACTTAATTTTTTAGGTAAAGCAAGTATAAGTTTTTAACATAAACCTTATAAAAACAGTATGAAGAATAAAAGCATAGAATATGATCACTTATTAATATATTAGCAAACAGATCCAGCATATTAAGAAAATAATAGTCCATGACCAGGAAGATTTTATGCTAATAATTCAAAGTTGGTTGAATATTATTAATTCCATAAAGAAAATATATAATGCCGATAGTTCTAAAAAGAAAACTCATATGATTCTTTCTGTAGATACCTATAAAAGACCTTTGATAAAAGTGAACACTCATCCTTAATACAGTAGAAATTGATAGTTTTTTAATGGAAGAAACACTAGAGGCACTTCCACTAATATCAGGAACTAGTTAAAGTTGTCTACTCTCTCCACTGTTATTCAACATTTTACCAGAAGTATTAGCCAATGCAATAAGAGAAGTTTATTTATGGCATAGGAATTGGAAAAGAGGATACACTATTATCTCTATTTGCATATTACATGAAAGTGTACCTGGAAAACTTAGAGAATCAATGGTAAAAATAACTCAAATAATAAAATATTTTATTAGAGGAGCAGGCTATAAAATTGACATAAATAAATCAATAGTCTTCATTTACACAAATAAATAATAACCAATTGGAGGACACAATGGTAGAAAAAACCCCATTAACCATAACAACAAATAGGATAAAATACTTAGGAATACATTTAACCAAAAAATTTGAAAAGCTTTTATGAGATAAATTTTCAAATCCTCATAAAAGGCAAAAACAGAGACTCTAATAAAATGGCAAGATATCCCTTGTTTATGACAGGAAGACTCAACATCATAAAGATGTCAGTTCTTCCTAAATTAATTTTAATTTGATGCAATCTCAATAAAAATACCAACATACATCTTTCTGGAACTAGACAAGTTGATAACTAAACTTCATATGGAAAAGTAATCATTCAAGAATCTCCAGGAAAACACTAAAGAAGAAAAGCTACAAGGGGAGGGGGGACTATCCCTACCATACATTAAAACACACTATAGAGCCTCTGTAATTAAAACAGTGTGGAACTGGCTTATGAATAGACATACCAGTGGAATAGAATAAAAAATCCAGATAAAGAAGATGTGGGGGGCTTCCCTGGTGGCACAGTGGTTGAGGGTCCGCCTGCCGATGCAGGGGACACGGGTTTGTGCCCTGGTCTGGGAAGATCCCACATGCCGTGGAGCAGCTGGGCCCCTGAGCCATGGCCGCTGAGCCTAAGAGTCCAGAGCCTGTGCTCCGCGGCGGGAGAGGCCACAACAGTGAGAGGCCCGCGTACCGCAAAAAAAAAAAAGAAGATGTGGTACATATATACAATGCAATATTACTCAGCTATAAAAAAGAATGAAATAATATCATTTGCAGCAACATGGATGGACCTATAGATTGTCAGACTGAGTGAAGTAAGTCAGACAAAGACAAATATCATATTGCTTATATGTGGAATCTTAAAAAATGGTACAAATGAACTCATTTACAAAACAGAAATAGAGTCACAGATGTAGAAAACAAACTTATGGTTACTGGGGGGAAGGGGGGGCAGGATAAATTGGGAGATTGGAATTGACATATACACACTACTATATATAAAATAGATAACTAATAAGGATCTACTGTACAGGACAGGGAATGCTACTCAATACTCTGTAATGACCTATATGGGAAGAAAAGAATGGATATATGTATATGTATAACTGATTCACTTTGCTGTACAGCAGAAACTCATACAGTATGGTAAATAAGTACACTCTAATAGAAATTTTAAAAATTAATAAAAAGTTATGTTTACACTGTAGGAAAAAAACAAAAAGAATTGAAAATCCAGAGATAGACCCAAATAAAAATGGAATAGAATTTTGGTATATGATGAAGGTGGGATCTCAATACATTGGGACAAAAATGGACTTGTAAAATAAATGGTACTTGGACAACTGGATAGCAGTTTGGGAAAAAATAAGATAAAATTAGATACACACTTCACACCATATAGAGAGTAAACTTCAAATAGATCAGGAATCTAAATGTTAAAAATACCATAAAAGTGCTAGAAGCAAATATGGGTGAATTCCTCTTTAGCCTGGGTATAGGAAAAAGTTTTTAAACTATGAGTCAAAATCCAGATGCAATGAAAGAAAAGGTTGAGAAATTTGACTGCATAAAAATTTTGAAAGATAGCTTCTGCATGGCCAAAAAATCCCCCACATCATAAATAAAATCAAAATTCAACTAGCAAATTGGGAGAATATATTTGCCACATAAATAACAGACAAAAGGCCAAAATCCCTAATATTTAAAGAACTCTTAAAAATTTAGGAGCAGAAGATGAGAGTTTTTGTTTCAGAAGTCACACTTGTTTCTGCAGTTTGCTTTTTTTTTTTCTCTTAACAGTAAGGTTTAGGGTTTTATTACTCTCAAATACAAAGAGAACTACTTCATTCTGTTTAATTCCTTCATAGTAGAACATTCCACAGTGTGGCACAATTAATGAACCATTTAGCTTTTGAGGGTATTAATTGATTCAGCACATATCTATTAAGCACCTACTGTGTCTCAGTCAGCACTGGGTACCCTAAAAATAATAAGGAAAAAAGCAGCCCGTGCTCTCATAGAGCTGATAGTTTAATAGTGGGGACAGACAGGAGAGAAGTGCATAATCCAGTATAAGAATCTTCTCCTGACCTTCACATCCCATCCCACCCTAGCTGCTCTTCTATATCTCCTTCAAGATTGAGATAGCAGGTTACCCTACCTGCCTCCACCCACATTTCTGGTAGTCATTCCATACCCCCCTGCCCAATCAGATGGTTTCTGACCTACTGTGTTTGGTCACTACCAGTCACCTCCAATGTGAACATCACAATGGGTGTTGATTAGTCCTCATCTCATCTTATTTAAAGTCTGCAATCATTGACACCTGGTGACATTTTCCACTTCCCTATTTTTAAATTCTGTCTCAGGCCACTATTCTTCAGTATTCCTTGATGAAGACTGAGCAGCAAAATTGTTCTCACCAACTCCAACACCATATATCCAATTGACTGCTAGATTCAAGTTCAGTGAGAATATAAATGAACTCATCTTCTTTCAATGTACCAAGTTTCTCTTAGTTTCAGTCCTCTATTTGTGCTAATGAGTTTCCAAAGATGGCTTCTGATGAGTGATGACTCAGTATTCACAACTTTGTATAGTCATTTTCCACACTGAATATGGGCTAGCTCTGTGACTAAAGAATAAAGAAGTGATGATATGCCATTTCCAGGCCTAAGCTTTAAGAGAGCCTGACAGCTTCCCATTTCACACCACAGGGAGTCCTGATATACCCTGTAAGAAGATCAGCTATCTTCTTGTAAGGAACAATTAAAAAGCTAGTATAGTGAGGGAGAGGCTCTGAGACTACGTGAAGAGAGAGAGAGAGAGGCCTAGCAGTCTCCGTTGAGTCCGGCTTTCCAACTATCCCCTTCCAAGGATCCAGATATATCTACATAAACTGTCATAGATTTTCCAGATTGGTCAAGCCCTTGGTTGACTGCTGACCCAGCCAATATCAAGTGGAGCAGAAGAAACAACCAGCATATAATCTAAGAGGTAATAAAACAGTGGTTATTTGAAGCCACTGTCTATGCACCATCTTACCCAATACCAACCACCATATAACCCAAACAACAATACAACAAAATCCTTCTCTCCATAAAGACTACCATCTGCTCAGCCCTGCCTATACCAGGGTCTTCTCATCACATTAGGTGGGATACTCTACACACTCCTGCTCCTACCATGGAGGTTCTCTTCCTTGTAGGTAGGCTTCTAGCCATTCTTACCCACACCTCACTCTTCAACACCACTACATTGCAGTGTCATGGTTCAGTTCCATCATTAATCTCTGTCACGTGTGTGTTCCTTTTTTATTTAGGTTCTATTATATCACTCCTCTGTCATACATAGGGATTCCACAGATACCTATATAATAAATTTTTCCATGTATGTGGTGCTAGAACCTATGTTTGGATTTAGAATATACATTACAACTATTACGTTATGGCTTTTCCCATGGTTTTCATATGCTCTGTGTGTCTGTGTGTATACCTTCATTTCCTCCATTCAAGTGACTCTGAATGGGCCAATGGGCACTGGGCCAATTGTCCAAGTTGTAGTACACAAACTGATGCAGCTACTTCACTATTTACAGTATTTCAGAGACCCGTCCCAGACTCTACTTTTAACTCTTAGACCCTGTATTCTATGCCCAATTGTTCCTCAATTAGTTTCCTATTGCTGCTGTAATGAATTTCCACAAACTTAGTGGCTTAAAAATCCTACAGATTTATTCTATTACATTTTTGGGAGGTCAAGAGTCAGAAATGGTCTTACTGGGCTAAAAATCAAAGGATCAGCAGGGATGTGTTCCTTCTGGAGGCTCTGAGAGAGAATTCGTTCTTTTGCCTTTTCCAGCTTCTAGAGCTGCCTGTGTTCCTTGGCTCATGGCCCCTTCCTCCATCTTCAAAGCCAGCATAATAGCATCTTCAAGTCCCTCTCTTCCATGACCCTGCTTCCGTGATCTCCTTTTCTGACCCTGGATTTGACTCTCCTGCCTTCCTCTTGTGATGACATTGGGCCTGTCTAGATAATCCAGGATAATCTCCCCATCCTAAGATCCTTAACCATACCTGCAAAGTCCATGTTGTCATGTAAGAAAATATATTCACAGGTTCTGGGAATCAGAATGTGGATCTCTTTGGGAGTCCATTCAGCCTATCATGGCCCTCAGTCCCATTCTCTCACCTCAGTGACCTCACCTTTCAAATGGGTCATTGACAGAACTGTTTGACACCAACACAACATTGCTGTTGAACAAAGCACTTCAGATTCTCCCGATATTCGTGCTCTGCAACTGGTGTTACAATTTCCAAAATCTGTCTAATCCTTCCCAGACTCAACTGTTTGAGTCTATCCCAGTTACAGTTCCACATGTCTATAAAGGGAATTTGGACAGGTTGAGTGGTGGGTAAAATAACTAGGGTGGAGGTCCCTACCCAAAGAAGAAACATTTGAGAAACATAGGGATGAGTGCACAGATGAGTCACCTCAAGCTGCTTGAGGGAATCAGGGAATCTTCCATGGAGACAAAAATTAGGATCTGCAAGGTGAGTGGGATATTGACAAGCAAAGAAGCGGCAGAGAACAAGAAGGAGTTCTGAGATGAAAGAATAGCATGTACAAAGATGAAGAAATAAAAGAGAGTGTATCTGATTTAAGAATCCTACAAAGTAGTTCAATATAGCTGAAGGGAGAAAAAGAAAGGTTGGGGTGAGATGGGAAGTAAGGGAGAGTGGAGACAATAGGAATGACAAACATTTAATGCATGTTGGGCAATATGCTAGTTGATTTATGTGCATTTCCTTCACTGAATCTTCACTATTAGCCTAATTGAGCATTTTTGTAGATATTACAGAATTGGATAGCATTAGGTGGCAGACTTGAAATTCCAGTGCAGCTCTGCCTAAAATCAAAGATCATGGTCTTTTCACAAAGTCAGTGTTGCCTCAAATGTGGCATGCAAGCCATGGATGGTGCCCAACCGGTCTTTACTGGTACATGGACAAAGTTGTTGTGTTTGTTGTTTAATTATAATATATTTGTTTATGATTTTAAAAGTAAGATTTAATCGACACGCAGGCCTTTATGGGAAATGAACAAGAGCATTTCCAGGGCGTAAACTAAGGGGCAAACTTCCTTAAATCCCCTCTAAATATGACACTTCTTTTTCAGATGTTCCTCATGGGGCAGCAGTTGCCCAATCAAAATCCTACATGCTCTGGTACTTCACCTCTACACACAACATTTGTAAGTCTCTCTTCTTTCCCCACTACTTACTAAATATGTATTCTTCATTTTACTAACTGCTCTCTGCCTCAGTTTCCTCATCTATATAATGAAGGTGATAATAGGAGCTAACATGTTAGATTATAATTAGGACTGAATGACTTAAAGTTCTTAGATAAGTGCTTGACATATGGTAAACACCATACAAGTATACTTTTAAAAACTTTAATAGACAAATCAATCTCTTCCATAAAGATCTTCCCTTGTATACCACCTCATGTTGGGTCCAAAGCTCCATTGCCTGCTGGCCACCTGCTCTAACTCCAGTCGCCTCTCCAGCCTCCTGCCTCTAGCCATCATCCTCATATTGTTTCATAAAGGTGACAATATGGTTTCTCAGCTCTTATTTATATTTTCTCACTAAGTTATCAGCTTTGCACCACAAATTCTCCTCATAAACCACAATTCTTAGTGAATATCAGAAAAATATAAATACCAATTATCTCTTCATCTCAAAAATACTTAAAAGCAAAGTTGTTTGTTACAAAGGGTTAGTTTCAGGGAAGATACTTAACCCTGTAGAAGATGACATGGAGTAACAAGATTCCAAAGGAGATAACTAAGCAAGCAATCAGGTTGGCTTGCCAAAAGTTGGTAAGTGCTGAGAGTAGATAATGAGACAATGAATCAAAGCAAGACAGTTTATTACAGCACAGCAATAGCAGGAACATCAGTATGGTAGCACTGGTTTCCCTGTTCCCAAGTCCCACAGGGCCCAGAAGGTGGCTTCACACACAGTGGGTTGCACCATGGCTGAGGAACCAAAGAGCAAGGGCTCTGCACCTTTTGTAGCAAGCAGCAAGCAGGTAAGTTCTATTTCCCAAGGAGTAAGCAGTCACATAGTAGTTAAGATAAGGTCACCTTGACCTATTTAATTGCCTATATGACCAGCTACAGAAACTGCTCAGTGTTAAGGGACGATTAGGCACTGCAGTTTGGATGTGCAGACACTCAGGGCCCATGGTGGACTGCTTTTCCCAACAGGTAGAAAATCCATGTACAGTATTGTCATATATCACAGAGGGTGAAAAAAGTCAGTGTTGGGTGTGCACAGCATTTAGCCACTGGATCTGGAGGGAAGGCGCAGGAATGAGGAACATCTGAAACTGTTAGGAGATAGGATGAAAATTGTGAAGAGCTGTAACAGAGAGGAAAGGCAAAGGAAAGAGTGGGAATTGCCAGATCATTAGTAAATTGGGGATTTCCTAAATTACAGGCCACCGGGACTTTAGAATAAAATAGTCATAGGATTGAATTCTGGCTCTGTCACAGGTATATTAGGGAATAATAATACATGCATTGAGAAAACAATGAGAAGAGCAATTTAAATAGCTTATATGAGACACAATTAAATTTAAAATCCCCTGCATTTCTTATAATTTAAGTTTCCAAAATCTTCCTATGTTTTGTTTTCATTGTAATTATATCTTTATGTCAGTTAATCTTACATTAAAATATTAGGCATATAATTAAATGAGCTGTGTAACTGACAAAAACCCTAGGGGTAGTATAAGAATGACTGAGGTATAAAAAAATGTTGTTCAAGTCATGGTGTATATGAGCAATTTTGCTAGTGTGTGCGTAGGTTGATGTAGAAAAATATGTGAGAATTCCACATTCCCTGGTACACAAAGATCTCACATATAGTTACATATGGCAGATAGGATCTACTGTACTGACTCTTAATTGGAAAGAGGGCTATTTCTCTATCGAGTGTTATTACCATAAATTAATTTTTCAATTAAACATCTATTGATGTCTACTAGATTTCAAGAAGTGTACTTTGCTGGATATGCAAAGACCAATCACTCAAGGCCCTACCTTTCAAAGATCAAACATCTTAGTGAAAGCAGCAATCAGATAAGCATATAGGTCTTAAAGGATAAGTTACTGAAGGTCACAGAACTAGTAGTGGTAGTAATAAATTGTCTGCTCTAGTTCTGCCAGTCTATGGTCCCATGCAATTGTTCTCTTATGATCTCCATTTTTACTTATCTCACTTCCCCTGGCTCTGCTTGCCCATAAGTTATTAAAATATGCACAATAAGTTAATAGACTTGGATCAGGAGGCAGCTTCCAAGAAAAGATTGCTGGACACCTCTCTGTATTTTCTTGGTGGTTCCCCAGAGAAGAATTCTGGAAATAAAGCTCTTCCCATCTGTGAATAATACAGGGATCTAAGGAAGGCCTTTCACCCTCCTTTTCCTAAGTAATAGCTGTTCCAGGGGAACTTCTTTCTCATAGTCATTTAAGGAGTAATGATAAAAGGGACAACTCCAGCTCCCAACCTTTTTAAATTATCCTCAGAGATGGCCCTTAGGGGGGCTTCTGTCATTGTCCAAACTGCCTAATCCTTTCTGATGTATAAAAATGTCAGGTAGTTGGACCCCAGGCTGGTTGGTTTCAGCATAGATCTCTGAACTTTGACCTAGGCTTTTGAAGGATGCTACAACCTTGTGAGTTCCTGGATTTTCCAAGTGTCCTCCTGTGTTGGCAGGAATATGACTTTGTTGTCGGGAATGACATCTACATCTCAGCAACTGTAATATAAGCAGGGTTTCCGTGGTGAATGGAGAAAGGCCCACTTTTGGAGTTCAGCAGGCCTGGATGTGAATCCGAGTTCCACCACTTAACTACCTAATTTACCTAACTCATAGCCTATTTCTTCAACTGTAGAAGGGGAATAATAATATATTTCTCACAGGTCTTTGAAAAATAACAAGTGTAAAGAGTTGAGTATGCAGTTGATATTCAATATAGGTTATCACAGAAATGATATGTTTATGTTGTTCTTTTATATTGTTGAGCTCCTCGAGGTATAGCCCCTGTGTGAGTCATCTCTGTGTCATTCAAACTCCTAGCACAAGGTTTAAAATAAAGTGTCAGTGAATGTTTGTGGAGCACAGCTGACCAGGCCTCAGTCTTTACATCTGTAAAACAACTGAGCATTTTAACTCTTGATTTTTTACAGTTCTGTATACAGGCACACCCCCCTGTTTTTTTTTTTTAACATCTTTATTGGGGTATAATTGCTTTACAATGGTGTGTTAGTTTCTGCTTTATAACAAAGTGAATCAGTTATACATATACATATGTTCCCATATGTCTTCCCTCTTGCGTCTCCCTCCCTCCCACTCTCCCTATCCCACCCCTCCAGGCTGTCACAAAGCACCGAGCCAATATCCCTGTGCCATGCGGCTGCTTTCCACTAGCTATCTACCTTACTACGTTTGTTAGTGGGAATATGTCCATGACTCTCTCTCGCCCTGTCACAGCTCACCCTTCCCCCTCCCCATATCCTCAAGTCCGTTCTCCAGTAGGTCTGTGTCTTTATTCCTGTCTTACCCCTAGGTTCTTCATGACATTTTTTTTCTTAAATTCCATATATATGTGTTAGCATATGGTATTTGTCTTTTTCTTTCTGACTTACTTCACTCTGTATGACAGACTCTAGGTCTATCCACCTCATTACAAATAGCTCAATTTCGTTTCTTTTTATGGCTGAGTAATATTCCATTGTATATATGTGCCACATCTTTTTTATCCATTCATCTGATGATGGGCACTTAGGTTGTTTCCATCTCCGGGCTATTGTAAATAGAGCTGCAATGAACATTTTGGTACATGACTCTTTTTGAATTTTGGTTTTCTCAGGGTATATGCCCAGGAGTGGGATTGCTGGGTCATATGGTAGTTCTATTTGTAGTTTTTTAAGGAACCTCCATACTGTTCTCCATAGTGGCTGAACCAATTCACATTCCCACCAGCAGTGCAAGAGTGTTCCCTTTTCTCCACCCTCTCCAGCATTTATTGTTTCTAGATTTTTTGATGATGGCCATTCTGACTGGTGTGAGATGATATCTCATTGTAGTTTTGATTTGCATTTCTCTAATGATTAATGATGTTGAGCATTCTTTCATGTGTTTGTTTGCAGTCTGTATATCTTCTTTGGAGAAATGTCTATTTAGGTCTTCTGCCCATTTTTGGATTGGGTTGTTTGTTTTTTGTTATTGAGCTGCATGAGCTGCTTGTAAATTTTGGAGATTAATCTTTTGTCAGTTGCTTCATTTGCAAATATTTTCTCCCATTCTGAGGGTTGTCTTTTGGTCTTGTTTATGGTTTCCTTCGTTGTGCAAAAGCTTTGAAGTTTCATTAGGTCCCATTTGTTTATTTTTGTTTTTATTTCCATTACTCTAGGAGGTGGGTCAGAAAGGGTCTTGCTGTGATTTATGTGATAGAGTGTTCTGCCTATGTTTTCCTCTAAGAGTTTGATAGTTTCTGGCCTTACATTTAGGTCTTTAATCCATTTTGAGCTTATTTTTGTGTATGGTGTTAGGGAGTGATCTAATCTCTTACTTTTACATGTACCTGTCCAGTTTTCCCAGCACCACTTATTGAAGAGGCTGTCTTTTCTCCACTGTACATTCCTGCCACCTTTATCAAAGATAAGGTGTCCATATGTGCGTGGGTTTATCTCTGGGCTTTCTATCCTGTTCCATTGATCTATCTTTCTGTTTGTGTGCCAGTACCATACTGTCTTGATTACTGTAGCTTTGTAGTATAGTCTGAAGTCAGGGAGCCTGATTCCTCCAGCTCTCTCTTTCATTCTCAAGATTGCTTTGGCTATTCGGGGTCTTTTGTGTTTACATACAAATTGTGAAATTTTTTGTTCTAGTTCTGTGAAAAATGCCAGTGGTAGTTTGGTAGGGATTGTATTGAATCTGTAGATTGCTTTGGGTAGTAGAGTCATTTTCACAATGTTGATTCTTCCAATCCAAGAACGTGGTATATCTCTCCATCTATTTGTATCATCTTTAATTTCTTTCATCAGTGTCTTATAATTTTCTGCATACAGGTCTTTTGTCTCCTTAGGTAGGTTTATTCCTAGATATTTTATTCTTTTTCTTGCAACGGTAAATGGGAGTGTTTTCTTGATTTCACTTTCAGATTTTTCATCATTAGTATATAGGAATGCCAGAGATTTCTGTGCATTAATTTTGTATCCTGCTACTTTACCAAATTCATTGATTAGCTCTAGTAGTTTTCTGGTAGCATCTTTAGGATTCTCTATGTATAGTATCATGTCATCTGCAAACAGTGACAGCTTTACTTCTTCTTTTCCAATTTGGATTCCTTTTATTTCCTTTTCTTCTCTGATTGCTGTGGCTAAAACTTCCAAAACTATGTTGAATAATCGTGGTGAGAGTGGGCAACCTTGTCTTGTTCCTGATCTTAGTGGAAATGCTTTCAGTTTTTCACCATTGAGGATGATGTTTGCTGTGGGCTTGTCATATATGGCCTTTATTATGTTGAGGAAAGTTCCCTCTATGCCTACTTTCTGCAGGGTTTTTATCATAAATGGGTGTTGAATTTTGTCAAAAGCTTTCTCTGCATCTATTGAGATGATCATATGGTTTTTCTCCTTCAATTTGTTAATATGGTTTATCACATTGATAGATCTGCGTATATTGAAGAATCCTTGCATTCCTGGAATAAACCCCACTTGATCATGGTGTATGATCCTTTTAATGTGCTGTTGGATTCTGTTTGCTAGTATTTTGTTGAGGATTTTTGCATCTATGTTCATCAGTGATATTGGCCTGTCGTTTTCTTTCTTTATGACATCCTTGTCTGGTTTTGGTATCAAGGTGATGGTGGCCTCGTAGAAGGAATTTGGGAGTGTTCCTCCCTCTGCTATATTTTGGAAGAGTTTGAGAAGGATATGTGTTAGCTCTTCTCTAAATGTTTGATAGAATTCGCCTGTGAAGCCATCTGGACCTGGGCTTTTGTTTGTTCGAAGACTCATATGCTCTTTTTTAAGAGCAGAGAAGTGTATCCAGGAATCACCTCAGCAGACTTCCCCTCAGGGAGCATTGCCCAGTGCTGGGCCACATGCACAATCTAAATCAAATGTAAGGAAGTTCTTGTAAGAGGTGTGTGTGTATGCAGGTGTCTAGGGGCAGGAAGGTTGCAGTTGTGCATGTGTATGTATGTGTCCATGCCCAATGAATGGCTCATTCCTGGGTCCATCAAGATGGTGCAGAGTGAAAATAGTCTGATAGTTTCCAGATTTCAAGGAATAGGGGACAGCCAACATGAAATTTGCATATAATTTTACCTGTTTAATGGCATCAGGGTAAGATAGCCCATTGTATCTATCTAGTAATTGTTAAAGCCTTGCAAATGGGATCTGACATATGCATAATTCCCTGGGTAAGACTTTTTCTACCCTGGACATTGCTGGAGCAGGCACTATGATTGTTTCCATGGCTGACCAAATATTTACCTTCTGGTTGATCATTTTTTTCTGTAACTCTTATAACATTTGAATGGTTTTATGCTTAAGTTTTTAAAGACTCTTTGCAAATATCTTCCCTGATTTTATAGTTCAAACTTAGAGAACAAATATATTTACCTGGAGTCTCAATGTTGCCACCACCCCCCATGAACACCCACTGGAAAGCTTTTACATTCTGGGTTTTTCTCTCAGACTTCTATATCGGTACATGTTCATGTAAGGAGCTCTTTCCCATGGGGTAATTCTGGCTTCAGATAACAAGTGTAAAGTCTGAATGAACTAGTGGTCACTTGTCACATAAATCCCAAGAGGCATGGAGATGCTACTGCAAAATTGAGTTCTCTGAAATATGACAGATTTGAGACATGTTCTCCAGTGACACATTGATAGCTAATGTTTATTGAATGCTTATGAGATACTTTTCTGAATGCTTTAATCATATTAATTAATTTAACAGTCAAAGCAAGGTCCCTATTAGTTTAGGTATAGGCATTATCCAATTTTATCAATAAAGATATTGATAGAGAGGTTCAGTGACATACTGACAGTCATTCAGCACACAATAGTAGAAGCAAGATTTTTACCCAGTCAGTCTCCCTCCAAAGTCCAACCTTGTAACCACTATGGCACAGGGCTTCCACTCAAATGGCTAGGATAGGAGAGATGCTCAGATTTGTTTATTATTTTGGGGAGGTCAGTGAGACACAGTGCAAAGGGCATGGATAATGTGAGTAATAATGTGCCTTCTGATTTTCTCTGAGGATGAATGAGAGAAAATATCATGCTTAGCACCTGGAATGTATGTAGAAGCCCAATGAATGATAAATGGGATATACAGAAAAGAGACAAAAGAAGAAAACAATCTTTTTTGTGTGTTCAGAGTGGTAATAACCTAACTATGGGAAAATAGACTGTCAGATTATTTTGTAACTCTTTTCCCAGACCACCCCCTCGGGTCTGAATGAGGTTTCTTCTGAAAAAGAAAAATGGTCTGCTGTTACACACTCTAAATGAAGGTGAGTCCTGGGGCTTAAAATCAGGGTACTTTAGAATTCCCCCTTCTTAGACTGAGATGAGGGAAAAGTTTTCCAACACTCCCCTTTGGGCTGGGATTAAGTTTGGCCATGATTGCAATGTGGAAAGGCTAGTAGAAGATACTGGTGTTGGAGGTGATGAACTGCTCCTGGCCTTTGGAGGCAGTCTGGGAGCAAGGTAGGACCCTGGCATAGTGAGAAATCCCAGAATGGATCAGAGGTCTATGAATGGTTGTAAGTCCTAGTATTTGTGTTACACTTTTCTCTCACAGTCCAAGAAGTCTCAATAAAATCTCATTAAATATTACAGCCTGGATTCTGCTGTGAGGTGGGAAATCTGTTAAAGCCCCAAGTCCATGCCTGGGTAGAGGTCAGAGAGCAGGATCCCCTCCACTGAAGCCTGAGTGCTGATGGCTAGAGGCAGTCACCAGCCTGGAATCAAAATGCCCTATGGAAGAACATCATGAGGGTCAAAAGTGGCAGAGCTAGAGTGGTGTGGCAGTAAAGGCAAGAAGTCCAGAGTAGACGGGACTCCAGGGGACTTTTTCACATCACAGGGAAAGAAGCAGCAGAACCACCTCTAGCATGTCTGATTCATGAAACCAAATTAATTATAAAAAGGACTCCTCATCTCTTTGATCAGGAAGATGGCCTTGGTTTTCTTGCTTTTGTCATTTTAACAAGGAGAGGATTACCATCAGTACAGATAAACACTGTACAAAGGCTAAAAACTGTTTTACCTTTTAGTTTTGTTTTGATTTTGCTCTGCTAATTCCAAACCTAGATAGATCATGAAAAAAGAGATGAGGTATTGAAATAAAGAGCAAGTTTAGGTCTTCAGGGTAGCAAGGTTTGATGATACCCAAGATTTCAGTGAAGGTCACAGGCTCTGGAGAGAAACATTTCTCTGGTGAAAAGTGTGGTTCTACCATTAACCAGCTGAGTGACCTGGTGATTGTTACCAAAACTCTGGAAGCCTTACTTTCATCACCTGTGGAAAGGGGCTGATGATGGCACCTATGTGAAATTTTTAAATTGGTGTAGATTTGGTGAAACAATCACTCTCATAAACTTCTGGTAGTACTGTGAAATCATTCAATGTTTATGGAAGTCAGGCTGCATCTAAAGATTAAATATGCAGGACCACTGAATCAACAATGTCCCTTCAACAGTTTATTCTAAAGGAAATAAATGGACATATGTACAAACATGAGAGTAAAAGAGCATTCACTTCTGCACCGTCATTCACATAAAAAATGCCCTAAATGTACATTGTCTCAGTTTAGATTTCATTAACTTCCTCTGGGATACATTTTTGGACTACACTTAAACAAGCTTATTTTCTTCCCTTCCTAGGAAGGTATGAGGCCCTTCCTGGGGTCAGTTCTGAGTTTGTCTCCTAGGGCCTGGAGGCGGCTTCTGGATGGTCTGCAGAACATGTTGTGCCTGGGGAATGAGAGTGTTGTGGGGTGGGAACCTTAGGCTCTGGGGTGTGCAGTTCTCCTCAAACCCTAGCACTCACAACCTTCAGTCAGCACCTCCCTACATTTCCACTGCCTCTGTGGCTCCACTCCTGTACCTATGCATCAGCTATGCCCTCTGCAGGAATGCAGTTTCTAGACAAAGTGCTCAGAAAGGCTTTCATGGGATGTGCTTCTGTGTAGCAGCCCCATGCTTGCCGGCTTGCCCCTTCACGGGGATCCATGCACTTAGGGACATGAAACCCAACCTTCTCTGTTTCCATGTTTCTGACTTTGCCTCCCTCCTCCTTCCCTGTACTCCCTACCTCTTTTTTACTGACCCCTTCTTCTGCAGCGATGTGAGTTTCTGAGAGGAACTGTATATCCAGCTTCTCCATCTCTGCCATCATCCTGGACACAGGGGGAGATGGAAGAGGAGGAAGAAGGAGATGAAGGTTAGACAAGGAAGAGAAGAAAAGAAGAGAGGATGGGGTGAGGAGAAGAGAGGAGGAGAGGGGAAAGGGGGAAGGAAGGAGAGGAGAGAGAAAGAGGAAGGAGGGGAAATAGGAGGAGGTGGAAGACGAGGAGGGCGGAGTTGATGGACAAGGTAGGGAGAGAAGGGAAGGAGGGTGGAAGGAAAGGAATATAGAGAAAGATTGCAGGAAGGTAGAGCATTGGGAGGTAGAGGAGAAAGAGTGGAGGAGCAAGTGAGGGAAGAGGGGGAAGACTAGAGGGAGGATTTTGTGTAGAGGGGGAGGGGGAGAAGGATAGGGAAGGAGAAAGAAGAGCTCAGAGGAGGATGAAGAGAAGGGTAAGAGAGGAAGAAAGGAAGAGTTTAAAAGAAGAGAGAAGGGGAAGAGAGTTGTATGGAGGTATGGGGGGATTTGTATGTCTGAGGATCTCAGTTTGTGCACCCCAGGGACAGCTTTCCCAGGTGGGGTATGAGTCCAACCCTTCCCTGCTTCACCCACAGGCAGCCCCTTATGAGGGTGCTCCCTGCCCACTTCTGGCGCTGGCGCTGCAGTTCCTGGTGTGGCTTGGAAGCTGCCTCCAGGAACTCCTTTGCCTTCCTGTTCTCTTCCTCAAATGGCTGCCTGGAGGGCCGGCCACAAGGGTTGGGGGTCATCAGTCCATCCCCCAACTCCTCCCTTCAGCCTCCTTCCATTCTGTTATGGAAGAAGAGCCTTTTCGCTGAGTGTAGTGGCCCTTCCCATAGAACAGATGGCTCAGCTGATGCTGCTAATCCTCCTTCACCTGTATGAGTTTCTCTGTGGAAGGAAGCAAGGCAGGGCGGGGACCTCTTACCTCTGAACCTCACTTTCCTTTACCTTGCATTGCATCAGGAAGATCTTCAGTGTCTCTGTGGGGAGAGGAACCGAGGAGGCCCTGTGAGAGTTCACAGGAGGAATCGAAGTTGGGCAATTAGGTGGAAGATTCCAAACTAATTTAAAGGAATTCTGCTTCTGTGCCTCCATGTCCCACCTCCAGAGTCCCTATTGTATAGATTGGGCCCCTAGAAGACAAACCCGCATTTAATTAATCCATCCTGTTGGCCTTGGCACATAGTAAGGGCCCTGGCACAATTGCCACATATTTGCGTGAACTGAACAGAATCCTTAGGGGCCATAGCAGTCTGTACCTGTGTGTGTACCTATAGGTGTTGCTCTCTTCCACCAGCTGGCAGAGCAGGAACTCCATAAATGTCTATCAGAAATGAGCAGTTTGTTCTGTGATCATTTAACCTGGCCACTGAGGCATCAGGCTTTACACACCACACACACACATACACACACATACACATAAATATATACAGCAAATGTAGGCTTCTGAGAAAAGTCCCATGACCTTTGCCTCTATTCCTGGATGATTCTTCCTTTCTCCAGGAAATGATGGATGGAAGTTGGAAGGACTTATGAGTGTACAGGTGGATGACTAAATGACTGGATGGATATATGAAGAGAGAAAAACACATGGTTGGATGAATGGATGGAATGTCAGACAGTTTAATAAATAGATGAAAAATAAATAGTGGAAGGATTATGGATGAATAAGTAAATGATTGGATGGATGGTTGAAAGGAATTGGAAATGGCTTGTTGGATGATGGTATGAATTTTTGTATGGATGAATGATGGATAATTGGATGATAGTTATTATATAGATGTATGCTTGAATGGATAGATGAACATCTGTTTGGATGACTGAATTGATAGATGGTAGGTAGATGGATGGATGATGAAATGGATGAATGGATGGGTGGGTGGATAGATGGCTGCATCAATTGCTGGTTAGAGGAATAGATGGATGGGTAGATGGATGGATGGTTAGATGCAAAGGGTGGAAGAATGGAAGAGTGGATACGCTGGATAATTTGGACGGATAGATGGATGGATGAAGGCTGGGTGAATCGATAGCTGGTAGGATGACTGGATGGTTAAATGGATGGAGAGATGGTTAGTTGAATTGGACACTACTGCTTTTAAGTTCTTGCATGGTTTTGGCCTGTTTGGCTCCCTGTGTATTTCCTTTCTTACCCTGGTTTCCTCTTGCAGTTTCCTTAAGAGAGGCTGGGTTAAAAATAATAATCTTTCATCCTACTAGGAATTTATCCCATTCATTTGTTCCATAAACATTTATCCAATGCCTATACTATGTGTCAGACTTTGGTAAAAATTCAATGAACAACAAAAAAAAGGGTGATTAATTACCACTAGGGAATCAACAGACTATATGAGGCAAATATTAAGTTCATTACAATACAAATAACTGTCATTATTTATGAAAATTATAACTATCAGTGAGTGGAGTGTTCCAGGCAAAAGGAATGACAGAGGTTTTGAAATGTGCCTAGTGAATGTCTGGGAATGGTGAGGAAATAGAATGACTGGAATGAACTTAGCCAAGGGAAATAGTAAAATGGAGAGCTAGAGGGGCCAGATAATATCTAGGCTGCAGCTCATTGAGAGGACACCTGTGTTTACTATAAGTGCGGTGGGAGGTAGGAAGGGGTTTTATTATAGGAGAGATGTGAATTGAGTTACATTTGAACAGGATTAATCTGTCTACTATAGGCAAAGTAGCTTTTGTGGCTAGGGCAGAAGCACAGAGAGGAAGAGAGAGAGAGGAGACAGGGAGAGAGGGAAAGGTGGAGAGAGAGAGACACAGAGATACAGAGAGACAGAGAGAGATAAGCTATTAAATACCTTGCTTTTTCCCCAAGATCCCCTCCAGGTGCATCTGCTCTAGATTCACTGAAAAAAAAAATAGTGACACTTTCAGACATCAGGGGCCAGACCCTGCCCTGCCCCCCACCCAAACTCCAACTTCTGGGAAGGAACTTGCTTGATGTAACGTTCAAGGTCTTGTACAGACCCAGGAGTGAACTGAGTGTCTTCTATCCCATCCCTTTTGCTACTAAAGATCACTCTGAGACCAGCCCTCTCCCCTATGTGTTCTCATATTCTCTGTAAGTGCTAAAAGGCATGGCTTTTACAAATGGCAGTGTGAGTATGGTGCAGAATGAACATAGTTTTACACAAACTTTACATTGCATTGGAGAGCTATATAACGAAGATGTAAATATATCAAGTCAGGTAGGCATAAGGGCTATAAAGAAAAAGAATCAAGCAAGGTAAAGAAAAGAGGAATGATCAGGTAGGGGCAGCTGCTATTTCTTCAATGGGAAGAGAAGTTAAAATCTGTATAAGGAGCTGAGGTTTGAGCTGAGAGCTGAATTCCTAGAGGCAGTAGGAGGACATTTAGATTATCAAGGGTGAAAAGCACTACAGACAGAAGAAACAGAGAGTGAAAAGTCCTGAAAGTGAATGTGTACTCTGTGTTTGTTGTCATTTTAGTGGTAGGGGGGCGGGGGTGAGAGGTAGAAGTTGAAGCCAAAGAGGTGGCAGGACACCCAAGTGGGCCTTGGGGACCACATTTTAAAATCTGTGTGTCTGGAATCCTGGGTTGAGGGCGGACATGGGGAGTTACAACTTAGAGATGCCATGGGACATCGCTGTGTTCTTCTCGAACCACTTACATGAATCTAATTCCTTCTGTTTGGTCTCCCAGAGGGCATGGGCCTCTCTCATCTCGTCACTGGCTTTCTGTTTCACTGGGCCAGAGAAGAGAAAGCCAGACATTGGGTAAGCAAAGCACTCAACTCTGCTCCCCCTCAAATTGTTGCATTTCAAATGACTTGACAGACATCCCCAGATTATACAGATGAAGAAACAGAAGCTTCAAAGACCAGGCCCTTCTCTCTGAGCTAAGCCAGCCATCCAATGTCCCTGAGCTCACATTTTTGAAACTCCTTAATCCAGTTAACAAGGTCCTCAATCCTTGGATCCAGGCTTTCTGCTGCAGAGGGAATGGAAAATTGAGCTGGAGACAGCCAGCCATTTGAAGTAGGTGGAGATGGGGTGGGTGTTTACACAGTGTCCATCCTGCTTTCATTCAGTATGCATTTATTGAGTATCTCCTGAATCACAAAAGATGTGCAGGACCCTCTTGGGCTTCTGTGATGGGTGGTAGAAAAGGACAGTGAACAGAAAAATAGATCATGATATTTGACATCCTGTTGATAACTGTGTTGTAAAGTAACAATAACACAAGGCATACAGAGATAAAGAGTGAAGGGGTGGCAGGTGCTTCTTTAAGTACAGGAACAACTTTCTGGGCCCCAACTAATGAAGATGAGCAGACTCTACAATTCTCAAGGAAGGGAGGGTGTGGGGACATTTCCAGGCAGAGGGAACAGCAAATGAAAATGCCTTAAGCTGGGGAGGCAGGAAGTACATGTTTCAGGGTACAGGGAGGATACCAGGTGAGCAAGTGGAGAGTACCAGGATGTGAGGTGGAGTGAAGGGAAAAGGGAGATCCTACAAGGCCTTGTGAACTGAGGTAAGGGCTTCTGGATTTTACTCTCTGTTGTGGGAAGCCAATGGAGAGATCTCCCTGCAGCCTCATCCTATTAAGATCCCTGACAAGGGTTGGGGAAGAACATGACAAATCTGTGACTAAGGGATTGGCTCCATTAGATAAAAGGAAAAAATGCTGCCCCCTTGCATGCCAGGTGGCAGATTGCAAACCCCACCCCCCCGAAAGGGAGCACACTGCCTCTTGGAGAACTCTTGCCATGGTCCTCTTTAACTTAATCTCTTCACAAGTTTCCCAGTTTCAATGATCTGAACTGAGAAGCATCTCTCCTCTTGCCCCTCTGGCTACAGGATCATCAGTGCAAAGCTGGGCGTCTAAGCTTGAGGCAAAACATCCCAACCATCCCTGAGCCCTCTACCAATTCCCCAAGAACACCTGGGCCTCAAGTACCCAGTTTTTCTGTAAGCCAGGGTTCTACCTGTGGGACACAGACCTTACAGTTCTACTTCTGAGATGCGATTTAAACAAAACAAAACAAAGCATGGAAATATAAGGAAAACACATCCCATCCATCTATTTAAAAAATACCCAAGGCCTTAAAATGCTCATCTCAACTCATTTTCTAGGTTGGATCCTCAACTCCTCACAAGGTAGGAACTAGGCGTCTTCATCTCTGCATCTGCCCAGGGCCAAGCCCACAGAGCCCATCAAGAGTCCACAGAGTTATAAGCGCAAGCAAGGGATTTCTGAAGTCACTAACTGCTTTGGGCACTAATGACCTTTAGGCCACAGAGCACTCTCTGAGGTGCTAATAATAACTTCGAATACCACCATCCCTGGGGCATTTTGTTTTCATGAGGTTAGGTGATTTCTGAGGTTCCTGTCCTGTGGCCTCTCTACCTAATTTCTGCCCAGGGAGCAGGCCTGATGTGCCATTCTAGGAAGAGGTGCCAAAATTCCTACTTATCTGGTTTTGGCTGACTTACCACAGCATTTTTTGTTTTTTTTTTTAACTTTTTTTTTTAACATCTTTATTGGGGTATAATTGCTTTACAATGGTGTGTTAGTTTCTGCTTTATAACAAAGTGAATCAGTTATACATATACATATGTTCCCATATCTCTTCCCTCTTGTGTCTCCCTCCCTCCCACCCTCCCTATCCCACCCCTCCAGGCGGTCACAAAGCACCAAGCTGATCTTCCTGTGCTATGCGGCTGCTTTCCACTAGCTATCTACCTTACGTTTGGTAGTGTATATATGTCCATGCCTCTCTCTCGCTTTGTCACAGTTTACCCTTCCCCCTCCCCATATCCTCAAGTCCGTTCTCTAGTAGGTCTGTGTCTTTATTCCTGTCTTACCCCTAGGTTCTTCATGACTTTTTTTTTCCTTAAATTCCATATATATGTGTTAGCATACGGTATTTGTCTTTCTCTTTCTGACTTACTTCACTCTGTATGACAGACTCTAGGTCTATCCACCTCATTACAAATAGCTCAATTTCATTTCTTTTTATGGCTGAGTAATATTCCATTGCATTTATGTGCCACATCTTCTTTATCCATTCATCCGATGATGGGCACTTAGGTTGTTTCCATCTCCGGGCTATTGTAAATAGAGCTGCAATGAACATTTTGGTACATGACTCTTTTTGAATTATGGTTTTCTCAGGGTATATGCCCAGTAGTGGGATTGTACCACAGCATTTTAAACTAAGAATGGACTTGGCAGAATTCCTTTGCCCTAGTTCTGCTGTGGGCTCTGGGCTCATGTCATCTCTGTCACACAGCACAACAACAAAAGGAAGGTGCAAAGCCATCTACATGGTTTTCTGCCACTTGTGTATTAAAAAATGTGGGTAAGTATATATATTTATACTTATATATATATTTACATATTTATATATAAGTATTTATATATATTTATATTTCTCCATACTTGTATATATAAAAAGATCTCTGGGAGGATACATAAATTATCTAATAACAGTTGTTACTTGACTACCTGTGGGGAAAGCAAATGGGAGACAAGAGTTTAGGGAAATCATTTGCCATCTATCCTATCTAACTTCTTGAATTCTGAATTGGCTCAAAGAATTAAATTTTAAAATAAAAGTAGAATGGAATAATTTCCTGAGGTTTGAATTGTGAAACTCTGAATCATGTCCCCAAACCCCAGACCCAGACTCAAGCACGAGGAGACGCATGACCTTGCTGCAGCTTTTCTACCATCTCTAGAAACTCTTCTATCTTCTTTGAGTTGGATTTCCCTGTGGAGGCAAAAACCAGAATTATAGGATCTTCTGAGTATGAGAGGGAAGTGAGGAAAGGGCCAAATCCATCTGGAAGTAGAAGGAAGGGACCCTAGTGGACTTTTTAAAACAAGCCCAGGCTTTCCAATATTTCAGATCCATATACTTCAGAATGAATCTCTAAAAATTGAAGGTATTCTGTTAGAAATCCAGAACTTTATTATAACGGCCAAGAACATTCCTTAACATCATCCCAAACCTAAACCTATACAAATGTTCATGATTGTTCCAAAAATTTCTTTTTACAGTTGGTAGGTGCAACCATTTCTCAGTGTAGGGTTGGCAACAGATGTGACCTTCAGCCCTCAGCCCATTATACTCCCCATCTCATTTCTAGAGTCACAAGATATGGCTTAGTGTATTCTCATGTATTTCCCTAGGATGGTGTCATTATTTTATGACATCTGCTCAGGAAAGTAGAAAAGATGTAATAAAATATTTTTAATTATAGTGCTTTAAAGGGAGTGTAGAGGAATTGATGAAAACAAGAAAGGCAGTAAGTCAATGACTGTTGAAAGTGCAAAGGGCTTCATTATACATTATTCTCTCTACTTCTCTTTGAAATGTTTTAATAATGATTATAATGGCATATCTTCTGAAGGATGGAATATAATTATGGGAGATGGTTATAGGATCCTATTTTGCAATGCTCTACCTTTTCTGAATAGCAATTTTCCGAAATTATCTAAAACAAAATGCACTAGCTATTAATTCCATAGGAGAAAAATCATAATCCAAAAATAAAAGGAAAAATATATTTGTGATAGTAGACATTCTTTTATTTTTTAATTTTTTTTTTTTTTTGGCTGCATTGGGTCTTCGTTGCTGCACGCAGCCTTTCTCTAGTTGTGGCGAGCGGGGACTACTCTTTGTTGTGGTGCGCAGGCTTCTCATTGCAGTGGCTTTTCTTGTTGTGGAGCACAGGCTCTAGGCACGCAGGCTTCCGTTGTTGCAGTACGTGGGCTCAGTAGTTGTGGCAAGTGGGCTCTAGGGAGCACGGGCTTCAGTAGTTGTGGTGCACGAGCTCAGTAGTTGTGGCTTGTGGGCTTTACAGCACAGGCTCAGTAGTTGTGGCACACAGGCTGTTGCTCCATGGTATGTGGGATCTTCCTGGACCAGGGCTTGAACCCATGTCCCCTGCATTGGCAGGCAGATTCTTTCTTTTTATATCAATTTTTAAAAAATTAATTAATTAATTTTATTTTTTGGCTGTGTTGGGTCTTTGTTGCTGCACGTGGGCTTTCTCTAGTTGTGGCGAGTGGGGCTACTCTTTGTTGCGGTGCATGGGCTTCTCACTGCAGTGCCTTCTCTTATCGCGGAGCACAGGCTCTAGGTGCGCAGGCTTCAGTAGTTGTGGCACACGGGCTCAGTAGTTGTCTCACGGGTTCTAGAGCGCATGCTCAGTAGTTGTAGCACATGGGCTTAGTTGCTCCACGGCACGTGAGATCTTCCTGGGCCAGGGCTCGAACCCGTGTCCCCTGCATTGGCAGGTGGATTCTTAACCACTGCACCACGAGGGAAGTCCCAATAGACATTCTTGATTAAGAAATTCTTAAAAGACTCTATGCAACATGTGGACACTGGTTTGAAAAAATCTCACTTGTGAAAGCGATTGTGAGGACAAGGGAGGAAATCTATATAGGGGCTGCTTGAAAGATGAGGATATTGGGGGATTGTTATGTTTTTCAGTTGTGGTAGTAGTATGATTCTTCTTGAGGAAAATGTTCTTTTATTTAAAAAAAAATACTAAAATATTTCAGAGGAAATCAAAAGGATTCTATAATTATTTACTTTTAAATACTTAAAAAATAGTTGTATAAAAATATGGTAAACTTAACAAGAACGAAATCTAGGTGACAGAATCAGAAAGTGGTGATGGTGCTAACATGGTCTATCAATCTCTCTTAATCTATGCTTAGAAACAAAACAACTAGATAGCGAAAAAAAGTATTACCATCAACATTTATAATGCAGCATGATGATACACTATTCACATAGACCTTAAAATGCACATAGGTGGACGCAAATCACCACTAGCCACAGGACCTGTTGGCATCTGTGTGACAGTAAAACAAGGAAATAATGGCACAGAATCTGATGGACCTAAGACATGAGAAGAACAAGATAGCCAGCAGATATTCAGTGGAAAACACAGTAAGTCAAGATGGAATTTAAGAAACAAAAATGTCGTGAAGAACCTAGGGGTAAGACAGGAATAAAGACACAGACCTACTAGAGAATGGACTTGAGGATATGGGGAGGGGGAAGGGTAAGCTGTGACAAAGCGAGAGAGAGGCATGGACATGTATACACTACCAAACGTAAGGTAGATAGCTAGTGGGAAGCAGCCGTATAGCACAGGGAGATCAGCTCGGTGGTTTGTGACCACCTAGAGGGGTGGAATAGGGAGGGTGGGAGGGAGACACAAGAGGGAGGAGATATGGGAACATATGTATATATATAACTGATTCATTTTGTTGTAAAGCAGAAACTAACACACCATTGTAAAGCAATTATACCCCAATAAAGATGTTAAAAAAAAAAAAAGATGAGAAAGGCAGCTGAAAGCGGTAGTGTTATTGCCTTCTCCAATAACGGGTGAGTGTAAGGGACCAAGGTAAAGACTGCTGGGGCAGTTTAAACACTAAGTCTGTGGGAGGTGGCCAAGATGGTGGAGAGGAAGACCCTGAGCTCACCTCCTCCCACAGGCACACCAAAACTACAACTATTTACAGAGCAACTATCAATGTCAAAATCCTGAAGACTAGCAGAAAATATCTTCTAAACGAAAAGATATAAAGAAGGAAACACAAGGAAGGATTCCATAAACCTACCTAAGGAGGTAAAAGAACTATACCAGAAAACTATAAGACACTGATGAAAGAAATCAAAGATGACACAAACAGATGGGGAGATAGATATACCATGTTCTTGGATTGGAAAAATCAATATTTTGGAAACGACTATACTACCCAAAGCAATCTACAGATTCAATACAATCCCTATCAAACTACCAGTGACATTTGTCACAGAACTAGAACAAAAAATCTTAAAATTTGTATGGAGACAAAAGACCTCAAAGAGTCAAAACGATCTTGAGGGGACAAAAAAAACCACAAAAAACGGAGCTGGAGGAATCAGATTCCCTGACCTCAGACTCTACCACAAAGCTACAGTAATCAAGACAATATGGTACTTGCACAAAAACAGAAATATAGATCAATGGAACAGGATAGAAAGCCTAGAGATAAACCCACGCACCTACGGTCAACTAATCTATGACAAAGGAGGCAAGGATATACAGTGGAGAAAAGACAGTCTCTTCAATAAGTGGTGCTGGGAAAACTAGACAGCTACATTTAAAAGAATGAAATTAAATCACTCCCTAACAAAATACACAAAAATAAACTCAAAATGGATTAAAGACTTAAATGTAAGACCAGACACTATAAAACTCTAAGAGGAAAACATAGAAAGAACACTCTTTTTTTTTTTTTGGCATGCGGGCCTCTGACTGTTGTGGCCTCTCCCATTGTGGAGCACAGGCTCAGTGGCCACGGCTCACAGGCCCAGCCGTTCTGTGGCATGTGGGATCTTCCTGGACCGGGGCACGAACCCGTGTCCCCTGCATCAGCAGGCGGACTCTCAACCACTGCGCCACCAGGGAAGCCCGAAAGAACACTCTATGACATAAATCACAGCAAGATCTTTTTTGATCCACCTCCCAGAATAATGGAAATAAAACCAAAAATAAACAAATGGGACCTAATGAAACTTAAAAGCTTTTGCACAGGAAAAGAAACCATATACAAGACGAAAAGACAACCCTCAGAATGGGAGAAAATATTTGCAAATGAAGCAACTGACAAAGGATTAATCTCCAAAATTTACAAGCAGCTCATGCAGTTCAATATCAAAAAAACAACAACCCAATCTAAAATTGGGCAGAAGACCTAAATAGACATTTCTCCAAAGAAGACATACAGATTGCCAACAAACACATGAAAGGATGCTCAACATCGCTAATCAATAGAGAAATGCAAATCAAAACTATCATGAGGTATCACCTCATACTGGTCAGAACGGCCAGCATCAAAATATCTACAAATGATAAATGCTGCAGAGTATGTGGAGAAAAGGGAACCCTCTTGCACTGTTGGTGGGAATGTAAATTGATACAGCCACTATGGAGAAAAGTATGGAGGTTCCTGAAAAAACTAAAAATAGAACTACCTTACGATCCAGCAATCCCACTACTGGGCATATACCCTGAGAAAACCATAATTCAAAAAGAGTCATGTACCACAATGTTCATTGCAGCTCTATTTACAACATCCAGGACATGGAAGCAACCTAAGTGTCCATCGACAGATGAATGGATAAAGAAGATGTGCCACATATATACAATGGAATATTACTCAGCCATAAAAAGAAATGAAATTGAGTTATTTGTAGTGAGGTGGATGGACCTAGAGTCTGTCATACAGAGTGAAGTAAGTCAGAAAGAGAAAAACAAGTACCGTATGCTAACACATATATATGGAATCTAACCAAAAAAATGGTTATGAAGAACCTATGGGCAGGACAGGAATAAAGATGCGGACGTAGAGAATGGACTTGAGGACATAGGGAGGGGGAAGGGTAAGCTGGGACGAAGTGAGAGAGTAGCATGGACTTATATATACTACCAAAAGTAAAAGAGATAGCTAGTGGGAAGCAGCCGCATAGCACAGGGAGATCAGCTGGTGCTTTGTGACCACCTAGAGGGGTGGGATAGGGAGGGTGGGAGGGAGGGAGATGCAAGAGGGAAGAGATATGGGAACATATGTATATGTATAACTGGTTCACTTTGTTATAAAGCAGAAACTAACACACCATTGTTAAGCAATTATACTCCAATAAAGATACTCCAATAAAGATGTTTAAAAAAAATAAAAGAACACCTGAACAAATTGTTGTATATTATACAATGGCTTACTACTCGGGAGTAAAAAGGAACGAGCTATTGATATGACCATGAATGAATTTCAAAATGATTATGCTGGTGAAAGAAGCCAGACCAAAGAATGCGTATTTCATTGTTCCACTTATTTTAAAAATGTCAAAATTTCAAACTGATCTACAGTGACAGAAAGCTGATCAGTGGCTGTGGATGGTGGATAGAGAGGAGGGTGAACTACAAAAACGAACAATGTGGGCTTCCCTGGTGGTGCAGTGGTTGGGAGTCTGCCTGCCAATTAGGGGACACGGGTTTGAGCCCTCGTCTGGGAAGATTCCACATGCTGCGGAGCAACAAAGCCCGTGTGCCACATCTACTGAGCCTGCGCTCTGGAGCCCGCAAGCCACAACTACTGAGCCCACGTGCCACAACTACCAAAGCCCGCGTGCCTAGAGCCTGTGCTCTGCAACAAGAGAGGCCACTGCAATGAGAAATCTGTGCACCGCAACAAAGAGTAGCCCCCAGCTTGCCGCAACCAGAGAAAGCGCTTGCCCGCGTGCAGCAACGGAGACCCAACGCAGCCAAAAATAAATAAATAAATTTATTTTTTTTAAAAAAACGAACAATGTGAGTGTATTCCTTGTTTTGCTCATGGTTTTCAGGTGTATACATACATCAGAATTTATCAAATCATAGGCTTTTGTGTGTGTGTGTGTGGTACGCGGGCCTCTCACTGCTGTGCCCTCTCCCGTTGCAGAGCACAGGCTCAGGACGCACAGGCTCAGCGGCCATGGCTCACGGGCCCAGCTGCTCCACAGCATGTGGGATCTTCCCGGACTGGGGCATGAACCCGTGACCCCTGCATCGGCAGGCAGACTCTCAACCACTGCTCCACCAGGGAAGCCCCAAATCATAGGCTTTAAATGCAGCTTATAGTATGTCAACTATACTCCAATATAGTTATTTTAAATAATCTAGGTTGTTATTATTTTGGTTTCTATTAGTTTATTCTCTTCACTTTTCATAATAAAAAGCTTAATATGCCATTATTCTAAAATTCATTTTTCATAGTATTAGTATTTTATCCAGAGAAAGCTTCCTTCTTTAACTACATCCCTCACGCCTAAGTTTGTCTCTGCCAGGTATGAGGTCCAGACTATTTTTCCTTGCCCGCCTCCCAAACTTGTCACTAGAGGGAGGTCCTCCATGGCCACCCACTCTCCTTACCCTTAACCTGCTCAGTCCAGTCCATTGCTCATGGAGCCCCCAGTTTGGACATTCCTGAAGTTCCCGCCACGATCCAGCGTTTTTTTCTGAAGGTCCTCTCGCGTGTCTTTCCGTCCCCTCTGCTGGTGATTGGACCAAAACCACGCAAGGGGTGGGTGCTCTGAAGCCCAAGCCTGCGCATTGTACTTCCAGTCCTTTGTTAATACCAGAAGCCCAGGAGCAAGAAGAACTAGTAGTTGGTCTTGGCAAGCGGCAGGTTATCTGGTGTGAGGAAGATGGAGAGTAAGAGTGCCAGGCGTATGTCCTCACCTGCTGTTCTGCATCACCAGCTGTGCCTTTGTTGGGGGCTCCTGGGGAACAGATGGGGCCATTGTGGTGGGGATGCTGAGGAGCCCCCTGGGGCAGAGGGGAGGGGCTGGGGGCTCACCAAGAGGGGCAGGCAGGGCCTCCCTGCTGAGGATTTCTTTGTGCAGTTCCTCCGCCTGCTGGTACTTGTTCTGTTTCAGGTAGGCTGAGGCCTGTGGGGAGGGCATAGCCTGGGTGAACTTGGCTCAAATCTGGGAGCTTCCCAGGCCCCAGCACTGCACCCAGGCACATCCTTCCAGCCCCCGCAGGAAGAAGTCCAGGTTTACACCACACTCCAGGCCTCGGCCGACAGCAGGGTGGGCTTGGAGCCCAACCCCACCACTTCCCATAGAGTAGGTGACTTCCTGACTCAGAGCAGGAACCTGTTCCCCACTCTACCTTGAGCCAGTGACACACCTCTCTGTGCCTCGGTTTCCTCATCTGCAAAATGGGGCAATGGGAGCACCTACCTCATAGGGCCCTTGAAGAAACGGACAGTACAGGCAAAGTCCTAAGAAGGGGGCTTAGCTCAATAAATGCTCTCATCTGCAAAAAAAAAAAAAAAAAAAAAGAGTGCCAGGCGTAGTTGCTTGTGGTTTGGGACAACTTAAGCACAAGATTCTCTTTTAAAATCGTCTCAGGCCATGGGCAATGGTGTCTTTTACGTCTGGTCACCACCACCCCCCAAGCAGGCACTGTCTTCCAAACAGAATACCCCTTTCATCCAGAAGTGCCAGCCGACTGCCAGTGGGACCTTAGCAGGCCATGGATACTTCAGGCCAGTAATCTCCTCAGAAGGCAAATCTCTGATGCAGAGCCGAGGGTAGGCTGTCCAAGAGTAAAGGTGCAGCCCCTGCCAGATGCTGGAATATGACTTGGTGTGGGGCTGAGGAAAGTGGGGCAAGGGTTTACCAAAGGCAAAAGGAATTCTCTCTGGGGGGCATCCAGCACGTCATGTGGTCTACAGTCATGTGGAATCCTTACCCACATCGTGTCCAGACCCTCAGAAACTGCCCTCCTGAGTGCAAAAGTTCCAGCCACAGGACTCTAGCAGTCTTCCTCTTCTCCCTCCCAACATGGTGCAGAGATAAAGGGTCAAAGCTGAGGCTAGTCCCTCTTCAGCTTGCTTCACATAGTTTCAGTTTTCAGAGATACATACATAAGTCATTATGGTTGGGTCACTTCTGCAAAAGCCAGGTGGGGAGGCATAGAGCCACTCCTATTGTGTCTTCACCCAGGGGGTGTTTGTTCAGTATATAAGGCCAGTTCTAAGAGACAGACCTACTCGGGTTGTCTTCATCCATAATAGATGTGTAATACCAAATAAGTGAAAATGTATTAGATATAATGACACTCAATGAGAAGTATCAGGGTAATATTAGTCTAAAAATAAGTAATGTTTCCTCCTCTTCCATTTTCTGGAAGGCATTATGTAAAATTGGTATTATTTTCTGAATGTTGGGTAAATTCTTCAGTGAAACCATCTGAACCTGGAGATTTATTTTTTGTGAGCTTTTTTCTATTAAAATTTTTTTTCCTTCTAGTTTGATGGAAATACAATTAATATACAGCACTGTATAAGTTTAAGATGTACAGTATAATGATTTGACTTACATGCTTCATGAAATGATTACCCCAATAAGTTTAGTGAACATCCATTATCTCATACAGATACAAAATAAAAGAAAAAGAAAAAAAATTTGTATTTGTGAAGAGAACTCAAAATTTGCTCTCTTAACAACTTTCACATATAACATACAGCAATGATAATTATATTTATCATGCGGTACACTACCTCCCTAGTACTTATTTACCTTATAACTGAAAAATATGGAATGCTTCACGAATCTGTATGTTATCCTTGTGCAGGGGCCATGCTAATCTTCTCTGTATCACTGAAATGAGCACTGTTGATCTTCCTTTTATTAGGTTGTCAGAGCTTTTTATATATTCTAGTTACAAGTCATTTGTTGGGTATGTGTTTTGCAAATTATTTTTTCCCAGGCTCTCACTTACTTCTTCATTTTCTTAACAGTGTCTTTGAAAGAGCAAAATGTTTTAATTTTGAAGTTCAATTTATTTATTTTTTTCTTTTGTAGTTTGTTTTTTTGTGCTATAATCAAGAAATTTTTGTGAAATCCAAGGTCACTAAGATTTTCTCCTTTTTTTAAGAAGTTTTATAATCTTAGCTCTTTTAAAATTTTTTAATTGAAGCATAGTTGCTGTACAACATTATATGTTACAGGTGTATAATATACTGACTTTGGGGGTATGATACCAAAAGTGCAAGCAAGAAAATAAAAATATACAAGTGGATCTACATCAAAATAAAAAGCTTCTGCTCAGCATAAGAAACAATTGACAGAATAAAGAGGCAAGCTGTGGAATGGGAGAAAATATTTGCAAACCAAAAAGATAAGGGTTTTATATCCAAAATGTATAAGGAACTCATACAACTCAATAGCAAAAAAGCAAATAATGTAATTTTTAAATGGGCAGAGGACCTGAATAGACTTTTCTTTTCCCAAAGAGGACATACAAATGGCCAACAGGTACATGAACAGATGTTCAACATCACTAATTATTAAGGAAATGCAAATCAAAGCTACAATGAGATGTCACCTTCCACCTGTTAGAATGGCTATCATCAAGATGACAGGAGATAAGTGTTGGCAAGGATGTGGAGAAAAGGGAGTCCTTGTGCACTGTTGGTGGGAATGTAAATTGGTGCAGCCACTAAAAATACAGTATGGAGCTTCCTCAAAAATTAAAAATAGGACTATCATATGATCCAGCAATCCCACTTCTTTGTATATTCCAAAGGAAATGAAAACAAGATATTGAAGAGATATCAACAGTCCCATTTTATTGCAGCATTATTCACAATAGCCAAGATATGGAAACAACCTTAGTGTCCATCAGCGGATGAACGGGTAAAGAAGATGTGGTATATACATACAACAGAACATTATTCAGCCATGAGAAATGAGTAAATTCTGCCATCTGTGTCAACGTGGATTGACGTTGAGGGCATTATGCTACATGAGAAAGTCAGACATAGAAAAACAAGTACTATATGATCTCACTTATATGTGGAATCTAAAAACATAAAACTCATAGAAACAGAGAGTAGACTGATGGTTACCAGGCGCTGGGTGTAGGGGAAATAGGGAGATGTTGGTCAAAGTGTACAAACTTTTAGTTATAAGATGAATAAATTCCAGAGAACTCATGTACAACAGGGTGAGTATAGTTAACAATACTGTATTGTAGGGAGAGATCGGGGAAGATGGCGGAAGAGTAAGGCGCGGAGATCACCATCCTCCCCACAGATACACCAGAAATGCATGTACACGTGGAACAACTCCTACAGAACAACTACTGAGCGCAGGCAGAAGACCTCAGACCTCCCAAAAGGCAAGAAAGTCCCCACGTACCTGGGTAGGGCAAAAGAAAAAAGAATAAACAGAGACAAAAGGATAGGGACGGGACCTGCACCAGTGGGAGGTAGCTGTGAAGGAGAAAAGGTCTCCACACACTAGGAAGCCCCTTCGCGGGTGGAGACTGCGGGAGGCAGAGGGGGAAAGCTTCAGAGTCATGGAGGAGAGCACAGCAACAGGGGTGTGGAGGGCAAAGCGGAGAGATTCCCGCACAGAGGATCAGTGACGACCGGCACTCAGCAGCCCGAGAGGTTTGTCTGAGGAGGCTTGTCTGCTCACCTGCCGGGGTGGGCGGGGCTGGGAGCTGAGGCTCGGGCTTCGGTCGGAGCGCAGGGAGAGGACTGAACACAGCCTGCGGGGGGTTAGTGCACCACGGCTAGCCGGGAGGGAGTCCGGGGAAAAGTCTGGACCTGCCAAAGAGACAAGAGACTTTTTCTTCCCTCTTTGTTTCCTGGTGCGCGAGGAGAGGGGATAAAGAGCGCTGCTTAAAGGAGCTCCAGAGATGGGCGCGAGCAGCGGCTAACAGCTCGGACCCCAGAGACGGGCACGAGACGCTAAGGCTGCTGCTGCCGCCACCAAGAAGCCTGTGTGTGAGCACAGGTCACTATCCACACCCCCCTCCCGGGGAGGCTGTGCAGCCCGCCACTGCCAGGGTCCTGGGATCCAGGGACAACTTCCCCGGGAGAACGCATGGCGCTCCTCAGGCTGGTGCATCATGCTGGCCTCTGCTGCCGCAGGCTCGCCCCACACTCCATACCCTTCCCTACCCACGGCCTGAGTGAGCCAGAGTCCTCGAAGCAGCTGCTCCTTTAACCCCGTCCTGTCTGAGCGAAGAACAGACGCCCTCCGGCTACCTAAACGCAGAGGCAGGGCCAAATCCAAAGCTGAGCCCCGGGAGCTGTGAGAACAAAGAAGAGAAAGGGAAATCCCTCCCAGAAGTCTCAGAAGCAGCGGATTAAATCTCCACAATCAACTTGATGTACCCTGCATCTGTGGAATACATGAATAGACAACAAATCATCCCAAATGGAGGAGGTGGACTTTGAGAGCAAGATTTATGATTTTTTCCCCTTTTCCTCTTTTTTTTTTTTTTTTTTTTTTTGCAGTACGCGGGCCTCCCACTGTTGTGGCCTCTCCCGTTGCGGAGCACAGGCTCCGGACGCGCAGGCTCAGCGGCCATGGCTCACGGGCCTAGCCTCTCCGCGGCATGTGGGATCTTCCCAGACTGGGGCACGAACCCATGTCCCCTGCATCAGCAGGCAGACTCTCAACAACTGCGCCATCAGGGAAGCCCCCCTTTTCCTCTTTTTGTGAGTGTGTATGTGTATGCTTCTGTGTAAGATTTTGTCTGTATAGCTTTGCTTCCACCATTAGTCCTAGGGTTCTATCGGTGTGTTTTTTTTTTCTCTAAAAAATTTTTTTTCTTAATAATTATTTTTTATTTTAATAACTTTATTTTATCTTATTTTGTTTTATGTTCTTTCTTTCTTTCCTTCCTTCCTTCCTCCCTCCCTCCCGCCCATCTTTCTTTCTTTCTTTCTTTCTTTCTTTCTTTCTTTCTTTCTTTCTCTCTCTCTCTCTCTCTCTCTCTCTCTCTCTCTCTCTCTCTCTCTCTCTTTCTTTCTTTCTTTCTTTCTTTCTTTCTTTCTTTCTTTCTTTCTTTCTTTCTTTCTTTCTTTCTTTCTTTCTTTCTTTCTTCTTTTTCTCCCTTTTATTATGAGCCGTGTGTATGAAAGGCTCTAGGTGCTGCAGCCAGGAGTCAGTGCTGTGCCTCTGAGGTGGGAGAGCCAACTTCAGGACACTGGTCCAGAAGAGACCTCCCAGCTCCACATAATATCAAATGGCGAAAACACCATCTCAACACCAGCAACCAGCTTCACTCAACAACCAGCAAGCTACAGTGCTGGACACCCTGTACCAAACAACTAGCAAGACAGGAACACGGCCCCATCCATTAGCAGAGAGGCTGACGAAAATCATAATAAGTCCACAGACATGCCAAAACACACCAACAGAGGTGGACCTGCCCACCAGAAAGACAAGATCCAGCCTCATCCACCAGAACACAGGCACTAGTCCCCTCCACCAGGAAGCCTACAAAACGAGAACTACGAACCTGCAGCCTGTAAAAAGGAGACCCCAAACACAGTAAGATAAGCAAAATGAGAAGACAGAAAAACACACAGCAGATGAAGGAGCAAGATAAAAACCCACCAGACCTAACAAAAGAAGAGGAAATAGGCAGTCTACCTGAAAAACAATTCAGAAAAATGATAGTAAAGATGATTCAAAATCTTGGAAATAGAATAGAGAAAATGCAAGAAACATTTAACAAGGACCTAGAAAAACTAAAGATGAAATAAGCAATGATGAACAACACAAAAAAAGAAATTAAAAATACTCTAGATGGGATCAATAGTAGAATAACTGAGGCAGAAGAACGGATAAGTGACCTGGAAGATAAAATAGTGGAAACAGCTACTGCAGAGCAGAATAAAGAAAACAGAATGAAAAGAACTGAGGACAGTCTCAGAGACCTCTGGGACAACATTAAACACACCAACATTTGAATTATAGGGGTTCCAGAAGAAGAAGAGAAAGAGAAAAGGACTGAGAAGATATTTGAAGAGATTATAGTTGAAAACTTCCCTAATATGGGAAAGGAAATAGGTAATCAAGTCCAGGAACCACAGAAAGTCCCATACAGGATAAATCCAAGGAGAAATATGCCAAGACACATATTAATCAAACTGTCAAAAATTAAATACAAAGAAAACATATTAAAAGCAGCAAGGGAAAAGCAACAAATAACACACAAGGGAATCCCCATAAGGTTAACAGCTGACCTTTCAGCAGAAACTCTGCAAGCCAGAAGGGACTGGCAGGACATATTTAAAGTGATGAAGGAGAAAAACCTGCAACCAAGACTACTCTACCCAGCAAGGATCTCATTCAGATTTGATGGAGAAATTAAAACCTTTACAGACAAGCAAAAGCTGAGAGAGTTCACCACAAAACCAGCTTTACAACAAATGCTAAAGGAACTTCTCTAGGCAAGAAAAACAAGAGAAGGAAAAGACCTACAATAATAAACTCAAAACAATTAAGAAAATGGGAATAGGAACATACATACTGATAACTGCCTTAAATGTAAATGGACTAAATGCTCCCACCAAAAGACACAGATTGGCTGAATGGATACAAAAACAAGACCCATATATATGCTGTCTACAAGAGACCCACCTCAGACCTAGAGATACATACAGACTAAAAGTAAGGGGATAGAAAAAGATATTCCATGCAAAGGGAAACCAAAAGAAAGCTGGAGTAGCAATTCATATATCAGAAAAAATAGAGTTTAAGATAAAGACTATTAGAAGAGACAAAGAAGGACACTACATAATGATGAAGGGATAGATCCAAGAAGAAGATATAACAATTGTAAATATTTATGCACCCAACATAGGAGCACCTCAATACATAAGGCAAATACTAACAGCCATAAAAGGGGAAATCGACAGTAACACACTCATAGTAGGGGACTTTAACACCTCAATTTCACCAACTGACAGAACATCCAAAATGAAAATAAATAAGGAAACACAAGCTTTAAATGATACATTAAACAAGATGGGCTTAATTGATATTTATAGGGCATTCCATCCAAAAACAACAGAATACACACTTTTCTCAAGTGCTCATGGAACATTCTCCAGGATAGATCATATCTTGGGTCACAAAACGAGCCTTGGCAAATTTAAAAAAATTGAAATTGTATCAAGTATCTTTTCCAGCCACAATGCTATGAAACTAGATATCAATTACAGAAAAAGATCTGTAAGAAATACAAACACATGGAGGCTAAACAATACACTACTTAATAACGAAGTGATTACTGAAGAAATCAAAGAGGAAATCAAAAAATACCTAGAAACAAATGACAGTGGAGACACGACGACCCAAAACCTATTGGATGCAGCAAAAGCAGTTCTAAGAGGGAAGTTTATAGCAATACAATCCTACCTTAAGGAACAGGATACATCTCGAATAAACAACCTAACCTTGCACCTAAAGCAATTAGAGAAAGAAGAACAAAAACCCCCCAATGTTAGCAGAAGGAAAGAAATCATAAAGATCAGATCAGAAATAAATGAAAAATAAATGAAGGAAACGATAGCAAAGGTCAATAAAACTAAAAGCTGGTTCTTTGAGAAGATAAAAAAATTGATAAACCAGTAGCCAGACTCATCAAGAAAAAAAGGAGAAGAGTCAAATCAATAGAATTAGAAATGAAAAAGGAGAAGTAACAACTGACACTACAGAAAAACAAAAGATCATGAGAGATTACTACAAGCAACTCTATGCCAATAAAATGGACAACCTGGAAGAAATGGACAAATTCTTAGAAATGCCTAACCTGCCAAGACTGAATCAGGAAGAAATAGAAAATATGAACAGACCAATCAAAAGTGCTGACATTGAAACTGTGATTAAAAATCTTCCAACAAACAAAAGCCCAGGACCAGAAGGCTTCACAGGAGAATTCTATCAAACATTTAGAGAAGAGCTAACACCTATCCTTCTCAAACTCTTCCAAAATATAGCAGTGGGAGGGACACTCCCAAACTCATTCTACAAGGCCACCATCACCTTGATACCAAAACCAGACAAGGATGTCACAAAGAAAGAAAACTACAGGCCAATATCACTGATGAACATAGATGCAAAAATCCTCAACAAAATACTAGCAAACGGAATCCAACAGCACATTCAAAGGATCATACACCATGATCAAGTGGGGTTTATTCCAGGAATGCAAGGATTCTTCAATATACGCAAATCAATCAATGTGATACACCATATTAACAAATTGAAGGAGAAAAACCATATGATCATCTCAATAGATGCAGAGAAAGCTTTCGACAAAATTCAACACCCATTTATGATAAAAACCCTGCAGAAAGTAGGCATAGAGGGAACTTTCCTCAACATAATAAAGGCCATATATGACAAGCCCACAGCCAACATCATCCTCAATGGTGAAAAACTGAAAGCATTTCCAATAAGATCAGGAACAAGTCAAGGTTGCCCACTCTCACCACTCTTATTCAACATAGTTTTGGAAGTTTTAGCCACAGGAATTAGAGAAGAAAAGGAAATAAAAGGAATCCAAATCGGAAAAGAAGTAGTAAAGCTGTCACTGTTTGCAGATGACATGATACTATACATAGAGAATCCTAAAGATGCTACCAGAAAACTACTAGAGCTAATCAATGAATTTGGTAAAGTAGCAGGATACAAAATGAATGCACAGAAATCTCTGGCATTCCTATAAACTGATGATGAAAAATCTGAAAGTGAAATCAAGAAAACACTCCCATTTACCATTGCAACAAAAAGAATAAAATATCTAGGAATAAACCTACCTAAGGAAACAAAAGACCTGTATGCAGAAAATTATAAGACACTGATGAAAGAAATTAAAGATGATACAAATAGATGGAGAGATATACTGTGTTCTGGGATTGGAAGAATCAACATTGTGAAAATGACTCTACTACCCAAAGCACTCTACAGATTCAGTGCAATCCCTATCAAACTACCACTGGCATTTTTCACAGAACTAGAACAAAAAATTTTACAATTTGTATGTAAACACAAAAGACCCCAAATAGCCAAAGCAATATTGAGAACAAAAAACGGAACTGGAAGAATCAGGCTCCCTAACTTCATACTATACTACAAAGCTACAGTAATCAAGACAGTATGATACTGGCACACAAACAGAAAGATAGATCAATGGAACAGGATAGAAAGCCCAGAGATAAACCCATGCACATATGGTCATTTATCTTTGATAAACGAGGCGGGAATGTACAGTTGAGAAAGGATAGTGTCTTCAATAAGTGGTGCTGGGAAAACTGGACAGGTACATGTAAATGTATGAAATTAGATCACTCCCTAGCACCATACACAAAAATAAGCTCAAAATGGATTAAAGACCTAAATGTAAGGCCAGAAACTATCAAACTCTTAGAGGAAAACATAGGCAGAACACTCTATGACATAAATCACAGCAAGATCCTTTTTGATCTACCTCCTAGAGAAATGGAAATAAAAACAAAAATAAACAAATGGGACCTAATGAAACTTCAAAGCTTTTGCACAGCAAAGGAAACCATAAACAAGACCAAAAGGCAACCCTCAGAATGGGAGAAAATATTTGCAAATGAAGCAACTGACAAAGAATTAATCTTCAAAATTTACAAGCAGCTCATGCAGCTCAATAACAGAAAACCAAACAACCCAATCCAAAAATGGGCAGAAGACCTAAATAGACATTTCTCCAAAGAAGATATACAGACTGCCAACAATCACATGAAAGAATGCTCAACATCATTAATCATAAGAGAAATGCAAATCAAAACTACAGTGAGATATCACCTCACATCAGTCAGAATGACCATCCTCAAAAAATCTAGAAACAATAAATGCTGGAGAGAGTGTGGAGAAAAGGGAACACTCTTGCACTGCTGGTGGGAATATGGATTGGTGCAGCCACTATGGAGAACAGTATGGAGGTTCCTTAAAACACTACAAATAGAACTACCATATGACCCAGCAATCCCACTACTGGGCATATACCCTGAGAAAACCAAAATTCAAAAAGAGTCATGTACCAAAATGTTCATTGCAGCTCTATTTACAATAGCCCAGAGATGGAAACAACCTAAGTGCCCATCATCGGATGAATGGATAAAGAAGATGTGGCACATATATACAATGGAATATTACTCAGCCATAAAAAGAAATGAAATTGAGCTATTTGTAATGAGGTGGATAGACCTAGAGTCTGTCATACAGAGTGAAGTAAGTCAGAAAGAGAAAGACAAATACCGTATGCTAACACATATATATGGAATTTAAGAAAAAGAAAAAAAATGTCATGAAGAGCCTAGGGGTAAGACAGGAATAAAGGCACAGACCTACTGGAGAACGGACTTGAGGATATGGGGAGGGGGAAGGGTGAGCTGTGACAGGGCGCGAGAGAGGCATGGACATATATACACTAACAAACGTAAGGTAGATAGCTAGTGGGAAGCAGCTGCATGGCACAGGCATATCGGCTCGGTGCTTTGTGACCACCTGGAGGGATGGGATAGGGAGGGTGGGAGGGAGGGAGACGCAAGAGGGAAGAGATATGGGAACATATGTATGTGCATAACTGATTCACTTTGTTATAAAGCAGAAACTAACACACCATTGTAAAGCAATTATACCCCAATAAAGATGTTAAAAAAAAATCATGTACCAAAATGTTCATTGCAGCTCTATTTACAATAGGCCGGAGGTGGAAACAACCTAAGTGTCCATCATCTGATGAATGGATAAAGAAGATGTGGCACATATATACAATGGAATATTCCTCAGCCCTAAAAGGAAACGAAATTGAGCTATTTGTAATGAGGTGGATGGACCTAGAGTCTGTCATACAGAGTGAATTAAGTCAGAAAGAGAAAGACAAATACTGTATGCTAATACATATATATGGAATTTAAGGAAAAAAATGTCATGAAGAAGCTAGGGGTAAGACAGGAATAAAGACACAGACCTACTGTAGAATTGACTTGAGGATTTGGGGAGGGGGAAGGGTAAGCTTTGACAAAGCGAGAGAGTGGCATGGACATATATACACTACCAAACTTAAAATAGATAGCTAGTGGGAAGCAGCCGCATAGCACAGGGAGATCAGCTCGGTGCTTTGTGACCACCTAGAGGGGTGGGATAGGGAGGGTGGGAGGGACGGAGACGCAAGAGGGAAGAGATATGGGAACATATGTATATGTATAACTGATTCTCTTTTTTATAAAGCAGAAACTAACACACCATTGTAAACCAATTATACTACAATAATGTTGTAAAAACAAACAAACAAACAATACTGTATTGTAAAGTTGAAAGGTACTATGAGAGGAGATCTTAAATATTTTTACCATAACACCAAGAATAACAACAAAATGATAATTACATGAGGGGAAGGATGTTCTAACTAACCGATTGTGGTAAACATTTTGCAACATACATGTGTAACAAATCATTACATTGGACACCTTAAACTTACACAATATATAGGGCAATTATTTCTCAATAAAGCTGGGGGGAAACGTAAAATCCCTCACAAACGAAAGAGGCAAAACTAATACATATTACCACTCACCGCAGGAATACATTTTCTCTAGCCCAGACTAATATTGCAAATTTTTTATTTTGCCATGTGATCTGTGAAAAAGTATAATTCATTATTGTTGTTTGTGGTTGCATTATTTCCTTATACAACCATTTATAATTATAATGAATGCTTCTGAGAATATTCTGTGTTTATCCTTAAGCATTTCACTATTGTTTTTTTTTGGATTTACTAAATAGTTTGCATAAAATCATTATGTATTTCATATGTTTATCTTTGGCATTTTTATACATTTCAAATATTTCTTTCCAATTTGTCTATTATCTTTACCTTTTTATTTGTAAGATTTCTAAAAAAAAGTTTATGTTTTCAGATTGATCAGTCTTCTTTATGATGACTTTTATCTTCTTGAGGAAATCCTTTCCTATCTCTAGGTCATAAAATTAGTCTCTTATTTATTTTCTAAAAACTGTTTAAGTTTTGATTTTACATTTAGGTATTTTACCTATCTTGGGGTTTTTTGTGAATTATATGAGAGATAAGCACACTTTTTTCCCCAAGTTAATAACCTATTTTCCCATTACAATAAAATATTCCTACTTTTCCCCATTGAGTTAAAATGCCATGTTTCTCGAAAACAAATGTCCATATCTAATGGGTCTGCTTCTGACATCTCTCTTTTCTACCATTGATGCAATTTTCTATTAACAGACCATTACTGTACTCTTTTTAGAATTACTAGAGCTCTGATACCTTGTTGTCAAACTACCCACAGTATTTAACGTTTTTTTCAGATTGCCTTCTCTTCTTGTCTGTTTTATATGACAGAAAAAATTTTAAATTGTCTTCTTAGGTTTCTTGTTTAAATTATTTTTTAATTGTTGGTATATTGTTTAGGATTGTCTTGAATTAATGGATTCATTTGAAATATCAATCCATCTCAAAAGACATGGTATATTTCTCAATCTATTATACATATATGTGTGTATATATATATATATATGTGTGTGTGTATATATATATATATATGTATGTATGTATCTTTTTTTACAGCCTTCAGTAATGTTTTATGCTTTTCTTCTTGTTCTGGCATATTTCCTATATGATTGTTTAAAGATAATTTATGGATTTTTGACTGTTACAAGTGTATAGAACAACTCTTGCTATTTGTATGATGATACAGTAGTCTTCCTAGGTTGTTTAATTTCCTTACTAGCTCTAAAAGTTTATTGGTGGCTTCATTTGGATCACCTACATAGAAAATAAATTCGTATCTTTTATATATAGACTTATTAATTGTCACAATGTCCAATACTAATGAATGGTAATGGCAATTGTGGTCACAATTGTTTTGGATATTAAGTACAGTGGTTGGTATATCTTTTGATACATTCAATTTTTTATATAGTTAAGAACATTCTCTTCCAAAAGTTATTTGTCAATAATAAATATTCAAAGTTCTGTAACTATTGAGATTGTTACCCACACTATTTCTATTTTCTCACCTCCTAATCCTCTTCAATCCATGACAAACTAAGTTTTAGCTTCAGCACTCCAATGAAATTGTACTTACCAAGGTCCTTACTGGCCTCCATGTTGTTAAATCAACTGCACACCTTTTAGGGCCAAGCTTTGCTTTGCCCATCTCAACTGTATCGACCACTCCCCCCTTCTACAAATATTCAGTTGCTTGATTTCCATACACCTAGATGTAATTCTACTTCTGACTAATATTTCTTCTCTCATTTTACAGCTCTGCTTCCCCTAACCAACATTTAACTGCAGAAGGTAGATCTGACTCCTCTTCTCTCTTCAGTTTGCACTCCATGGATGATCAAAAGCTCCCATGTTTTCTATTACTAAATAAATATATGTCTATGAGTTTACATTATGCACTCAGTACACATACCTCATCCTAGTCAGATGTTATGATTACTGAGATGCCACACTCATTGATTAAATGCTCTATTAAGCTCAGTAAGTACTATTAAGTGCTGACTAAAGCCCTTTGGGCAGGAAATTTAAACCCATTCCCAGAATATGTATTTTTTAATATGAGAGTGAACTATTGGCCCTTCCAGGATGGAAGGGAAACAATGTAGCCAATTTCCCACCAAATGACCATTTTATTTCCTTAAAGAATGGTGCTATATTGGGGGTTTGACATTGGAGTCTCTTTTTTAAAAATATATTTTATTGAAGTATAGTTGATTTACAATGTGTTAATTTCTGCTGTACAGCAAAGTGATTCAATTATACACACACACACACACACACACACACACACACATTCTTTTTCATATTCTTTTCCATTATGGTTTATCAAGGATATTTAATATAGTTCCCTGTGCTATACAGTAGGACCTTGTTTTTTAATCCATTCTATGTATAATAGCTTGCATCTGCTAATCTCAAACTCCCAATCTATCCCTTCCTCACAGCCCTCCCCCTTGGCAACCACACATCTCTTCTTTATGTGTGTGAGTCTGTTTCTGTTTTGTAGATAAGTTCATTTGTGTCATATTTAAGATTCCACTATAAGTGATATGTATTTGTCTTTCTCTGTCTGACTTACTTCGCTTAGTATGTTAATCTCTAGGTCCATCCATGTTGCTGCAAATGGCATTACTTCGTTCTTTTTTATAACTGAGTAGTTTTCCATTGTATATATGTACCACAACTTCTTTATCCATTCATCTGTGGATGTACATTTAGGTTGCTTCCATGTCTTGGCTATTGTGAATAGTGCTGCTATGAACATAGGGGTGTGTGTATCTTTTTGAATTATAGTTTTGTCCGGATGTATACCCAGGAGTGGGATTGCTGGATCATATGGCAACTCTATTTTTAGTTTTTTGAGGAACTTCTATACTGTTTTCCATAGTGGCTGCACCAGTGTACATTCCCACCAACAGTGTAGGAGGGTTCCCTTTTCTCCACACCCTTTCTAGTATTTGTTACTTGTAGATTTTTAAATGATGGCCATTCTGACCAGTGAGAGGTGGTACCTCATTGTAGTTTTGATTTGCATTTCTCTAATAATTAGTGATGTTGAGCATGTTTTCATGTGCCTGTTGGCCATCTGTACGACACTGGAGTCTTACTGGCCAGTTGGATATTCAGAGGTGACATTAGCTAGATAAGCATTGATAGATTAGAGGCCATTAATAGCCTCCACCCCTGTCATCATGGCCACTGCATTCATATGTCCATTGTACAGGCACTGGGATGGCTGATGAAAGAGGCTAGCTGATGTCTTTTGTCCACTTGGTTGTTTAGTGCCTCTTGTATGGTGGATGCTCTGTGGTTTGTGTTAACCTGTGATACCAAGAGTTGTACATTTCATGTATAGTCCCCTATATCCATCCACATTCCTCAAACACCAGAATTCCTTGCCACCAATCTTCCAATCATTTTCTTTTCAGGACCCTGACAAGCCAACTAGAACATTCACTACTCTCATGTGTCGATATATTCTAACCTCAGGCTACTTCTCTTTCCACACAAAGTGGATGGTCAGGTGTACTCCCTGAAACCCTGCCCACTGGTTGGATTTTACCTCTCTTCTTTCTTCTTAGGACACTCCTGAAAGTGACTGTTATGCACCTCCCATCCATTTTTAGCGTGCACTCACATACCACATACTAATCCAACCCACCTATAAACCAAGCTCAGTATTGTGCCTCCTTCTTCAGCTGTTGATACAGGGCTTCCCATGTGAGCATAGATGTGAGCCTAGATAGGAGCACTGTTGCAAATATGGTGAAATGAGGTTCTGGGTCACCTGCTTATGAAACATACTGGTCTTGCTTGAGCTCAATCCTAGATATACCATTTCCAATTTATGACAGATTGCTTCTAGACCTTCCTGACCTTAAGACAGTGATTCTAATAGAACTTAGCTAGTGATGGGCATTTCTGGCCACATTGTCACTTGGTAGCCCATGGTCAAATCTTTCATCTCTACCGGGGCCCAGTAACACACCATGAGTTGGTTCTTAAAAGGCAAATAATTCTCCATTGCCTATGGCATGGTGCTGAATCAGAATCCCAGGGACCTGTCTTGTGGTTCTTCACTGGGGCTTACCATAAGCTCCAAACTGCATATTTTCCCACTGCTTATACCTCAAACACCATAGAGTCTACTGAATCATATGGCCAAAGTAGCAGAACTGCTTGCACTACAGCATGGTCTTGTTGCACAGAAGGAGACTAATATAATAAGTAACTTTGCTTCCTATCTCCCTGTTGGGTTAGCAGAGACTTTCTTAGTTCTCCATTATGGTCTAAAGACATCCTTTGCTCAATTTACTTTCACAAGTGCACCTTCCCATAAATCTTTTGCACTTCTAATTCCATTTCAGTATCTGCTTCTTGAAGAACTCAGCTGGCACAAATATTGTTGTCCTTTCCATGAGATTGCAATTTTTATGACCTCTTTTCTTATTGGAATATAAAAGAATTTTTTTACCACATCAGTGGCTGCATGCCATGTGCACATTCATCTGCTCTAACAATGATACTATGTCCAGCAAGATGGCTATTATCCAGGCTATGACATAAGATTGAGTTTACAGTAGACTACAATCATCCTCCAGGATCCATCTGGTTTTGTAGTGGACAGCCTGGTGAATTAAATTAAAAATATGATAAGATCCATCACCCCTATATTCCTGAGAGTCTTAAGGCTTTCACATTCTCCACTATTTCCCAGGGATGTGATAATGTTCAATTTACTATCCTGGCTAGGGTAAGGGAGCAGTTTCAGAGGCTTACATTTGGCCTTCCACATAGACAAGGACCCAATGTGGAGATAATGACAAATGCAAGTATATCTATCCCAATTTTACATTTGGGATCTGGGAGATTACCACTGTGTGAATCTTCAGATCCAAGTACCCACTGAAACTACACCTTGGCTAGGACTCCATTTATTGGTTCCTCTATGCCCCACTCTAACAGCGGGGCTGTGTTGACCCTGCAGATCTCCAGGTATCAATGTCAACACAGACTCTGTGTCCAATAATCCTTTAAATGTCTAGTATTCCTCTTTCCTCAGTGAACAGGTATCTGAATAGATGACCATAGGTCCCTTTGGGGAAAGACCGGAAGAGTCCTTACTGTGTATACTTGCCATGTTGTTGTAGGGACATGATGTCCTCTTTAGTCAGTGTGTTTAAGGGTCTAAAAACTGACTTAGGTGTAGAAACTGGCCAAGTGTTGTTGCCTTTTTTATTTGAGTGACTGCCATCAGCGTCCTGGTTATCCATACTTGATTTATTCTGCTGGCAAAAGCTGAGTAGTAACCTTGTCAGCTCTCCATCTATTTTCCCTTAAGGAGATCATGTTCTATTAATCATCTCCATAACTCTTTACATGTTAGAGCTCCCTGGATGCCTTTGTGACCTTAACTATCATTATGGTAAAGTGAACCCTTGACTTCTGGCAGCTAAGGGTTGCCACCTTGCCTCTGTTGTTTCAGGGTCTTATATTTCCAATGTTATCAACAAGACAATCTCTTTAACAGAATCTCCTATAGTCATCTATGTCAACAGAAGAGAGTCACTATGAAACTTATTAGTGATTCCACTACCTTTCTCAGCAGTGTATTTTTTATGGCCTCAGTAAATGGTGTGTCCTCTGAGTTTTTGCATGGAATGTAGTCATTGGAAGGGGCATGTCCATATCCCTGAGCCCTTTAATCCCTTCCTTCGTTATATCCCACAACAATTCTGGCATTTCAATTTCACTTAGCAAGAGACATTATGTTTTCAACGTTTCTGGGAGCCATCCTACTAATGAGTTTGCACTGTCTACTGGTGTCTTTAGCAGTAAGTCCTGTATTGTAGGAGAACACTCCCAAGTGAACAAACTCTTGCTTATACAAGTTTAAGTTATGGCCCCTTGATCAAGCACCCTTGTAATATGGTCCTATCCATACTCCCCCAACTCCTTTCAGTATATACAGGCTAGGTTTTGCAGTCCATTTGGGGTATATTCCCTTTCCTTCCTAGTAAATTAGATTATGCCCCAGATGGGTTATGCAATGTCTTAACTCTAGTTATAAGTCTAGTGATCAGGAGCAGAGGTGCCTATCCCACGGGTCAGAGTCTCAGTCCTGCCTTAGTTGGAGTTTTACTGTCTTTGAGGTTTAGCCGCTCTGACTATTAAGTCCTGGGCTTGTTCTACTTGGCTTTCTCTGCCTATCACTACAAAAGATGAGAGTTTATTTGTATTATACCAAAGATGCTTCTGGTTTTCACGTTTGGCTTTAAGTTGCCCGTTACTCTCAATTGCTCATTATCTTTCTGATGATTACCAATGATGCTTACCAATAGCCATCTAATCCCTTTATCTTTAAAATTGCTGTTTATCCCTAAGTCTCAAACAACTAATATGCCTGCCACCACATCCCCTTCCATTGGTATACACTCCTAGTTTACTACCAACGAACGTTTTAATAATTGGACCACCACCTTGTTCCAGAAGGTGGCTGTGCTCCACCTGTCATCAATGATGGGGTTCTCATTGCAAGCTAGGTGGTGAGTGATCCAGCTCCAAATCCCATCTCATCACTTGCTTTATCATAGCACTCCACTTCTAGTTCCAACAGTCATAGCTTGGACTTACTGGAAACAGAGCTTGAGATTACATTGAAGATGCAAGATTGAGTTGAAGATCTATGTTTATTATAGATCATTCCCTGTGAAGGTAAAGGGAAGAAAGTGGGATTGGGTAGAGGGATAAGTTAAACTGTTGTGCAAGTCCAACAAAGCCTTGGGCAAATATAGCCCATCAGAGTGCCCCCTGTTGGACCCAAATAACCAGACCTTTATACCTCTTTCTTGCTCAGTCAGATGTGGGCTACCAGGGGAAGGGTGTGATCTCAGGCATGGTGGCTTTCTGCAGCTGAGCCAGGCTCTGAAGGAACAGATATGTGGATGCTGTCTACTGACAACACTCCCTGTGGCTGGGCATTAAGTCCTTCCTTGAAAGGAGATCTGGGACACACATCTCCATGTCTACCACATCAAGTCTTATCAGCTATTCCTCCTAAAGATTTCTTGCCCCTATCCACCTCTTTATACCTCCCTTATCACTACCCTCGCCAAGTCACTATTATCTGTTTCCTGAATGATTACAATAGTCTTCCAGCTGGGCTTCTTGAATCCATTTTTGCATCCTATCAATCCATTCTTCACACAGAAGCCAGAGTGATCTTCCAACAATATGAATCTAACCATGGCACTCCTGTGCCTACCCACTGATCTCAGGATGAAGTCTCAAACTCTTGACATATCCAACATGGTTTTGAAGGATCATGCCTGGCCTATTTCTCCCACGTTGTCTATTATCACTGTCCCTCCTACTCACTATACTCTAATCATACTGAAAGTATTGCTTTTTTCCTTCCAGTTTTATTGAGTTAAAATTGACATACAGCAATGTATAAGTTTAAGGTATACAGCATAATTATTTGAGTTACATACATCATTAAATGATTATCACAAGTTTAGTGAACATCCATTATCCCATATAGGTACAAAGTTAAATAGGAAAAAAAAGGAAAAAAATTTTCTTGGGATAAGAACTCTTAGGATTTACTCTCATAACAACTTTCATATATACCCTACAGCAGAGTTAATTATATTTATCACGTTGTACATTACATCCCTAGTACTTATCTATCTAGTTATCTTATAACTGAAAGTTTGTACCTTTTGACTGACTTCATCCAATTTCCTGTAACCACAAATCTGATCTCTTTTACTATGTTTGTTTGTTTTTGTTTTTGAAATATAATTGACCTACAACATTATGTTAGCTCCAGTTACACAGCATAGTGATTTGATATTTCTTTACATTTCAAACTGATCACCATGATTTGTCTACTTACTATATGTCACCATACAAAGATGTTACATAGTTATTGACTATATTTCCTACACTGTACATTTCATACCCATGAAAATATTGTTTTTTTTTTCTAGCTCCTATAGGCCCAGGTCCTTCCTGGCTCAAAAGCTTCCAAAGAACTATGCTCTCAGCTTGAGGGGCACCTGCCAACTGCTTTTTCCACTCTTCTTTGCCTGACTCTCATATTCACCTTTCCACTTTCAGTTTAATTGTCACTGATTCAAACAAGCTCTCCCTGATCCTCCTACACTAGGGCAAGACCTGTGATATTCTCTCATAGTTCCCTGTACTTTTAACATATATGTTAATCTCAGTTTTAACCACTTCCTATGACTACTTTAATGGTTGCTTTCCCAGATAGACTAAAAGCTCAATGAGGGCAGAGACTTGGTCTGGTTGTTTACTCCTGTGTCTGCAAGCCTACACTTACTAAAATATATTTGCTCCATTCCTTGACATAGAGCTTCTTAACAATTTCCTTTGGACTTGTAATCTTGGTTCTCATCCTCATGTAATTTAATGTGGGCCTTCTCCATGCTGGTCTATAGTTCCTTAAATAAAACAATAATAATTAGTATTATAACAAAAGAGATCACCAGTAATGATTTAACATCCCAACTGAAAATTCCATCCCCTCCACAGAACAATAACCAAAAGGATTGCTGCAAAACTCAAAATGGTCCACCCTCACATTGCTCTGACGCTATTCAAATGAATTCTCAATAATCACTGTTTGTTGTTGCTTGTGCCTTATCCAAAGCATGCCTTACCCAATAATATTTATTGTCTGTTCCTTTCAATCTGTTCTTTATTTTTTTTAATTTTATTTTTTTATACAGCAGGTTCTTATTAGTTATCAATTTTATACGTATTAGTGTATATATGTCAACCCCAAACTCCCGATTCATCCCACCACCACCCCGCCAGCTTTCCCCCTTTGGTGTCCATACATTTGTTCTCTACATCTTTCTCTCTATTTCTGCCTTGCAAACAGGATCATCTGTACCATTTTTCTAGATTCCACATATATGTGTTAATATACGATATTTGTTTTCTTTTCTGACTTACTTCACTCTGTATGACAGTCTCTAGGTCCATCCACATCTCTACAAATGACCCAATTTTGTTCCTTTTTTATGGCTGAGTAATATTCCATTGTACATATGTATCTCATTTTCTTTATCCATTCATCTGTCGATGGGCATTTAGGTTGCTTCCATGACCTGGCTGTTGTAAATAGTGCTGCAATGAACATTGGGGTGCATGTGTCTTTTTGAATTATGGTTTTCTCCAGGTATATGCCCAGTAGTGGGATTGCTGGGTCATATAGTAATTCTACTTTTAGTTTTTTAAGGAACCTCCATACTGTTCTCCATAGTGGCTGTATCAATTTACATTCCCACCAATAGTGCAAGAGGGCTCCCTTTTCTCCACACCCTCTCCAGCATTTGTTGTTTGCAGATTTTCTGATGATGTCCATTCTAACCAGTGTGAAGTGATAGCTCATTGCAGATTTGATTTGCATTTCTCTAATAATTAGTGATGTTGAGCAGCTTTTCATGTGCCTCCTGGTCATCTGTATGTCTTCTTTAGAGTAATAGCTACTTAGGATTTCTGCCCATGTTTTGATTGGGTTGTTTGGTTTTTTTTAATATTGAGCTGCATGAGCTGTTTATATATTTTGGAGATTAATCATTTGTCTATTGACTCGTTTGGAAATATTTTCTCCCATTCTGAGGGTTGTCTTTTCGTCTTCTTTGTAGTTTCCTTTGCTGTGAAAAAGCTTTTAAGTTTCATTAGGTCTCATTTGTTTATTTTTGCCTTTATTTCCCTTACTCTAGGATGTGGGTCAAAAAAGATCATGCTGTGATTTATGTCAAAGAGTGTTCTTTCTATGTTTTCCTCTAAGAATTTTATAGTGTCTGGTCTTACATTTAAGTCTTTAATCCATTTTGAGTTTATTTTTGTGTATGGTGTTAGGGAGTGTTCTAATTTCATTCTTTTATAAATAGCTGTCCAGTTTTCCCAGAACCACTTATTGAAGAGACTGTCTTTTCTCCATTGTATGTCCTTGCCTCCTTTGTCATAGATTAGTTGACCATATGTGCATGGGTTTATCTCTGGGCTTTCTATCCTATTCCATTGATCTATCTTTCAGTTTTTCTGCCAGAACCATACTGTCTTGATTACTGTAGCTTTGTAGTATAGTCTGAAGTCAGGGAGCCTGATTCCTCCAGCTCCAGTTTTCTTTCTCAAGATTGCTTTGGCTATTTGGGGTCTTTTGTGTCTCCATACATATTTTAAGATTTTTTGTTCTAGTTCTGTAAAAACTGCCATTGGTAATTTGATAAGGATTGCATTGAATCTGTAGATTGCTTTCGGTACTATAGTCATTTTCACAATGTTGATTCTTCCAATCCAAGAACATGGTATATCTCTACATCTGTTTGTGTCATCTTTGATTTCTTTCATCAGTGTCTTATAGTTTTCTGAGTACAGGCCTTTAACCTCCTTAGGTAGGTTTATTCCTAGGTATTTTATTCTTTTTGTTGTAATGGTGAATGGGATTGTTTTCTTAATTTCTCTTTCTGATCTTTTGTTGTTAGTATATAGGAATGCAAGAAATTTCTGTGCATTAATTTTGTATCCTGCAACTTTACCAAATTCACTGATTATCTCTAGCAGTTTTCTGGTGGCATCTTTAGGATTATCTATGTCTAGGATCCTGTCATCCACAAACAGTGACAGTTTTACTTCTTCTTTTCCAATTTGTATTCCTTTTATTTCTTTTTCTTCTCTGATTGCCATGGCTAGGACTTCCAAAACTATGTTGAATAGTAGTGGCCACAGTGAACATCCTTGTCTTGTTCCTGATCTTAGGGTGCTTTCAGGTTTTCACCAGTGAGAATGATGTTTGCTGTGGGTTTGTTGTATATGGTCTTTATTATGTTGAAGTAGGTTCCCTGTATGCCCACTTTCTGGAGAATTTTTATCATACATAAATGGGTGTTGAATTTTGTCAAAAGCTTTTTCTGCATCTATTGAGATGATCATATGGTTTTTATTCTTCAGTTTGTTAATATGGTGTATCACATTGATTGATTTGCATGTATTGAGGAATCCTTGTATTCCTGGGATAAATCCCACTTGATCATGGTGTATGATCCTTTTAATGTGTTGTTGGATTCTGTTTGCTAGTACTTTGTTGAGGATTTTTGCATCTATGTTCATCAGTGATATTGGCCTGTAGTTTTCTTTCTTTGTGACATCTTTGTCTGGTTTTGGTATCAGGGTGATGGTGGCCTCATAGAATGAGTTTGGAAGTGTTCCTTCCTCTGCAATTTTTTGCAACAGTTTGAGAAGGATGGGTGTTAGCTCTTCTCTGAATGTTTGATAATATTCACCTGTGAAATCGTCTGGTCCTGGACTTTTGTTTGTTGGAAGATTTTTAATCACAGTTTCAATTTCATTACTTGTGATTGGTCTGTTCATATTTTCTATTTCATCCTGGTTCAGTCTTGGAAGGCTTCACCTTTCTAAGACTTTGTCCATTTTATCAAGTTTGTCCATTTTATTGGCATAGAGTTGCGTTTAGTAGTCTCTTAGGATGCTTTGTATTTCTGCTGTGTCTGTTGTAACTTCTCCTTTTTCATTTCTAATTTTATTGATTTGAGTCCTCTCCCTTTTTCTTGATGAGTCTGGCTAAAGGTTTATCAATTTTGTTTATCTTCCAAAGAACCAGCTTTTTGTTTTATTGATCTTTGTTATTGTTTTCTTTGTTTCTATTTCATTTATTTCTGCTCTGATCTTTATGATTTCTTTCCTTCTACTAACTTTGGTTTTTGTTTGTTCTTCTTTCTGTGGTTCCTTTAGGTGTAAGGTTAGATTGTTTATTTGAGATTTTTCTTGTTTCTTGGGGTAGGATTGTATTGCTATAAACTTTCCTCTTAGAACTGCTTTTGCTACATCCCATTTTGTCGTGTTTTCATTGTCATTTGTCTCTAGGTATTTTTTGATTTCCTCTTTGATTTCTTCAGTGATCTCTTGGTTATTTAGTAAGGTATTGTTTAGCCTCCATGTATTTATGGTTTTTATGTTTTTTTCCCTGTAATTTATTTCTAATCTCATAACGTTGTGGTCAGAAAAGATGCTTGATATGATTTCAATTTTCTTCAATTTACCAAGGCTTGATTTGTGACCCAAGATGTGATTATCCTGGAGAATATTCTGTGTGCATTTGAGAAGAAGGTGTAATCTGCTATTTTCGGATGGAACGTCCTATAAATATCAATTAAATCTATCTGGTTTATTTTGTCATTTAAAGCTTGTGTTTCCTTATTAATTTTCTTCCTGGATGATATGTCCATTGGTGAAAGTGGGGTGTTAAATTCCCCCACTATTATTGTGTTACTGTCGATTTCCTCTTTTATAGCTGTTAGCATTTGCCTTATGTATTGAGGTGCTCCTATGATGGGTGTATATATATTTATAATTGTTATACCTTCTTCTTGGATTGATCCCTTGCTCATTATGTAGTGTCCTTCCTTGTCTCTTGTAACATTCTTTATTTTAAAGTCTACTTTATCTGATATGAGTATTGCTACTCCAACTTTCTTTTGATTTCCATTTGCATGGAATATCTTTTTCCATCCCCTCACTTTCAGTCTGTATGTGTCCCTAGGTCTGAAGTGCATCTCCTGTAGACAGCATATATATGGGTCTTGTTTTTGTATCCATTCAGCTAGTCTATGTCTTTTGGTTGGAGCATTTAATCCATTTACATTTAAGGTAATTATTGATATGTATGTTCCTATTACCATTTTCTTAATTGTTTTGGGTTGGTTTTGGTAGATCCTTTTCTTCTCCTGTGTCTTCCACTTAGAAAATTCCTTTAGCCTTTTTTGTAGAGCTGGTTTGGTGGTGCTGAATTCTCTTAGCTTTTGCTTGTCTGTAAAGCTTTTGATTTCTCTATTGAATCTGAATGAGATACTTGCTGGGTAGAGTAATCTTGGTTGTAGGTTCTTCCCTTTCATCACTTTAAATATATCATGCCACTCCTTTCTGGCTTATAGAGTTTCTGTTGAGAAATCACCTGTTAACCTTATAGGAGTTCTCTTGTATGTTATGTGTCATTTTTCCCTTGTTGCTTTTAATAATATTTCTTTGTCTTTAATTTTTGTCAATTTGATTACCATGTGTCTCTGTATGTTTCTTGTTTGGTTTATTCTGCCTGGTACTCTCTGTGTTTCCTGGACTTGGGTGGCTATTTCCTTTCCCATGTTAGAGTAGTTTTTGACTGTAATCTCTTCAAATATTTTCTCGGGTCTTTTCTCTCTCTCTTCTCCTTCTGCGACCCCTATAATGTGAATGTTCATACACTTAATGTTGTCCCAGAGGTCTCTTATGCTGTCTTCATTTCTTTTCATTCTTTCTTCTTTATTCTGCTCTGCAGCAGTGAATTCCACCATTCTGTCTTCCAGGTCACTTATCCGTTCTTCTGTCTCAGTTATTCTGCTATTGATTCATTCTACTGTATTTTTCATTTCAGTTATTATATTGTTTATTGTATTGTTTATCATTTGTTCTTTAATTCTTCTAGGTGTTTTTCTTTAATTCTTCTAGGTCTTTGTTAAACATTTCTTGCATCTTCTCGATCTTTGCCTCCATTCTTTTTCCGAGGTCCTGGGTCATCTTCACTATCACTATTCTGAATTCTTTTCCTGGAAGGTTGTCTATATCCACTTCATTTAATTGTTTTTCTGGGGTTTTATCTTGTTTCTTTATCTGGTACATAGCCCTCTGCCTTTTTATTTTGTCTATCTTTCTGTGAATGTGGTTTTTGTTCCACAGGCTGCAGGATTATCATTCTTCTTGCTTCTGCTGACTGCCCCCTGGTGGATGAGGCTCTCAGTCATCACTTTTGTATCTCAATATCTTTTCCAATTAAAGCAAAAACAGGAAATTACCCAGAGCCATTCTGTTAATATATCTCAAAAAGTACTACTGCAGTTTATATGCAAATACCCCAATGGGGGAAAAAAAAAACCATCATTTGCTCAACTGCTTAATTTTACATTCTGTGATGCTGGTACCTACAACTACCACAAAATGCATAAAATTTCACTGTGATAATAATATTCAACAACAAAACTAACAAAATTAACAAGAGTACCTAATTGCAGTTTTATTTTCACTTTATTGAGCAACTTCCTCACTGTGGCATTTTTGCAGCTCTCCATAGGTGCTCATAGCTTTTCTCTCTTCTGAAAAATCCTCTCTTGAAACTAAGAAATTCCCATTAGAAATTAGCTCCCAAGTGCTTTTAAATACCAGGAGATAAGATACCCGTGTTGGTCTGCAGCCAAGTCTGGGACCAGCAAACCTTCAGCCTATATCTGCCCACTGCAGTGTAGGAGTCAGGATTAATGGTGAGTGACAAATCATCCCATCCCTCATCCTGAAATGTTGCAGGGGACAGGAGAATTTTTACTGCTTGTAAGAAAGAAAGGGAAGGATTACCTAATGAAGCATGAAATCTCTTTAAAATGGTATAAAGCAAAATTTCAGGTATTCCATCATCACCCAATTACTACATTAAAGTGAAAGTGGCCTCATTTCTGCAAAGCATACGCATATACACAAATTTAAGAGAATATCTCCAACATTTAGCTATTTATCCTCTACTTAATGAAGACTCAGTTCCTAATAGCATTTTGAATTGAAACAGCCATGATGTTTTTTTATAATGTCAACAATAGAAATATAGCAGTCATAAAAAACCACTGACACACTTGTATGGTTTGAATTGTTTAAATTCCCATGAAGGAGCAGATGAAAAAGGAAGCCAAAAGTTTATTTCACAACAGTTTTTCACCTTTATATTCACACTGAAATATTCATCTCTCCCCACTATGAACACAGCCACACATTTAAAATTTGCTGAAATTTACCCAATAGGGATTTACTCATCCAGATAAACATTATTCTTTTTGGGGTTTTTTGCCTAGGAAAAAACCAACCTCCCTGAGCTCCCAAGTTCACAGGTAAAAACTACTCACAGGGCATTTCCTATGATGCACTATAGTCATCTGTTTTCGGGGTTGTCTCCCACACTAGCCTGAGAGACTCTGGAGTAATGAGACCATGATTACACCATTCTGCATCCTCGGCACCCAGGACAGGCTCTGGACCAATGCATTTTCTCTGCCTTTCTTTAAAGCAGTGGTTCTTTAAGTATGGTCCCCTAACTAGTGACACTAACCTTGCCTCAGAACTTGTTAGAGAGATGCAGATCCTTCGGCCCAGACCTGACATACTGCATCAGAAACTCTGGAAGTTGGAGCCCGGATACCTGTGTTTTAATAAGCCCTCTACATAGAGCATGCATTCCAATGAGTGTTCAAATGTGAGAACTACTGCTTTAAAGAATGAATACCAAATCTCAAGACAATGAGAATTACATATCGTAAAGACTCTGATTTATCTAAATGTTAGTGATATCACTATAGTTTTTGCATCATAGGAATATTCTGTTCCAATTATGATGAGCTTACTTACTAGGGGCTACCAAGTATTCTAAACAAATGGAGATATATACTATAATCATGGATTACAAGTGTCAACATTGCAAAAATATGAATTCTCTCTACATTAATCTACAGATTGAATACAATCCTATTCAAAATTCGATAACTTTTTTGACCAGATTTGTGGAATTTGACATGTTTCTAAAATTGATATAGAAATTCAAAACATAAAGAGTAGGTAAAGCAATATTGAAAAATATGAATAAAGCTGGAGCACTTACACTACCAGATGCCATGAACTTTTACAGGGCTATTGTCATTGAGCCAGCATGGTATTCTTACGAAGACGTGGTCAACTTCGTTAATCATCAGGGGAATGAATATTAAAACCACTACTCACAACACCAGAATGGTAGTACATAACTCAGGCTGGGGAGAATGTGAAGCAACCCTGTTGGATGCTGTGAAGCAGTACATTGCTGGTGGGAGGGAACATTTGTAAACATTTGTGAAGTAAAAATACTTTGGAGGGAATTCCTTGGTGGTCCATTGGTTAAGACTCAGTGCTTCCATTGCAGGGGGCACGGGTTTAATCCTTGGCCAGCAAATTAAGACCCTGAAAGCTGCGATGCACAACCAATAAATAAATAAATAAAATGGGTTATTAAAAAAACATTTGGGAAAGCTTTTAGGCAGGATCCACTAAAGCTGAATATATGTGTAACCTATGACTCAGCAATTTCAATGGAAGAGGAGGGGGAAGAGGAGAAGAGTCTGTTATCTTAGAACGCACAAACAGGTTAAGAAATAGAAGGTAGGGATTTCAAAGTGCCCCAGTGAGATAGGATTATCCCCTAATGCTTAAAATTTATCATCATCATCTGGGTTCATGGAAGTATCAGTACACAATGTGGGGGCACTTTGTCTCAAAGACTATAGCCTGGCAACTAGCTCATGAAGGGGAAAGCCCTTTTCAAGGGAAAGAGCCTTATGGGGTTGTGCAAAAGAGCTCTGGAGTTATCTTCTGCGGGTCACCAGGAAGGCAGCCCCTTGTTCCAAAATGGGCCTCCCTTCATTCCCTCACATCATCAGAAAGGCCTTCCAGAAAAGGTCATTAACTCAGCCCCTAACATGTCCCAAGCCTTCCCTGTCCAGATGTGCAGATGCCCACTCTCCATTGACAACTGACTCAGATTTAAGTAGAAGGTATCACACAACCTCCTCCATGAAATACTATTTCAAAATCAGCATCCTTGTGGGGTGAATATCATTGCCTTAATTGTCATCGAAGACTTCAGAAATGCCAATTGAGAGCCCCGGGGGCTTGTAGGTGTTCCTCAGCACTGAACCTGACCTCTGCATGACACCATGGCCTATGTATCCTTAAATGGGTATCCTATCTCTGAGATGCATGGGTTTCTATCTCACGGCCACCACCTTTTGACCTCCTTCAGCTGCTAATACCCACTGGCCCTTATCCCACTGAGATGGAAAGAAGAGAGGTGTGCGTGTGTGTGTGTGTGTGTGTGTGTGGGTGTGTGAGTGATAAGGCTGCCTAGGAAGGGACCTCAGTTTTGTTTGTACCTGAGGTCCTTTCACAGTGCCTGGACACTGCATAAGTGTTTGAGGAGTGACTGCAGGAGCCAGCATGTACCCAGTGTTGAAGAAAGAAGCCATCATTTCCAGGGTACTCACAGTGGAAATAGCAGGAGTGCTGTGAACAGCAGTCACTCATCATTCTTCTCTGCTCATTTAAGCAGGATCACTAATCGTTTCCACTTAAGCTTACATGCTGAAGGGTAATTGAGCTGTATGTCTTTAGCAGGCCCTGTCACCAGACTTCAGCCTGATTTATGAGAAAAATTTCCCAGGTTCCTTTGCTTTGTCTTCCTCTGGGTTCAATCCAAAGCAGAAAATAGTGAAAACAACTCCTGAAGATGGTATATTAGGTCAGGGAAGCAAAAATATGAAAGTAAGAGGCACCAAGCTCCCTACCCATGTGGATAGTCTGATTATTGAAAGAATAAAACCCAGTCATGAGGAAGATCCTAGTCTGAGAACATTTTCAAAGAAGGGAAAGCACAGGTGTTGAGACAGAGAATCCGTTGTGTTCTGAGGTATTGAGAAGCTTTCCATTAAAGGCAGTAGCAGAGGTCTCTTTCCTAGAAGGGAGTTGGGAGCTGGGCCAGGAAGCAGGGAAGAGACGTGGATTAGCAGAGAGTAGGAAGCCAAGGCTTGTGAAAAATCCTGAGAGAAACGGGGAGTTGGAACAGAGTGTGTATCTGTATATGGGAAGCGACGGTTAGTGATAGGTAAATTGATGAAATAAGAAAAATGATTGTGAGATATACCAAGCATGAAGGAGGGCATGTGTTGTTGGCAGTGCTTGAAAGCCAAGCACAAAATTAGAGTCCATGCAGGCAGATACCTGTACAGAAGCACGATGGGTGGCCTGCATCTGAAGAAGGCTCACCCAACACAGGGCTTCCCAAAGAGCTCACAAGGGAGCCCTAGCATTCTGCGGGTGTGAGGGCTCACTAAACTGAGAAGGAAGAAGAGGTGCTAGCTGGGCAAGAGCCTAGGTTCACGGCCCTCACTTCAATTACAACTGCTCTGCCATCCTTGTTTTCATGGACTGGGGATGATGCACAGTGAAATTATTGCTAGCCTATTTGGGGGAAATTATTCAGGTGGATAAAGGGATTATACTAATAAAAAATTGGAAACAACCGTATGCCATTTTTATATAAGAGTACTGGCCTCAAAGGACCATAGACCCAAGTTTACCCACCACATCTCTAATCAGGATAGCATGAGAGAGAACCTTTTAGATATTTTGCAAAGCTGTCAGCTGCTTAAAGAGTGAGGACAGGGAGTAGAGGAGTGTTTTCTTTTTTTTAATGGGAAATGAGAGTTTTATTTTATTATTTTTTTTAGCCTTGGGCTAAAAAGGCCAGTGTGGAAGGAGGCCTTATCTTCAGACAACAAATAGATAGAGTGGACAAGATAGGATGCCTAGATAATGAAACTTCAGTGTGTATGGTGGGAGAGTAAGTGAAGGAAAACGGGATGACAGGTGTTTTGGGGGCACAGAAAGAGACAGGGTGCCTCAGTCATGGAAGGATGAATTATAACGTGAGGTATGACTATCTAATTGGCTTTCTGATTTTGGATTTGGAGAATATAATTACCTTAACTGTAGCATTCCAAGCAACTTGTATACTAATGTGGGAAGAGCATTAGACTCTAAGCTGTTTGTCTCTGAGCACATCAGGTGGCCAAATTACTGGGTCTATGATTGTCTAATACCAGTTCCAGGGTTCATAGTACAAGTGAAGATCAGAATTCAGTGGTATTCTGAATTTAACATTAAACTCTAACACAGTAGAATAGAAAATAAACATATGAAAATACATTAATCTTCATTAATCATTAGGGAAACTGTAAAAACCACAAGGTGATACCTGTCAACTGAAAAATGCACAACTTAAAAGTTGAGAATTATGTTTTATTTGGCAGATAAAACTGAGGACGTAAGCCCAGGACACAGCCTCTCAGATAGCTCTGAGGGACAGCTCTGAAGATGTAAGGGAGGAGCCAGGATATATAGGAGTTTTTGCAACAAAGACCAGGCAGTCAGAACATCAAAAAATTACTGTTAAAGAAAATCAGATATCTCAAGGTAAGGAATTTAGCACTTTTCTATGTATGGGAAAATGCAAACTTCAGGGCTCATTGAAATCATTCCTTTGATATGTACCTCAGTTATCTGGGGCCAGTATCCTGTGCTATCTCATCCTGAGTCTCCTGAGGATGCACTGTTGGTGGGTGGATGCAGTGGCTGATGGCTTGATGGCAGGCAATCTTGTTTCTATCCTGAGTTGCCTCAGGGCTCACTATTGGGGAGGCTGTAATGTGATGGCTTGATGGCTGCAACATCTTTTGTTTACTGATATGGCAGGCAACATTTTTTCACTCACATACTTTTACACAAACACCAGAATTGCTAAAATGAAATAAAAGAAAAATACCTTTTCTTTTCTGGTGAGGATATAGAGCAATAAGTATTCTCTTATACTGCCAGTGAGAGTGGAAGTTGGTGCAACCACTTAAGAAAACCATTTCCCTATGTTTACTAAGCTGAATAAATGCATGTCCTATGACTCAGCCATTCAACTCCTGGTATATAGCCCACAGAAATTGGTATATATGTCCATGGAAGAACATGTAAAGGGGTGATCATAGCAGCATTATTTATAATGATCATAAACTGGCAACAACTCAAATCTCCAGCAACAGTGGAATGGATAAACTGTATCACAGAGACACTGAGCAACTATTTCTGCTCTCCTTATCAAACAAGTTGCTTGGTTAAAGTTTATTCATATTTTGTTGGTTTTCCACAATTAAATTTGTATTGCTTTAAAATAGTACTTAAACAAAAACCAAAAGAGCGAAATCCACATAAATCCTATACTTACTATTTCTATTGAAGGGAAGGTTCTGTGGTTCCATGCAAAAGGAACTTTGAATATTTGATCTTCCCAGGCCACACAGCTCAGTAACTCCCATGGTTTTCTATCAGAGTCACCAACCTTTGAGCTGCCCTCATAGGGCTCAGATAATTCCTTGTGCCTCTTCCATTTTCCACAGATATTTCAAGTTCATTCACTGGAAAGGACATGGGTTGTGAAGTCTATAATGCATTCCTATTTCTGAACACAACCTTCTCTCATGCCAGCCTCCCTGCAATACTGCTCTTACAACCTCACCTGTTCTTCATCCACATGGGAACATCTATGTGTCCTGTTGCCCTTCACATGAGTGGCTTACTCAATTTCAGCATGATGGGCACTGACTATTCAGAAGTATCTGCTGTACGGCTGCTGGGAATCAGTTCCTTGAGGTTGACCTTGGGCTGCCTGGAGCACTCTTGTATTCTCTGCTCCTCTCACTAGGGTAGGCTTGCAGCTGACCTTTGAAACATTAGACCCCCATGACATATACACTGATTAATGCTATTTACTGTCTAGGAAGTCTGAGGCCATCTGTGGAAGTGGAGAAACCCTATCTTTGTGAGGGAACTTGGCATCCCTGAGTGGGTTAAGGAGACTAGCCAATCCTGAGCTTGTAAAAGTGCCAGATGATGCCAGCATGATATAAGTACAGTCCCCAAGGTACTTGCTGATTTTTGATTGTAAGCCTTATCCTTTCTCCACCCTTCTGCCTGTATCCCACTGCTGAAGCTGACTTGCAGATCCTGATTTTGGGTGTCAGCAACGAGTGGCATGCCCATTCTATAAGGGCTATGAACTGAGAAAGGGCAGAAATGAACTTTCCTTGCTGATGTCAACAATTTTCTGAGAATGGGAGAAGGGAGTGAATGTGAACAAATTCCATGGAGGGGAGAGTATGGTACAACTGTCCCATGGAAGGTTATCATCCTCCAATCTTTGGAAATATTCCCCCATCTGGAAACTAGACTGGGTTGGAGTGGGATATTAGAGGTGGAAATATATATTGGAAGTTTCTTACCCAGAAATCTGGATAATATGTTAACCAGCAATAGTACCATAATCTGAATTGAACCCTTTCCTCTGGCATCTACACCCCAACCATGTCCACCACCTTTGCACCTCATAAGCAGATGCTGTTGAGCTACTTTTGTTCCTTTCTCTGATTTACAGCAGTCTCAAAGATTGCTTTTATTACTAAATATATTCATCATGCCTCAATAATTTATCTCATTTTCCAAAAAGCAAGAGCTGCTGATCTCTGATTTTCACATAATTCTTTCCTAACCTTTCTTAAATGATCTATCAGTGACAATATTTACAAAGCTGTTATTCTCTCCCAAAGTCTAACATCTTTCAATGTTTGGGTCAAGTGGTCAAGCAATTTCTAAGCAACAGTGATGACTACAGTACCTGCCAGGCTGCCTTACTACACTTCCGTAGATTGGCTAGTAAGGAGAAAGAGCCCAATAGGATTTAGGCAGTTTATTACACAACAGGCAGCATGAGCATGAGCTTCACGTTCACATTGGTTCCCGCTGGTTCCCAAGTCCCTCATGGTGTCTTGTGTCACAGCTGAGGAACTCTGAATTTAGGAATCCCCCAACCTTATAAGGATACTGCTAGCAAATTGCCCATACTGTTCCCTAGAGGAAAACATTATCATTATTATTCTGGTTAGGAGATAAATCTGTCCTCTGACTCAGAGAGAGACATTAACTTTATCTCTCTGGAATGTCTGAGAAGGGAAGTCAGACATTATTACCCTTGAATGTAAGCAAATATGCTCCTTGAATGGGAGCAGCTCTGCAAACATCTTTGATAAAAACTGTCAATGCCATTCACTCAGATGTGCAGAAACACCAGGTCCATGGAGAATTATCTTCCAATAGTTTGTCACTTCCTACATGGTTTGAGTTTTATCACCTTATTTGCAACAGGAACCACCTTCAGGAGGAAAAATATCACTTGGATCAAAAAAAAGACATTTAAAAATTTTAACATTCCATCTTAATAAAACCTCTCGGTAAACTATGAACAGAAGATACACATCCTTAACTTGATAAGCATATAAATGAGAAAGAAACAGTATATAAGATGGTGAAACACTAGGATAATTCCAGCTAAGGTAAGGCAACCTGGATGCCTGATAGCACCATTTTGGTAAAGATTGCACTGGAGGTCCTATTCAATTCAATTAACAAAAACAAAAATAAATATAATAAAGAGATTGAATGTACAGTATGAAGACTATAGTAAATAATACTGTATTGAATGATGGAAATTTATTAAGACAGTAGATTTTGGATACTCTCATCACACACAAATAAGTGGTAACTTTGTGAGGATGTGATATGCTAATTAGTTTGACTGTAGTAATCATTTTACTTTTTATATGTATATTGTCATTACAATGTGCATTTTAAATAGAAACAATTTTATTTTTTAAATTGCCCGAAAAATAGGAAGAGCAAAATTTTATCATGATGTTCCAAAAATTTGATTGTCCACCAAGAGAAGTGAAATGTAGGTGAAGCAATAGAAAAATACCAAAAGTTTAAAAACAGCACCTATTTAGTTGGAATTATGTCAAATAAATATATGAAATTCTATAGTTTTGTAATATGTGATCAATCACAAAATGGAAAATAGTAAAAAAAATGAGTGCGTTTAAAACAATTACAAATTATGTCTAACAATAAACTTATAAGAAGTGTTCCATTGCTAAACAAAATAACATACAAAACTTTACTGAAGGCCAAGAAAAATCTGAACATATAGATATATCATATTCTAATAAGACCTGCATGACATATGAGAAAATTTTAAATTTTATAATTGACCTTAAATGTGATTTAGATGCATATGCATGGCTATATAAGAGATACATAACCAAGATAGTACTGAAGAAAAGAAAATAATAAGTGTGAAATTGCCCTCAGTAATAGTAAACTTAATGCAGCAATTAAGCAATGTGATTCTGGCATAATAATTGGCAAATTAATTAATGAAAAAGAATAGCGGGTCCAGTAATTAATCAAGTTATACATGAAAAAGTCATATATATGCCATAGGGGAAGGAAAAGAAAAAGAAACTGGAAGAGATCATCTGCATTCTAGAGAAGCAACAGAATTAATTTCTGCAGGAAATTTTCTTATCTCTGAAACAGATGAAGCCCTATAGAGCCACATCACCTCCACCCCGGCTATCAGCTCTGGAAGATCCCAGGGAGGGATGGCCAACTGAATCCAGTGGCATTTCCTTATTCTTTCTCAGGTGACTGGGAGATAAGGACCTTGGTTTGAGATGGGGAGGCCTCAGACCAGCAAAAGATCCTAAGCCCTGACTGTAGCTAAGGGGATGACCCTAACATGAGGACAAAGGCCATACTAACACCATATATATTGGACCCTATAGAGTCTGGTTGGTCCCTGCTATCACCACTGGGAGGTCCCAGGAAGGACTGTCAGGATGAAACTCCCCAACTTCCTCTTCAGAGGTCTCCTGGAGGTGAGAGCTAAGGTCTGAGAAGGCAGGCTTCAGGTCAGCAGAGAAGAAGAAGCCCATTCTATTCCAGGACTCAGGTTGAAGACTCAGGGGACTACCCACTCTGAAACAGTGAGGATATCACAGAATCCCACCCCTGCTGTCAGCCCCAGAAGGCCCCTGGCAGTGGTAGCAGAATGAAGTGTTTTTTCTTTTTTACTTCCTTGCAGAGATCTTAGGGAGGTGAAGCCTTGGTTAGAGAGGTGGGGGTGTTCAGGTCAGCAGATGAGAAGGAACTCATTCCCTGCCAGGAGCCAAGATGGGGATGCTGAGTGGGAATGAAAGGGACAACCCACTCCAGAACAGAGGGTGTCCCACAGAGTCTGATCCCTGCTATCAGCCATGGGAGGCCCCAAGCAGTGCTGCCCTTCTGAAGCTTCCCCTCACTTCCTCCTCAGGGACCTTTGTGAAGCTTGGACTTGGTCTGAGGGGTCAGCCTCAAGCCAGCAGAGGGAAGAGTCTTAGATCCTGCCAAGAATCTAGGTAAGGGACTTGAGAGGGGATTGAGGAGGCCATCCAAGCCATAAGGGAAATGGGTGTGGGGGAAGGTGCACAGATCCTCATTCCTGATATCTACACTCAGAGGCATAGAGTAGAGGTGACTGGAAGACATACATGATTATTTTCTACTTTTTTTGTGAGGTGGGGCCTTTGTCTGAGAGGAGAAGCATCAGGTCAACAGAGGAAGGAATCTCAGGTCCTGTTAGGGGTCAAGGTGAAGATTTGCCAAATTCAGCAGTTCCTAAGCATCCTCACATCTGACACCAACTGCAAGTTGGAGAGTCCTCAAGACCATCCTCAGGTTTGATAATTCACTAGAAGGGCTAACAGAATCCACTGAAAGCTGTTATACTCACAGTTATGGTTTATTGAAAAGATACAGACTAAAATCAGCCAAGAGAAGAGATGCATGGGGCAGAGTCCAGGAGAGTTATACGCATTCCAGATACAGAGCTTCCAGTTGTCCTCTCCTCATGGAGTCATGGACAGTGCTAATTTCTGCTGACAGCAATGTGTGAGATATACATGGAGAATTGCTAACCAGAGAAGCTCAATTGAGCCTTGGTCCCCTGAGTTTTTATTAGAGCTCAGTCATGTAGATGTGGTTGACCACCCATGTAGCTAACTATTCCTTCAGCTCCTCTTGAGATGGGACTCATACCATGTGCCCCCACCCACCATAAAGCATTGCTAGCATAGACTACTCATATGGCCCAAGGCCCCCAAATAAACAAAGACACTTTTCTCAGGCAGGACATTACAAGGGCTTAGGGATTACCTCCCAGGAGCCACAGGCAAATTTCAGACCTTTCTTTGGGCAAGGTTAATTCTTTACCACACCACAGTACCTACAGAAGGATGAAGGAGACCACCCATCCCTGAACAGAGGGATCCCCACAGAGCCCCACCAATGCTGTCATTCCTGGGAGACCCTGGGCACAGCTGCCTAGTGGAGGACCCCCCTCATTTCCTCTTCTGGAGTCTCACGGAGGTGATGCCTTCGTTTGAGAGAGCTGGCCACAGGTCAGAAGATTGGATGGAGCTCAGGCCCTGCCTTGAGTCAAGGTAAGGACCTTGATTGAGGACTGAGGGGACTGCTCACCCCAGATCAGGCAAGAGCCCACATAACATGGCACCTCTTGTCCACTCTGGGAGCGCCTCCCTGCTGCTTCCTTTTCAGAGGTATCCAGGAAGTGAGAGCCTTGGTCTGAGGGGGCAGGTCTCAGGTCAGCAGATGGCAGCGGGTGCAGTTTCTGCCTGGCGTTAAGGTGAAGATCCTGAATGAGGACTGAGGGGACTGCCCACCTCATAACACAGTTGGCCCAATAGAACCCCATCCCTGTTTTTAGCCCTGAGCCCTGGGAGATCCTGGGAATTACTTCCTTTAACCTGAGGTATCTCTTCACCTCCTCCTTGGAGTATCAGAAGATGGGCCAACAAATAAAACAGGATATTTCTGGCCGTGAGCACCTTCAGAGCCCAAGAATTAGAGCTTAAGCTCTTCACTAACCCTGCCAAGTAAAGTCTTGGTGTCCAGGAGTATGAGGGACAAGGTAGGCAGCCATGACCCATGAGACTAACATGCACACAAGAAGACTAAATCTACCCCAGTCCTTCCATATATTCTCACACCTCCACAGGAAATGGGGAGAGATCATTTAAACTTCTCTCCTAATTCTGCTATAGACATATGGGGGTTTGGGATTGAGGAACAGACTTGAGCTTTCTCTGTGGAGAGTGGGGAGGGTGGTGGTTTAAATGGAAACAGCCTCAGTTGAGGGGGACAGGCCCTAAGAGGAGCCAAGGTAATGACCCCTGAATGTGGACTGAGTGCCCCACCATCTGAAACTACTTCTGTTAAGGCTGGGAAGCACGGGACAGGACTGGTAGTCTGAAGCCTGAGAAGCTTCTTTACTTTCTCTTTAAGGGTCTCAGGGGGCAGGATGATCATAAGGACCAGAGCCTGGCTGAGGTCTAGATCAGTATTCTGAAGTACAAAAAGCAGGGATGGCCTTCTTCCAAGCCATTGTGGAGATTCCTTGCTGAGGCCACTCACACCTCCTTCACTTCATCCTCCTGTTGCCCTTTCCACCCTTCCTCTGGGTCCCCATCTCCAGCCCTGCTACCCACATTCTTCTCAAGGCCCCTACAAGAGGCCTGCTTCAAGGTCAGAAAAGTTGATGCAGAGCCCACAAGAAATGCTGCCAGGCCTCAGGTGAGAATCAGGCTTCTGAGGCCTAGGAGGGGGCCTTCTCCCCACCCTCCTATTATCAGATCATAGGTCTCTTAAAGGGGGAACCTGCTGATGGAACACTGTGTGCTTCTCAGCATCTTTAGAATCCCCATTTCACCTCCACTGCTGCCTTAGCCACCTCATGGAGCAACTCAGATGAGGGATCCAGCAGCCAAAAGGAAAAGGAGAGCCTATGCATGTCATTGGCCTCACTAGTTACTGAGTAAAGGCCCAGGAACATTTTGAACAATAAGATGGCTGACTTAGAGGTGTTCCTGCTGCTCAAAAACCAGATGACAGAGCCCATGACCCAACAGTACAAGGATATCACCCCACAGTACAAGAATTGCTTCCCTGAGATCCTGAGGAGAATCTCTGAGAGCCTGGAGTTACTCTTTGGCCTTAAGTTGAAGGAAGTGCACAGAGGTGCCAGGGAGCAATGTGACATCTTCATCAACAAAATGGACCCTCACCTGTGCTGAGGGACTGAATGATGACCAGGACTTGCTCAAAACTGCCGTCCATCCTGGACTTGATCTTCATGAAGGGTAACTGCTTCTGAAGAGGTCGTCTGGAACATGCTAAGCAAGTTGATGTTACATCCTGGGAGGAAGAACATTATCTTTGGGGAGCCCAGAAAACCCATAAGAAGATTTTGTGCAGCAAAATCTGAGACAGATACACAACAGTGATCTTATAAGCTACCAATTCCTATGGGGCACTTGTACCTATACTGAAACCAGCAAGATGAAGGTTTTGGAGTTTGTGGATGAGATTAATAATGTTGATGTCTGAAGGTCACAGTATGAAGAGGCCTTGAGAGAGGTCACAGTATGAAGAGGCCTTGAGAGAGGAGGAGGAAAAAGTCCAAGCCAGAATTTAAGGCAATATTGGTACTGATACCACGGCCAGTTCTGGAGCCAGGACTATTGCCAGTGGTGTAGCTAATGCCAGTTCTATGGCCAGCAGCAGACACAAGTGGAGGCTGAGGCATATTCTTTGTGTTTGGAGTGGACAATCAAATATGCTACACTGAGAAGTCATGAAGAGCTGAGTGTGTGAGGGGATGATAGTATATTCCATTGGTATTTGCTATGGACTGAATTGGGCCCCCACCCCTGCCAATTCATATGTTGAAGTCCTAACCCCACTGTGACTGTATTTATAGAGAACCCCTAAGGAGATAATTAAGATTAAATGAGGTCATAAGGGTGGGCCCTAATCCAATAGGATTAGTTCCCTTATAAGAAGAGACACCAGAGATTTCTCTCTCTCCCCATGTGCATGCACTGAGGAAAGGCCATGTGAAGACACAGCGAGAACGCAGCTGTCTGCAAGTTAGGAAGAGAGTTCTTACCAGAAACTGACCATACTGTCACCCTGATCCAGCTACCAGCCTTCAGAACTGTGAGAAAATAAATTTCTGTTGTTTAAGCCACGATGGTATTTTGTTATGACAGATTAATCAGATTAATAAAGTATTCCTGTTACACTTGGGTAAATTAGTGATTTATCTGTTGTTTAGTATCTTTTAGCATATTGTCCAAATAGAATGTTCAATTCACTTCAGAATCTGTAGGTTTATGTATGGAATGGGTCAAACATTCTGTTGTTCTTTTCCAGATATTGAGTAAAAGTTTCATTATTTTGGGAAAGTTTCTATCATATTCTGTGATATGGAACAGATTACATGGTATTGAAAAAGGCTGCTTCTTGTGCAAGAAATTCACCAGTAAATAGTTGGGAATAGGGGAGAAAAATATAAATATGATTATATCCTGGCTTTCCCCTTCTCTTTTATTTTGTTGCTTTTCAAAATTGATATACACATGAATTTGCTTAAGTACTCAAAAATATAGAGAAAATAAAACCTGATAAATTAAATATAATGCCCATTTTATCATTTATTCATCAAACACTGATTGAATATCTGCTATGTGTAAATGAATTTGCTAAGTGCTGGAGGTATAAGGATATATAATATATCACCAAAGACAAAGGTGGGAAAATGTAAGCCTCAAATTACTAATATTGGTTAAAGGGGATAGTGTAGGAAGAAGGTAAGAGGAAGTAGGGCAAACTGCTTTAATTGTTCACAAAAAATCCCAAGTATGCAAGTTAATTACACACACATACACACACATATTTGTATGAGTGTGTGTATATATAGAAAAAGAGGTACATTAAAGGATTGTCACTATATTTGCTATTGCTGTCATTACAAACTACTACAAACTTAGTGTCTTAAAACAAAACCCATTTATTATCTCACAGTTTTCATGGTCAGAAGTCTGGGAACAGTATGGCTTAAATGGGTTCTCTGCTTAGGGTCTCAAAAGGCTGAGATCAAAGTGCAGGCAGGGCCACATTCCTTTCTGGAGGCTCTGGGGGAAGAATCTGCTTCTAAGCTCATTCAGATTTTTGGCAGAATTTAATTTCTTGTGGTTGTAGGACTGAGGCTCCCATTTCTCACTAGCTGTCAGCCAGGGTCCTTCCTCCCAGGAACTTCAGACTGCCTACATTCCTTCTCACACGACTCCATCCTCAAAGAAGCAACAGCCTATTGTGTCCTCATGCTTCAGATTTTTCTGACTTCCTTTTCTGTTTCCACCATGTACTTTTAAGGGTTCATGTGATTATAGCAGGATCACCTTAAAAATCCAGGATAATCACTCTGTCTTAAGGTCAACTGACCAGTAACTTTAATTAAATCTGCAAAGTCCATTTTGTTATGAGATACAACATATGCATGGGAATGAATAACACTAAAGAGTGAAGATTGATTATGGGGGCCAAACTTGTGCCTCTCATGGTCAGCAAAATATTAATTGCTATCACTTCAAAGTGGAGAAATACTTTGAAATGATCTTTACTTTTACTCAAATGCATTCCTGAGTTGTTTGAATTTTAAAATAATTCACATGTACTAATTATAATCAGGGGGGAAAGGCTATTTATTCCATAGGGAAATAAAGTACACTAGGGTAAGAGGCCTGGCTCTTCATTATGGATTATTGTTTGGTGGTGCGTGTGGGAATTCTACAGCTACCCAGTAGCCTTGCATCTAAAGGATGTTATTCCACTCTGTTACTCCCTTGCTTAAGATTATTCAATTTCTTCCTTCACTTTCACAGTCTGGGAAATGGCAAGATCCATTTTTGTGAATTAAAGCCTAGGTGGGTATCTGTATATCACTCCATCCCAGGTGCCCAAGATGGTGTACTGAGCCTTTGAAGCAGGTCACAGGGCTTGAATTTTCCAGGCCATTTCCAAGAAAAGATCATTTCAGCAGAGTCCTACGGAGATAAGCAGCCCCAGAAAAGCCCATGTTTTTCACAGTCCTTTGGAAGAGAACAGGGGGACTAGTCCCCAAGTATCATGTGCCTGGTTAACAGGCCAATGTATCTCTTTCCCTGGCCACTCTCAGGCCCATGCAGAGGGAGAGGAGAGCAAACCCATATGTCTGCTTGTATTTTCAAGGTTAGAGGTTAGCATTTCCGGGAATCCAGTCTTCCAGGTCAAAATGATTTCTGCTTTCCCATAAGAGAGCATTATAAATGAGATCGTCAGGGAATGAAGCAAGTGCTGCATGTCCTTTTTGATAACTGGTGAGGTGACTGACTTGAATACTTTCTGTGGAGGAAGGGAAGTGTCGTATGTCCCACTACAAGCTTTGTGGGGTTACCCTCAAGTTCCGAGCTCAGCACTGTATGGGGATGAGAAGAGGTCTGAAATATAGCCAGGGCCATTCTTGGCCACAGCTGAGTGCAGGCTGCACAGAAGGCCTCTGTTCTGAGCAGGAAGGGTCTATTTGGGACAGACTTTGCAGAGACACTATGAATTTTCCTAATATGGGAGGGGCCTACTACAGGCCTTCTTTTAGGTATAGGGTAGAATATAACTCCATGTAAGGAAAATGAAAAAAAAATGTTGATATGTGTCTATATTTACACATCTAAATATCTAGCTCTGCAGGGAGTATAGGCTGGAGCGTTCATAGTTGTTACCTCCGGCAGTGGTGTTGGGGGTCAGGAGAATATGAGGGAGATCATCCTCATTTTACACTCATTTTTGCCATCTGAAATTTTTAACAGGTGCTTGTAATATGGAAGAGAATGACATTAATATCAAGGCCTAGCAGCTTGTCCCTTGGTTTTGTGAGATCTGTCCCTCTTCCCTGGTCTGTGGTCATGACCAGAGTCTTGGCAGTGTCTTCCAACCTTTGGTTGGACTCTCAGTGCCAGGCTTAGTAGCCTCTGCTATTCGAAACATTGTTTGCTCCCTCAAATGGCAAGTTCTGCATGGAGCCCGCCACACCAACTAAGAACTTAGGGTAATTAGATGAGATCTTTCATCCTAGAGAAAGTGAAAAGCAATTCAGACTTACCATATGGGAAGGCAAGCAGCAAAATCACCAGTTGTACATCATGCTTCAGGAAGATGTGATGATCAGGGAAGTCTAGAGGGAATCCCTGGCAGCCACCAGTTGAGTTGCTCACCGTGCAGAAAAAAAGTAGTGAGTGGTCTATACCTTGCAATGATCTGCCTTGGCCCACCCTTAGACTGCAGAAAGGACCTTGATCAAAAGTTGATATATTTCTGATGTGTGGTTCAGATCTCCTCATCATTCTTTCTCTAGTTTTTCCTTTTGCTGGGCCTCCTGGCCTTGTCTGAAATTTCCAGACTCAAAGTCATGTTTCAGCTTTGCTGAGCAGAATGGTAACAACAAAGCCCCAAACCTAAGAGATGATGTTGGAAATACTTCCATTGCATTTAATTGAGCTAAAGCCTGTTGTTTTTCAAATATCTAGTAGCCTAGTATGGTTTGTAAAAGAAAATATACAAAAACACACTTATTATATGGATATGAGATTATTTTTATTGTGAGATATAATATTATATTATAGATATACACACACATGTCTGTATATGTCAAGAAATAGTCATTAGAGCCTCCCAGATGTTTCCTGTGTTTCTTTTCCACTCACTAAGTCTTCATTTTTAAGGGTAGCATTAAATATGTATCAGTAAATGGCAGTATACAATATAAAACATATGTGTGCACTCAAACAATAATTACAAAGCATACACTTGTGTAACTATGACCTAACTTAAAGATCACGTCATGTAATTTATAAACCCTTAGTGTGCCCCTTCTCAACTACATCCCTACTCCATCAAACCTAAAGGTACCCCTTTCCTGGCCTTTGTAAAAATCTTTACCTTGCATTTATTGATATTTGTACCATCTTCACATACACCCCTAAACACGATAGTTTTGTCTGTTCTTAAACCTTTTAACATGCAATCATACTCTATGTTTACTCCTTTTGACTTACTAATTTTGCTCACTCTAATAAAAGTTGTTTATCTTGATGCTAGTAGCTATAATTTCCTCATTTGTTATTGTTGCATAAATTCCATTCTATGAACATTCCAAAGTATATGCACCAGTTCTAATAATGAGGAGCATTTGTGTTGTTTCCAGTTTGGGAGTATTACAAATAATGATGCTACGAATAGCATAAAATAACTTCACATTAAAAGAACTCTCAGATATTTGACACTTTAGTTCTCAGTATTTCTAATGTCTTAAATGACAGCTTTACTATTTAAAAAAATTCTTATACATGTATAACCAAAAGTAAGAGATTTTTAACTTTTGACAAAAATGTTTAATGTTCACAGAACAATCATAATTTTTCCTACTGATTATCACAATTGCTCTGCATAGCTTCAGCTTGAATGGTCTTCAACTACCACGCAAAGCAAAGACTGCCTGTGCTATTGAATATCTTCCTACCTTTTTCTTCCTCTTTGGTATTCTTGACCTATTGCACTACTGCATAATATTTAAAATCGCCTTGTCAAATGTCACATACAATGATTGTTGGGATTTTTGCTTGTGATTACATTGAATCTTTAAAATAATACAGAGAACTGATATCTTTACAATATTGAGTTTCTCAGTCAGTGAACATAGTAAATTTCTCTATTTGTTGAACGATTATTATCTGTATTGCTTTCCTATGTATTAGTTTGCAGTAACAAAGTATCACAAACTGGGTTGTTTAAATAACAGGACTTGATTGTCTCGTGATTCTGGAGGCTAGAAGTCCAAAATCAAGGTATCAGCAGGGTTGGTTCTTTCTGAGGACTGTAAGGGTGAATCTGTCCCATGCCTCTCTCTTTTGCTCTTTTGCTTGTCTTGGTATTTCTTCTATGTATGTTTCTTTTTCCAGATTTCCCCTTTTTATAAGGACACCACTCATACTGGATTAGGGTACACCCTAATAACTTTATCCTAACTAATTACAACTGCAATGACCCTATTTTCAAATAAGTTCTCATTCTGAGGTACTGGGGGCTAAGATTTCAACATATGAATTTGGGGTGGTGGTGAGGGGCACAATTCAACCTACAGCAGCATCTCTGAATAAAGTTTTATAATTTTTCCACATAGGTCTTTACTTTCTTAGATTTATTCTCTGATATTTGTGTCAGTTATCAATGTATTGCCTCTCAGCTTGGAATGATACTTTAATATATGATCTGTGATAAAAAAAATGTATTAATAATTCCATTAAGCATTTCTCCTTTTAAGTAAGCACAGTGTTAAGCTTTCCCAGTAGATGGCAATAGAGGGACATTGAAAGAGAGGCTTTCCTTCAAGTTCCAACTGAGGCAGGGTGAGTCCACTGTGTAAGTGTGAGGTCAGCTAGTAGACTTCTGCCCCAGCCACAGGCCCAGAACTCAGGATCCCTCAATGACCTTGCAGCTTCTGTCTAGCAATAATCTGTCCACGGAACCTCTCAACACAGAAACGGGAACACCTAAGACTCTCTATGCCAGAATGCTTCTTTTTTTATGTTTTTAAAATTTTTATTTATTTATTTTTTTAATCATGTAACATTTTTATTTATTTTTATTTATTTTAACTGGAGTATAATTGCTTTACAATGTTGTGTTAGTTTCTGCTTAACAATAAAGTGAATCAGCTATATGTATACATATATACCCTCCCTCTTGGACCTCCCTCCCCGCACCATCCCACCCAACTAGGTCATCACAGAGCACCGAGCTGAGCTCCCTGTGCTATACAGCAGGTTCCCACTAGCTTTCTTACCAGCATGTTTACTCAAAGGCCTCCCTCCTGTGCCTGTGTCCCCAAAGGCCACTCACCCACACCAGTGCTCTGATTCTTCTGCAGGCCACAGCACAAGTCTGCCTGTGGCCTGAAGGGGTCCCATCCTCTCTATCCACCCACTGTACATCCAAGTGACCAGTTTACTGATCACCTTCTCCCTGCCTACACTCTAGAGGGGTGTATTGCCTTCTACTTGTCCAGAGATTGTAGACCAGTAGCAGCCTGGCTAAACCAGCCAATTTCTCTGCTATATAGAGGACTGGACTCTTGGCCCTAGGGTATCATATAGAGTTTCTTAGTATCTTATAGTTATTCTTTTTTCACAGCTAATAATAATTTGTATCAAATTTACCCTCTTTCTTCTGCTGTGTGATGTGTCTTTCCTGATTAGACCCATACTGACATAGTACTTCATATTTCTGATGAAATTATTGTTCCTACATTTCAATTTTATTCATTCTCTATCTCTCATTTGCAGATGTATAGGGCTGCAAATTATATATATATATATATATTCCAATATCCATAGTTTAGTCTATAGATTATTTTGAGTTTTCTAGTTCATAATCACGTCACCTATGAGTAATGACAGATTTATCTCTCCATTTATAACCCTTATACTTTTTATTATTTTTGCCTTACTGAAAGAATTAAGATCTCCAATAGCATTGTCAAGAGGAACTATTTCTCAATCTCAAAAGGAAAACTTTTAATATTTCACCATTTACAAGGATGTTGTAAGGATTTTTAAGATAAACTTTATTGGGTTAAGAAAGTTCCTTTCTATTTTTAAATATCTGAAAAAAATGTTATGAATGAAGCTTGACTTTTGTCAGACATATTTTTTTACTACATGTATATGATTTCCATGCTCTATTCTGTTAATATGGTGGATTACAATAATTTATTTCCAACCTTGGTCTTGATGTATCACTTTGTTTATACTTGCTGAATTTATTTGCTAATATTTTCTTGATGATTTTTCAGCTATTTTCATGAATGTAATTCATCATTTACTCTCCTTTACTTATAATATGTCCATTGTCATATTTACTATGAAAATTATTCTTACCCCACGATATGAATTGGGGTAAGGATAATTCTTACCTATGTTATAATTCTTACCTCTCCTATGTTCCTTGGAAGGCTTTGTAGAAGACTGGGATTACTTTCTCCTTTAATATTTGGTAAGCCTAGAATATTTTATTTTTGCTTGAATTATTTTGTATAGATTTTTAAAAAATACTTATTCATTTGTTTTAATGGCTATAGTCTATTCATGATTTCTGTATCTTCTTGAATCAAGTTTGTTAAGTTATATTTTTCAAATTAAAAAAAAACTTTATTTATTTATTTGGCTGTGCCAGGTCTTAGTTGTGGCACATGGGACCTTCATTCCTGGTTCAGGATTTTTGTTGCAGCATGCGGGATTTTTGGTTGCAGCATACGAATTCTTAGTTGCAGCATCTGGGATCTAGTTCTCTGACCAGGGATCGAACCCGGGCTCCCTGCACTGGGAGTGCGGAGTGTTAGCCACTGGACCACCAGGGAAGTCCCTCAAATATTTATTAATTGATTTAAATTTTCAAGTAGGTTGTCATAAAATTTTGCATATTTTCTCATTATTTTTAAGTTTTTATTTTGAAATATCACACATATACAAAATGTGAATGAAATATAGATATGCATATAAAAATGAACACCTATAGATTACCACCAAGGTCAAGAAATAAAACATTGCCAACATTCTTGAAATCCCCATGTGCCTCTTCCTTGCTACACGCATCACCTTAACTCCTTGAAGTATCCACTATTCTTTTTTAGTAATTACTTTGCTTTGCTTTGTAATTTTCCTACATATACATATCTCTGAAACAATATAGTTTCATTTTCCATGTTTCTTAGACTTATATAAAAGAAATCAGAATGTATGTGTAATTTGTGTTTGGCTCAACTTACCCAACATTATATTTGTGAAAAACATTCATGTTATTGCTGCATAATGTTCCATTATATTAACATACCAAAATGTATTTGTGCAGCCCACTGTTAATGGACATTTGGGATTTTTCAGTTTTTAGCTATCATGAAAAATGCTGCTATTAATATTCACGCCTATGTATCCTTCTGCACAGATGCATACTTTTCTTTTAGGTGCATACCTAGAAATGAAATTAGTGAGTCATAGGAGAGTGATAGTGAGTCATAACCTCAACTCTGCTAGAAAATGCCAAAATGTTTTTCAAAGTGGTTGTATCCTTTTACACTCCTGCCAGCAATATGTAAAAATTCTTGTTCTCCACATTGGTGACAACACTTAGTATTGTGAGATATTTTCATTTTGAGCAGATAGATGGTTTTCTCATTGTGGTTAAAATTGCTTTTCCCTGTGGGGTCTGGATCAATAAGGAGGAGTAGGAAGATCCTGAGCTCACCTCCTCCCACAGGCATACCAATATTACAACTACTTACAGAGCAGCTGTCTCTGAGAATGACCTGAAGACTAGCAGAAATGATTTCTCACAATTAAAAACACAAAGAAGGAACCATAACAATATGGGTATGAGGGGTGCAGATGTGTTCTCGCCAGGAACCACACCCCAGTGCAGCAACCCACAAAGAGGAGGAAAATCACAACCATGGAAGTCCTCCCCAAGGAGCAAGGAATCTGATCCCCACATCTTGCTCCCAAGCCCAGGGGACCTGCACCAGGAAGACGAGCTCTCAAAACATCTGGCTTTGAAAACCAGCAGGACTTATGTTCAGGAGGGTCGGAGGTTATAGGAAATTAAGACTCTACTCTTTAACGGCATGCACAAAATCTCACTCACTCTGAGTCACAGTGCAGAGATAGCAGTTTGAAAGGTGCCAGGGTCAGACCTACTTGCTGATCTTGGAGAGCCTCTAAAAAGAGACAGGGGGCAGCTGGCACTCCCCATGGGGACATAGATGCTGGCATCGGCCATTTTTGTGATCTCATTCTACTGTGCTGACACTGGTGCTGGTGGATCCCATTTTGGAATCCTCCTTCTAGGTTATTAGTCCTGGGGGCATGCCACACCCACCAGCATATCTACAGCAGTTGTGTACCACTGGGCCACACAGTCAGCTGTCCCCGCAGGAGTTGCATGCTGCGGGGCCTCACAGCCTGCTGCACTGGCCCACCAAATAGTGCACCCATAGCTGTTGCACACCATTGGGTATCACAGCCAGCTGCCCAGAGGCCTGCCTAGCCTGCCACCATGCCAGCAGTAGTAGCATGACACTGGCTGCACAGCCAGCCATGATGGGGGTCTGCCCTACACACCCATGTGCCTGGAGGAGTCGCATGCTGCCAAGACTCACAGCCAGCTGCAGTGGGGGCCTATCCTGCCCACCAGCAAGCTTGCAGCTGTTGCATGCTGGTGGATCTAATGGACAGCTGTGCTGGGGGCCTGCCTTGCTCACCAGTGTGTGCATAGCAATCAGCCTTGCCACAACAGAAAGGCACACACAACCCACAAAGGGAATACTCTTGAAGTATTTGACTCTGGTGGCCAGAGAGGACCATGCTGCTAGGCCCCGTAGGACATCTTCTACAAAAGGTCACTTATCCAAGATCAGGAGATGTAATGAAACTACCTAACAAAGAAATAAACACAGAGAACTAGGCAAAATGAGGAGATAGAGAAATATGTTCCAGATTAAAGAATAGGACAAAACCTCAGAAAAAGAGCTAAATGAAATGGAGATAAGCAATGTACTCAATATAGAGTTATAGGGTATGATCATAAAGACGCTCACCAAACTTGGGAGAAGAACAGATGAGCACAGTGAGAACTTTAACAAAGAGGTAGAATATACAAAAAGAAACCAATCAGAGTTGAAGAATACAATACCTGAAATGAAAAATACACTATAGGGAATCAGCAGTATATTAGATGATATAGAGATCAGTGATCTGGAAGACAGAGTAGTGAAGTTACCTAAGCTGAAAAGAGAAAAAAAAGAATTAGGAAAAATGAAGATAGTTTGAGGGACTTTTGGGACAACAACAAGCATACTAATATTTGCATTGCAGGAGTCCCAGAAGGAGAAGAGAGAGAAAAGGGGGCAGAAAACTTAGTTGAAGAATTAACAGCTGAAAATTTCCCTGATCTGGAGAAAGAAACAGACATCTAGGTCCAGGAAGCACAGAGAGTCTTAAACAAGATGAACCCAAAGAGGTTCATAACATGAAAAATTATAATTAAAATGTCAAGAAATGAAAGATGAAGAGAGACTCTTAAAAGCAGCAAGAGAAAAACAACTAGTTACATACAAGGGAACTCTGAGAAGACCGTCAGCCAACTTTTCATTAGAAACTTTGCAGGCCAGAAGGGCATGGCATCACTTATTCAAAGTGGTAAAAAGGAAAAATCCTACAACCAAGACTACTCTACTTGGCAAGGTTGTCATTCAGAATTGAAGGCAAGATAAAGAGTTTTACAGGCAAACAAAATCTAAAGGAGTTTATCAACACTAAACCTGTCTTACAAAAAATGTTAAAAGGACTTTTTTAAGGAGAAGAGAAAAGGCCATAACAAGAAATATGAAAATTATGAAAGGCAAAATCTCATTGGCAAAGGCAAATATACAATAAAGGTAGTAGATCAACCACTTATAAAGTTAGTAGGAAGGTTAAAAGACAAAAGTAGTAAAATCATCTGTATCTACAATAAGCAGTTAAGGGATAAAAAATTGTAAAATATGACATCAAAAACATAAAACATGGGGGGGATTAAAAATGTAAGACTTTTAGAATGCATTGGACTTAAGAGATCATCAACTTAAAATGCTCAGTTATATACACAGGTTGTTACATATGAGCCTCATATTAATCACAAACCAAAAATCTATAATAGAACCACAAAAAATAAAGAAACAGAAATGCAAACATAACACTAAAAATAGTCATCAAATTAGAAGGAAGGAGAGCAAGAGAAGAGGAAAGAAACAGAGAAGAACTACAAAAACAACCAGAAAATAATTAACAAAATGGCAATAAGTACATACTTATCAATAATTTTTAAAGTAAATGGATTAAATGCTCCAATCAAAATACATAGGGTGGCTGAGGGATTAAAAAAATTAAGACCCATTTATATGCTGCCTACAAGAGACTCACCTCAGATCTAAAGACACACACACAGACTGAAAATGAAGAGATGGAAAAAGATATTCCATGCAAGTGGAAACAAAAAGGAAGATTTTGTCTGATATTTTGTCTGATATAGCAATACCTAGACAAAATAGATTTTTTAAAAGGCTATAAGAAGATAGTAAGAAGAACATTACATAATGATAAAGGGATCAATCCAACAAGAGGATATAACATTTGTAAATATCTATGCTCCCAACATAGAGACACTTAAATACATAGAGCAAATATTAACAGACATAAAGGAAGAAATAGTAACACAATAATAGTAGGAGACTTTAACACCCTGCATGCATCAATGGTTAGATCATCCAGACAGAAAATCAATGTGGAAACATTGGTTTTAAATGATACTTTAGACCAGATGCACTTAATAGATACATAAAGAACATTCGATCTGAAAGCAGCAGGATACACATTCTTTTCAAGTGCACATGAAACAGTCTCCAAGATACATCACATGCTAGGCCACAAAAAAGTCTCAGTAACTTTAAAAAGATTGAAATCGTATCAAGTATCTTTTCCGACCACAATGGTATGCAACTAGAAATCAATTACAAGAAGAAAACTGGAAAACACACAAACACTGACGCTAAACAACATGGTACTAAACAAACAACCAATTGATCAACAAAGAAATAAAAAGGAAATAAAAAAATACTTTGACACAAATGAATGGAAACAAAATGTAACAAAATCTACAGGACACTACAAAAGCAGTTCTAAGAGGGAAATTCATGGTGATACGGGCTTACCTCAAGAAACAAGAAAAACCTCAAATAAACAACCTAACATTACACACAAAAGAACTAGAAAAAGAAGAAAAAACAAAGCCCAACGTGAGTAGCAGGAAGGACATAATAAAGATCAGAGTGAAAATAAATGAAATAGAGACTTAAGAAAAAAATAAAAAAGCTCAGTGAAACTAAGAGTTGGTTCTCTGAAAAGATAAGCATAATTGATAGCACTTTAGCCAGACTCATCAAGAAAAAAGAGGGTTCAAATAACTAAAATTGGAAAAGAAAAAGAAGTTACAACCAACACAACAGAAATACAAAGGATCATAAGAAATTACTATGAACAATTATATGCCAACAAATTGGACAACCTAGAAGTATATAATTTCATAGAAAATGTACACACTTATAAGACTGAATCAGGAAGAAACAAAATCTGAACAGACTGATCACTAGTAGTGTAATTGAATCAGTAATAATAATAATAAACTCCCAACAAACGTCCAGGAACAGATGGCTTCACAGGTGAATTATACAAAACATTTAAAGAGTTAATACCTACATTACCTGATACCCAAACCAGAAAAAAACACTACCAAAAAAAAGGAATTTACAGGCCAATATCCCTGATGAACATAGATGCAAATCTTCAACAAAATACTAGCAAACCAAATACAAAATAAATTAAAAGGATCACACACCATGATCAAGTAGGATTTATCCTAGGAATGCAAGGGTAGTTCAATCAATGTGATCCCCAAATCAATCAACATGATATACCACGTTAACAAGACAAAAGATAAAAATCTCATTATCATCTCAGTAGGTACAGAAAAAGCATTGGAAAAATCCAACATCCGTTTTTGATAAAAACTCTCAACAAAGTGGATATAGAGGGAATATACCTCAACATAATAAAGGCCATATATGATAAACCCACACATAACATCATATCCAATGGAGAAATGCTGAAAGCTTTTCTTCTAAGATCAGCAGTAAGACAAGGATGCCCACTTTCTCCATTTTTAACCAACATGGTATTGGAAGCCCTAGCCACAACAATCAAACAAAATGAAGAAATATAAGGAATCCAAATTGGAAAGGAAAAATTAAAACTGTCACTATTTGCAGATGACATGGTACTATATACAGAAAACCATGAAGACTCCACCAAAAACTATTAAAACTAATGATTGAATTCAGTGAAGTTGCACGATACAAAATTAATATACAGAAATCTGTTGCATTTCAATGCACTAACAATGAACTGGGACAAAGAGAAATGAAGAAAACAATCCCATTTACAATTGCAACAAAAAGAATAAAATATCTAGGAACAAATTTAACCAAGGAGGTGAAAGTCCAGTACTCTGAAAACTCTAAGACATTGAGGAACGAAATTGAAGATAACAAAAATAAATATATAACATGTTCATGGATTGGAAGAATCAATATTGTTAAAATATCCATACTAACTAAAACAATCTACAGATCCCATGCAATCCCTATCAAAACACTAGTGGCATTTTTCACAGAACTAGAACAAATAATCTTAAAATTCTTATGGAACCAAAAAGACCCCCAATAGCCAAAGCAATCTTGAGAAAGAAGAGCAAAGTTGGAGAGGTATCATGATCCCTGATTTCAAACTATACTGCAAAGCTATAGTAATCAAGACAGTATGGTACTGGCACATAAACAAACATATAGATCAGTGGAACAGAATACAGAACCGAAATAAACCCACACTTATATGATTAATTAATCTATGACAAAGGAGGAAAGAATATACAGTGGGGAAAAACAGTCTCTTCAATAAATGATGTTGGGAAAACTGGACACCTACAAGAAAATAATGAAACTGGACCACTTTCTTACACCATATAAACTCAAAATGGATTAAAGACTTAAATGTAGAGGAGGAGTTTCAAGATGGTGGAAGAGTAAGACATGGAGATCACCTTCCTCCCCACAAATACATCAGAAATACATCTACATGTGTAACAACTCCTACAGAACACCTACTGAATGCTGGCAGAAGACCTCAGACCTCCCAAAAGGCAAGAAACTCCCCATGTACCTGGGTAGGGCAAAAGAAAAAACAGAGACAAAAGAATAGGGACGGGACCTGCACCAGTGGGAGGGAGCTGTGAAGGAGGAAAAGTTTTCCACACACGGAAGCCCCTTCATGGGCGGAGGCTGTGGGTGGCGGAGGGGGGAAGCTTCGGAGCCACGGAAGAGAGCGCAGCAACAGGGGTGTGGAGGGCAAAGTGGTGAGATTCCCGCGCAGAGGACCAGTGCCGACCAGCACTCACCAGACCTAGAGGCTTGTCTGCTCACCCGCCGGGATGGGTGGGGTCTGGGAGCTGAGGCTCGGGCTTCAGTCAGATCCCAGGGAGGGGACTGGGGTAGCCTGCATGAACACAGCCTGAAGGGGGTTAGTGCGCCACAGCTAGCCAGGAGGGAGACCGGCAAAATGTCTGGAGCTGCCAAAGAGACAAGAGACATTTTCTTGCCTCTTTGTTTCCTGGTGCGTGAGGAGAGGGGATTCAGAGCACAGTTTAAAAGAGCTCCAGAGACGGGTGTGAGCCGCGGCTATCAGCGTGGACCCCAGAGAAGGGCATGAGATGCTAAGGCTGCTACTGCAGCCACCAAGAAGCCTGTGAGCAAGCACAGGTCACTATCCACACCTCCCCTCCTGGGAGCCTGTGCAGCCTGCCACTGCCAGGGTCCCGTGATCCAGGGACAACTTCCCTGGGAGAACGCACAGAGCGCCTCAGTCTGGTGCAACGTCACTCTGGCCTCTGCCGCCGCAGGCTCGCCTTGCATCCGTACCCCTCCCTCCCCCTGGCCTGAGTGAGTCAGAGCCCCCGAATCAGCTGCTCCTTTAACCCCGTCCTGCCTGAGCGAAGAGCAGATGCCCTCAGGTGACCTATATGCAGAGGCGGGTCCAAATCCAAAGCTGAACCCCAGGGGCTGTGCAAAGAAAGAAGAGAAAGGGAAATTTCTCCCAGCAGCCTCAGGAGAAGAGGATTAAATCTCCACAATCAACTTGGTGTACCCTGCATCTGTGGAATACCTGAATAGAAAATGAATCATCCCAAATTGAGGAAGTGGACTTTGGGAGCAACGATATATATATTTTTTCTCCTTTTCTCTTTTTGTGAGTGTGTCTGTGTACGCTTGTGTGTGTGATTTTGTCTGTATAGTTTTGCTTTTACCATTTGTCCTAGGGTTCTGTCTGTCCGTTTTTTTTTTTGTTGTTGTTGTTCTTTTTATTTTATTACTTAAAAAAATTTTTTTTCATAATAATTATTTTTTATTTTAATAAGTTTATTTTATTTTATCTTATCTTCCTCTTTCTTTTTTTCTTTAGTTTCTCCCTTTATTCTGAGCTGTGTGGCGTATAGGCTCTTGGTGCTCCAGCCAGGCGTCAGGGCTGTGCCACTGAGGTGGGAGAGCCAAGTTCAGGACACTGGTCCACAAGAGACCTACCACATAATATCAAATGGCGAAAATCTCCCAGAGATCCCCATCTAAACGCCAAGACCCAGCTCCACTCAACGAACAGCAAGTTCCAGTGCAGGACACCCTATGCAAAACAACTAGCAAGACTGGAACACAACCCCATCCGTTAGCACACAGGCTGCCTAAAGTCATAATAAGGCCACAGACACCCCAAAACACATCAACAGACATGGACCTTCCCACCAGAAAGACAAGGTCCAGCCTCATCCACCAGAACACAGGCACCAGTCCCCTCCAGCAGGAAGCCAACACAACACACTGAACCAACCTTAGCCACTGGGGACAGACACCAAAACCAACGGCAACTAAGTACCTGCAGCCTGTGAAAAGGAGACCCCAAACACAGTAAGTTAAGCAAAATGAGAAGACAGAGAAACACACAGCAGATGAAGGAGCAAGGTAAAAACCTACCACACCTAACAAATGAAGAGGAAATAGGCAGTCTACCTGAAAAAGAATTCAGAATAGTGATAGTAAAGATGATCCAAAATCTTGGATATAGAATGCAGAAAATACAAGAGACGCTTAACAAAGACCTAGAAGAACTAAAGAGCAAAAAAGCAGTGATGAAAAACACAATAAATGAACTTAAAAATTCTCTAGAATGTATCAATAGCAGAATAACTGAGGCAGAAGAACGGATAAGTGACCTGGAAGATAAAATAGTGCAAATAACTACTGCAGAGCAGAATAAAGAAAAAAGAATGAAAAGAATTGAGGACAGTCCCAGAGACATCTGGGACAACATTAAACGCACAAACATTCGAATTATAGGGGTCCCAGAAAAAGAAAAGAAAAAGAAAGGGACTGAGAAAATATTTGAAGAGATTATAGATCAAAACTTCCCTAATATGGGAAAGGAATAGTTAATCAAGTCCAGGAAGCACAGAGAGTCCCATACAGGATAAATCCAAGGAGAAACATGCCAAGACACATATTAATCAAACTATCAAAAATTAAATACAAAGAACAAATATTAAAAGCAGCAAGGGAAAAACAACAAATAACACATAACAGAATCCCGATAAGGTTAACAGCTGATCTTACAGCAGAAGCAGGACATGTTTAAAGTGATGAAGGAGAAAAACCTACAACCAAGATTACTCTACCCAGCGAGGATCTCATTCAGATTGGATGGAGAAATTAAAAGCTTTACAGACAAGCAAAAGCTAAGAGAATTCAGCACCACCAAACCAGCTTTACAACAAATGCTAAAGCATGTGTTGTAAAGGAACTTCTCTAGGTAGGAAACACAAGAGAAGGAAAATACCTACAATAACAAACCCAAAACAATTAAGAAAATGATAATAGGAACATACATATCAATAATTACCTTAAATGTAAATGGATTAAATGTTCCCACCAAAAGACATAGACTGGCTGAATGGATACAAAAACAAGACCCGTGTATATGCTCTCTACAAGAGACCCACTTCAGACCTAGGGACACATACAGACTGAAAGTGAGGGGATGGAAAAAGATATTCCATGCAACTGGAAATCAAAAGAAAGCTGGACTAGCAATTCTCATATCAGTCAAAATAGACTTTACAACAAAGACTATTACAAGAGACAAAGAAGGACAGTACATAATGATCAAGGGATCAATCCAAGAAGAAGATATAACAATTGTAAATATTTAGGCACCCAACATAGGAGTACCTCAATACATAAGGCAAATACTAACAGGCATAAAAGGAGAAATCGACAGTAACACAATCATAGTAGGGGACTTTAACACCCCACTTTCACCAATGGACAGATCATCCAAAATGAAAATAAATAAGGAAACACAAGCTTTCAATGATACATTAAACAAGATGGACTTAATTGATATTTATAGGACATTCCATCCAAAAATAACAGAATACACATCCTTCTCAAGTGTTCATGGAACATTCTCCAGGATAGATCATATCTTGGGTCACAGATCAAGCTTTGTTAAATTTAAGAAAATTGAAATTGCATCAAGTACCTTTTCTGCCCACAACATTACGAGACTAGATAACAGTTACAGCTAAAAATCTGTAAGAAATACAAACACATGTACGCTAAACAACACACTACTTACTAATCAAGAGATCACTGAAGAAATCAAAGAGGAAATAAAAAAATACCTAGAAACAAATGACAATGAAAACACGATGACCCAAAACCTATGGGATACAGCAAAAGCTGTGCTAAGAGGGAAGTTTATAGCAATATTATCCTACCTTAAGAAACAAGAAACATCTCAAATAAAAAAACTAACCTTACACCTATAGCAATTAGAGAAAGAAGAACCAAAAAACCCCAAAGTTAGCAGAAGGAAAGAAATCATAAAGCTCAGATCAGAAATAAATGGAAAATAATGAAGGAAAATGATAGCAAAGGTCAATAAAACTAAAAGGTGGTTCTTTGAGATGATAAACAAAATTGATAAAGCATTAGCCAGACTTATCAAGAAAAAAAGGGAGAAGACTCAAACCAATAGAAATAGAAATGAAAAAGGAGAAGTAACAACTGACACTGCAGAAATACAAAGGATTATGACAGATTACTACAAGCAAATATATGCCAATAAAATAGACAAACTGGAAAATTGGAAAAATTCATAGAAATGCACAACCTTCCGAGACTGAATCAGGAAGAAATAGAAAATATGAACAGACCAATCACAGGCACTGAAATTGAAACTGTGATTAAAAATCTTCCAACACACAAAAGCCCAGGACCAGATGGCTTCACAGGCAAATTCTATCAAACATTTAGAGAAGAGCTAACACCTATCCTTCTCAAACTCTTCCAAAATATAGCAGAGGGAGGAACACTTCCAAACTCATTCTACAAGGCCACCATCACCCTGATACCAAAACCAGACAAAGATGTCACAAAGAAAGAAAACTACAGGCCAATATCACTGATGAACATAGATGCAAAAATCCTCAACAAAATACTAGCAAACAGAACCCGACACACATTCAAAGGATCATACAATATGATCAAGTGCGGTTTATCCCAGGAATGCAAGCCTTCTTCAATATAAGCAAATCATGGACATATACACACTAACAAACGTAGTAAGGTAGATAGCTAGGGGGAAGCAGCTGCAAGGCACAGGGATATTAGCTCGGTGCTTTGTGACAGCCTGGAGGGGTGGGATAGGGAGAGTGGGAGGGAGGGAGACGCAAGAGGGAAGACATATGGGAACATATGTATATGTATAACTGATTCACTTTGTTATAAAGCAGAAACTAACACACCATTGTAAAGCAATTATACCCCAATAAAGATGTTTAAAAATATATATATAAGCAAATCAATCAAGTTATACACCATATTAACAAACTGAAGGAGAAAAAACATATGATCATCTCAATAGCTGCAGAGAAAGCTTTCAACAAAATTCAACACCCATTAATGAGAAAACCCTGCAGAAAGTAGGCATAGAGGGAACTTTCCTCAACATAATAAAGGCCATATATGACAAACCCACAGCCAACATTGTTCTCAATGGTGAAAGCCTGAAACCATTTCCACTAAGATCAGAAACAAGACAAGGTTGCCCACTCTCACTGGTATTATTCAACATAGTTTTGGAAGTTTTAGCCATAGCAATCAGAGAAGAAGGAGAAATAAAAGGAACACAAATTGGAAAAGAAGAAATAAATCATTCACTGTTTGCAGATGATATGATACTATACCTAGAGAATCCTAAAGATGCTACCAGAAAACTAGCTAATCAATGAATTTGGTAAAGCAGCAGTATATAAAATTAATGCACAGAAATCTCTTGCACTCCTATACACTAATGATGAAATATCTGAAAGTGAAATTAAGAAAACACTCCCATTTACCATTGCAACAAAAAGAATAAAATATCTAGGAATAAACCTACCTAAGGAGATGAAAGACCTGTATGCAGAAAATTATAAGACACTGATGAAAGAAATTAAAGATGACACAAATAGATGGAGAGATATACCATGTTCTTGGATTGGAAGAATCAACATTGTGAAAATGACTCTACTACCCAAAGCAATCTACAGATTTAATGCAATCCATATCAAACTACCACTGACATTTTTCACAGAATGAGAACAAAAAATTTCACAATTTGTATGGAAACACAAAAGACCCCGAATAGCCAAGGCAATCTTGAGAATGAAAGAGAGAGCTGGAGGAATCAGGCTCCCTGACTTCCGACTATACTACAAAGCTACAGTAATCAAGACAGTATGGCACCGGCACAAAAACAGAAAGATAGATCAATGGAAAAGGATAGAAAACCCAGAGATAAACCCACGCACTTATGGTCACCTTAAATTTGATAAAGGAGGCAAGAATATACAGTGGAGAAAGGACAACCTCTTCAATAAGTGGTGCTGGGAAAACCGGACAGCTACATGTAAAAGAATGAAATTAGAACACTCCCTAACACCATACACAAAAATAAACTCAGAATGGATTAAAGCCCTAAATGTAAGGCCAGAAACTATCAAACTCTTAGAGGAAAACATAGGGAGAACACTCTATGACATAAATCACGGCAAGATCCTTTTGGACCCACCTCCTAGAGAAATGGAAATAAAAACAAAAATAAACAAATGGGACCTAATGAAACTTCAAAGCTTTTGCACAGCAAAGGAAACGATAAACAAGACCAAAAGACAACCCTCAGAATGGGAGAAAATATTTGCAAATGAAGCAACTGACAAAGAATTTATCTCCAAAACATACAAGCAACTCATGCAGCTCAATATCAAAATAACAAAGAACCCAATCCAAAAATGGGCAGAAGTCCTAAATAGACATTTCTCCAAAGAAGATATACCGATTGCCAACAAACACTTCAAAGAATGCTCAACATTATTAATCATTAGAGAAATGCAAATCAAAACTACAATGAGATATCATCTCACACTGGTCAGAATGGCCATCCTCAAAAAATCTAGAAACAATAAATGCTGGAGAGGGTGTGGAGAAAAGGGAACACTCTTGCACTTCTGGTGGGAATGTGAATTGATACAGCCACTATGGAGAACAGTATGGAATTTCCCCAAAAATCTACAAATAGGGCTTCCCTGGTGGCGCAGTGGTTGAGAGTCCGCCTGCCGATGCACGGGACACGGGTTCATGCCCTGGTCCGGGAAGATCCCACATGCCGTGGAGCGGCTGGGCCCGTTAGCCATGGCCACTGAGCCTGCACATCTGGAGCCTGTGCTCTGCAACAGGAGAGGCCACAACAGTGAGAGGCCCGCGTACTGCAAAAAAACAAACAAACAAACAAAAACTACAAATAGAACTACCATACAACCCAGCAATCCCACTACTGGGCATATACCCTGAGAAAATCATAATTCAAAAAGAGTCATGTACGAAAATGTTCATTGTAGCTCTATTTACAATAGCCAGGACATGGAAGCAACCTAAGTGTCCATCAACAGATGAATGGATAAAGAAGATGTGGCACACATATACAATGGAGTATTACTCAGCCATAAAAAGGAATGAAACTGAGTTATTTGTAGTGAGGTGGATGGACCTAGAGACTGTCATACTGAGTGAAGTAAGTCAGAAAGAGAAAAACAAATACCGTATGCTAACACATATATATGGAATCTAAAAAGAAAAAGAAAAAAAATTGTTCAGAAGAACCTAGGGGCAAGACAGGGATAAAGATGCAGACCTACTAGGGAATGGACTTGAGGATACAGGGAAGGGGAAGGGGAAGCTGGGACAAAGTGAGAGAGTGGCATGTTCATATATACAGTACCAGACGTAAAATAGATAGCTAGTGGGAAGCAACCGCATAGCACAGGGAGATCAGCTCGGTGCTTTTTGACCACCTAGAGGGGTGGGATAGAGATGGTGGGAGGGAGGGAGTTGCAAGAGGGAAGAGCTATGGGGACATATATATATGTATAACTGATTCACTTTGTTATAAAGCAGAAACTAACACACCATTGCAAAGCATTTATACTCCAATAAAGATGTTTTTAAAAAAGACTTAAATGTAACCATAAAATTCCTAGAAGAAAACCATAAAATTCTTAAGCTGTAAATCTTTGACATTTGTTTCTTAGCAACATCTTTTTAGATCTGTCTCCTCAGTTAAGGGCAATAAAAGCAACAATAGACCCGTGGGACTACATCAAACTAAAGTTTTTTTGCACAGCAAAGGAAGCCATGAACAAAATGAAAAGGCAACCTACTGAATGGGAAAAGATATTTGCAAATGATATATCCCATAAGGGGTTAATATCCAAAATATACAAAGAACTCATACAACTGAGTATAAAAAATCCCTCAAAACAAAAAACTGTCTGATTAAATAATGGGCATAGGACCTGAATAGACATTTTTCCAAGGAAGACATACAGATGGCCAACAGACACCTGAAAATATGCTCAATATCACTAATTATCAGGGATATGAAAATCGAAACCAAAATGAGATATCACCTCACACCTTTCAAAATGGCTATTATCAAAAAAACAACAAATAACAATTGTTTGAGACGTCATGGAGAAAAGGAAACCCTTGTACATGTTTGTGGGCATGCATATTGGTGCAGCCACTATGGAAAACAGTATGGAGGTTCCTCAAAAAACTGAAAATAGAACTACCATACAATCCAGCATTTCCACTTCTGTGTATTTACATGAAGACAATGAAAACACTAAATCAAAAAGATATATGTACACTTGGGTTCATTGCAGCACTATTTACAAAAGCCAAGATATAGAAGCCACCTGTGTCCATCAATGAATGTATAAAGAAGATGTTTTATAAATATTCAAAACCAAGCAGAACCCTATGGGGCCTTCCTAGGACAGACCTCCTAGGCCTTTCCTGAATTCCAAAGAATAAATTTAATCAGAGAAGTGGGAAAATGCAGAAACAAAGAAAAACAGTCAAGCAAGACAAAATAATATCAGTTTAGCCATTAAACAAATTCAAGGACATTTAGTTCCTTCTCAAGGGCTATAGATAATATTCTGTGCCAAATTCTTTGATCCTTTTTGCAGATATTGAAACCACCACCAGGTGGAAGAAGTTAACTGTATGCTGCTCGCAAGCACATTAGACCCAAGACTAGTTGGAACCAGAAGGTTGATGATGTTGACTCCCCATTATCTCACCACCAACCAATCAGCAGACCTTCCATGAGCTGATCACACACCCCGCAACCCTCTTCCTCACCCTATCTTTAAAAAATCTTTCCCTGAGAGCCAATGGGGAGTGCTAGCTGCCTGGACTCCTTGCTTGGTACCCTGCAATAAATGCTGCACTTTCCTTCACCACACCCTGATGTCAGTAGATTGGCTTTACTGTGCTTGGGTGAGCTGACCCAACTTTGGTTCAGTAACATTTTGTATATATATATATATATATATATATATATATATATATACACATACACACACATAGATACATATATATATACATATATATAGTTATAGTTATATGTATATAATATATATATACATATATATTTCACACACACACACAGAATATTATTCAGCCATAAAAAAGAATGAAATCTTGCCACTTGTGGCAAAATCGATGGATCTGCTATTTTGCTAAGTGAAAGAAGTCAGAGGAAAACAAATACCATATGATTTCTCTAATATGTGGAATCTTAAATACAAAACAAATGAACAAACAAAACAAAACAGAAACAGACTCATAGATACAGAGACCAAATTGGTGTTTGCAAGGGGGAGGGGAGAACAGACAATAGTTGAAGGGGATTAAGAGGTGCAAACTTCCAGGTATAAGTCACAGGGGTATAATGTACACGTAGGGAATATTGTCAATAATATTGTAACAAATTTTGTATGGTGACCAATGGTAATTGGATTTATTATGGTGATCATTTCGTAAGGTATAAAAATATTGAATCAGCATGTTGTACACCTGAAACTAATAGAACATTGTGTGTTAATTATAATTCATTTTTTAAAAAGAGTCAAAAAATCTCTCCTCTTTCTTGATAAGTTTGTTCACCAGGAGGTTGAGCTTGGTGTAGATGTGAATCCCTCAGATAGATCTGTCATTTACTGTTTGGACTTGCCATATGAGGACTGTAATTACTTGCCTGGCACTCTCTCCACCCATCAGGAGGTGATGTGGACCAGAAACTTGGGGTGGGGTAGGGAGGATAGGTCAAATGTGTAAGGGGGGGCAACAATATCCTAAATAAGGGAGCTGTGAGAGAATATCCCTCCTCTCACACATCTTTTTGGAAAGTTACATGACTCAAGGACATGGGAAGATACTTTCTTTCAGGAGGTTTATTGGTTATCCAAATTTTTAATAGGGGTGTGATCATAACCAGAAAATATTTGCCTTTTGCTCCCCAGGAATGACCAAAGAGCAAAACCCAAATTAAACAAAACAAGACATTGTTATCTGAAGTCAACAGCAATCTCCCCAACTGAGTCCTCCTAGCCTAACCTATGGAGTTAAGCTTTACTTGGAACAGTCTGTATTCTTGAAAAAATTTATATAAATTACATCTGTTCCTTTGGTTATGCATTCATTCAACACTGTTCAAGGCAATATTCTAAGTACATATAATTGTGCTAAGAAAATTGACTGAAAAGGATTCTTGTCTTGGGCGGGAAGGTGGACCAAGTCCCTTTTAACTCATAGGACTCTTGTTTAAAAAAACCCACATTGATCTCTTTTATAAACCATAGCCTCTTGCACTTTATTTGAAAAATCTATATTTTTATATATTTTGCTTAATCATGGGCTACATGCATTCTTTTAGTAAAATTTAAAATACGGGTATATGTGTTTGTGTGCAGTTAGAATAAAATCTCAAGAGGTAGAAAGGACCTTAAAGATTCTCTATGCAATCCTACCCAATGAGTGTTTTCCTTCTACAAGTTCTTTAGAGTAGGCATTTAACGTTTGCTTGAATACATCTGGTGACGGGAAGCTCATTATCTTGCAAAGCATTTTGTTATAGAACACTCTTCTCCTTTAAATGATCCTTGCAATTTACATTTCGGATGGAATGACTGGCTTGCTGGTTTTTGATCTGGAAATGAGGAAAGAGAGTATACTTATGTGGTCTAGACATGAACAGGGTACAGAGAAGCTTCAAGAAAGGAAAGGGGGTACTTGGGAGGAAGACCCTGAAGGTCATAAAAATAGCTGGGTCCATGGTGAAGCTGCTAGAGACTGGAGGAGGTTTCCTGGGTTTCAGGAATTCGGTTGGCTGACTGGAATATCAGTGTGGCTGGAGCAGAATGAGAAGGGGAGCAGGCAGAGGGAAATGAGGTCAGAAAGGGAGATGGTCAGGATCATAGAGCCATATAAGGGATTTTGATTTTATTCTAAGTTTGGTGGGAAGCACTTGGGTGTTTTTAAGCTGGGAAACTATTATCTTTTACCTTTTTTACACATTCCCACGGCATTTATTTTATAACTTTATAAGGAAGTTTTTACGTTTTGACCCACCCCCCCATTATTTTCCTTTTAAAACACCACAATTTTATTTGTGCAATTCTCTCAGCATGCCCCCTGCTTTGTCACTTTATACCCCTCTCCAGAAAACCTGAACTATTCATAGTCCCCTGACTGCACCAGGTGGAGGGAGCATATCATATTTTCTTACACTTATGTGCATACCCACTTCTCTGTTCCTGCAATTCCTTCCACCCTGCCCTTGTCCACCTGGCAAATGCTCTCTTTGGTGCCAGACTTGACTCAACTATCACCTCCTCTAGGACATCTTCTTTTACTTTCTTAAGCCAATCTTGGTGCTTTGTAAGTGTCTCCGTTATTTCAACTAGTTACAGTTGGCAACTTATGTGACATCTGTGAGGGCCAGGGCGGTATCTCTTTTGTCTCTTAATCTCCAGCATCTAGCACTGTGTCTGGGTTAATTAATCAATCAACAAATTGTTGAACTCTTCTAAAATGAAAAATAATATTTTAGGAGCAGAGATCCTCCAAAATATAACTAGTTTATATTCAATGATACCATGTGGTACATTTTTTTTTCATTTTTCCTGGGTATATTTTGCAGCTATTTCATCCTGGTGGTATCATATAGAAATAACATAGCTCAAATCAGTTGTTCTTTGAAAGCATTATGGAGTCTTTTCTATAGTTGTGATAGATAATTGCTAACACCTGCTTTAAAAAGTTGCAGGTCAAAATCATTGGTACCATGTTTTAAGGTGTAGAATTTGGGGGTCTTAACTAATCATTTGTTCATATAGCTATAAAATGTAGAATTTACAAGAGTAACTGAAGAAACTAACCAGGGCAAGTAGCTGGAGACCAATAGCGATGAGCAGTTGGTAGGAAACCTAGTGAATGAAAGCATGACCTCTGGATCCTTACTACTTAGGTTTGAATCCTGCCCATTTCAAGCAATTACCTCACCCTTCTTCTGTGTCTTAGTTTCCTCGACTCTAAAACAGGCATGATAATAATATCTAGCTCACAGGATTTTTATAAGGCTTAAATTAAGTAATTCACTCAAGTGCAATCCAGGCTGTGGCTGGAGGAACACATAAACTGTCCTAGGGCAGCCCAGAGAAGGGAGGAACTGATTGCTGGGTTGGTTTAGGAAGGCTTCTTAGAGAGGAGACACCTGAGCTGGGGCATGAAAGATTGATAGAAGACTTTCCAAGGTAGGAATAATTCCGTCCAAGATAGCTTAAGCAAAAACTTAGAAACTTTTTTCTTCATTTCCAAGGGGAGAAAAAGCCCACATTAAAGATGGCTTTTCCTGGGTATTCTATTAATCAAATCCCTGGGTTCTATTTTGTGCATCAGCAGAGTGGCCACCAGGTGGCAGCACAAAGTTATAAAATCGTGTATCCCAGAGAGACTGCATCCCTTTGCCTACAGCTCTCTCATAAATTAGGATTTTCTTAATTAACGTAATACAGAAACCATGCTGAGCTCTCTAGAATATTCACAATGTCCTGCTCACCAAGATTAGGCAAGGGGTAACTGCAGCCAGGTCTGCAGAAGCCTGTGATGGAACTCAAGGTGCTGGCATCTACTCTGAAGAACCTGGGCTACAAGACCCCACAGAGCCTACTGGGTACAAGTGGAAGCCTGAAGCAGGATGAGAGACTAGTTGGACCTGTCAGTCGAGGTCTTTCACGTATTTGGAGTAGCAGGTAGCCATGCAGAAAATGGCATTGCAGGGCGGCACTGCCACTGGGGTACTCACCAAGGATGTCTGGTTGACAGAGCAGGCAGCAGTGACTTTTACCAGTCCCTAAAGGCATGAGAGCACAGGCTGAGACATATGGACAGGGCCTCATATATCAGAGTCCAGTCCTTCTGTAGTGGATGCTGTAATGCACTGGAGAAATCCCCCTTCAGGACTAAAGGATTTATTCTCCTAGCTGCTGGAAGCAGTGCCTGAAGATAGCTCTTTGGGAATTGCCATTCACTGAAAACAGCTGCCTTGCCCAAAGCTGCATTCCCAAGGCTGTGTGTATTCAGTGCGTTATATGGAGGTAAAAAATCTGATTGCTGGCTCCAATTCAGGAGGGCCATCCCAATTCCAGAGTTCCTGGAGCCTTTGTTGAGGCTTTATCATAGTTCGGCATCTCCCTCTGCCCAATCCTGTTTCTTTCCTTCCCCCACAGAAGTCAATTGTGAGAACATCCCAATAAACTTTCTGCACACTGAGCTCTGACTAAGAGTCAGCTTCCCTGGGGAACACAATTCCACCCTTGTTTTACACGTGGGGAAACTGAGGCAATTTTGAGGGTCATATTTTGAGAGAGAAGTGATTATTTCCAATGACCAAAGACCTCAAATCTAAGCATAGCTGTCCTCAAAGACATGCTGAACATTAAGTGAGCAAGTCCCCAATAGCAGGGTTTGTCTGTCTTCTTCCCCACTGTATCTCTAGTGCCTCCACATAGTAGGTATTCAGTAAATGTGTGTTTAATGATTGAATGAATGAACACTGGTCACTAGATTGCAGATATAAGCAGGATTCCCTTAAACCCCTTTAATAGGAAGCTAATAAGACTAGGTTTTACTTCTCGATGTCTCTGGCAGGTGTTTTCTTCTTGAAATCCCATAGCTGTCCTCAAAGGAAACATTCTTCCCAATCCCCATTGAGAATGGCAAGAAGCTCTGGAGCAGCATGACCTACCCTATGTCAATCTTTGGCTACATAGCCTGTGTTGACTGTATAATACTCAAACTGAGAATAGACACCTAAACCATCTTCATGCACCCTAGCTGGAAGAATGCAAATATTAAGACAGAGAGTGTCTGTATTTTTGAGGCCCCAGATCAAAACCAAGAGAAATTAGTCCTAATTATATTCTAGTCAGTGCAGAGAGCATTCCTTTGACATTAGCTGAGTTTGACCTTGCTAATCCACTCTTTACACTGCCAATTTTTTTATTCTGGAACATCTAGGAGAGAGAATGGCCTAGGAAAAACGAAGCAGTGTAGCCCACAGCAGACTGATTAAGAGCATTGTTTCTAAACTCCGAGATGTTTTTGTTCAAATCTTGGTACTATTAGTTTAGTGGCAGTGTGACCCTAGGCTAGTTACTTAATCTCTCTTTACCTCAGTTTCCTCATCTATAAAATAGGGATAATAATAGTATCTCCTTGGAAGTTTTGCTGTGAGAATTAAATGAGTTAATATATATGTAATGTGCTTAGAACTGTTGCCCAACATCTAGTAAGTGTTTTATAAGGCTTGGCGATTATGCATATGTGGGATCCCACCTTGCCACATTTCTAAAGAGACCCTAGGAAAAACAAATATTGTATATTAACGCATACATGTGGAACCTGAAAAATTATTATAGACAATCTTATTTACAAAGCAGAAATAGAGACATAGACATAGAGAACAAATGGATGGATACCAAGGGGGAAAGGAGGGTGGGGTGAATTGGCAGATTGGGATTGACATATATACACGACTATGTATAAAATAGATAACTAATAAGAACCTACTGTATAGCACAGGGAACTCTACTCAATGCCCTGTGGTGACCTAAATGGGAAGGAAATCCAAAAAAGAGGGGATATATGTATATGTACCAGCTGATTCACTTTGGTGTACAGTAGAAACTAACATAAAACTGTACGGCAACTATACTCCAAGAAAAAAATTTTTTAAAGCCTCTAGGTACTGGAATATATATTCCAAGGAACCTGTGGAGTCCTGGGTGCCCTTTGCTTTAGGATTATCTGGTTCTGTGGCTACTGTTTGTTTAGCTGCATAACTTATGAGAAGCTGAGGTTTCTGGTCAGAAAATGAAACAAATGCCTTAATTTAGCCACTCTCAAGTAACTGGTAAGCTGTGTGTGTTTTTTTTTTTTAATTATAGCTCTCGAAGGTACAGGGTGTTTCTACTTACAGTTACCTCCATTCTATAAATACCATTGGAGGGATTTCCAACCCTGGCCCTAGTCAACTTATTCATAGCTTTTGGGGCAAAGTGGTAAGGGTGAAAGATGTGGAAATTTTACACAAATTGAATTCCCCCCTTAAGTACTCTGGATGTAAGGAGACACAGGGGATCAAGAAAATAAACTGATGGTGTAATTATGGGTCCTCTGCAAAGTGTACGCCCATGGAATTTTATTGGGATAGTTCAAGGGTGCTTGCTTGCTAGTTAAGATGAAATCTGGTTTTATGTGCTTCCCAAGTTTTTTACAATGACTATGTAATTAAGAAAAATGGGGTGTTCCACTGAGAGTCTCTCCTTGGATAGAAATACTCATCCAATTCTTTCTGTTATCTTGGGATAGGAATTATGGCTTATGGAGTTCTGGGATTGTTCAATTTTAGGGTTTCAGGGTCAAGGGTTTGGTGTTGGAGGGAGAAGGGCTTCCTACTGCCAGGGTCTGGCAATCAAAAGAAAAATGTAACTGACCATCCCTTCCTTGGCTAAGAGCATGAAGGGTGCTTCCTTCTGGACATCCATACAAAGGTTGTCTTATAAATAAACAAATATTAGGTAGGAGTTTGTTTTACAAAGATAAAGATGGTTTAAAGCAAATAAGATCATGGCAAAATAAAACTTAATAAATTTCATTTAGGGAACTACAGAAAGAAAAAGAAAGGTAGGAGTAAGTAAACATTAGCTAAGGTGCATACTCCAAAGATAATGAGGCAAATGTGAATAAATTTACATACCAGGGTAAAGTAAAAACAGATCAACTAAGAAAGAAAAACAGTGGTTATAAAGTCCAAAGCTTAATTTTTCCCTCACCTGCCCCCATCTCTGTTCCTGTCTGTGCACTTTATCTGCAGCTGAGGAACAGGTAGATAACCACCAGATGCCCTTGGACTCACCCGGAGGGACTCCAGGCAATTTTCATGCCTAAATAGAGACTCCCCTAGTGACCATCTCCACCAAGGGTTCCTTGCCCTAGGCAACTGACATCTTTCTACCTGGATGTAAAGTGTATATATCTTTCCTAAGTGCCAGTGAGCTTGGGTCCTCTTCAGGGTGCCAAAGTTGAAATACAGGATCATAGGAAAAGAGGAAAGTCCACTTACAGACTGCCTCTAGCACTGCCACAGGAAGTAATGGCTTGATACCTGTTGGAGATGAGAGGAAGCCAAGATGCTTTTTTAGACTATTCAACTTAAATTTTTGTAAGGTTTCAAAGGAGCTGCATTTCAATATTAAGATTGGGTGGGGGGATATTTCATATGGGGAGACTGGAATGTCTGCCTCAAACACTGAATTTCCAAAGAGGTGAAACCTCTTTTCTTAAAAGGAAGAGAACGATGTCAAGCAATAACAAGGATACTGTAGCATGAGACAACCTCTCCATTTCCAAGCAGGAAATCATACTCGACCTGCCAAGAGAAGGAGAAAACAAAAAGGGAAGGAGTAACTGCTTACAATCTGTGAGCTCCTATTGTTTGCCAGAAACTATGCTGGGCTTCTTATGTATGTTATCATCTACTAGGTGAGTTGGGTATTATTTTCATCTCCATTTTACAGACAAGGAATCTGAGGCTCAGAAAGGTTAAGTTACTTGTCTGTGGCTACACAGCAAGTAAGATACTAGTAGAATTTGAAGTGAGGTCTGATTTCAACACCTATGTATTTTCCATTAAACCAAAGGAAAGCAGTACCATTATCTTTACTGAAGAGTGAAAGTCCATTGTGATTGTTGCTTACGCTCTTGATAGGGCAGTAAAATGTCTGTTATTTAGACTCGCTTTGGCCTTACACTGCCTGGTTTGAATCATTGTTTTGCTTCTTACTTGGCTGTATGACCATGGGAAAGTTACCCTACCTTGTTGCACCTTAATTTCCTCATCTGTCAAATGCCTCCTAAGGCTGTTGTAATGATTAGGAGGCATAATATCTGCAAGCATATAATAACTCATACTTGTTATTGTTGCTATCATCCTGCAAGGCCAATGAGATCAGAGAAGCCAGGGTTACATGGTTCTGCCATTGACTGGTTCTGTGATTCTGAATATGTCTCTTAACCTTTTTGTTCCTCAGCTTAGTCATCTATAAAATGGAGAGAATAACAGTATATACTTCGTAAGGGAGTTTCTGAGGATCAAATGAGTTAATACATATAAAACTCTTAGAATGGTGCCTGGCACATAGTAAGCACTCAATATTATAAGAATTATTATTATTGTTTAAATGGAGGGTTCAGTGACTGCTTAAACTAACAAGGAACTTTGGAGCTAATTCAGGTGGCTGAATCATTGGGAATTTGAATTAGGAAATAAACATTGCAATCCTCTCCAAGTAATTATTTGGGGGTAGGGACGCTTCTTCCCACTAACTACATAGATGACTTGTCTCTTCCCAGCCTGAAGCATACCCCCAATTTGTAGCACAGTTGGGAGAGTCTCTTAGTATGCCAGACATGTGAGCTGTTCTTGTACTCAATTTTTCCTTAGGTAAGTAAATGGGACACTCAGTATTGATCTCTAGGGCTATATCAGAATAATTCAGTGATTTCCTGGTAGATGATCTAGAAATATTGAGCTAAGCAAGATCAACAAAATGGATTTAATAAAAGTAAATCACAATCAGAGAGATTTTACTCTAAATGAAATAGACAATAATTCCAAGTTTGAATGGTTGAGGAGGGGTTTTTCAAGTAGTGGAAGGGGCAATGATATCTGTGCTATGTAGCCATTTTGCCCCAGATACCAAGTCACAAAGGAATAAAGGAGAGAAAATCACAGTCCACTGTCAAAGGGAATGCATGAAAAGTGAAGAGGTGAAGCCTCTTTGGCTCATATACTTAGGTACTCAGAAGGGCTTGTTTCCACTTCTGTAAAAGGAGGTAGTTAGAATAGGTCCCTTTGGGATTCAACATTCTCTTCTCCTGGGAGCATTTCCCCCCTATTTCACTAGTTGCCAAGCCCAAAGAGTACTAAACAATACATGTGAATGCCTGCTACAGCAGTATGACACAGTGGTTATATGTGTAGGTTCAAGGGCAAAACTATCTGCTACTTACTAACTGTAGGCTTTAGGGCACGTTATTTAATCTCTCTGTGCCTCAGTTTCCTCATCTGTAAAGTGAGGATTAATAGTACCTGCCTAATAGGGTTGTAAGGAATAAATGACAGTACGTAAAATATGCTTTGGACAGAGCTTGGGAGATAGTGAAATACTCAATAAATGTTAGCTATGATAAGAGACCTTGCAGGAGCTCCAGCATTGACTGAGTCTATCATTTTAAGTATTTCCCAAATCCTGACATTTAGGACCTTCTTCCTTTCAGATATAGTAATGGTTCTCAAAGTCTTCTCCCTGAAACTCCTGCATCAGAATCCCTATTGAGGATTACTTTTAAATGTACCTTTCTGGGCATCCACTCCCAGTCCTACTGAATCAGAATTTCTGAGTATGGGGCCCAAGAATATGCATTTTCAACATGCCCTCTGAAATTCGAGCACCGCTGCTTTGCAATTTCTGTAGCTTTATAGAGTCCTTCTAAAAATGGTGCTGAAGCCCTTCCTGCTAAACTTTAACCTCAGGAACACCACTTAGGATCTTCATTTTTAAAATTTTTTATTGGAGTATAGTTGATTTACAATGTTGTGTTAGTTTCAGGTATACAGCAAAGTGAATCAGTTATACATATACATATATCCACTCTTTTTTTTTTTTGAAGGTTCAACTTTTTTTTTTTTTTGGCTGTGTTGGGTCTTCATTTCTGTGCGAGGGCTTTCTCCAGTTGCGGCAAGCAGGGGCCACTCTTCCTCATGGTGCGTGGGCCTCTCACTGTCCCGGCCTCTCCGGTTGTGGAGCACAGGCTCCAGACGCGCAGGCTCAGTAGTTGTGGCTCACGGGCTTAGTTGCTCCGCGGCATGTGGGATCTTCCCAGATCAGGGCTCAAACCCGTGTGCCCTGCATTGGCAGGCAGATTCTTAACCACTGCACCACCAGGGAAGCCCTATATCCACTCGTTTTTAGATTCTTTTCCCATATAGGTCATTACAGAGTATTGAGTAGAGTTCCCTGTGCTATACAGTAGGTCCTTCTTAATTAAGTAATCAGGTCTCTTAGTGATGGTATGTGTAAAAATCCTTCAGGAGACCTGAACTGGACGGGCTTGGTCCTAATAGAGTTCTTAAGGTAGATGGATAGCTACTAAAGTACAGCTTATGTTTGGTAGCACCAAAAGTCCAGCAACTTTCCTTACACTACTTAATAGGTCATAGAGATGACCACCATGTTAGCATCTTTCTTCACAAAATTTTTCAACAGTTTCTTTGGAGAACTCTCCCCCACGTAAACCCCATCTCTGATTTCCTAATGGGACCATGGAATTCAGTTTAAATGCTTTTCAGTTTTAGTCTTACAGTTGGAAATTTGTGGAATTAATCTAGCTCATAAAGCAAAGTATATGTGTTTTATACCATCAAGCAAATATAAATAATACTGATTCTCTGATCAACCACCCTACTCCCACCAGCAGAGAAATCAAATTGCTATGGGTTTATCTTTAACTCATTGGTGAAAATTATTTGAGCCAAACTAGCTCCCTGGCAGATATTTGTGAAGTTTAAACCATGTTTCTTATTTTATTGCCAGTTTTATGCAAGACCAAATCCAAAGCTGGCTGAAGTGAAGATTTAGTTTAACATGTACTTGTTGTGTAGTCAGAGTCAATGATCCTAGGAGCCATTTGCTTCTGGATGAACCCCATGGATTTGGATCAAAGTCAGACCCTGGGATTTTATTGGGAGAAAAAAATCATTGAAAAAATGCAACTTGGTGTCTCCATAAGAGACAAGAGTTCAGGACTTTTAATCTCCAAAACTGACCTCAAATCTGATGCCCTTCTCAGTAGTCCTTAGGTCTTTATGGAAAGCAAGTCAGTGTGATCCTATGGTTAGGTCCTGAGCTCTGATATGGTTTCAAGTGTGCTGAAATTTCTGAGGAATTTAGAACAGGCCTAACTTCTCCAGGTCTAGTTGTCAGCTATCTGAACCCCTGGGCATCTCTAGAATAAGCAAGTTTCTGACTGAGTCTCAAGGTGCCTGCAAAAATCAATTTGTCAGGCATCTCACATGTCTAGACTCTTAGCAACTTCCATGACTTTGTAACATATATGAATTATATATCAATAAAGCTTTTACAAGTAAAAACCCATTCAGGGATGTGCTAGATGGACTAGGTATGCCCAAACCAGCCATGGCTAGTAATACTGGATTCCTATCTCTTAGCAGGGCTACAACATACGATTTTCAAACTGTGTACTCTGCAATTCCAAGAAACACCATTATATAGACTACAATGTGAATGGCATCCCTGAAGTTTTGTAGTGTATAATATGCACAGCCTTAAGCTTTAGCACTGGCTCTTAGGAGAAGAATTCTGAAGCTGATGGTTATGGTTGACCAAAGTTCATTCCCAAGGATTCAGAAAGAAGCTAGTTTTCAAGGAAGGGGTATGAAAGGTAATTTTCCCCATACAGTTCTTAAACTCAGCATTCAAGTAAGCATTGTGCTCCCCATCTTTTATTCCTTCTATTCAAGTGAATTTTTTTCCTTCAATTTAAATAATTTACAATTAATACAGTAAATAGGTTTACCCATAATCCTCCACCCTGAACACAATTGCTTTTATATTTCTAGATCCCCTTCTAGTTTTTATTCATATTTACACATGTTTTTAAAAATATTAAGACAACTTTTTAGAGCAGTTTTAGGTCCACAGCAAGCTTTAGGGAAAGGTACAGAGATTTCCCACATACTCCCTGCCCCACACATGCATACCTTCCCCCATTATCATCAGCATCCCCCATAAGAGTGGTACATTTGTTAAAATTGACACATCACAATCACCCAAACTCTATAGTTTACTTTATGGTTCACTCTTGGTGTTGTACATTCTATAGGTTTAGACAAATGTATAATGACATGTATCCATCATTATAATATCACACAGAGTATTTATACTGCCCTAAAAATCCTCTGTGCTCCACCTATTCATCCCCCTCCCCCAATCCTTGGAAACCACTGATTTTTAAAAAAATTTTCTCCATAGTTTTGCCTTTTCCAGGATGTCATTTGTTGGAATCATACAGTATGTAGATTTTTCAGGTTCTTTTACTTAGTAATATGTATTCCTCCATGTTGTTTCATGACTTGATAGCTCAAAACTCATTTATTTTTAGCACTGAATAATAATTGTCTGCATGTACTACAGTTATTTATTCATTCACCTGCTGAAGGACATCTTAGTTTTTTCCAAGTTTTGGCAATTATGAATAAAGCCACTGTAAACATTTGCATGCAGATTTTTGTGAGGGCATTCAACTCCTGCAGGTAAATATCAAGAAGTATGATTGCTGGATCCTGTGGTAAGCATATGTTCAGTTTTGTAAGAAGTTGCCAAAATGTCTTCCAAAGTGGCTGTATCATTTTCTGCTCCCACCAGCAATGAATAAGGGTTCCTGTTGCTCCACATCCTTGCCAGCAGCATTTGGTGTTGTCAGTGTTCTGGAGTTAGGCCTTTCTAACAATGAAGTCTAGCTTATCAGTTATTTATTTCATGGACCATGCCTTTGGTGTTGTCATACTATTTTACATAGTTATAACCATAGTATACATGCAATTTTGTTCTATTTTTTCTATGTAACATTATTGCATAAACAGTGATCTAAACTGCTCCATAGTCTTTGCATTTACTGTGTTAGTGAATATATAGCATTTCTTCCAGGTGATGTGCTATAATATATTTGATCCTTTCATTCTCTGAATGCAAGACAATTTGTGAAGTTACATAACAACCCCAACATGGAAACACCTATCTGCAAGGATTCTGCTCTATGCCCCCACCCCCGCCATTTCTTGTACCCATATATGCATAGTATCTAATTTACTCAATTATACTTATTGCTTATTATTGGTTCCTCCCACTTTGAAGTTAATCTACAAGGGCAAGGTCCTTTGTCTCATTTGTTTACTGATGTATCCCAGATCCTAGATGCTCAATAAGTATTTGTCAAACAAATGGATTTTAAATAATTCTCTTAGGCTCAATTCTTAGTAGTAAGGTATTCAAAAGGAATCTTTAAAATGCCAAATTCATAGAAACAAAGAGTATAACAGTGGTTGCCAGGGGTTGGGGGTGGAGAAAATGGGGAGATGTTGGTTAAAGGGTACAAATTTTCAGTTATAAAATGTAAGTTCTGGGGCTCTAATATACAGCATGGTGACTATGGTTGACAATATTGTATTATACACTTGAAAGTTACTAAAAGACTAGATCTTAAATGTTCTCAACACACCAAAAATAAATCTGTAATTATGTGAGATGATGGATGTGTTAACTAGCCTTATTGTGGTAATCATTTTGCAATATGTAAATGTAACAAATCATCGTATTGTACATGTTAAACTTCCACAATGTTATATGTCAATTATATCTCAGTAAAGCTGGAATAAAAAGTGCATGAACATTGGCTTTTGAACAAGAAATTATAGTTGGAATTTTCTTCCAACTCTGTGCCAGCCAAATGGACCTTCAGCTAGAGTTAGGAACATGATTCTGGAGGTAGTACTTAGGTCTTTAACCTATGGCACTGTGGCCCACAATTAGCACCCTAGTTTGTGCAAAATGTTCATAGCTTGAAAAGATAAAATTAGAGGAGGGAACAACCATTTCCCTATTTAACATGAGAGTTTGAACTTAAGGCCAGGCTGAGAGCAGATCTAAAATATGTGTTTTGAAAGCCATCTTTGGAAAATAGATCCTCTTTTTCATGAGAATGGACCCAGTGCAAATGACAAGAACCATAAATACTGTTGTTCCAAATTTTTGTGTTGACAACTTCTCTAGACTCCAGGAGACTTTTTATGGAGAAGAGGACCTTAGAGTATACTTGGAAACCTGAGCTCAGGTCCAGTCTGTAGGAAAACAGTGATTAATCTATAGAAAAAATGTACTGTCCCACCCCTATGCTACCATCTCACTCTAACACTCTCCATGTTGTCTGTCACAAGCAAACACAAGGACTCCATGAGATCTGGAAACTGTGTCATGATGTAATAGTAAGATTAGAGAAAGAGCACTGGATGAACAAAGAAAAAGCACTGACATTACTGAGCCATTACTGTCTGCCACACCCTTCACATCCATTTACTATTCACCACAATCCTATGAGATGGGTACTATTTTTCCACACAAGAAGTTGAGGCATGTAGGTGTGAAGTAATTTGTCTAAGGTCAAAGGGTAAGTGCAAGAACAGGGACTCAAACCCAGATTTGACCGACTTCAAAGTCATACATTTTCTGTGGTAGCATTAAGACATCATAATTCCACTCATAGGAGTGGCATCCTAATACCAGCTGAGTGGCTTAGTGTATGAGAAATATCCTTCTCTTGGGGCCTCAGGTTTTTCATCTATACAGTGAAGAAGTAGACACAGAGTTGGATTTCTAATTGCTCTTCTTTTTCTGATCACATTTGATTATCACATCATCCCATGAAAGAAATTGGGCAAATATTGTCTCCATTTTATAAATGAAAAATGGAAGTTCAGAGAGGTTTTGGGTCTTGGATACAGTCACATAACTAGTTTCTGGGAGTCAGACTGAACCCATGTTTCTGAACTTTGAGAATGAAGCATCACAGGCCACTGGTCAAGATCATGTGACCCTCTGTTTCTTCTCACCATGGGAAAATTCCCCATTCCCATAGACCAGGGCTCCCATGAATAAAATGTTTGCACATTATAGTATGATCTGAAATCCTCACATATTTTCTCTGAATCTGAATAAGTCATCAGTTAGAGGTTTGTTCTTGCTGTTCCAGAGATAGAATAACCCATTACTCACACCTTTTTCCAAAGGGTTTTGATGGGAAGAAGCTCCTTGACATTGGTCTTGGTGGTGACTTTTTTTTTTTTTGATATGACTCTTAAAAGAAAAGGCAACAAAAGCAAAAATAAACAAGCGGGACTGCATCAAAAAGAAAATCTTCTCCATAGCAAAGGAAATCATCAACAAAATAAAAAAGCAACCAACTAAATGGGAGAAAATATCTGCAAATCATATATCTGATAAGGTGTTAAGACCCAAAATATATAAAGAACTCATACAGCTTGGTAGCAAAATAAAAAAAATACACCAATCCAATTAAAAAATGAGCACAGGATCTGAATAAATATTTTTCCAAAGAAACAAAAAGCCACCAATCAATTAAAAAATGAGCACAGGACCCGAATAAACATTTTTTCAAAGAAGACATACAGATGGCCAACAGGCATATAAAAAGATGCTCAACATCACTAACCATCAGGGAAATGCAAATCAAAACCACAATGAGATACCACCTCACACCTGTCAGAATGGCTGTTATCAAAAAGAAAAGAAATAACAGGTGTTGGCAAGGATTTGCACTGTTAGTGGGAAGATTAAAAAGGGGGAGTGAGTTCCGTACACCCTCCGAGCATTAGGAATTACCTTTCCTGATCCTCAAGACAGTAATAGAGGACTTCTGGAGCTCTTTGTCTGTGCCATTGTGCCCACTTCTGTGTTTCAGGCTGTGTTAAGACTACAGGAAACTAAAGGGAAAAAAAGGGTTAAAAATGGTAAACTTACTGCTAAGAGGGTGATTCTAATTCTGGTATCCATTCTTAAAAAACTAAAAATAGAACTACCGTATGACCCAGCAATCCCACTCTTGGGCATATACCTGGAGAAAACCATAATTCAAAAAGATACATATGCCCCAGTGTTCATTGTGGCACTATTTACAATAGCCAAGACATGGAAACAACCTAAATGTCCATCAGCAGAGGAATGGATAAAGAAGATGTGGTACATATATACAATGGAATATTACTCAGCCATAAAAAGGAACAAAATAGTGCTATTTGCAGAGACTGTCATACAGAGTGCAATGTTTATATGAGTATATGGAACCTATAATTTTTATATAAAGGAAAAATCGTTATTTTTTTGCTCCTTTCTTCTTTCATTACTTTTTCCCTTTCACCTGCCAAAGCTATTGTTATTCCCTAATTTAAAGAAAAAGTACAAAATGTGTGCACTTTATTGTACATAAATTTTATCTCAAAAGAAACAAGGAACAGCAAAATATTGATCTCTAGTTAATTATATGCATCCAATAAAATATTCAGATGTAAAAAAAAGAATCTAATTCATGTATTTGTAGACTTGTTTATTCTCCTTTTTCCATGGAAATTTCAGTTCTCAGAGGGCAGAAATTCTCTTAGTCTTTCTTGTTCACTGCTGTATCCTCAGTATATATAGTAGCACTTTACACATAGGAGATTCTAGATGTGGCACATATAAACAATGGAATATTACTCAGCCATAAAAAGAAATGAAATTGAGTTATTTGTAGTGAGGTGGATGGACCTAGAGTCTGTCATACAGAGTGAAGTAAGTCAGAAAGAGAAAAACAAATACCGTATGCTAACACATATATATGGAATCTAAAAAAAAAAAGGTTCTGAAGAACCTAGGGGCAGGACAGGAATAAAGATGCAGATGCAGAGAATGGACTTGGAGACACAGGGAGGGGGAAGGGTAAGCTGGGATGAAGTGAGAGAGTGGCATGGACTTATATATGCTAACAAATGTAAAATAGATAGCTAGTGGGAAGAAGCCACATAGCACAGGGAGATCAGCTCGGTGCTTTGTGACCACCTACAGGGGTGAGATGGGGGGGTGGGAGGGAGACACAAGAGGGAGGAGATATGGAGATATATGTATATGTATAGCTGATTCACTTTGTTATAAAGCAGAAACTAACACACCATTGTAAAGCAAGTATATGCCAATAAAGATGTTAAAAAATAAATAAGTAAAAAAAATAATTTGTTCAGTGAATGAACATCTTTTGTATCCTACTTTTTATGCATACATTTTAAAATTGTAAAACATTTTTGGTAAAGGCTATGTTTAGTAGGGCTTAATATTCTGTTTCATTAAATGTATTTCAACATTACCTCAAGAGCTGCTTCATTGCATTGGGTGCTTTTGCATGAAGTGGCATAAGAATCTGCATTCAGCCATTCCTCCAGTATCTAATTTGCTTTGCGCTGGAATTATAATCTTGTCTTCGTTCATTTTGTCATTTTCTCATCCTTTTAAGATTTTAGATGTCTTTTCATAAAGCATTTCTTCACTGAAATCATCTTGTTTATTAGATTACTTGATTATTTTTATGCTTACCCCTTAACAATATAAGCTTCAGAATTGCTGTTTTGTTCACTGCTCTATCCCTAATTTCCAGAACAGGCACTCCATCAATGTTGGTTGAATGAATACATCATATTTAACTTCTTCAGTTGCCTCACTTGTAAAACAGGGATGGTACTACCTATGTCATTGACTCTTAGAGAGAACAGTAGTGCTGTATCATGACGTGGATGCTAGAGGGCATGTGAGATACTGTGACTAGCTAAGGGTCTGGGTGCTACATACCAGCTTCCACAGCAACACTAATTCAAATCTGTGTTTCAGCAAAACTGCAAACTCTAACCTGAAGTTGAACATTGGCATTGCACTTATATAGTTAAAACTGCAAGTGTGAAATCCCAAAGTGTTTTTTCCACTCCATACGAAGACAATGAGTCCTGTAAAGAACTTTATATGCTGGGAAATAGGGGTGAAATTGATTATGAAACACCTCATTTCTAAAATCAGGGAATTTCAGAATTTGGGCTTGATAGAGTGGGCACCGGAAATAATTTTAAATTTCTGAGCAGGGAGGCAGTGTTATAAAAATGGTGTTTGCACGAAGGCTGCCTCCATGTCCTACCTGTCGTCTGCTGCACGTGGTGGGGTGTCTCTCCAGGACCTTGCTTCAGGCGTGTAAGCTCGCCCATCCTGTAAACCACTGATGTCTCAAAAAAATGGTGTCTGTGTGTGAGTGTGTTTTTCATTGATAAAGGAGAACCAACAGTTCCATGCTATTGATTTTGGTGGTGCTGTTGGTCAGGTAAATGGGAAGAGTAGGTAGGTTCTTTGTGGGGCTTTCAGTATTGGGAAAAGCTTCCCAGCAGCAGTGTTTTGTGGTGGAGGAGCGGTGTGGAAGAGAGTAGGGATGAGGGACTTTTTTGTAGCTGTGTTTGTTTGCAAATTTAGAATATTTTGCTATGTTCCATGATAGGTAAAATGCCAATAATATAAAGGTACTATGTGTTCTAAGTCTCCTCCCTTTCACACATATTCCTTGAGGCTACCTCAGCTTGGGTAGCTCTTTGCTTTTCACTCAATAATTACCTTTCTCAGTATGCTGCAGTGAGCTTGGAAAGTACTGATGTCTCATTCAGTGATTCATCCTATTTACTGCCTAATTTAGAAGGACAGTGAAAACACTCATAATTACTTTGTGATTTTCCACATTGACAGCTTAGCTAAGATATGGCAAGTCCCAAAGTAATTCAAGTATTTTCAAATTCTCTGCAGCCTGGCAGAGTGCGTGTCTAGAAAGAGAGAACTTTACAGGGATCCAGTCTTAACACTAGACTCTCCAGCAGTCTTTGCCATCATTCCTCTGCCAAGCTAAGAGCTGTAAGGAGACTTCCTTAATCTTCTGCCTCCACCTGAATTGGCTTGTCAGGAAGATGGCTGCCTTAAGTCTAAGGTCTAGAGTTTACACAAAGGTATGCTTTGGGAACATCCCTAAAAGAACTCCTGCCTCCAAATCCCTCCCCCACTACCTTGCCACACTGCCTAAACATTCCAACTGTATGAATTAATTCCTGTATGACATTACCAAGAACATATGCTAAAATTATTTATAACAAGGAGAAAGATAACTGTTTAATTCTGGAAGGCATCCTTTTTTGTCCATGTAAAAAATCTATCTTCATCATGATTCCTTCCATAGCCTAAAGAAATTACAATTTAACTTTAAAAATTCCTTCTTTTAGATTCATGCTTTTTGCATCTACATGACTCCTGGTTTGAAATACAAACTCTGTTTAAGCTAGGAGTTAAGCCATTTGAAGCCATAGGTATCTTGGGATGCATTAGTGTGGCAGAGTGGACAAAACCCAGGCTTAAGTCCCGCATATCTGGGTTTGAATCCCTGCTATACCAGTTAGTAACTGTGTGGCTTTGGGAAAGACCCTTTAACTCTTTGTGTTTCAGTTTCCTGAGGATGGTGTTACTTAATTCTTAGGGTTTGATTAGGAGAGGGAAAGAGAAGAGAGGACCAGTTTATGTGGGTAATGTAGAGCTATTGTGTGGCCAGCTTTAGAGTCTCCAGAATTTCTCTGTAAGAGGTTGATAATGGGGTGAAAAGAGCAAAAGTGGTGGGCACAGGCTAGGGGGCTTGCTTGTTCTGTTTTAATGTGGCATCATACTGTTTTTACTCATATATCTACTGGGGGTAGCTAATGCTGATGAGGAGAGGGGCTAAAGCCCTCCAAGCCTCCTGCTGTCACTGGATCTCAAGAACAGACCAATATCAAAAGAGGTCTTGAATACAAATTTGCTGACTTCACACTATTGCAGAGGTCTCTACCTAGGATGCTGCTGCTGCTAATAATAATAGTAATAGTACTACTACTACTAATAGCAACAACAATAACAACAAAACCAACTGATATACAGCTAACATTTATATAATGATTATTGATGTGCAAGGTATAGGTTTAAGCACTTTAATTCGATTTCATCCTCCCAAAACCCCTAAGAGGTAAACACAATTGTTATCTACATTCTATAGATGAGGAATGTCATCTGTTAGATGACAGATATATGACAAAGGTAGGAAAACTCTTATTTTTTAGGTCATTTGTAGGCAGGACTCTGATCTCTCTCCTTGCTTCTAACCTCAGTAATTTCCCTTCCAGGGACAGAGAGAGCATGGTCCAATATAATAGGCACTGTATTTTAAATCTGGCTGAGTCACTGAGTCTGGAGGTTCCAATCCTGATAAGCAATTTGGTGAGGCGGTAGCAGATTTTGTCTTTGGGGATCAAGCCCACGCTGTCCCAAAGATGTCCACTCCCCCCAAACACCCCATAATTGTTAGTTTTATGTGTTAATTTGGCTATACTACGGTGCCCAGTTGTTTGTCAAACACTAAACACTGTTTTTGTAGATGTGATTAATATTTACAATTGGTTGAGTTTTTCACAATTTTATTTTATTTATTTTTTTTTTTAAACATCTTTATTGGGGTATAATTGCTTTACAATTGTGTGTTAGTTTCTGCTTTATAACAAAGTGAATCAGTTATACATATACATATGTTCCCATATGTCTTCCCTCTTGCGTCTCCCTCCCTCCCACTCTCCCTATCCCACCCCTCCAGGCTGTCACAAAGCACCGAGCTAATATCCCTGTGCCTTGCGGCTGCTTCCCCCTAGCTATCTACCTTACTACGTTTGTTAGTGTGTATATGTCCATGACTCTCTCTCGCCCTGTCAAAGCTCACCCTTCCCCCTCCCCATATCCTCAAGTCCGTTCTCCAGTAGGTCTGCGTCTTTATTCCTGTCTTACCCCTAGGTTCTTCATGACATTTTTTTTCCCCTTAAATTCCATATATATGCGTTAGCATACGGTATTTGTCTTTTTCTTTCTGACTTACTTCACTCTGTATGACAGACTCTAGGTCTATCCATCTCATTACAAATAGCTCAATTTCATTTCTTTTTAAGGCTGAGTAATATTCCATTGTATATATGTGCCACATCTTCTTTATCCATTCATCTGATGATGGGCGCTTAGGTTGTTTCCATCTCCGGGCTATTGTAAATAGAGCTGCAATGAACATTTTGGTACATGACTCTTTTTGAATTATGGTTTTCTCAGGGTATATGCCCAGTAGTGGGATTGCTGGGTCATATGGTAATTCTATTTGTAGTTTTTTAAGGAACCTCCATACTGTTCTCCATAGTGGCTGAACCAATTCACATTCCCACCAGCAGTGCAAGAGTGTTCCCTTTTCTCCACACCCTCTCCAGCATTTATTGTTTCTAGATTTTTTGATGATGGCCATTCTGACTGGTGTGAGATGATATCTCATTGTAGTTTTGATTTGCATTTCTCTAATGATTAATGATGTTGAGCATTCTTTCATGTGTTTGTTGGCATTCCGTATATCTTCTTTGGAGAAATGTCTATTTAGGTCTTCTGCCCATTTTTGGATTGGGTTGTTTGTTTTTTTGTTATTGAGCTGCATGAGCTGCTTGTAAATTTTGGAGATTAATCCTTTGTCAGTTGCTTCATTTGCAAATATTTTCTCCCATTGTGAGGGTTGTCTTTTGGTCTTTATTATGGTTTCCTTTGCTGTGCAAAAGCTTTGAAGTTTCATTAGGTCCCATTTGTTTATTTTTGTTTTTATTTCCATTACTCTAGGAGGTGGGTCAGAAAGGATCTTGCTGTGATTTATGTCATAGAGTGTTCTGCCTATGTTTTCCTCTAAGAGTTTGATAGTTTCTGGCCTTACATTTAGGTCTTTAATCCATTTTGAGCTTATTTTTGTGTATGGTGTTAGGGAGTGATCTAATCTCATACTTTTACATGTACCTGTCCAGTTTTCCCAGCACCATTTATTGAAGAGGCTGTCCTTTCTCCACTGTACATTCCTGCCACCTTTATCAAAGATAAGGTGTCCATATGTGCGTGGGTTTATCGCTGGGCTTTCTATCCTGTTCCATTGATCTATCTTTCTGTTTTTGTGCCAGTACCATACTGTCTTGATTACTGTAGCTTTGTAGTATAGTCTGAAGTCAGGGAGCCTGATTCCTCCAGCTCCTTTTCTCGTTCTCAAGATTGCTTTGGCTATTCGGGGTCTTTTGTGTTTCCATACAAATGGTGAAATTTTTTGTTCTAGTTCTGTGAAAAATGCCAGTGGTAGTTTGATAGGGATTGCATTGAATCTGTAGATTGCTTTGGGTAGTAGAGTCATTTTCACAATGTTGATTCTTCCCATCCAAGAACATGGTATATCTCTCCATCTATTTGTATCATCTTTAATTTCTTTTATCAGTGTCTTATAATTTTCTGCATACAGGTCTTTCGTCTCCTTAGGTAGGTTTATTCCTAGATATTTTATTCTTTTTGTTGCAATGGTAAATGGAAGTGTTTTCTTGATTTCACTTTCAGATTTTTCATCATTAGTATATAGGAATGCCAGAGATTTCTGTGCATTAACTTTGTATCCTGCTACTTTACCAAATTCATTGATTAGCTCTAGTAGTTTTCTGGTAGCATCTTTAGGATTCTCTATGTATAGTATCATGTCATCTGCAAACAGTGACAGCTTTACTTCTTCTTTTCCGATTTGGATTCCTTTTATTTCCTTTTCTTCTCTGATTGCTGTGGCTAAAACTTCCAAAACTATGTTGAATAAGAGTGGTGAGAGTGGGCAACCTTGTCTTGTTCCTGATCTTAGTGGAAATGCTTTCAGTTTTTCACCATTGAGGATGATGTTTGCTGTGGGCTTGTCATATATGGCCTTTATTATGTTGAGGAAAGTTCCCTCTATGCCTATTTTCTGCAGTGTTTTTAGCATAAATGGGTGTTGAACTTTGTCGAAAGCTTTCTCTGCATCTATTGAGATGATCATATGGTTTTTCTCCTTCAATTTGTTAATATGGTTTATCACATTGATAGATTTGCGTATATTGAAGAATCCTTGCATTCCTGGAATTAACCCCACTTGATCATGGTGTATGATCCTTTTAATGTGCTGTTGGATTCTGTTTGCTAGTATTTTGTTGAGGATTTTTGCATCTATGTTCATCAGTGATATTGGCCTGTAGTTTTCTTTCTTTGTGACATCCTTGTCTGGTTTTGGTATCAAGGTGATGGTGGCCTCGTAGAAGGAATTTGGGAGTGTTCCTCCCTCTGCTATATTTTGGAAGAGTTTGAGAAGGATAGGTGTTAGCTCTTCTCTAAACGTTTGATAGAATTCACCTGTGAAGCCATCTGGTCCTGGGCTTTTGTTTGTTGGAAGATTTTTAATGACAGTTTCAATTTCAGTGCTTGTGATTGGTCTGTTAATATTTTCTATTTCTTCCTGATTCAGTCTTGGCAGGTTGTGCATTTCTAAGAATTTGTCCATGAGTTTTTCACAATTTTAAAATTTACTTTTATTTTTTATTGAAGTATAATTGACATATAGCATTCTATTAGCTGCAGGTGTACAACACAGTTCAATATTTGTGTACATTGCAAAATGCTGACCATAATAAGTCTAGTTAACATTTGTCAGCATACATAGTTAGTTTTTTTTTCTTTTTTATGATGAGGGCTTTTAAGACCTACTCTTAGCAACTTTCAAATATGCAATACAGTATTTTTAACAATAGTCACTATGCTTTTGACCCCCCGTTCACTTGTTTTGTCCATCTCCCCCTGCCACCTGACAACCACCAATCTGTTCTCTGTATCTATGAGCTTAAGTTTTGTTGTTGGTTGGCTGGTTTTGTTTTTAGATTCCACATATAAGTGAGAACATATGGTAGTTGTCTTTCTCTTTCTGACTTACTTCTCTTCGTATGATAATCTCTAGGTCCATCCATGTTGCTGCAACTGGCATTATTTCATTCTTTTTAATGGCCGAGTAATATTCCATTGTGTATATGTACCACATCATTTTTATCCATTCATCTGTTGATGGACACTTAGCTCTCACTTGCAGTATTTGGTTTCACATTCTATGGTCTAGCACAAGCAGTCCCAACATATTTGCCATGAAGGATTCTATAGAATGTAGTCATCCTAGCCACCTGGAGATGATTGGTAGACCCATGCCATCTAATGGTTTTGCCACAGCCTCACTTACAGCTTCAAAAACATTATCTTCAGTTGGGTTTGAGTAAGGGTCTGAAAAAAAGGAAAAAGGAGAAAGTAGATTCAATCTAGTGCTCAATGTGTGCCCATCTCACACACCTCCCAAGGCTTAGCATTGTGAAGTTCTATCAGACTTATCAGCTGAGGTGTCAGCAGTAGTAGCAGCAAAACATGTCATAATTCCAGTAAGGTATAATATGCACATAGTGCCAGAAAAGAATCCTGGCAGATTTCAGCTGAGTTTCTGTTATTTCAATGAGAAGTAGTAAAGTTACACTAAGCTTCCTTATGCTCCGTAGCCCATCATCCCACACCCACTCTTGAGATTGCTCCTCCTACCTAACAGACATTGTTCAAGTATTTGATACATTTCTGAGTATGGAAATCCCTTTGCCTCTGCCTCTCTGACCCAAACACCTCCCATCTTCTTTCTCTGATATTTTTCTGTCGGTACTCCCAGGGTCAGATAAAAGCACAAAGTTTAAGGTCAATTTTCTGCTTGCTGAACATAAAAGCACTCAAAATCACAAAGATGAGAAAGTGATAAAAGCATTTGATTCCCGTGTGTAGGGACACCATCTTCCTCCACGTTAACTCTACTTGCAAACGAATTCTAGCAATGAACTCTAGTTGCAAATGAGATTGCATATGGGACAGAAGGATGGATAAACGAATAGATGAATGGATGAATAGATAGATGGACATATATAGATTTATATCCGTCTATAAATAAATTTATATATGTAGAAGATGGGGTATATGTATAGGTATGCAGAAAAGCATAAAAGTATATAAACACTCTGGTTTCTAAGTCTATTTAAAACTTAGAGGATGATTAGAAATAGCTGAATTATAGGGATCCTAAAGAAGAAGAGAAAAAGAAAGGGACTTAGAATATATTTGAAGAGATTATTGTTTAAAACTTCCCTAATATGGGAAAGGAAATAGTTAAACAAGTCCAGGAAGCACAGAGAGTCCCATACAGGATAAATCCAAGGAGAAACATGCCAAGACACATATTAATCAAACTATCAAAAATTAAATACAAAGAAAAAAATATTAAAACCAGCAAGGGAAAAGCAACAAATAATATAAAAGAGAATCCCCATAAGGTTAACAACTGATCTTTCAGCAGAAACTCTGAAAGCCAGAGGGAGTGGCAAGACATATTTAAAGTGATGAAAGGGAAAACCCTACAACCAAGATTACTCTACCCAGCAAGGATCTCATTCAGATTCAATGGAGAAATTAAAAACTTTACAGACAAGCAAAAGCTAAGAGAATTCAGCACCACCAAACCAGCTTTACAACAAATGCTAAAGCATGTGTTGTAAAGGAACTTCTCTAGGTAGGAAACACAAGAGAAGGAAAAGACCTACAATAACAAACACAAAACAATTAAGAAAATGGTGATAGGAACATACATATCGATAATTACCTTAAATGTAAATGGATTAAATGCTCCCACCAAAAGACATAGACTGGCTGAATGGAACCAAAAACAAGACCCATATATATGCTGTCTACAGGAGACGCACTTCAGACCTAGGGACACATACAGACTGAAAGTGAGGGGATGGAAAAATATATTCCATGTAAATGGAAATCAAAAGAAAGCTGGAGTAGCAATTCTCATATCAGACAAAATAGACTTTAAAATAAACATTATTATAAGAAACAAAGAAGGACACTACATAATGATCAAGGGATCAATCCAAGAAAAAGGTATAACAATTGTAAATATTTATGCACCCAACATAGGAGCACCTTAATACATAAGGCAAATGCTAACGGCCATAAAAGGGGAAATTGACAGTAACAAAATAATAGTAGGGAACTTTAACACCCCACTTTCACCAGTGGACAGATCATCCAAAATGAAAATAAATAAGGCAACACAAGCTTTAAATGATACATTAAACAAGATGGACTTAATTGATATTTATAGGACATTCCATCCGAAAACAACAGAATACACTTTCTTCTCAAATGCTCATGGGACATTCTCCAGGATAGATCATATCTTGGGTCACAAATAAAGCCTTGGTAAATTTAAGAAAATTGAAATCATATCAAGTATCTTTGCAGACCACAACACTATGATACTAGATATCAATTACAGGAAAAAAACTGTAAAAAATACAAACACATGGAGGCTAAACAATATGCTACTAAATAACCAGGAGATGACTCAAGAAATCAAAGAGAAAATAAAAAAATACCTAGAAAAAAATGACAATGAACATACGACGACCCAAAATCTATGGGATGCAGCAAAATCAGTTCTAAGAGGGAAGTTTATAGCAACACAATCTTACCTCAAGAGACAAGAAACACCCCAAATAAACAACCTAACCTTACACCTAAAGTAATTAGAGAAAGAAGAACAAAAACCCCCACAAATTTAGCAGAAGGAAAGAAATCATAAATATCAGATCAGAAATAAATGAAAAAGAAATGAAGGAAACGATAGCAGACATCAAAAACTAAAAGCTAGTTCTTTGAGAAGATAAACAAAATTGATAAACCATTAGCCAGACTCATCAAGAAAAAAGGGTGAAGACTCAAATCAATAGAATTAGAAATGAAAAAGGAGAAGTAACAACTGACCTTGCAGATACACAAAGGGGTGAGAGATTACTACAAGCAACTATATGCCAATAAAATGGACAACCTGGAAAAAATGGACAAATTTTTGAAAAGCACAACCTTCTGAGACTGAACCAGGAAGAAATAGAAAATATAAACAGACCAATCACAAGCACTGAAATTTGAGACTGTGATTAAAAATCTTCCAACTGGGCTTCCCTGTGGTGCAGTGGTTGAGAATCTGCCTGCTAATGCAGGAGACACGGGTTCAAGCCCTGGTCTGGGAAGATCCCACATGCCGTGGAACAACTAGGCCCATGAACCACAACTACTGAGCCTGTGCATCTGGAGCCTGTGCTCCGCAACAAGAGAGGCCGCGATAGTGAGAGGCCCATGCACCACGATGAAGAGTGGCTCCCGCTTGCCACAAGTAGAGAAAGCCCTCACACAGAAATGAAGACCCAACACAGCAAAAATAAATAAACTCCTACCCCCAAAATCTTCTTAAAAAAAAAAAAATCTTCCAACAAACAAAAGCCCAGGACCAGATGGCTTCACAGGTGAATTCTTTCAAACATTTAGAGAAGAGCTAACACCTATCCTTCTCAAACTCTTCCAAAATATAGCAGAGGGAGGAACACTCCCAAACTCATTCTATGAGGCCACCATAACCCTGATACCAAAACCAAAGATGTCACAAAGAAAGAAAACTATGGGCCAATATCACTGATAAACATAGATGCAAAAATCCTCAACAAAATACTAGCAAACAGAATCCAAAGCATATTAAAAGGATCACCCACCACGATCAAGTGGGGTTTATCCCAGGAATGCAAGGATTCTTCAATATATGCAAATCAATCATATGGTGCAGCATATTAACAAACTGAAGAATAAAAACCATATGATCATCTCAATAGATGCAGAAAAAGCTTTCAACAAAATTCAACAGCATTTATGATAAGAACCCTCCAGAAAGTGGGCATAGAGGGAACTTACCTCAACATAATAAAGGCCATATATGAAAAACCCACAGCCAACATTGTCCTCCATGGTGAAAAACTGAAACCATTTCCACTAAAATCAGGAACAAGACAAGGTTGGCCACTCTCACCACTATTATTCAACATAGTTTTGGAAGTTTTTGTCACAGCAATCAGAGAAAAAAAAGAAATAAAACCCAACTCAGAAAAGAAGAAGTAAAGCTGTCACTGTTTGCAAATGGCATGAGACTATATATAGAGAATCCTAAAGACTCTACCAGAAAACTTCTAGACCTAATCAATGAATTTGGTAAAATAGCAGGATACAAAATTAATGCACAGATCACGTGCATTCCTACACACTAATGATGAAAAATCAGAAAGAGAAATTAAGGAAACACTCCCATTTACCACTGCAACAAAAGGAATAAAATACCTAGGGATAAACCTATGTAAGGAGACAAAAGACCTGCATGCAGAAAACTATAAGAAACTGATGAAAGAAATTAAAGATGATACAAACAGATGGAGAGATATACCATGTTGTTGGATTGGAAGAATCATCATTGTGAAAATGACTATACTATGCAAAGCAATCTACAGATTCAGTGCAATCCCTATCAAATTACCAATGGCATTTTTTACAGAGCTAGAACAAAAAATCTTAAAATTTGTATGGAGAGAAAAAAGACCCTGAATAGCCAAAGCAATCTTGAGAAAGAAAAATGGAGATGGAGTAATCAGACTCCCTGGCTTCAGACTATACTACAAAGCTACAGTAATCAAGACAATATGGTACTGGCACAAAAACAGACATATAGATCAATGGAACAGGATAGAAAGCCCAGACATAAACCCACGCACCTATGGTCAACTAATCTATGAAAAAGGAGGCAAGGCTATACAATGGAGAAAACACAGTCTCTTCAATAAGTGGTGCTGGGAAAACTGGACAGCTACATGTAAAAGAATGAAATTAGAACACTCCCTAACACCACACACAAAAATAAACTCAAAATGGATTAGAGACCTAAATGTAAGACTGGACACTATAAAACTCTTAGAGGAAACATAGGAAGAACACTCTATGACATAAATCACGGCAAGATCCTTTTGGACCCACCTCCTAGAGAAATGGAAATAAAAACAAAAATAAACAAATGGGACCTAATGAAACTTAAAAGCTTTTGCACAGCAAAGGAAACCATAAAGAAGATGAAAAGACAACCCTCAGAATGGGTGAAATTATTTGCAAATGAAGCAACGGACAAAGGATTAATCTCCAAAATTTACAAGCAGCTCAGGCAGCTCAATATCAAAATAACAAACAACCCATCCAAAAATGGGCAGAAGACCTAAATAGACATTTCTCCAAAGAAGACATGCAGATTGCCAATAAACACATGAAAGAATGCTCAACATCACTAATCATTAGAGAAATGCAAATCAAACTACAATGAGGTATTACCTCCCACCAGTCAGAATGGCCATCATCAAAAAATCTAGAAACAATAAATCCTGGAGCGGGTGTGGAGAAATGGGAACCCTCTTGCACTGTTGGTGGGAATGTAAATTGATACAGCCACTATGGAGAACAGTATGGAGGTTCCTTACAAAACTAAAAATAGAACTACCAATCTACCCAGCAACCCCACCATTGGGCATATACCCTGAGAAAACCATAATTCAGAAACAGTCATGTACCACAGTCTTCATTGCAGCTCTATTTACAACAGTCAGGACATGGAAGCAACCTAAGTGTCCATCAACAGATAAATGGATAAAGATGTGGCACATATATACAATGGAATATTGATCAGCCATAAAAAGAAATGAAATTGATTTATTTGTAGTGAGGTGGATGGACCTAGATTCTGTCATACAGAGTGAGGTAAGTCTGAAAGGGAAAAATAATACCGTTTGCTAACACACATATATGGAATATAAAAAATTTTTTTCTGAAGAACGTAGTGGCAGGACAGGAATAAAGATGCCGATGTAGAGAATGGACTTGAGGACACAGAGTGGGGAAGGGTAAGCTAGGACGAAGTGAGAGAGTAGCATGGACTTATGTGTACTCCCAAATGTAAAATAGATAGCAGGTGGGAAGCAGCCGCATAACACAGGGAGATCAGCTCGGTGCTTTGTCACTACCTAGAGGGGTGGGATAGGGAGGGTTGGAGGGAGACCCAAGCGGGAGGAGATATGGGGATATATGTGTATGTAAAGCTGATTCACTTTGTTATAAAGCAGAAACTAACACACCATTGTAAAGTAATTATACTCCAATAAAGATGTTTTAAAAAAATGAAATAGCCTATTATCTGGAGAATTTCGTATCTGTTGAACAAAGGAGTAGAGAAGACATGGAGCTATAGATCTCTGGCGAAAGTCACAGTGAAATGGGGCTAATAGAAGACCACTTCAGCAATGGTGCAGCAAGGAGCTCCAGAAATCCACTCAATAAAATCAGTAAACATAGGCAAAAATATATATATAAAAAAATCAACTTTTGGGTAATTCCCAGGTGGTCCAGTGGTTAGGACCCCGTGCTTTCACTGCCGAGGGCGCACGGGTTCCATCCCTGGTCACGGAACTAAGATCCCGTGGCACTTCACCCCCACCCCCCTAAAAAATCAACTTTTTCAGAATTCTGGATTTAACCAAAGGCTTGCAACAATCCAAAAAGCAATTATTCAAGGAATATGACTGAACCTCCATGAGAATACTGAGCTGTATGGCATTTTAACTTGTTCTATTCTAATCCCCATCTCGTCACCTCCATAGTAGCCTTGAAAAATAACAGCCTGACAACAACCAGTAGTTGTGAAAATCTGTAGCCTAGAAGCCACTGGAGGGGGCAGACTGGGTTTGAGGTCCCCAAAAAGCCCCATTCCCAGAGAATTGTCACAATTTGACCTGTCTGGCAGTTCTTGGAAACACCCACTCACATGACTCATCATTATTTGCCCTGGCTTAGAGCTCACTACACACAAAAAAGCCTTTTTTTGTTTTAATAGACTTTTTTTTTAAGAGCATTTTTGGTTTTAGAGAAAAACAGAAGAAAGTACAGAGAGTTTCCATATACTACCCTTCCTTCCTCTCCCCCTGCCACAGTTTTCCCCTATTATTAATAGCTTGTATTATTGTGGTACACTTGTTACAGCTGAGGAACCAATATTGGCACATTATTATTAACTAAAATCCATAGTTTACAGGAAGTTCACTCTTTCAGTTGTATATTGCATAGGTATTTTGACAAATACGTATGCCATGTATCTACCGTTACAGTGTCATACAGAAGCATTTCACTGTCCTAAAACCCCCCTATCCTCCATGTATTCATCCCCCATTTCCCTCCTTCTGAACCAGTGGCAATCACTGATCTTTCTTACTGTCTCTATAGTTTTGCCTTTTCCTGAATGTCGTATTCATGGAATCATACAATATGTAGCCTTTTCAGACTGGCTTTACTTAGCAATATGCATCATAGCTCATGTATTTTTATTGCTGAATAATATTACATTGTATACATGTACTAATTTGTTTATCCCATTTACCTATTAAAAGACATCTTGGTGGCTTCCAAGTTTTGGTAATTATGAATAAAGCTGCTGTAAACATTCACGTGCAGGTTTTTGTGTGGACATAACTTTTCAACTCATTTTAATAACAAGGAGTGTAGTTGCTGGATTGTATGGTGAGACTATGTTTAGAACTGTCAGACTGTCTTCCAAAGCATCTGTTCCATTTTACATTCCTACCAGCAACTGGTGCTGTCAGCGTTTTGGGTTTTAATCATTCTAATAGTTGTGCAGTGGCATCTTGTTGTTTTAATGACATATGATGTGGAATGTGTCTTCATATGCTTATTTGCCATGTATATGCCTTCTTTGATGAGGTTTCTATTCATATATTTGGCCCATTTTATAATTTGGTTGTTTTCTTACTGTTGAATTTTAAGAGTTCTTTGCATGTTTTGAATACAAGTCCTTTATCTAATATGTGTTTTGAAAATATTTCCTTCTAGTCTGTGGCTTATCTTTACATTCTCAACGGTGCCTTTTGCAGAGCAGAATTTTTAATTTTAATGAAATCCAACTTATCAGCTTTTTCCTTCTTAGACCATACTTTTGCTGTTACATCTAAAAAGTTATCATCGGGGCATCAGACAGATTCAGGTTAGGATCCAACTACCCACTCATTTGCTATGCTTTATGACTTTGGGCAAGTCTCCAGAAACCTTCGTTTCCACAAATGTAAAGTGAGATGATACTTGTTCAAGCCAAGATGAAATAAAATGATAAAAAGCCCTAAAAGAGCAAAAAGTAAAATTAGGAAAGAAATAAAAGTCATCGCCAAAGCAAAGTTTACCTATGTTATCTTCTAGAAGTTTTATAGTTTGTGTTTGACATTTATGTCTATGCTGCATTTCCAATTAATTTTTGTAACAGGTATAATGTCTTGGTACAGATTCATTGTTTTGCATGCGGTTGTCCAGTTATTCTAGCACCATTTGTTGAAAAGATTATTTGTTATCCATTTAATTGCCTTTGCAGCTTTGTCAAACATTAGTTGACTATATTTGTGTGGGTCTGTTTTGGGGTTCTCTATTCTATTCCATTAATCTATTTGTTTATTCTTTCACGAATAGCACACCGTGTTGATCAGTATAGCTTTAAAGTAAGTATTGAAGTTGGGGAGCTATGAAAAACCACAGTTAACAAATTTATTGGTAAAAGACTGAATGTTTTCCCTCTAAGATCAGGAAAAAGAATGTCTGTTCTCACTACTTCTATTCAAAATTGTATTGGAGGTTCTAGACAGGGTAATTAGACAAGAAATAAAGAAGAAATCCAGATTGAAAGAAGTAAAACTATATATATTCACAGATGACATGATCTTGTATATAGAAAATTCTAAGAAATCCATACAAACTATTATAGCTAATAAATGAGTTTAGTAAGGTTGCAGAGTACTACTAGTTCAGTATACAAAAATAAATTGTATTTCTATATACTAGCAATTAATGGCCCGAAAAATTTAGAAAAAATCCTTTAATAATAACATCAAAAAGAATTAAAAAACTAAGGAATGGATTTAAAGTGTAAGACATATACTGAAAAATGACAAAACTGTTGAAAAAATTAAAGATGTCCTAAATAAATGGAAAGACATCTCATTTTTACAGATCAGAAGGTAATAATATTAAGATGGCAATACTCCCCAAACTTATATATAGATTCATTTCAGTCTGTAATCAAAAAAAACTCAGCTGGTATTTTTTTAGAAATTGAAAAGCTGATTCTAAAATTCATATGGAAATACAAGTGACCCAGAATAGCCTAAACAATCTTGGGAAAGAAGGAAACATTTGGAGGAATCACATTTCCCAATTTCAAAACTTACACAAAGCTACAGTTATCAAGACAGTGCTGTCTTGGCATAATAGACATATGGATCAATGAAACAAAACTGAGAGTCTAGAAATAAACTCTGATGGTCAATTTTCATCAAGAGTGCCAAGATAATTCGATGGGGAAAAAAATTAGTCTTTTCAACAAATGGTGCTGTGACTATTGGACATCAACATGCAAATTAATGAAGTTAGACCTTTACCTCACATAATATGCAAAAATTAACTACAATGGATTAAACACTTAAACGTTACAGCAAAAACTATAAAACACTCAGAAGAAGAAATAGGTGTAAATTCTCACGATCTTAAATTATTAAATGATTTTTAGATGACACCACAAGCGTAAGAACAAAAGATAAAAACAGATAAATTGGATTTCTTCCAAATTAAAAACTTCTGTGTTTCAGAGGACACCATCAAGAAAGTTAAAAGACAATCCACAGAATCAGAGAAAATATTTGCAAATCATACATCTGATAAGAGACTAACATCCAGAACATATAAAGAACTTTTACAACTCAACAATATGAGAAAACCCAATTAAAAATTGGGCAAATGACTTGAATGGACATTTATCTTAAGAAGATATGCAAGTTGCAAATAAGCACATGAAAAGATGCTCAACATCATTAGTCATTAGGGAAATTCAATCAAAACCACAGCAAAATACCACTTTACCTCCACTAGTATGGCTAAAATAAAAAAGGCAGACAAAAGAAGTGTTGGTGAGGATGTAGAGAAATTGAAGCCCTCAGACATTTCTGGATTGTAAGATGGTACAGCCACTTTGGAAAACAGTTTAACAGTCCCTCAAAATGTTAAACATGGACATACCATGATTCAGGCTTAACACTCCTAAGTATATATGCCAGAGGATTGAAAATATATGTCCACACAAAAACTTCCACATGAACATTCTTGTCAGCATTATTCATAATAGCTGGAGTAGAAACAACTCAAATGCCCATCAATTGATGAATGGATAAATAAAATGTGGTATATACTACAATGGAACTTTATTCAGGAAAAAAAAAGGAATGAACAACACAGATGAACCTTGAAAGCATAATCCTTATTTGAAGACAGTCACAAAAAGCTAAATATTGCATGATTTGACTTGTATGAATATCCATAATCTATAGAAAAAGAAAATGGATTAATTGTTGCCAGGGGCTGGGGTCAGTGAAATGGAGATTAACTGCTGCTAATGGGCATGGGGTTTCTCTTTGTGGTGAAATCAGTTGTAGTGTGTTTTGCACAAATCTGAATATACTAAAAACCACTGAATTGAACACTTAAAAATGGTGGCTTCTATAGTATACAAATTATATCTCAATAAACCATTCTTTTTTTTAAATGGGGCTAATAGCTCCTGCTTCATAGTGGTGTTGGGAGCATTAACTGAAGACGTTTGGAAACTTGCAAAATTAGGCACCCAAATATTTGGTGAAACTGAAGATAAATTTCACCTGCTTCCTAACTTTGCCCAGAATTGGACAAAATATACTACCTAGGTAAATGTAACAGAGCTCCAGGGTCAGAAGAAAGCTTAATCACCTGCTTCTTTTGCACCCACACATTGAATGGAGTTCTGGCCTCTTCACTGGGGGAGCTGGGACAAGGTGGACTCTGCACTGTGCTTTCCCTTTCTGGACCAAGTAACTATTTCTCCCCACCCACCTGGGCAGAATCCCATACACATACACTCCTTCACTAGCAAGCATGCCTCCTTCCTCCCAGAGAAAGATTTGAGGTACAGATGTCTCACTTTGGACTTGAGAAAAAGTGCTGAGCTGAAAGAAATGTTTCAAAAGAAAAGAATCCGTAACATCAGCCACAACTGATTCTGTCCTGCCAGTGTTTTCTTTGGGTATTCTGACAAGTCAGGGCTTAATGGATAAGGGGGCCAATTAACCCTGAGCCCTCCATAAACAGATTAAGTTTCAGACATATTCAGGACTCAAGGGTAGGAGACCATGATTTCCTGAAAATTCCAAAGAACACTGAGGTGCTAAATTCAGAATCTGGTCTGGTGACCAAGGTCTGTTTTCAGGCCTGTTAGGTATTTGTGCCTACCCCAGCTAGGCTGGGGAAATGACTGGCCTGTAAGCCCATATTTACATTCCCATTTTAACTCCCAACATATATAACAATTCCATGAACTGCCTTACTCAAGAACACAACTGTCACATTCTATTGTAACCTGAATCACGATTTTGAAATAATGGGGCACAAGAATTCATCTTACTTTATATACAAAGTATATCTTGTATTGCGTTTATTCCAATGGAAAATGAGATGTGAACATTGAAATAGTCCATGTTAGGAAGGATGCGTCCCTCACAAAAAAAATAGTGTGACTGTCCTATGTTTGTATCCATCAAGGACCTACTATGTGCCAGGCTCCAATAATATGGAAATGGATAAAACACAGTTGAAACTCTCAAAATGAGCTCCATCTTTTGGCAACAAAGACAGTTACACTAGAGTGTGTTAAAGGAAAGCAAATAATGCTGTGAGCACAGAGAGGGAGATCCTACCTGAGTCTGGGGTATTATGGGGGCATTGAGATGAAGAGAAATGCCTGAGCCCATTCCTAAAGATACAGTAAAGAAGATAGATGGACAAAAGGATGCTAAGGAATAGCTCCTCAGGCAGTAGAATAAAATTTGTATATTTATAGACATGTAAGATGTTTAGCTTAGCTGGAACCAATTTAAGGGGGTGGTAAAAATGAGTTAATCTACAATGGATAGGGGATAAAGAGATAGGGATTTACATTTGGCAAATATATGAAGCCACCCTAAATCAGTACCATTCCACTGATAATTACCATAAGACAAGTCAAGGAACAGTTGGGCAGGGGAAATGCCTTACTGGGCTTCCTCAGAGGGGCCCTTTGGTGAGGGCTGATTGCTAGCAGTGCTGCCTTAAGAGAGAACTTCATTGGCGCCTCCAGCCTCACCCTGGGGGATTAGGGTTGAGTTCCTGGCCATAGCTAAAGGGAACAAATGAAATCCCTTCCACCCACTCTCTCCCAATCCCCAAAACATTCAAGATTTTCTTTAACAACAACAAATGATTTATTTGCAACACAGCCCAGTCCCCATCATTTCAATACAGAACAAGAGTAGGAAAGAGTCACACTGCAAGCATCATTTAGTTCAAGGCAGAGTTCCATGCCTCGCAATACAGCAAGCCCGTCTCCCCCAGAGACCCATGCCCGGAGCCCAGCTGAACACACAAACAGGCAAGCTCAGAATGAAGTCGGCCCCAGGCCTCATCACATTTCACCCTTCCCCCACAGCCCTTTTAAGCTTCCTAACTGCAGCCTTCTACCCCCTCCACTTCTAACCAGGCCAAGTCCCAGCCTCCTAGCCACAAGGGAGCTTTCTTTGTGGGATCATTATCAGGGGTTTAAGGGTTACCTAAAATGAGAAAATACCCTGTGAAATCTATTGTTCCATAGAAAGTTTAAAACGACTCCCCCATACATAATCCTAATCAGCAATGACAGCTCTTCATCTCTTCACCGTAGACCGGCGATTTTGAAGTGACTGTCATCTCAGCTCCATACACACTTCCCTACTGGCCTTATTAAAGACTGCTCTCCTCACCCCAGGGTATAAAGGAAACCCAGGTATTTCCCCCAGGTTCAGAGCCTGAGAGGAAAAGCCCTGATGGCTTAGAAAAAGACTCCCTTCCTTCTGTTCCCCTCAAAAGATTTTTATGGAGATTATTGCCTAAAAGTTTTCTAGTCCATCTGAGAAACGGTTTTAGATTTAGAGGGAAATCCAAATACAGAAGCAGGCAGTCTTTCCGATATGGTACTAGTTTCTAGGATTCAGAAGGCAAGGAAGAGGAGTATAAAATCTCAAGTTGCTTTCTTCACCCCAAATCTTCTATATCCTCAGAAGATGGACTCTAGGACGATTCCACCTTTCCCAGGACTTGGCGGTACAATTCCTAAAGTTCTACCATCATGGACTGGTGACGTTTGACAAAGTCACAATAAAGAAAAGACAAGAAAATAGAGAGGGCCTCTCCAAAGGAAGATCTTAAACATTAAGGGCTCTGACTAATAGTCAAAACATACTGATGTTTGATATCAGAACTATTTTTATAAAGTAAAGTAGGGGAAGAGACTTAAGTAACAACACTGAAGGCAAGGAATAGAACCTATAGATTGGGTAGAGCATCACTTGCAGCTTTAACATTAATATTAGTTTATTTTAAACCCTTTTCTAATTTCTCAGGCAAACCTGAGCTAGCTGTACTTTTGCTATCACCTGCACGTGCAGGACTGGGCAATCATATCCTCATATTCCTTGTACAGGATACTCCCATTTGCTTCAATCAGAAGAATGCTAATGGGAACATACTTATAAGGGACACAGGAGGGCTGAGGGACGCTCTGGTCCACCAGCTCATTGACAAGGTTCTGGATGATGGCATGATTGGGAGAATTGAGACCATAGTGTAGTACCCGAGGGCAGACTCCCTTACAATAGTTTGGAGTATAGAGATGGGGAGCAATGATCCAGTGATCCCAGCCCAGCTGCTGGAAGCTGACTTGGAAAGGGTGGAGGGAACACTGGTTACTTTCAGGCCCATCACGCTCCCTGGAGCGGCCAGGAACCTCAGATGCGATACTGCCTGCTTGACGAGCCCTCCGCAAGAGAAGAGAAGGATCTATTTCCGTAAACTCTTCCAGGCCTCTTGGGAGAAGTTTGGCCTTCTGAACACTCTGAGTGTCATTGAAATAGAGTAACAAGAAAGCAGTGTCCAGGGATGAAGTGCCATGCCACCGGAGCTCAAGAACCTCACTACCTCTTGGCTGCTGACACAGGAAGCGGAGTCGTAGAACCCTGTGTCCCTTGTGATTCCAGAGATTTTGCCCAACATGTTGCGTGATATCCATCTCTGTCCAAGCTTCGGGCAGTAGGGAAGGCTTTGAGGAGCCACTTCCTGAAGAAGGAAAGTGATCGGTTGGGCTTTTCTGGACCCAGGGCTCCACATGGCAGGAGAGGTGGGAGTGAGCTAGGTGAAGTTGATGGCGGTAAACCACAGTGGCTCTGACTAGTTGGTATGCTACCCAGTTTGGTCTCAGAGGAAAGTCCAGGGTCTGTTTGTGCCAGGGGCCTGCATCAGTAAGAGGGAACAAGAGCAGAGCATTAGCTTCTTACCTCCTAGCCTGAGTCTCGCTCAAAAACCTGCTCAGTGCAAACTGACAAGCAGCCCTAAAATGAATTCAAGATCATAATAATAACTATCATCTATTGAGCACTTACTAATGTATTAGATGCTTTACATACATTAACTCTTGAATCCGCAAGAGCCTTATGAGATAGTTATTTTCCCCATTTTGTAGACAAGGAAATTGAAGCTCAGAGAAGCTATGCCAGAGGACGCACAGCCAGTGTGTTAGAATAAAGATTTGAGCCCAAGTATTTTTCCCTTAAGACAAATTGTGTCTAACTTTTAGATCACTCACAGCACCAGGCTGAGAAAAACACCTCAAATGCAGAATTGTGTATATATATTGTATGTATTATTAGCTGACTATTAAAGGTGACCAATAAGGAGGGTCATTGAGACATACATGAATAACAAATCATGCAGCTTTAGGGTGACAGTCCAATACTGGGGGCTATGGTCCGCCATCACTTCAAATCCGGGGCTGAGATGGCACAAAATAATTTTGTCTATCCACTCCTAGTGGGGGCAGGTATTTACCATTTCTGCCTTCTATTTGAATTTCTTCTTGAGCAGCTATTCCCTTCTTGGGCCGTTTCCCCCTTAACCCTCAGTCTCTCCCTTTTCCATTCCTTACTGGAAATGATTCTTCATTTACCCCATTCATTGTGAATACCATTTTCAACAAGGCCCTGTTCATGTAAATATTTCGTTAGCTAAGAAGTCTACTTAGAAGCTATATGCCTTAGTGATTAAGAGTTTTAATCTAAACTGTGATGCTGACACCCAGTGGCCAAAGTGTTGGAAAGCTGGGCCAGCAGTGCTCTGACCTTCTGCGCCCTCTCCTGGCAAATGTCAAGAGCAACAATTACAAAAACCACGCACAGCAAGAAAAAGCCTGTCATCTTCACACATCAGTAAACATTCCCATGGTAATTTACATATTATTCACCTAACCTTCCTTCTCCACTGAATCCAGGAGCCTGGAATTCTTCAGTAGGCCTGGGACGTTCAATATAGAAACTCTTTAATGTTTTGATGCATCAGGATTTTTTTTAATATTATGTATCTAAGTTTCAGGTGTAAAGCATCATAATTCAACATCTGTGTACACTACAGTGTTATCACAATCACAAGCCTAGTTACCATCATCTGTTATCACACAGTTGACTCCCTTCACCTATTTCACCCACTCACCCCCCACCCCCTTTCCCTGGTGGTAACCACTAATCTAATCTCTCTACCTGAGTTTGTTTTTATTTTTTGTTGTTCACTTGTTTTGTTTTTTTATATTCCACATATGAGTGAAATCACACATCAGGATTATTTTTAAGTTCATGTTCCAACTCATGCTTAATACACCCTCAAGTTTGGGGCACTTAGATATCATTCAGACAAGGCCCAAGCCAGGCTTGTATTTGCTTTCTCAAATTACTCCATACTCCCATCCTACAATAATCTTTCCAAGAGACCCACGCATACATCTGCCCCACCCTGCCTGAAAAGGAATCCAAACCCAGCCTCTAACAGGCTGTCTGGTGAGGAACTGCCCTTTCCTTTCAGACCCTGACATCACATATTTCCTGAAGCAGGGTGGGGTTGCTAAGGATCAGAGCCAAGAAGGGTCTGCTCAGAACTTTTCAGGGAAATGGCTGACTCACACATCCTGTGTGATTGAACCTGGAATAGCTCTCCAGGCAAGCTCGATTCAGCTGGGTCATCTCCTGATGGAAAGATCATGCCCAGCTCTCTTGTCATCCATTTCTGGATCCTTTCCAGAGTCCCTAGATGCCGGTATGTCCCACAGTCACACCAGGGTACTGGCCTAATTCTAGGCATCTTCCTTTCTAGCCTCATATCATCTGTACAGAATTGATTTGTGCAGCTCCCAGTTGCACTTGGGAATGAAACCCAGATCCCTTGTAATGACCTCTGAGTCTCATATCCCATTGCTCTCCACAGTCTCACTAGGTTCCAACCATCCTGATCTTCCTTCTGTTCTTCAAGTCGGACAAGCTTCTTTCCACCCTTTAGGTCTTTGCACATGTTGTTCCCTCTGCCTAGATCAGACTTCTCCTTCTCGCTCCCCTTCTCATGCAGAGCTTCTTATCTTACAGACCTCAGGTCAAATATCACCTCTTCAAAGATGCCTTCCCTGATGATCCCATGCAAAGGGAAGATCTCTTTGCTATTCTCTATCAAAACCACCTATTTCATTCTTTGATAGCATTTACCACAATTTACAACTATCTGTGTTTACTTACTTGTCTCACCCATGAGAACCATGCCTATCTTGATCATATTCCCGCCACCTAGTACAATGTCTAGCACTTAGCAGTTGCCAAATAAATATTTGTTGAGTAAATCTCCACCCACACCAAGTTATCTTCTTTTTCCTTAATCAGAATGCATTCCCCTCCTTGTATGCATTATCTCTTTACTCCTTACGCAAAAGTCCAGCTCAAATGCCACCTCCTCAGTGAGGCCTTCCAACTGTCTCACTGCTTCCCTCTCCTTGCACTAAGCAGCAACCTATTTCTTCTTTGGAGTCCCGGGAGCCCTACTGCTTATCCTTTTCAAAGCATTTGCCACACTGCACCACCATTGTGTGATTACTTATCTATCTATTCTACCATAGTGGGGGCTCCTGGAGGTCAGGGAAGTGGTTATTTGCCTCTTTATACCCAACCCAAACACAGTGCTTGGTGCTCAATTAAAATCTGTTAAGCAGTCAGCACAACAGGGTAATTAAAGGCACAGGCTCTGGAGCCTGAAACCCTGGGTTAGAAACCCAGCTCTGTTAATTACTAGCTGTGTTACATTGAGCCTCAGTTTCTTCACCTATAAAATGGGTATGTTCATGGTACCTACCCTGTATGATAGTGAGGAGGATTAATGAAAATAATGTTTGCAAAGTACTTTGCCCAATGCCTGGCACATGGTAAGCTCACACTAAAGGTTAGTTTAGGGAATTGGTAGTTGTTTTACTTGGAGGGAAGGAGGATAAATCGTGTCTGTTGTAATCGCCGAGACTAGCAAAGGCTTCAGATTGATCTCACCAGGTTCCCAAAATTTCCCTGAATGATGGCTTTCTGCATTTCACAGAGAGCCCCACACTGCAGGAGCCCACTGCTGCCCTGGAACAATGTCTAATGCAGATGTTTAAAGCAGAAGCAACCATAATGGGAACAAAGAAAACTCCAAAATACATTTGGTACCAAAAACCCGAAGTAGCAACCACAGTCTGAATAGAAAAACTGTTTGGTGTACAAGGATATCAGGGTACCACATTCAAACACAAGTAGTTACGGACAGACAGACTTGAACTCAAATCCTGTCTCTGCCACCCACTGTCCTTGTGACCTCTGCAAGTTATTTAACTTCTCTCTGTGTTTTACTTTTATCTTTAAAAATTAGGCTAAGTGCTCCAGGACAGCTAATGAGAGTAGCTGTCATTAAGGATTAAATACGATAGCAGATGCTCACGGAGCCAGGTATACAGACTCTCAGATGTGAGCCTGTTTCTGTCCTTTCTGAGGCCTTGTAAATTTCCCCACTTCAGCATCCTGTACCCTTTGCCTTCTAAGAATAAAACAACACAAACAACCCTGCACAGGAATGTATATGGCTATTTCTCAATTATAGCTTTCAGTGATATAACAAGCATTAAGACTTTCTTTGAAAGATAGGAGCTGACACATTGCTCAGTTGCCCTGGGGCCTGGGAGAGCTTCCTCAGGTAGGCCCCAAGGCAATCTGTTCTTAAACTGGGCCCCTGAAGGGAAGCAGGCTTGGAGCCACCTTCTCCCAAGTTTTCCATCTTTTGAAAACCAAGCCTGAGAAAACCACCTTCCAGGCAATGAAGGCTGACAGTAAACTCGCAGATCCCCTTTTCTCTATGCTCTTCTTCCCCATTTTTCTCCCCTCTAGGACAATATGGTATGATAACTCACCTCTGAGAGGTCTTGCTACATTACCCAATGGCCTCACCAGCCTCACCATGGTGGCCCCAATGGTGCGGTTCTCCCTAGGGTGCCCACTCTCATCAGCTGAATGCTGGTACAACTCCAGCATATACCGCAAGGGAGGCCCTAGGACCCGTGGCTTCCTCTGCTGCTTGCCAGGGGCTTCTTCTAGCAGCTCCCGAATCAGGGGCAAGGTAGGGGCCTCAGGCAGGAGGGCAACAGAAGGCTGCCCTACCTGTGTCATTTGGACCCCGTGTTCCATAAAAAACACCAGTCCCCAAAGAAGAAGGATTCTAAGGATGCTCAGGAGGACCATCTTGAAAGGCTTGGTGTTCAGCAACACTTTCCAGCACAAGCCCAAAGGATGCCACTCTGACCCTTTCCTTTCACACAGGTAATAGCATCCAGGCTCCACTACCACAAAGGATAGGGCAAGAAAAAATGAAAGGCAGGCAGGCAGGTCCTATGTTGCTTCCTCTAGGAGGATCTCCTTGACCAAAAGGAGGTCTTCTAAATTGTCCTCTTTGCATCAAAACTGACAGAAACGCAGGAGGGACAAGGCAACATGCCCCTCCTGCTCTCCAGGGCCAGGAACAAGATAGCACTTAAAAGGAGAGGTCCATCCCAGGACCTGCTCCCTTACCTTATCCACTAGGATGAAAAGAAGCAACCCTATCCTGCTCCACTCCAGAGCTTTAAAGGCAGCCTCTTAATCAGTCCTTAAAGGGCCAGAGGCCTCCTGCTCCCATCCCACTTCCATGCAGTACTTTTCCTAATGCAGCATTTCCCAAAATGTGGTCTACTAAGGACTTGCAGTGAGACTATCTGAGGTGATTGTTAAGAATTCAGGCTCCGGGGCCCAGCCCAAAACATGAACACTCTGAGGATAGGCTCCAGAAATCTGAATCTTAAATCCTCCAAGAAGTTCCCACTAAAATATGGGAACCTCTGTGTGAGTATGGCTGCTGGAGCTTGAAGAAGATACCTTAACAGTGGTTCTCAATCTTGACTCTACACTGAAATCACCTGGGGAGTTTTAACTATTATGGATTCCTGGGTACCATCCCCAAAGATTCTGATGATGTGGGTCTGGGGTGTTACAAGGGCATCAGGATGTTTTAAAGTTCTGCAGGTGATTTTAATGCACAGCCAAGTTTGAGAACTCTGACTTAGAATGTTCTGGTTTCCCCATGGAAGGTGTTGAGATCCTGAGTGGGCTTCATCAGAGAAGCCTGGGGCAGTGGGAGATGAATCTGTGGAAGTTGGCTGGGAGCTGACCTAGCTTGGCTGGTTAATGGAGGCATCAGGGCTGAGCCAGTTAAGGCTACCCCAGACCAGGATTCTTCAGAAAAATGGTAGGTGTTGTCCTGGCCCTGTCCAAGTAGAATCAGTTTGCTGGGGCTCTAAGGAGAAGGTGGGGCAGGAGGTCAAGATGTGGCTCTTGTGGAACAGGCATGGACTTTGTAAACAGACAGACCTGTGATTCTTTCTCTTATTAGCAGTCATTTAACCTCTCCAAGGCAAATCTCTTCGTTTCCCTGAGCCTCAGTCTCCTCACCTGTAAAATGGAGATAACATGTTTTATCTCATAGCTTGTTGTGAGGATACAAGGAAATAATCTGTGTTAATTCCACAAAACCTAATTAGGCATATGATATATGGTTACATGCTATAAATTATTTGTTTCCTTCCTCTGTTTTTTCTAACATGGCCTTGGTCCCTGGCATGTATCGTAAAACAAAAGATATGGGCCCTCTAGTTCTGGACTCAAATCCCAAGTCAACAACCCATTAGCTGGTGACCTCAAGCAAGGTTACTCCCAGACTGAGTTTCTTCATTTGTACTGCTGGCTCCTACAGAGAGTTGTTGTGAGTGTTGTATTGTGTACATTTTTATTGTATACAAGTAAGAGATATAAGCAGATGATTCACAATAGGCAAAACCTGAATGGCCAAAACATGAAAAGATGTAAAAGAAATCAGAAAAATGCAATTTAAAACCACATGTGCTTCCACACCCATTGAATTGGCAACATATTAAAAGTCTGATGCTATTAAATCCAGGTGAGGATGTAGAATGCAGGTAAATCTCTTACACTGCTGGTGGGAATGTGATTTGGTACAATTGTTTTAGAGAGCGATCTGGCATTACCTCTACTGAGTTTGAAGATGTGCAATTCAGGTATTGCTACTATTGCTAGAACAGTAGCTTTTAGATATTTTGGTCTGTGATTCACAGGAATAAATATATTTTACATCAGACCCAATAGAAACACAAGCACACACACACACACACACACACACACACACACACACACAGGTATCTGAAGTAAACATTTCCTGCAACAATTTTTATCTTTCCAACATGTTGGGAGGGATAATATATCATAATGGGTAAGAACACAGCTCTGGAGTCAGGATCTTAATTTCAAACTCCAGCTCTACCACTCATTAGCTTGACCTTGGGCAAGTTACTCAACTTCTCTGTGCCTCAGTTTCCTCATCTGTGAAATGGAAACCATAGCCTCTCTCTTCTTCAATTTTGTAATATATATGTAAAATGAGGTTAATCAAAAGACTTACCTCATAGGATTTTTGTGAGTATTTAATGAGTTAACACATGTAAGGCACTTAAAAGAGTGCCTGGCACAAAGTAAGTACTAGACACAGGTTAATTATTATTACATTTCATGCAAGTTGTGCTCTCCAGAAAGCTGGGCTTACCCTGAAGTGCTAGTTCTGACCTCATATGAGCTGTGGAGAGGTGGCCCATAAGTTTCTCTGTCCTCCATGTCCACACCGCTTCTCCCTGCTTCCTTTCCCCCTTCTCTGCCTCCCAACATTCTCTTTGGCCCTTGACCTCTGTTACCAATTTAAACTTCCTATTTTCTATCCAACATAACTCAGTAAAAGAGCGAGTTATTAGGACAACTAGCAAAGGATCCATACAAGATTTCCCAGCACAGTTTTCTTTGATGTTTCTATGGTATTTGAGTGGGATTATATACGCCAAGGACATTTTTCTGCCATAGTAGTAAGATTTTGATACAGGATCAAAAGAAGTAAAAAGAGACAACATATTCACTGGAAATAACATGATTTGGGTTAGAATTCCTGGTTCTGCCATTTTTGTCTGTTGCTTAACCTCTCTGCATCTCAGCTTTCTTAACTGTAAATTTGGAATATTCTTTAGGGCTGTGGTGAGATTTAAATGAGATAATGTATACAAAGTATTAGCATATAGATACTCTTAAATAAATGTTAAAATTTATCATTAATAACCTATGATTTTAAACTGTATGTAAAGTGTAACTGACTGAAGGAAATATCTACTCAGCATCCTTCTAAAGTTCAGCTGAATTTTTATTCCATCCCTCTACACACCAGGGCTTCAGAAGACTCACCTGAATGAATAGGTCAGCTTTCTTATTTCAGAAAAAGATCCAAAAACTAACTCCATTCTTATCACCAGAATTGAAAGAAGCTGACTTGATTATTTCCTGGAAATGCCCCCTGGTGGGCCTGATGTATGCTACTGCCCCAAACCCCCAGAAGAGGGCACCAACTGTCTTTCCAGCCTTTATGGTTGGAGGGGTGGGGTGGAGTGGAGGGGCAGGTTATAGGTGATTGGAACAGGATCTACTAAATGATATTTACCAGGCCTTTCTGCTTTAGAAAAAGCCAGTATGTGAAAACACTAATCATTTAAATTGGACAGTTTAGGAGGTGTTTATTGACATGACTAAAAGTGTTCTTGACACAACAAAATAGGTCACCACAAGTTGCTTTGAGCAGCAGGAAACCTTGATGCACACTGTGGGTTAACTTTTCAAACTATAATATGCTGGGCACACTGGTAAAAGGCATGAAATTTACAAAAGAATAGATTTTTATCCAATTTGGGGGAGCATGGGTATTGTTTAAAGTACATATGTACTTTAAACATCATCTTTTACATGATTATAATTTACATTTCCTTACAATTGTGTTCATTCAACAAATATCTAATAAGTACCTCCTATGTGGTTGTGTAAGGTGTTAAGGGTGCAGGCCTATTGCCAGACTGCCTGGGTTCAAATTCCAGCTCTACCACTTAACTAGCTTGGTAATTTTTGCAATTGACTTAACCTCTCTGTACCTCAGTTTCCTCATCTAATAACAAGGCTAATAATAGCAATATTTTAGAAGACTGTCGTGAAGATTAAATGAGTCAATGCATATAATAAGCATACTATGTTCTAGATACTGTACTAGACGCTAGGAGTACAGAAATTAATAAAACAAGTTCTTGGTCTTTAACACTCCCAGTACTATGCTTGGCACTGCAGTAGGTTGGGGGACACCACGATCAAACAGTTTCTATCTCAAGAAGATAACAACCTTGATAGAGACATAAAAGATAGGAAATATTTCCCATAACCATGATATTTCCTCTGATTACTCTTCTGAGTTCTTAAAATATGGACCTATTTTCTAGATGTTCTGTTAAAAAAATCATTTTCCTTAAAACAGAGAGTATGGTATATTTTATAGAAATATTTATTTGGCACTAGACTGTATCATTTTACATATTAGATCTCATTTTATCTTCATATCAACTCTGTGAGTTAAGTACTATATTCCCATTTATAGGTAAAGAAGTTGAAAATCAGAAAAGGAAACTTGTCCAAGGTTGTACAGCTCACAAATGGTGGAATCCACTGGGATTTGGACCCAACTCAGAGGAAATTTCAGAGCCCCTCTCTTTGTATCTTGTAGGTTGCTATATAAGCTGCCAATGAACATTTAGCCCCTTAAGAAGACTCAGTTCCCCAATAAGATAATCCCACAAGGATTCCTGAGTACAGAATTTTAACTCTTATCATTGCTTATAGACCATAACATTCCCAGACAACTAGAAGACCAGGTTTTCTTTTAGCCAAGTAAGCAAGCGAGAGCTAAGTAAGAGCTAAGCATGATACACTCTGAAGTTCCTTTTGGCCTCAGAGACACCTGCTGTCTTTGGAGCTTTTGGTCATTTTTGGGTAATCAAGTCATCAGTAATCATGACCGTATTCCCATTCTATGGCCTCCCTCTGTTTGATCCCAGTAGCTACTTGTATTTCTTTAATTTGATAATAAAGCAAATGACCAGGTAACTGACTTCCCACATTAAAGGTAGGGAGACTGTGCTTCCCCTGAAAGACCTACAGAGACTGGTTGCATACGTATCACTCCATTTTCTATTGTATGTCAGTTTCGCAGGGATTGGCATGGCTGAATACAAATGGATCCTGGGCCACAACAACTCAGTACAAGGAAGACATTCTGTATACTTGGGACAGGGAAGAAGGACATTAAGAGTCACCTCTTCAAAGATTCAGCAGCTATTCTTCTGCTCTGCAGGTCTACAAGCCCTGCCCTCACCATAAAAGTAGAGTCTGGTGTTAAAAAGGAAAAGATCTAGAGCGTAGACCTAAGCCAAGCACTTGAGATCAACAGTGGGGAGTATAAGGGCTTATTTTATTTTATTTATTTTTATTGGAGTATAGTTGATTTACAATGTTGTGTTAGTTTCAGGTGTACAGCAAAGTGAATCAGTTATAATTCTTTTCCCATATAGGCCATTACAGAGTACTGAGTGGAGTTAAGGGATTATTTTAGAATGGTCACTTTCTCTCTCTAAATAAATTGTTGACACTGTCTTGCTGAGTCAGACAGGGCTAGAAATGACTTTATCTAACTTTTCACTTCTGATGTCAGTAAGAAAATGTGCAGGTTGATGTTTCTTCTGTCCATAAGAAGTATTCCCTTCCCCTACTACTATGGCAAGGCTTCTGGAAAGACCAGAGCATAAGCCCCCATTGACCTGGGAGCCAGAATCTGGGACACAGACACTGTGGGTCATGAGGTTTGGAAGTACAGATTCCTTGTCTCACCTTTTACACCTTAGACTCTAAGATTTACTGCTCCACTGGGGCCATGAGGAGAGTCCAGTTCCATCTCTCACCCTGAAACAGAAAGTTGAAGGAGAAGCAAATTTGTGAAAGATAAATTAGTTGCATAAACTTGGAGACATCCCCAAACTTCAGCCAAATTTCAAAGCAGACTTCAAATCCTTTGGATTCTCAGGAAAATCTAGTGACCACTTTAAGGCTATTTTTCTTTTTATCTCTTCTCAGGTTAAGGAAAAGCTGGTAGATTCTATTTGACATAATATTAGAAGTCCTATCCACAGCAATCAGACCCGAAAAAGAAATAAAAGGCATCCAAGTTGGAAGGGAAGAAGTAAAACTGTCATTTTGCACATGACATGATACTATATATAGGAAACCCTAAAGTCTCCACCAAAAACTATTAGAACTAATAAGCAGATTCAGTAAATTTGCAGGATACCAGATTAATATACAGTAGTCTGTTGCTTTTATATACACAAATAGTGAACTATCAGAAAAAGAAAGCAAGAAAACAATCTTGCTTAAAATCACGTCAAAAAGAATAAAATATCGGGGCTTCCCTGGTGGCGCAGTGGTTGAGAGTCTGCCTGCCGATGCAGGGGACACGGGTTCGTGCCCCAGTCCAGGAAGATCTCACATGCTGCAGAGTGGCTAGGCCCATGAGCCATGGCCACTGAGCCTGCGCGTCCGGAGCCTGTGCTCCGAAACGGGAGAGGCCACAACAGTGAGAGGCCCACGTACCGCAAAAAAAAAAAAAAAAAGAATAAAATATCTAGGAATAAATTTAACTAAGGAGGTGAAAGACCTATACCCTGAAAACTATAAAGCACTGATGAAGATATGAAACCATAAAACTCCTAGAATAGAACATAGGCAGAACACTCTTTGACATAAATTGTAGCAATATTTTTTGATCAGTCTCCTAAGGCAAAATAAACAACAGCAAAAATAGACAAATGGGATCTAATTAAAAGTAGCACAGCAAAGGAAACCATTGAGAAAATGAAAAGACAGCCCATGGAATGGGAGAATATAATTTGTAAATGATATGACCAATAGCGGTTAATGTCCAAAATATATAAGCAGCTCATACAAATATCAAAAGTATTAAAATATCAAAAAACCCAGACAACCTTATTTAAAAGATGAGCAAAAGACCTGAATAGGCATTTTCCCAAAGAAGACATACAGGTGGTCAACAGGCACATTAAAAAATGCTCAACATCGCTAACCATCAGAGAAATGCAAATCAATACCACAATGAGATATCACTTCATACCTGTGAAAATGGCTATCATCAGAAAGAACACAAATAGGTTGCTTCCATGTCCTGGCTATTGTAAATAGAGCTGCAATGAACATTTTGGTACATGACTCTTTTGAATTATGGTTTTCTCAGGGTATATGCCCAGGAGTGGAATTGCTGGGTCGTATGGTAGTTCTATTTTTAGTTTTCGAAGGAACCTCCATACTGTTCTACATAGTGGCTGTATCAATTTACATTCCCACCAACAGTGCAAGAGGGTTCCCTTTTCTCCACACCCTCTCCAGCATTTATTGTTTGTAGATATTTTGATGATGGCCATTCTGACCGGTGTGAGATGATGTCTCATTGTAGTTTTGATTTGCATTTCTCTAATGATTAATGATGTTGAGCATTCTTTCATGTGTTTGTTGGCAATCTGTATATCCTTTGGAGAAATGTCTATTTAGGTCTTCTGCCCATTTTTAGATTGGGTTGTTTGTTTTTTTGATATTGAGCTGCAAGGGCTGCTTGTAAATTTTGGAGATTAATCCTTTGTCCATTGCTTCATAGCAAATATTTTGTCCCATTCTGAGGGTTGTCTTTTCGTCTTGTATATGGTTTCTTTTCCTGTGCAAAAGCTTTTAAGTTTCATTAGGTCCCATTTGTTTATTTTTGTCCTTTTTCCATTTCTCTAGGAGGTGGGTCAAAAAGGATGAATGGATAAAGAAGATGTGGCACATATATACAATGGAATATTACTCAGCCATAAAAAATGAAATTGAATTATTTGTAGTGAGGTGGATGGACCTAGAGTCTGTCATACAGAGTGAAGTAAGTCAGAAAGATAAAACAAATACCATATGCTAACACATATATATGGAATCTAAAAAAAAAATGGTCATGAAGAACCTAGGGGTAAGACGGGAATAAAAACACAGACCTACTAGAGAATGGACTTGAGGATATGGGGAGGGGGAAGGGTAAGCTGTGACAAAGCGAGAGAGTGGCATGGACATATATACACTACCAAACGTAAAATAGATAGCTAGTAGAAAGCAGCCGCATAGCACAGAGAGATCAGCTCACTGGTTTGTGACCACCTAGAGGAGTGGGATAGGGAGGGTGGGAGGGAGAGAGACACAAGAGGGAAGAGACATGGGGACATATGTATATGTATAACTGATTCACTTTGTTATAAAGCAGAAACTAACACACCATTGTAAAGCAATTATACTCCAATAAAGATGTTAAGAAAAAAGATGTTAAAAAACAAAAAAGAAAGGAAGAACACAAATAACAAATGTTGGCAAGGATGTGAAGAAAAGGGAACCTTTGTACACTATTAATGGGAGTGTAAATTGGTGCAGCCACTACTGGTGCACCCAGACTCCTCAGAATGACAAGCAAGGCCCTTTCTGATCTGACCTGTAACTATTTCTCAGGTCTTGTCTATATTCACATGCACATTTGCATCCTACACTTCATTTAAGCTTAAGAACTTACAGTTCTTGGAATCAGGCAAGCTTCCCCTTAATCCCCCCATCTTTTCTCATGCTGTTCCCCTTGCCTATAATGCCTTCAGCTGAGGTGCTCAACAAAAATTGTTAAATAAATGAATAAGTGAATGAGTGAATGAATCTGTTTATCTGTTTCCTTGGCCATTTTTGAGAGCGGCTACATGGCTGTGCATGATCATGAGTGGGGTATTTATTTGGGGAAGTTGGAGGATATTTACATGGTAGGATTTCAGGGAATCATTGAGATCCTCACTGCATTAAACCATCACTCCTGTTAGCTTATCACTGGACCTTATCCCATGAGCTTTATTTCCCTGAACAAAGGCTTAGTGTTACTGGAAGTCTCTGATGGAGGGAGGAGTGCTAAAAAAGAAAGAGGGGGCCAGACAGAGAAATTGGAAGTGGGAGGTAGCTGATGGGAAAAGCTAACAGTACCACTTTGCCCAGAACAGATGATGTGATGACACTGGAGCAGAAACAAGCCAATCTGAAATATAACAAAGTGCAAGGGGAAAAAATTGACTTAGAGCCTAAAATATACTGTGGGCAGTTTTAATCATCCTGTTGTTGACCTAAAAGGCAGATTAAAATCACGTATACTCCTAATCCCAGATACCTAAGGTAGAGAACTAAGTGGAATGCAGCAGGGTTTTGGGCCATTTCCAGAGACAGATCATTTTCAGTAGAGCCCTTTGGGCTTGAGAAGGAACGGCATGGAGCATGGGTGGGTTAGGATCCCCTAGCAAAGCCAAGTCCATTAGACAAACAGCTCTAAAAAACCACAGGCTTTTCATAGTCCCTGTGGAGGGACAGGAGAGGCCTGGATCGCAGATATCAAAAACCTGGTGAAAGACCAAGATATGTCCTCTTCTGGCCACTTTCAGGCCTATCCAAAAGAAAATCAAACTCATTTAGTCTACTAGGCTTTTCTGGGATGGCTAGGGTTGATGTTTATGGGAGTCCAGTATCCCAGGTCAAAAGATTTCTACCCTTTTCCTAGAGCCTGGACTGGAATTGTAGGTGAGAAATGAGAGAATCAAATCAAGCTCCATTGTACTTTCCCTCTATACTCTGCTCCCTGTCAACTACTAAGCATAACTTCCTTCCATTGGTGAATTTTATTAGTTCTTTGAAGAAACAGGAAATTGGAGAATTGAATAGGAGATAACACTTGGGAAAACATAGGATACAAACGAGCATTCTGGGCCTGGTTAAATAAAGGTCCCATAGAAGTTGTCCCATAGAGGGGTAGTGGAAAGAATACAGACCTTGGACTCATTTTGTTCAAATTCCCCTTTGCCAACTTATTAGGTACATAATCTTAGAAAAGCCCCTCATTGAGCCTCAGTTTCTCACCTGTAAAATGAAACCAATAGTACCAACTTTGCCCATATGAAGGTTGAATGCCTGGCACCTAGGTTGTAGTCAATCAATGTTAGTTAATTTTCCCCTATTTGTGGAAAATCATGGAGTGGTAGGTGAATGTGGTCCTGAGAGACAAGAATTTTGAAATCCTGAAGTCTGGGTTGAGCAGAAAGGGCTTGGCTAAGCACTCAGGTCTTATAGATTTGGTATGTAGAGGGGAAGGTCATTGGATGGATGAAGTACAACTCTAGCTGGGAACTATTGTCTGGGTACTTTCTATATGGGTAAGCTGAGTTTGGGGGGTAATATGTAAATGGATGATGTAATAGGGCCTGTGATGCCATAAAATCTGGGCTTCTCATCCTGTCTGGCTCAGCTTTGCACTTGTTGTGTTATCTTGCATAAGCCACTATGTTTTCCCAATTCTAATCACTTTCTCTCCCCTCCTGCCCTCACTCCCACAGTCAAATCAAGATATTATACACAGTAATTATTATTTACAAACTATGAAGCTCTGAATTCTCTGTGGAGAAGGATAAAGGAGAAAGGAAGGTAAAAACTGAGAGAGAACAGAAAAAGAGAGAGAGAGGCAGGGTGTCATCAGTGGGAGAAGGACGTTTAGAGAGGTGCTCTGGAAAGATGTTTTGCATAAGAAGGAATATGGTTTGGCATTTAACATATGGAATTTGAGACCAGAAGTCGTAACTATCTCTTCATCAAGAGTGGAATTTGATTGATTCGCCCAATCGGAGGGCCTTGCTTTGAGCCATGTAAGATAGAGTTTGAGAACATGAATTTATATTGTATGACATGTATGTTTTTACAGGATTGGTAAGGATTGAGGTGGGGAGGACTGGAAAATAATATTTGCCATGCAATCAATTGGGTGAATTTTAAAAATTGCTCAATCACTTATGTAAGGAACTCTACAAGTAGCTATATTAAACAAGCTTGTCTCTCAATGTTTCTACTCCCTAGAGATATATTTCCGTCTCTTTCCCTCCTTTTGCCATCAAACTTCTAGCTTCATAATACATAATTTTATACTGACTTCTGGTCCTGCTATTCAACCAATACTATTATCTCAGATTTTTCAACAATCTTCACATAGTGTAAATCTCTGTCCTCCTTTTTTGTGATTCTCTAACGCTGCTGATTTCTTCCTCTTTGAAATTATTTTTTCTTCCCCCTAGGCTTCCATGAGCCAGCACACATCAGGTTCTCTTATTACCTTTCTGACAGCTCTTTCTTTGCCTCTCAAGGCTCCATTTTTCCTCTGGCCCACTCAGAGTAGATTTTCCTCATGATTCTCTTCCCAACTCTCTTCTCTTTCTGCAGATTCTTTCTTTGCCATCACATTCCCACAACATCAGCTATCCTCTCTGAGTGATTTTGGTCTCCTTATTTCAATCTCAAGCTCCAGTTAGTATTTCTAATTGCCAGCTGGGCACCTCTGCCTGAATTTCCTGCTGTCATATGCTACTCTTGTCCTAACAACACATATCTACTTTCCCAAGCCAGTTCTCCATCATGTATTTCCTTCTCTTATTGCACTACCACTTTCTCTGCCAAAAAAACCCCCAGTCATCCTTGAATTGTTTCTCTCCTTCAGCCTTCATATTTGGTCCCCACATCCTATTGATTCTACCCCTCAGAAGTATCTTCTCCCCCAAGAAATTACAATAACCTCTTTATACATTTCATTACTGTTACAACAACTCATTTCTTCAACAAACATATATTGAGTCAATTACAGTGTGCTGGGCACTGGGTATACCACTGTGTATCTGATCTCAAGGAACATGCAGTCCAGTAGGGAAGGCAGACAACTAAAAAGGAAATAAAAATACAGAGATAAGTGTCAGAATAGATGTAAATATAGGAAACTGTGGGACACAGAAGGACAGTTCCTAAGCCATATTGCAGGGTTAAGGAAAGCTTCACAGAGAAGTATAAGAGTTTATCTGGCACAGGAGGATTAATGGAACGTTCTAAGCAGAGGGGTAAGCACAAGCAAAAGCAGGGGAGAGAGCACACTTTTGGGAAATATAACCTATTAGAGATGACTAGAGTGCAGGAAGAGAAGTGGGGCAGGACACTAGACTGATTGGCAGGGGTCAGATCATGAAAGGTCTAATATCCCTGCTGAGGAGTTTAGAGAGGTTGGGAAACTCAAGATATTTTAATCAAGAGAAGAACAATATCTGTTTTGTACTTGAAGTTTGTCCTGGCAGTAGTGTGGAGGCTGAATTGGATGAAGGCAATTCCAATGAAAATCCTAATAATAATAATTAGAATCCATAAAAATACAATTGGAAAAGTAAACGGCAAAATAATTAAGAAAGTTGTACGAAGGGCCAAGTAATAAGCATCAAGGAGGGTGGGCACTAGTAAAATATTCCCATGGTTAAGCCCACTGTGATGGCTAATTTTGTGTTAACTTGGTTGAGCCAAGGGGTACCCAGACATTTGGTCAAACATTATTCTAGGTGTGTTTGTGAGGGTATTTCTGGATAAGATTAACATTTGACTTGGTAGACTGAGTAAAGCAGATTGTTTTCCCTAATATGGGTTGGCCCCGTCCAATCTGTTGAAGGCCTGAATAGAACAAAAACTTTGACTATTCTGTGAATAAGAGGGAACTCTTCATGCCTGAGTGCTTGAGCTAGGACATAGGTCTTTTCCTGCCTTTGGACTGTAATTGAAAAATCAGTTCTTTTGGTGTCTTGAGCCTGCTGGCTCTCAAACTGGAACTTATACCATTGGCTCTCCTGGTTCTCAGACCTTTGGACCCGGACTGGAACTACACCATCAGCTCTCCTGGGTCTCCAGCTTGCCTACTGCAGACCTTGGGATATCTCAGCCTCCACAAGCATGTGAGCCAATTCCTTATAATAAATTATATATAAATATAAATATCCTGTTAGTTCTGTTTCTCTGGAGAATGCTGATTAATACAGATTTTGGTAACTAGAAGTAGGGTGCTGATATAACAAGTACCTAAGAATGTGGAAGTGGCTTCAAAATTGGGTAATGGGTAGAGGCTGGAAGAGTTTTGAGGTACATACTAGAAATATGGATATTAAAGGTGATCCTGGTGAGATCTCAGACAGAAATGAAGAATAAGTTATTGGAAACTGGAGGAAAGGCGATCTTGTCATAATGTGGCAGTGAACTTGGCTGAATTGTGTTCTAGTGTTTTGTGGAAAGTAGAAGTTGAGAGTGATGAAATTGAATATTTAGCCGAGGAGATATCTAAGCAAAGTATTGAAGATGCAGCTTGGGCCCTCCTTACTTTTTACAGTAAAATGTGAGAGAAGAGAGATGAATTTAAGAAGGAATTGTTAGGTAAAAAGGAAGCAGAACTTGGAGATTTTGAAAATTCTTAGTCTAGCCATATTGCAAAAAAATGAGAAAGCTTGTTCTGAAGAGAACATAAAGGGTGTGGCTGAACAATCATTTGATAAGGAGATCATGGGCACAACTCATAAATTTGATCAGCCATCTCAGCAGAAGCTAGGAATAGAGATGGGATTACACCAACAGAAACATTGCCAGTTGGGCCTAAAGAGGACAGAAAAAATGAAATGAAGAAAGGCTGTCAGACTAGCTAGGTCTCACAGGACCAGCCCATAGGACCATTTGGCTGCAAACATGCACTATTCAAAAAAAGGGAAAAATGGCCCTGAAGATGATTCAGAGACCATCAGGGCTTCCTCCTTGGTTTCAGAGTATCGTTGTCCCCTCAGTGTCAGCAAGCCAGGTGGCCCTCAACTAGAGCTGTGGGGAAAGGGCTGCCTGGAGCCTTTTGTGTGGGACTGCCACCTCTGTGGGTCCAGAAGGCAGGATATCAAGCCAAAGAGGATTATTTTTGAAACTTAACATTTAATGGAATTTGCCTTGCTAGGTATGGACTTGCTTGAAACCCTTCACTCTTTCCTTCTTTCCTATTTCTATCTTTTGGAGTGGGATTTTCTATCCTATGCCTGTTCCATCACTGTATTTGGGAAGCATGTAACTTGCCTGGTTTCACAGGTTCACAGCTGGAGAGGAATTTTGCCTCAGGATCAATTGTACCTCAAGTCTCATCCATATCTTATTTAGATGATATTTAGATGAGACTTTGGACTTTTGACATTAGAGTGATGCTGGAATGTATTAAGTCTTTGGGGGCTATTGGGGTGGAATGAATGTATTGTGCATGCAATAAGGACAGAAATTTGGGGGGGCAAGGGACAGAATGCCATGAACTGATTTGTGTCCCCCTAGATTCATATATGGAAGCCCTAATCCCCTGTGTGACTGTATTGGAGATAGAATCTTTAAGGAGATGATTAAGGCAACATGAGGTCGTAAGTGTGAGGCCCTGATCTGATAGAATTGGTATCCTTAGAAAAGAGGCTGAATCACCAGAGATTTCTCTCTCCACTATGCAAGGACACTGTGAGAAGGCTGCTGTCTGCAGCTCAGGAAGAGAGCTCTCACCAGAAACTGAACTCTGCCAGAACCTTGATCTTTGACTTTTCTGTCTCCAGAACCATAAGAAAATATACTGTTGTTGTTTAAGCCACCCTGTTTATGGTATTTTGTTATAGCAGAGTGAGCAGACTAAGACACCCACAGACTCTTCTGCATTGCTTGAGTTCAAGTCCCAGCTTTATCATTTACTGACTGAATGAACTTGTAGAACTGACTTGGCATTCCTGTGTTTTAGTTTCTTTATCTCTAACACATAGTTTCATGTTTCTGCACAGTTTTCATAACTATCATTTAAAATTTGAATAGCCTTTACCGTGTTGTTGAGTTTTAGGTATTTTCTGTATTCTTACTATTATAAAAAATATTCATACATTTAGCTTTTTTATTTTCTATTGAGTTTTCCCCATAGGATTGACTCTCAGGAGTAAAATTACTAGGTCAAAAAATATTTTTATTGCTGCAGATGCATATTACCAAATTGCTTTCCAAAAGGACCAAACCATTATGGACCGATTTAATAGATATAAAAAACTTCCTATTTATTATTTCACTTCACATTTCCTTTGTTATTAGTGACCTTGAACTTGCCCCCAAATGTTTGTTTACTCTTTATATTTCTTATTTTGTGAATTATCTTCATGTTTTTTGTCTATTTATCTAGTACATTCTCAATACCCCTATACATGTAGGTATTAATCTTTTTCTATCATATTTTATGTACATACTTCCTTAACTATTTCTTCCTTACTTTTTAGATTTGTTCCATTTCTCTAAACAGAAGATTTAAAATATATAGTAAATTCTACTGAGCTCTAACTTTATAATTTTTAAAAACAGAATTAAAATGCTAAAATAATTCCAAAGGACATCTAAAAATTATTCCAATCCTCCTTTTTCAAAGTTTCTTATGATTGAGTTTTAAAATGTATTCTTTAATCTACCTTGAATTTACTTTTGTGTACATCATAAGGCTTAAATCTAAATTTTCTTTTCCTGATTGTTAAATAATAAATCTAATATCAATAATTAAATATCCTTTCCACACCCCCATTGGTATATATTTTTTACTTCATTGTGTAGGCAATTATGTTAATAATAATTAATATAATAATAATTATATATATTTATGTTCTAGTGATCTGTATTTGGCTAAGAACCACTATATTTGCACTATGGTTACTTTATTTTTTCATTCCAATATTATTTATTTAATTTTGATAGTTCTCATATGGTTATTATTTTTTTAACATCTTTATTGGAGTATAATTGATTTACAATGGTGTGTTAGTTTCTGCTGTATAACAAAGTGAATCAGCTATACATATTTCCCCATATCTCCTCCATCTTGCAGCTCACTCCCACCCTCCCTATCTCACCCCTCTACGTGGACACAAAGCACTGAGCTGCTCTCTCTGTGCTATGCGGCTGCTTCCCACTAGCTATCTATTTTACATTTAGTAGTGTATATATATTTTGCCACTCTCTCACTTCGTCCCAGCTTAACCTTCCCCTTCCTCGCATCCTCAAGTCCAGCCTCTATGTCTGCATTTTTACTCCTGTCCTTCCACTAGGTTTTTCAGAATCTTTTTTTTTTTTTTAGATTCCATATATATGTGTTAGCATACGGTATTTGTTTTCCTCTTTCTGACTTAATTCACTCAGTATGACAGACTCTAGGTCCATCCACCTCACTACAAATAACTCAATTTCGTTTCTTGTTATGGCTGAGTAATAATCCATTCTATATATTTGCCAAATTTTCTTTATCCATTCATCTGTTGATGGACACTAAGGTTCTTCCGTGTCCTGGCTATTGTAAATAGAGCTTCAATGAACATTGTGGTACATGACTCTTTTTGAATTCTGGTTTTCTCAGGGTATATGCCCAGTAGTGGGATTGGTGGGTCGTGTGGTAGTTCTATTTTTAGTTTTTTGAGGAACCTCCATACTGTTCTCCATAGTGGTTGTATCAGTTTACATTCCAACCAACAGTGCAAGAGGGTTCCCTTTCCTCCACATACTCTCCATCATTTATTGTTTGTAGATATTTTGCTGATGGCCATTCTGACTGGTGTGAGGTGATACCTCATTGTAGTTTTGATTTGCATTTCTCTAATGTTTAGTGATGTTGAGCATCCTTTCATGTGTTTGTTGACAGTCTGTATGTCTTCTTTGGAGAAATGTCTATTTAGGTCTTCTGCCCACTTTTGGATTGGGTTGATTGCTTTTTTGATATTGAGCTGTATGAGCTGCTTGTATATTTTGGAGATTAATCCTTTATCAGTTTCTTCGTAGACAACTATTTTCTCCCATTCTGAGGGTTGTCTTTTCGTCTTGTTTATGGTTTCCTTTGCTGTGCAAAAGCTTTTAAGTTTCATTAGGTCCCATTTGTTTATTTCTGTTTTTATTTCCATTTCTCTTGGAGGTGGGTCAAAAAGGATCTTGCTGTGATTTATGTCATAGAGTGGTCTGCCTATGTTTTCCTCTAAGAGTTTTATAGTGTCCAGTCTTACATTTAGGTCTCTAATCCATTTTGAGTTTATTTTTGTGTATGGTGTTAGGGAGTGTTCTAATTTCATTCTTTTACATGTAGCTGTCCAGTTATCCCAGCACCACTTATTGCAGAGACTGTCTTTTCTCCATTGCATATCCTTGCCTCATTTTCCATACATTAGTTGACCATAGGTACATGGGTTTATGTCTGGGCTTTCTACCCTGTTCCATTGATCTATATTTCTGTTTTTGCACCAGTGCCATATTGTCTTGATTACTGTAGTTTGTAGTATAGTCTGAAGCCAGGGAGTCTGATTCCTCCATCTCCATTTTTCTTCCTCAAGATTGCTTTGGCTATTTGGGGTCTTTCATGTTTCCATGCAAATTGTGAAATTTCTTGTTCCAGTTCTAAGAAAAATGCCATTGGTAGTTTGTTAGGGATTCCATTAAATCTGTAGATTGCTTTGCATAATAGAGTCATTTTCACAATGTTGATTCTTCCAATCCAAGAACATGGTATATCTCTCCATCTGTTTGCATCATCTTTAATTTCTTTCATCAGTTTCTTATAGTTTTCTGCATATAGGTCTTTTGTCTCCTTAGGTAGTTTATTCCTAGGGATTTTATTCTTTTTGTTGGAGTGGTAAATGGGAGTGTTTCCTTAATTTCTCCTTCAAAGTTTTCATCCTTAGTGTGTAGGAATGCAAGAGATTTCTGTGCATTAATTTTGTATCCTGCTACTTTACCAAATTCATTGATTAGGTCTAGTAGTTTTCTGGTAGAGTCCTTAGGATTCTGTATGTATAGTATCATGTCATCTGCAAACAGTGACAGCTTTACTTCTTCTTTTCCAATTTGGATTTTTAAAATTTCTTTTTATTCTCTGATTGCTGTGACTAAAACTTCCAAAATTTTGTTGAATAGTAGTGGTGAGAGTGGGCAACCTTGTCTTGTTCCTGATCTTAGTGGAAATGGTTTCAGTTTTTCACCATTGAGAATGATGTTGGCTGTGGGTTTCTCATATATGGCCTTTGTTATGTTGAGGTAAGCTCCCTCTATACCTACTTTCTGAAGAGTTGTTTTCATAAATGGGTGTTGAATTTTGTCGAAAGCTCTTTCTGCATCTATTGAGATGATCATATGGTTTTTATCCTTCAATTTGTTAATATGGTGTATCACATTGATTGATTTGTATATTTTGAAGAATTCCTGCATTCCTGGAATAAAACCCACTTGATCATGTTGTATGATCCTTTTAATGTGCTGTTGGATTCTGTTTGCTAGTATTTTGTTTAGGATTTTTGCATCTATGTTCATCAGTGATATTGGCCAGTAGTTTTCTTTCTTTGTGACATCTTTGGTTTTGGTATCAGGGTGATGGTGGCCTCATAGAATGAGTTTGGGAGTGTTCCTCTCTCTGCTATATTTTGGAAGAATTTGAGAAGGATAGGGGTTAGCTCTTATCTAAATGTTTGATATAATTCACCTGTGAAGCCATCTGGTCCTGGGCTTTTGTTTGATGGAAAATTTTTAATCACAGTCTCAATTTCAGTGCTTGGGATTGGTCTGTTTATATTTTCTTTTTCAGTCTCTGAAGGTTGTGCATTTCTAAGAATTTGTCCATTTCTTCCATGTTGTCCATTTATTTGGCATATAGTTTCTTATAGTAATCTCTCATGATCTTTTGTATTTCTGCAGTGTCAGTTGTTACGTCTCCATTTTCATTTCTAATTCTATTGATTTGAGTCTTCGCCCTTTTTTCCTTGATGAGTCTGGCTAATGCTTTATCAATTTTGTTTATCTTCTCAAAGAACCAGCTTTTGTTTTTTTATTTTTTTCTGACCTGATCTTTATGATTTCTTTTCTTCTGCTAACTTTGGGATTTTTTTTGTTCTTCTTTCTCTAGTTGCTTTAGGTGTAAGGTTAGGTTGTTTATTTGAGATGGTTCTTGTTTCTTGAGGTAGGATTATATTGCTATAAACGTCCTTAGAACTGCTTTTGCTGCATCCCATAGGTTTTGGGTTGTCATGTTTTCCCTGTCATTTGTTTCTAGGTATTTTTTTATTTCCTCTTCTTTGATTTCTTCAGTGATCTCTTGGTTATTTAGTAGTGTATTATTTAGCCTCTATGTGTTTGTATTTTTTACAGAATTTTTCCTGTAATTGATATCTAGTCTGATAGCCTTGTGGTTGGAAAAGATACTTGATACAATTTCAATTTTCTTAAGTTTACCAAGGCTTGATTTGTGACCCAAGATATGATCTATCCTGGAGAATGTTCCATGAGCACTTGAGAAAAATGTGTATTCTGTTCTTTTTGGGTGAGGTGTCCTATAAATATCAATTAAATCCATCTTGTTTAATGTGTCATTTAAAGCTTGTGTTTCCTTATTTATTTTCATTTTGGATGATCTGTCCATTGGTGAAAGTGAGGTGTTAAAGTCTCTTACTATGATTGTGTTACTGTCGATTTCCCCTTTGATGGCTGTTAGCATTTGCCTTATGTATTGACGTGCTCCTATGTTGGGTGCATAAATATTTTCAATTGTTATATCTTCTTCAACTGATCCCTTGTTAATTATGTGGTGTCCTTCTTTGTGTCCTGTAAGAGTCTTTATTTTAAAGTCTATTTTGTCTGATGTTAGTATGGCTACTCCATATTTCTTTTGATTTCCATTTGCATGGAATATACTTTTCCATCCCCTCACTTTCAATCTGTATGTGTCCCTAGGTCTGAAGTGGGTCTCTTGTAAACAGCATATATACAGGTCTTGTTTTTGTATCCATTCAGCCAGTCCATGTCTTTTGGTGGGAGCATTTAATCCATTTACATTTAAGGTAGTTATTGATATGTATGTTCCTATCATCACCATTTCCTTAATTGTTTTCCATTTGTTTTTCTATGTCTTTTCCTTCCCTTGTGTTTCTTGCCTGGAGAAGTTCCTTTAGCATTTGTTGTAGAGCTGGTTTTGTGGTGCTGAATTCTCTTAGCTTTTGCTTGTCAGTAAAGGTTTTATTTTCTCCATCAAATCTGAATGAAATCCTTGCTGGGTAGAGTAATCTTGGTTGTAAGTTTTTCCCTTTCATCCCTTTAAATATGTCCTGCCAGTCCCTTCTGGCTGGCAGAGTTTCTGCTGAAAGATCAGCTGTTAACTTTATGGGGGTTCCCTTGTATGTTATTTGTTGCTTTTCCCTTGCTGGTTTTAATATTTTTTTCTTTGTGTTTAATTTTTGATAGTTTGATTAATATGTGTCTTGGCGTGTTTCTCCTTGGATATATCCTGTATGGGAGTCTCTGCGCTTCCTGGACTTGATTATTTTCTTTCTCATATTAGGGAAGTTTTCAACTATAATCTCTTCAAATATTTTCTCAGTACCTTTTTTTTTCTCTTCTTCTTCTGAGATCCCTATAATTTGGATGTTAGTGTGTTTAATGTTGTCCCATAGGTGTCTGAGATTGTCCTCAATTATTTTCATTTGTTTTTCTTTATTCTGCTCTGTGGTAGTTATTTCCACTATTTTATCTTCCCGGTCAGTTTTCTGTTCTTCTGCCTCAGTTATTCTGCCATTGATTCCTTCTAGCAAATTTTTAATTTCATTTATTGTGTTGTTCATCATTGTTTGTTTGTTCTTTATTTCTTCTAGTTCCTTGTTAAACGTTTCTTGTATTTTCTCCCTTCTATTTCTAAAATTTTGGATCATCTTTACTATCATTACTCTGAATTCCTTTTCAGGTAGACTGCCTATTTCCTCTTCATTTGTTTGGTCTGGTGGGTTTTTACTTTGCTCCTTCATCTGCTTTTTATTTCTCTGTCTTCTCATTTTGCTTAAATTACTGTGTTTGGTGTCTCCTTTTCACTGGCTGCCCTTTCATAGGTCCCGTTGTTTTTGGTGTCTGCTCCCAGTGGGTAAGGTTGGTTCTGTGGGTTGTGTAGGCTTCCTGGTAGAGGAGCTGGTGCCTGTGTTCTGGTGGATGAGGCTGGATCTTGTCTTTCTGGTGGGCAGGACCACGTCCGGTGGATTGTTTTGGGGTGTCTGTGAACCTAGTATGATTTTAGGCAGCCTCTCTGCTAATGGGTGGGGTTGTGTTTCTGTCTTGCTAGTTGTGTGGCATAGGGTGTCCAGCACTGTAGCTTGCTGGTCTTTGAGTGGAGCTGGGTCTTAGCATTGAGGTGGAGATCTCTGGCAGAGCTTTTGCTGTTTGATATTATGTGGGGCCAGGAGGTCTCTGGAGGACCAATGTCCTGAACTTGGTTCTCCCACCTCAGAGGCTCAAGCCTGACACCTAGCCAGAGCACCAAGACTCTGTCAGCCACACGACTCAGAAGAAAAGGGAGAAAAAAGAAAGAAAGAAAAAATAAATAATTAAAATAAAGTTATTAAACTGGAAAAAAATATTAAAAAGCAATTTGAAAAAGAAAGAGAGAAAGAAAGAAGAGAGCAACCAAACCAAAAAACAAATCCACCAATGATAACAAGTGCTAAAAACTATACTAAAAAAGAAAAAAAATAAACAGACAGTCAGAACCCCAGGACAAATGACAGAATCAAAGCTATACAGACAAAATCACACAAAGAAGCATACACATACACACTCACAAAAAGAGAAAAAGGAAAAAAGTATATATTTATATATATAAAAGGAAGAGAGCAACCAAATCAATAAACAAATCTACCAATGATAATAAGCTCTAAATACTAAACTAAGATAAACCTAAAACCAGAAAGAAATTAGATGCAGAAAGCAAACCCCAAGTCTACAGTTGCTCCCTAAGTCCACTGCCTCAATTTTGGGATGATTCGTTTTCTATTCCGGTATTCCAGAGATGCAGGGTACAACAAGTTGATTGTGGAGATTTAATCCACTGCTCCTGAGGCTGCTGGGAGAAATTTCTCTTTCTCTTCTTTGTTTGCACAGCTCCTGGGGTTCAGCTTTGGATTTGGTCCCACCTCTGCATGTAGGTCTGTTCCCCACCCAGAAAGGACGGGGTTAAAGGAGTGGCTGATTACGGGGCTCTGGCTCACTCAGGCCAGGTGGAGGGAGGAGTACAGAATGTGGGGTGAGCCTGTGGCGGCAGAGGCAGCATGATGTTGTAACAGCCTGAGGCGCGCTATGTGTTTTCCTGGGGAAGTTGTCCCTGGATCACGGGCTGCACAGGCTCCCGGGAGGGGAGGTGTGGATAGTGACCTGTGCTTGCACACAGGCTTCTTGGTGGCTGCAGCAGCAGCTTTAATGTCTCATGCCCGTCTCTGGTTTCCGTGCTGATAGCCATGGCTCGTGCCTGTCTCTGGAGCTCGTTTAGGCAGTGTTCTGAATCCCCTCTCTTTATGCACCCTGAAACAATGGTTTCTTGCTTCTAGGCAGTTCCAGACTTTTTCCCGGATTCCCTCCCAGCTAGCTGTTGCGCACTAGCCCTCTTCAAGCTGTGTTCACGCAGCCAACCCCAGTCCTCTTCCTGGAATCTGACCTCCGAAGCCAGAGCCTCAGCTCCCAGCCCCCACCCACCCCAGCGGGTGAGCAGAGAAGCCTCTCAGGCTGGTGAGTGTTGGTCGGCACCGATCCTCTGTGCGGGATCTCTCCCCTTTGCCCTCTGCACCCCTGTTGCTGCGCTCTCCTCCGTGGCTCTGATGTTTCTCCCCCCCACCCTCCGTCCCTGCCAGTGAAGGGGCTCCCTGGTGTGTGGAAACATTTCCTCCTTCACAGCTCCCTCCCACTGGTGCAGGTCCCGTCCCTATTCTTTCGTCTCTGTGTTTTCTTTTTTCTGTCGCCCTACCCAGGTACGTGGGGAATTTCTTGCCTTTTTGGAAGTCTGAGGTCTTCTGTCAGCGTTCAGTAGGTGTTCTGTAGGAGTTGTTCCACATGTAGATGTATTTCTGATGTATTTGTGGGGAGGAAGGTGATCTCCACGTCTTGCTCCTCTGCCATCTTGAAGGCCCATTATTGTTACTTTATAAGAGGTTTTAATATCTTTTTGGGAGCCTACCTCTCCCCGTTATTGCCCTGCCTTTTCCAAACCTTCTTTGATAGTATTTCCTGTTTATTTCTCAGTTATATTTTAGAAATCATCCAGAAGAATAAAGACTGGAACATGGTCCCAGTGCTTTCTTCTATATTCTTCTTCCTCTAGGCACTCAATAAACATTTGTGGAATTAATAAAAGATAGAAGAACGTATACAGCATGGTGTTTGCTGAAGGATGCCAAGGTAAAAACAAGTTTACACCTGCTTCCTCAAACCCCTGACACTTCCAAAAGACACTTGGACTCTAGGCTGTGTATTTGAGAAACCCTACTCTGCTGTTGGAGGATTACTGTTTGCTCATGCATGCAGCAAATATTTGCTGAGCACCTACTTTATCCCCAACATCATTCTAGATACTGGGGATAGAGCAAATGAACAAAAGAGACAAATAAAATAAACAGATGAATATATTATATAAACCATTTATATATAGTTTATGAATATACTTATATAAGTAAATAAACACACATGTACAAAGTATGAAATAAATATATAATTCAAAAATAAATAACTACATAAAATAAATAATAAATAAAAATATAACCTCAAGTTGATATAAATGCTCTAAAGTAAAATAAATCAGGGTGAGGACATAGGGAGTGACTGAGTTGGGGATAACATTAGAAGGGACAAAGAAGGTTTCTCAAGAGGTGCCTTTGGGCTAAGACCTAAATAAGAGGCAGGCATGGGAAGACCTGTGGGAAGAGCATTCTAGTCAGAGGGAACAGCAAGCATAAACATTCTTAGTCAGAAATAAACTTTATGCTCAAGGAAGGAAAAGATAACTATTGTGGTTAGAGTCTCATAGACAAGAGAAAGACTCAGCAGATGTTGCTCAGGTCTGGGTTACTCTTTGGCCCATAGACTCCCTAGTCCTGAGCTTCTCTTTTGATGGCAAGCTTTCTGGGCTTGAATGAGGAAAGTCCTGGGGAAGGGTTGTTTTTTTCCCATGGTTATAAACCATTCAAGCTACACTACATGACAAGTGTCATGGCTGGCCCTTTCAGGCTGATGTTTGCAAGTCAGCGTCTGTTGAGTTATTGGTTTGGAACTATCAGGCCTAGGATCACCAGCCTTTCCTCTGTTCCAGGAAAGGCAAAAATCAAAAGTTGCTATCTGTCATCAAAAAGTCTACAAATAATAAATGCTGATGAGGTTGTGGAGGAAAGGGAACTCTTGTACACTGCTAGTGGGAATGTAAATTGGTGCAGCCATAGTAGAAAACAGTATGGAGGTTCTCAAAAAACTAAAAATAGAACTATCATATGACCCAGCAATTCCATTCTTGGGTGTATATCCAAAAATAAAGCCCCACTAATTCGAAAAGATACATGCACCCCAGTGTTCATGGCAGCATTATTTACAATAGCCAAGATATGGAAGCAACCTAAGTATCCACCAATAGATGAAGGGATAAAGAAGATGTGATATGGCTTTTCGGGGTCTTTTGTGTTTCCATACAAATTGTGAAATTTTTTGTTCTAGTTCTGTGAAAAATGCAGTGGTAGTTTGGTGGGGATTGCATTGAATCTGTAGATTGCTTTGGGTGGTAGAGTCATTTTCACAATGTTGATTCTTCCAATCCAAGAACATAGTATATCTCTCCATCTATTTGTATCATCTTTAATTTCTTTCATCAGTGCCTTATAATTTTCTGCATACAGGTCTTTTGTCTCCTTAGGTAGGTTTATTCCTAGATATTTTATTCTTTTTGTTGCAGTGGTAAATGAGAGTCTTTTCTTGATTTCACGTTCAGATTTTTCATCATTAGTGTATAGGAACACCAGAGATTTCTGTGCATTAATTTTGTATCCTGCTACTTTGCCAAATTCATTGATTAGCTCTAGTAGTTTTCTGGTAGCATCTTTAGGATTCTCTATGTATAGTATCATGTCATCTGCAAACAGTGACAGTTTTACTTCTTCTTTTCCGATTTGGATTCCTTTTATTTCCTTTTATTCTCTGATTGCTGTGGCTAAAACTTCCAAAACTATGTTGAATAAGAGTGGTGAGAGTGAACAACCTTGTCTTGTTCCTGATCTTAGTGGAAATGCTTTCAGTTTTTCACCATTGAGGACGATGTTGGCTGTGGGTTTGTCATATATGGCCTTTATTATGTTGAGGAAAGTTCCCTCTATGCCTACTTTCTGCAGGGTTTTTATCATAAATGGGTGTTGAATTTTGTCAAAAGCTTTCTCTGCATCTATTGAGATGATCATATGGTTTTTCTCCTTCAATTTGTTAATATGGTGTATCACACTGATTGATTTGTGTATATTGAAGAATCCTTGTATCCCTGGAATAAACCCCACTTGATCATGGTGTATGATCCTTTTAATGTGCAAGACAAATACCGTATGCTAACACATATATATGGAATTTAAGAAAAAAATGTCATGAAGAACCTAGGGGTAAGACAGGAATAAAGACACAGACCTAGTAGAGAATGGACTTGAGGATATGGGGAGGGGGAAGGGTAAGCTGTGACAAAGCGAGAGAGAGGCATGGACATATATACGCTACCAAATGTAAGGTAGATAGCTAGTGGGACACAGCCGCATAGCACAGGGAGATCAGCTCGGTGCTTTGTGACTGCCTGGAGGGTGGGATAGGGAGGGTGGGAGGGAGGGAAACGCAAGAGGGAAGAGATATGGGAACATATGTATATGTATAACTGATTCACTTTGTTATAAAGCAGAAACTAACACACCATTGTAAAGCAATTATACTCTAATAAAGATGTAAAAAAAAAAAGAAGATGTGATATATATAATGGAGTCTAACTCAGTCATAAAAAAGAATGGAATTCTGCCATTTGCAACACGTGGATAGACCTAGAGGGTATTATGCTTAGTGAAATAAGTCAGAAAGAGAAAGATACTCTGTTATCACTTATATGTGGAATCTAAAAAATAAAACAAACCGATGTATATAACAAAACAGAAGTAGACTCTTAGATACATAGAACAAACTAGTGGTTACCAAAATGGAGAAGGAAAGGGGGAGGGGCAAGTTAGGGATATTTGATTAAGGGGTACAGACTACTATGTATAAAATAGAGAAACAACAATGATATATGGTGCAGCACAGGAAAATATAACCATTGTTTTGTAATAACTTTAAATGGAATATAATTTATAAAAATACTGAATCACTATGTTGTATACATGAAACTAATATAATATTGTAAATCAACTATACTTCAATTTAAAAAAATGAGTTGTTATTTGGGAGGAGATGGGTTCCCCCCCTCCCCAATTGTTTCTTTGAGCCTAGATGGAAAAATCAGTGAAACTAGTTTTAACTGTTTGCTCAGAGTGACTGGTTATCAGCTATCCATAGCCTTTGAGAAATCAACTTCAGATCTCAGAGTTGGTTCTCTCCCTATGGATAAAAGGGAAGCTCCCACACAAGAGTGCTATGTAAACAAGTAAATATCTGTCTATAATGTAAAAAGACACAATGTAAGTGTCTACAAAAATCCTATTTGTAGAGTGGAAATTCCATTAGAACATTGCTCAATAGGACTTGCATTCAGATATATCACTTGGCAAGTAATAATGGATGGCATGGGCACACAGCCTAAGAGTTTATAAAGCACTTCCACTCCCATTATTTCATTAAACTTCACAACAAATCCACAAGATGGAGGGCATTCACTTCTGTGAATGAGGGCATTCAGTGGCTTAAATCAGTGAAAGCATTTGTTTTTACTCAATATAGGGGCAGGACAGGAATAAAGACACAGACGTAGAGAATGGACTTGAGGACATGGGGAGGGAGAAGGGTAAGCTGGGACAAAGTGAGAGAGTGTCATGGACTTAAATATACTACCAACTGTAAAATAGATAGCTAGTGGGAAGCAGCCGCATAGCACCGGGAGATCAGCTCGGTGCTTTGTGACCACCTAGAGGGGTGGCATAGGGAGGGTGGGAGGGAGACACAAGAGGGAGGAGATATGGGAATATATGTATATGTATAGCTGATTCACTTTGTTATACAGCAGAAAATAACACACTATTGTAAAGCAATTATACTCCAATAAAGATGTTAAAACATTTTTTAAAAAATAAATATAGAGTGTTTACTCATTCTATATTGCTGGTCAGTGGAGGATTCTGGTCCATGTCATCTTCACACAGAAACCCAGGCCAAAGGAAGCACTACCATTTTGAATGTTGTCCAAGGGGAAGAGAAGACAGTGAATCATGTGATCTCTGAAATGCTTCCACCCTAAAGTGACACACATCACTTCTGCTCCTATTTAATTGGTCAGAGCAAGTCAATGGCCACATTTAACTTAAAGGGGGCAAAGAAGTATAATAACCCCATATTCCTGAAAGTAGAAAGGAAGTGAATAGTGGTGACAGTAGTAATTTCCATCACAGCCTTATTTTACAGCCGAGAAATCCAAGACTCAGAGGTATGACATGTTGAGGGAAAGAGTTTGGAATTGTTGACCGAGCTTACAATAAAGGATGTTTAGGTATTGTTACTAAGAGATAGTATCATTTCATTTGAAAGAAGGTTCTTAAAAGTTGAGAATATGAGAACCCCAAATCGTGCCACTCACTGAGTTCCTTAAGCAGGTGATATCACTTCTCTGAACTTCCATTTCCTCATCTATAATATGCGGCTAAAAGATTAAAAAGAAAAGCTTGCACGGTTGATCGATAATTGGAGTTAATTGGAATTAATGTGGATAAAGTGCCTGAGCCCAAACTCAGTTATTCTAACCCCAAATTTATCCCCCTTGACTCTCTTAGGTGTGCCAGAACATGGAAATCCCATGGAGCAAGTCTTAGTCCAATTCTTCTCTGGCTATTTCCCATTGTGACATGTGAATAGGTGAGAGGATAGAAAGGAAAAGGAAAACGTGAGACAAGAAGGAAGGTCGAAAAATAAAAATTAAAAAAAGAAGGAATATACTTTTTACCAAGAGTTCAGAAATACCTTTTTATACCCCATTCCCTCTCTTTACAATGCCCTCTCCTGTCTCCTTCTTCCAGTCAACCCCTACTTATCCTTCAAGACTTAGGTCAATCCAATCATTTTTCTGGGAGGTACTCCCAGACTCCCTCATGCTGAATTTGATGCCCCTTCTCTAAACCTCCAAATCACCTTTTGTCTAGGTCTATCTCAGCACTTAGCACATGATGTGTAAGTATTTGGCATATAGCAAGCACTTAATAAACATCTATCTAAGGAATGAATAATATCATTGTGTGGCATAGAAGTATCCTGTTGATTTTTCTATCTAGCCTCATTTCTCTCTATCCATCTCCTTACCCTGCCTCACCTATTCCTCCCACCAGCACCCCAAACACACACTTGTTATTCCAGAAATACTACACCGTTTACAGACCCTGAATTCCCTCAGAATCCCCAGCCCTCCATCTTTGCACATCCTGCTTCCTCTGCATGGCATGCTCTCTCACCACCTTTCAAACCCTTAATCATCTTTTGGCAGAAGCTGAGGACATGGTAGTTTCTGAAACTAGGCCACCTATATTTAAGTTCCAGCTCTGGTTATTAGCTGTGTGACTTCAGGCAAATTATCTAACTTCTATGGGTCTCTGTTCCCCCTTTATAGGGCTAATAAAAGTACCTACCTAATAGGCTTGTTATGGAGAGTAAATGAGTTACTACATTTGAATTGTTTATAAGCATACCTGGTACACAGTAACCTCTATAGAAGAGCTTGCTATTATAATTTAAATCTTAGCATCAGTACTACCTCTGTCTATGCTGGGGTGGCAAATGGTCAGGTTGCAGGCTATATTTTATTAGGATCACATGGTGTTTACATTTTATATTGCAATGCCCTCCAATTAAGTAGAAACTCTACCACTCCCTGTATCCACCTGTTTGATTCATTTGCCTGGTCTTGGAAGCTTTGGTTTTGCAATCTTGAGTAATCACATCTCTTTTCTGACCCCCTTGGACAAACTCCCACAGGTTCAGTGCATACCTCCATTAAAGCAGTTCTACAAATAAGTTCATTTGTATCATTTTTTTTAGATTCCACATATAAGTGATATCATATGATATTTGTCTTTCTCTGTCTGACTTACTTCACTTAATGTGATAATTGTTTAGGCCCATCCATGTTACTGCAAATGGCATTATTTCATTCTTTTATTATGGCTGAGTAATATTCCAATGTATATGTATACCACATCTTCTTTATCCATTCATCTGTTGATGGACATTTAGGTTACTTCCATATCTTAGCCGTTTACCAATGGGGAAATTTGGGGGGAGGGATAAATGAGGAGTTTGGGATTAACATATACATACTACTATATATAAAATAGATAAACAACAAAGACCTACTGTAAATCACAGGGAACTCTACTCAATATTCTGTAATCACCTATATGGGAAAAGAATTTGAAAAAGAATGGATATATGTATATGTATAACTGAATCACTTAGCTGTACACCTGAAACTAACACATTATAAATCAACTATACTCCAATATAAAATAAAAATTAAATTAAAAAATAAATAAATTACATGTGCCATAAATGAATGTCTGACTTGCACAAAATTATGATAGGTTATACTAATTTTGTGTGGCATATTTGTATTTAGTGATTCTTAAACACAGCATGTAAGTGCATATATAGTGGGAAAACTGTGAAAGCATGAGTACTATTCTTTTCAAGTAATTCTGTGACACTGATTTCCAATTATTAAAAATTTAGAATATCAAATTAGTAGTAGTTAGAGAGAAGTTTTACACTGCTGACTAAGTTGGGAATCTTCACCTACACCTTATTTTTAATCTCACAAATTATTAATTACCTGCAGTATAGTTTAGATGCATTCTTTCTGTAAGACTGTTTAAAAGAACCGCATGACTGTAAATAGGGTCTGACACAATCATCACTGTGCAATAAGCCAGACAGTATAATAAACGTACCCTGTTATTTCAAACAAACAAACAAAAAAGCAGTTCTACAGCCTTCTGATTATTTTCTTGTCTGTCTTCACTCCACTGTGAGCTTCTTGAGCAAAGGGATGGTGATCTCAGTATTGCTAGTACCTAGAAAGTTGCCTTACACAAAGAATTGCTCAATAAACACTTATTGAATGACTGACTGAATGAATGAAATGAAATGAATAGTTGATGTAGCCCCTATTGTCACTTAAGAACAGGCTTCTGGAGAGAGTTATAGGGTTTCTTTGCAGGCAAACATAAGCTTTAGAAGCCATCTGCAGAGAGCTTTCTGGTCCTGGCTGGCTGATTTAAAGAGCTCTCTTTAATTCCTTTCCTCCAAGGCCTCATCTTCTCTGACAGTCATTAATGGGATCAAACTAATGAGACTTAGCCACAAAGGCAAAAGAGGCACAACACAGCACAACTCCCTTTGCCTTTGTAAATAACTTGGAATTTGTCAGGATAAGAGCTGAGGTCTCCTAAAATGAAAAGACATGCATCCTTTTTTTTGGAAGATAACAAGCTCAGGGTTTGCACAAAATTTTCCCAAAACAGCATTCCATCTTTAGAAGTGATGAATTGTTTTTTCTAAGTTAAGAAAGTGCGGATGTGTCCATATGTCATTTGGCTAGGACCCTAGGCTGTGTGACCCAGGCCACAGGTTTACACGCAGAGCAGGCTTCATGGATTTACGCTACTCTGCTTGGGAAATGCACCTTTAATAGGTGTACATACATTTGGGAGTAATAGGACTGGATGTCATGCATCCCTAGTGGCTACAGTGTGATCCAGTGGAAAGATCACTGGATTTGGAGTCAGACAAAGCTGGATTGGAATCTATGGCAAACAGACGTTAATGTGGCAACCATAACCTCCACTTCTGGCACTGATATGCCTGTGTAATGCCCTCCCCTTGAGTAGGGGTGTAACCTGTGATTTGCTCCTCACCAAAAGAATATGGCAAAGATGATGAAATATCTCTCTCATGATTATATTATGTTACACAGTCATCCCTCAGTATCTGTGGGGGATTGGTTCCAGGAATGCCTGCAGACACCAAAATCTGTGGATGCTCAAGGCCCTTATACAAAACGGTGTAGTTTTGGCATAAAACCTACGTAATCTTCTTGTATACTTTAAATCATCTGTAGCTTACTTATAATAACTAATAAAATATAAATGTTATATAAATAGTTATAAATACAATGTAAATAGTTGCCAGAGCACAAGTTTTGCTTTTTGGAATTTTCTGGAATTCTTTTTCTAATATTTTTGATCCATGGTTGGTTGAATCCATGGAAGTGGAACCCATGGATATGGAGGGCCAACTGTTAATGACACCATCTTGCTAGCCAACTCATTCTCCCCTTGCTGGCTTTGAAAAACAAGCTGTGGTAAATCCTACAAGGAACTGAATGCTGACAACAACTACATAAGTGGGGAAGCAGATTGTTCCTTAGTTGAGTCTCCAGACGAGAACCCAGCCCTGGCCAGCACTTTGATTGTGGCCTTGCAAGACCCTAAGCAGAGAACTCATCTAAGCCATTCCCAGAGTTCTAACAAAATAAATTATGAGATAATAAATGTTTGGTGTTTTAAGCTGCTAAGTTTGCGGTAATTCGTTACACAGTACAGCAAACCAATACAGAGTTGTACCTCTACTACTCCACCACATGACTCTGGGCATGTGCCTTCCCCTTTCTTGGCCTCTATTTGCTCATCTGTAAAATAGGAAATGATAACCATGCAAATCCTTACCCTGCCCCCTTTCCAGGGGACTTTAGAATCCAATGAATGTGGGAGCTCTTTGTAAATCATAAAGCCTGATACAAATGTGAGGAATGCCTGTTATTTTTCTTTGCAGACTCTCCAGGGCATAGCAGCTCAAGTAGATGACCTTGAAAAAAGAGAAAGTGGGAAACAAATAACAAAAAAACTGCAGTGGCCTTAAAATTGACACTGGCTTATCTGGCCCATGTTGGAATATATGATTTTATGAAAAACAATCCCTGTGGGTAGACTGAAACATCTCAAACTGTTTGGAAGACATCCTAGCTAGATCCTTAAGGTGTCTGGCTCCTTTGGCTTCAGACTACCCAGCAGCCAGGTGCAATGTCCCATCTGTTTTCTCTCCATCCACCCCACTCCCAGATCCTCACTTTACAGACATCAGCTCCAAAAAATGTCGTCCAATAGCCTCATTACTTCTAGGTCACTGCCTGAGGCCATGGAGTTTATATGAGGATGCAACGGCCTGAAGCTCTTGCCAGATGGAGCAGAAAGCTGCTGACAACCGAGGGAGGGTTGAGCTCCTTTCTCTTTTTTTCTTATAAATTTATTTATTTTATTTTTGGTTGCATTGGGTCTTCGTTGCTGTGCATGGGCTTTCTCTAGTTGCGGTGAGCAGTGCGCAGGCTTCTCATTGCGGTGACTTCTCCTGTTGCGGATCATGGGCTCTAGGCATGCAGGCTTCAGTAGTTGTGGCACATGGGCTCAGTAGTTGTGGCTCACGGGCTGTAGAGCGCAGGCTCAGTAGTTGGGGCGCACGGGCTTAGTTGCTCCTCAGCATGTGGAATCTTCCCGGACCAGGGCTTGAACCCGTGTCCCCTGCATTGGCAGGCGGATTCTTAATCACTGGGCCACCAGGGAAGTCCCTGAGTTCCTTTCAAAACAGACCAGCAGTTCATAAGGCCACACACAGCCATTCAATCTTGTGAACCTGGAGCTAGGGAAAAAGGTTTGCTGCATGCTGGGGTCACTAGACCACATGTACAGGTTGATCACCCAGCCTGCTCTTCCTTGAAATAGCAGAAATGTAGGTGTTGGTCAACCACCTCTTCAGAGACCCTGCTCCAAACCCATTCTGCCACATCGCTTGGCATAATGCATGGCATCCAAGGCACTGAATGATCTGGCCCCTGCCTGTCTCTTCTTCGTCCTCCTTCCAGGCATCTTGTGGCTCTTTCGCAAACACTGGTTTAGGGCCTTCTCTTAGCCATTGGGACTCTACCATAGAATAGAGAAAGCACCCCCTCTGCCACCACCACCACCAGTAATAATAACAATAGTAGCATCTAACACTTATGTGCTTCGTAAGTTTATTGCATATATTAATCCATTCATCACCACAACAATCCTATTAGGAATATGCTGATATTATCATCTCCATTTTATGGATGAGGATATCGAGGTGTAGGTCCTATTGCTAATATGTAGTGGTGCGATTTGAACCCAGATACATTGAGCAGGAAAGTATGTTCTTAATCATCATGCTATGCTTTGCTTTTGTTTACTTGACTATCTCTCCCACCAGACTGTGTGCTTCTTATGAGCAGCAATTTTGTGCCCAGTTCCCAGTACATTGTCTGTCACACAGTAGTGTTTAAAAAATGTTTATTGGATGAGTGGATAAATGAATACACAGTGAAAAGAGCACAGAATTTGGAGTCAGAAAGCCTAGTGTCCAGCCTAGTAATCTATCTTCTAACAATTTTTGTGGCTTTGAGCAAGCGAGTTTACCTTTCTAAATCCAAATAGCATAGTGTTCACACATGTGGGCTCTGGAGCCAGGATGCCTATTTTCAAAATGAGGCACCAACACTTACCGGCTGTGTGACCTTGTGCAAGTCCCTTAGCCTTTCTGAGCCTCAGTTTCCTAAACTTTAAAATTAGATAATTGTAATAATGAGGTCGTGGCTTGTTGTGAGGGAAATATGAGTTAATACATACACAGCGCTTAGAACACTACCTGGGATGTAGCAAGTGCTTGATGCATGTTGGTCATTAATGTTATTATCATGCTTTAATAGTTTCACATATGAAAATGGGGATGAGAATATTTGTCTCACCAGGTTGTCGTGAGGATCATATGAGACAAAAGACGTGGAAATGCCCTGTCATCTTAATAGCACAATGTAGATACTACAACTAAACTTAGAAAACATCCCAAATCAGTTCGGGACCTGAAGCTCAGATTCTGTGTAGCTTAATTTCACACTCACAGGTGAATGGCAACCCCTCCAAAAGTTTGGATAAAGACACTAGTGTTGGTCTTGCCAGTGGCTTACAACTCCCAGATTATGTGTGAGCATGGTGCTATATAAATAGAGACCTTCCCTCGTGTAAATTGTGGGCCAGAAAGTCTTCCGGATATGTGGCATGTACCCCTATAAGAGGACAGGAGGTGGTCAGAGTTTGGCAGGAAGAGTGACATGACAAGAAGAAAGGACCTGTGAAGCCTTAGAAAAGTTTCCACCCTCTGCACCATCTCCACTGAGAGAGGGAAGGCACAGAGAAAATGAGGGGCTTGGGTAAGATCAATGTGTCACAGTCCAGGCTACACACCATCTACCGTGGACACCATGAGTGAGAGAGAGAAGTTGTCAAGAGGACAAGGAGTCAAGCAGTGGTCCAGCAACCCTGGTTTCCAAGAAGAAAAGGAGTAGGGAGGGAAATAACCACACATTGCTCTAAAACATCCTGGGCTACTGCGTACAGAGGGCCCGAGAAGATGATTACAGTTTCCACGTACTAAGATTCCCAGAGACAAGGGTGGCTAGATTTTGCTCAGGCTGTGATCCTTTTTGGTCTGCCTAAGACAAGGGCCTCATCCACCCAGTCTCACTCAGGGCAAGAGGGATCTAATAACTTCAAGTGAGCAAAACACATTTTTTAACAATGAGGCAAAGGTGAAGTGTCTGGAAAAAAGCCCCATTTGGGTTCTAAAAGCCCCTTACTGCTGGCAGCTGCCGACTGAGATTTGAGTGGGAGGGCACAAAGGAGAGGGAAGGGAGTGAGAGATTTATGCCCAGACTAGACTGAGGGACTGATCTAAAGGAGGCTGTGTTAAGTATAAGAAAGTATAGATACAATGCTTGGACTGGAACCAGAGGGACAACAGTGAGTGAAGGTTGCAGACATTTTTCCTATGTGGAGGCTGGAGCAGATCTTGTAGTATTTTCTTCTTGCTTTGTAATGCCTGCACTGACTAGAATAGGAAAGACTACACAAACAGCTGACTGACTGTTTGATAGAAGAGGGGCTGCTGAGGGAGGCCTTAGTGAGATTTGGAAAGCATAGGAGACCTCAGACTGGATGTGAGTGTTCTGCTATACATCTGCAATTTTAATGTGATTTCCACAAAAACATACAGCTCCAACTATGTGGCTACCTGCTTGACTGGCTTGTACTACATCTACTGCTCAGCAACTGGATTTTAATCTGAATTTCCTGAGCACTTCATTGGGGCCTAGTCTCAGGAGAAGGGGATTATAGTAGATACAAAAAGGCTAAGACTTAGCCTTTGCTATCTAGTTGGGAAGACAAAACAAACCCTTGGGTTCCATTATAAAATATACCACAGGGCCAAATGAGTGAGCTCAGAGACCCCTGGAAGGCAAAATCGACTGAGCTGCTAGACCTTGAAGAATGGTTAGATTTGTGAAAGGAGAAAAGGGAAAAGACAAGAAGGGAAGGGAAGATAAACTCCGGGCAAGGTAACAACTTGAGTAAAGACTTGGAGGTTGGAGTGAGCACAGTCTGTTCCAGATACACAATCTTCATGTGATATAACACGACTCATATTAAAGACACTTCCTCCACTCTTTGATCAAACACAGCTTTGGCTATGTAGATAGATGGATAGATGTTAGAGATAGATAGATAGATAGATAGATAGATAGATAGATAGTCCGGGGCCAAGAAACAGAACTATGTTTAAATATTTTGGGTTTATCATTAATTCACTATATACGAATTCAATAATTCACCATGACTTTGGACACGTCATTTATTCTCTGTGACCTCTGCTCTCCTCTCTGCAGCAGAATGGGGGGCAGGTACCCAGAGTCTTATCCTGAAGGAGATTCACCCTCTAACTAGCCTCTCCATCATCCACACACTCTTTACAATGCTCCCAGGAACTCCCAGGAACCCAGAGAATAACTGTGAAGTGAGCAGTGTTTCCCAGATCTAATCAGAGGCAATGACACCAAGAGCCAAAGCCCATGAGAGCCTGAGTCCCTTCTATTCTCCTGTTCCCAGGGTTAAACTTTAGATTCAGGGTGCTGCGCGGGAGAAGGGACCCCAGCATGGACGTGGGGTCTGCGTGGCTGCAGGAGAAACAGCCCTGTGTCTTTGAGAGGCAGAAGTTTCAGTCTCCCATCTTGAACCTCAAAGGCTCCCCCTTGGTCACCCTGAAAACAGGTGGGGTTGAAACTGGGCAGGCAAGAGACAGAGCTGAAGCAAGGCACCCGAGTGTCAGGTACAGAAGGGGCCTGGGGTCCATCTGTCCCCCTTCATCAGTCCTCCTCCCTCCAGGCCCTCATCAGACTCGGGCTAGAAACTCTTTCAGCTCACCTGCTCCCACCCTCTCTACCTGGTGGAGGACTCCCCTCCTCAGCCTTCCTGCCAAGCGTCCCCACCCAGTTTCCAAGTGACCTGGGACAGACCTGGAAGCTCCGTGCCTCAGCGGACACAGGATTCCACTTGACAGAATGTTCTTCCTGCTGGTGAGCCAATCCTGCTCCCCTGTAACTTCCTTCCACACACCCACGTTCTGCCCTCAGGAAAACCAACCAGACAGGACAGCTCCTTATTCTCAGGAATGTCCTTCACATATTTGAACACAGCTACCTCTGCCATTCTTCCTCCACACACACACACACACACACACACACACACACACACACACTTTTATTGATATATAATTAACATACCATACCGTACAATTTTTTATCGATTTAAAGTGTACAATTGAACACTTTTTAGTTTATTCACAGAGTTGGGCAACCATCACCACAATCAAAAAGAAATCTTGTACCTACTATGAACCCATTTCTCTCCAGCACCTGAGGCCTAGGCAGCCACTAATCTACTTCATGTCTTTATCGATTTGTCTATTATGGAAATTTTTTATAAATGGAGTTGGAAACATGGGTTTGATTCACACTCTGTGGAAATTTGTGTAAGTCACTTGACCTCTCTATGACTCAATTTCCCCAGCATACAAGATAGTAATATTGGTTTCAACTTCACAGATTAATAATGAGGCTTAAAGGAGCTAATGAATATAAAACACTTAGTAGAGGGTTTGCTTTTATTACTGCTTTTTACAAAGTGATTTTCCTGATCACTGCTCTCACCTTCAACTGATATGTTCTCATTGGAATGGAGCAGAGCAAGACCTGGGGTGATAATGTAAGTCTTTAGGTGATATTCAACATATTTAGTAGCCCATTAAAGCATGACCCATCAGAGTGGCCTCGGCACTGAAGCAGGTCCTATATATAGGATCTCTGTTGGGCTGGGCAGTAACTCACTAATTTCTGAACTATGAAGAGGTCAAGGGTACAGGAAATCATTAGGGTAACAGAAGATGTACTTGGAGGCTTCCGGGATACTGCTATTTACCAATCAGAATGGAAGGATTTCAATATTTTAACAACCACTATGGCTATCCCATTGTGTATGGGCTTGAGGTTGGGCCTGAGCAGGACCATCATCTTCCTTGCTATGCTTCCTTGCTTGCTAACTGCACTTCTGGTTATGCAGACTATATCCTCACTGATTTTAGTAACCACCCCACACTGTGCTGAGGATTGAGGTTGAAGCTCTTAAACCTTTTCTATTCAGGCTGCTGTTAAGCTCCATCATCCTTTAATAACCTCTAATAGGTGGTGTTTTGAATCTAAGTTCAGAATCTTAGATTTACAAATGTGATTCACGTTGATCACTAAGCTCCTTGAATTAGGGTGTGTGCTTCATACCAGACATTCTAGAGGGGCTTCAAGGCTGCCAGGCAGGCAGGGCTGGCAATGGCAGCAATGAGACCTGGCCCCCACATTTGTTCCTTGGCTCCTCAGAAATGGAAGGAGCTCTGTTAAACCTTGCCCTTGACCATGAAATTAGAATATGCTACACATTGAGAGAAGAGGAGATAGCCTGAAGAAGCAGAAGGAGATGGAAAGACTATAAAAAGGATCAAACTTTCAATCTGAACAGAGATGTGGCAATGCCAGACCAATTTTAGTTCCAAGCAGTTCTCCAGGTGGAGGCTGATCTGAGAGCAGCAGCCAGGAAGGAGGCTTCAGAAGCAGACTGAAAGAGCCTCAGGCCAAGTAGACACATTCCAGGAAATCTAACTGAGAAGTAGAGGAAGGCAAATAGAAAAATGACCCTGAAATGGGGACAGCAAATGGGCTTTTGGCCCAATGGTACTGTGTGAAGTAGTGGGCATCAGGGACAGGTAAATGGGGGCAGAGGGGTATCTAGAATTTCTTCCCTGAAACCCAGACTAGCAAGGTATTTCCAATCTTGTTATTTGAAAGGTTGGGGTTTTTGCCGTTTGTCTGACTGACCTCCCACTGGTGCTGAAAGTGGGCAGAAAGAAGGCAGCTGGTGCAAACAGCTGCGGCATAGCTCTACCTAGGCTGAGGGCAGATAACCTAAGGGTCCAGTGTGGTGATGAGGGCAGCCTGTCTGGTGAGGAAGGCAGAGGCTTTTTCGAGCTAGGCAGCAGGTGTGCTGAGGAGGATGGCTGGCATCTGGGGACTCGAAGAAAAAACATATCTCCTCAGAAGGCAGTGGAGCAGCTTGGAAGGAGAAGAGAGAGGGTAGTATTGCAGCTTCACTTCTTGCTCTGGTGGCTGAGTGTTAAGGGGCTGGGAGCAGGTATTCAAGAGACCATAAGATGCTCTGTACGGGCCTCTGAACAGATGCTCACTGATGCTGATGCCTACTCACAAAATTCTTGAACACTGTGTTAGGAATACTTGCTAATGAAAACCCTGACCTATCTAACAAGGTAAGGGTGTCTTTCCAATGTGAAACCCCCAAATGTAGATTGGATATTTTTCTCCAGGAGACAGGACTAGGTGTCTCCATCCCCAAGGCTATGTCTCTCTTCCATTTCATCTGCTTTCAAAATGTGATTAAGAGCAGAGTCTCGCCTGGGATCAAATTCTAGCCCTGCCACTTACTGTTAACTTCACCTCTCTGCGACTCAGTTTCCTCATCTGTAGAATGGTTATAATGAGAGAATCTACCTCTTAGTGTTATTGTGAGGAATCACATTGTAGGTCACACACTTAGAGCAGAGCTTATCATGTACTAATAACTCAATATATGTTATGATTTGGATTCTGACTCATGATCTGATTTAGTCATAGCCCTTCCTGCTTTGCATCTTCTGTAAATGTCCCTAACTAAGCCACTGAAAAAATGATGTTGGCACAACGAAGGGTCTCCCTTTTCCTTCTTATTAGCCTTCCATTCAGTTCTCTGACAGATCTGGATATGTACTTCTGGCACATACATGTATATATCCTGCAGTTACTGTGGTCTCACCTCTCACCTCTGCTGTAGTGTTCTAGGACCACTCCTCACATCCTCTATTCTCATATATTACCACAGACTTCCTACCCCAGGAGGTTGCTCCTTCTATCTTTGCTCCCTTCCTCTCTGCCTTCTTCTCCCCCTACATCCATTCATCCATCTAGTCATACAAGCCAGATATCTAAGGGCATCATACTAGATCAAGAGTCAGAAAACTTTTTCTATAAAGAGCCAGATAGTAAATATTTTAAGCTGCAAGAGCTACATATAGTCTCTGTCACGACTACTCAACTCTGCCATTGTAGTACAAAAGCAGCCTTAGACAATACATAAACCAATCAGTGTGGCTGTGTTCCAATAATACTTTATTTACAAACACAGGCAGTGGGCCGATATGGCCTGCAGGCTGTAGTTTGATGATAAGAATTATTGTAGAGCATTCCTTTTTACTCAAAACCCATCCTCTTATCCAATTCATAAAAAATATCTCAAATATGTTCACTTCTTGCAAACTCCAATACTTCCACCCTGGACCAAACCACTGTCATCTCTTCCTGCAAACTCCGCTACCTCCACCCTGGACCAAGCCACTGTCATCTCTTCCCTGGACCATTCACTATAGGAGCCTCCTGATTGGCTTCTCTGATTCTACTCTTGTCCTCCTACAATTCATTCTTTACATAGCAGCCAGAGTGTTCCTTTAAATTCAATCATGTTACCCTTCTAATTAAAACCGTTCAATAACTTCATGCTTTTCTTAAGATAAAGATCCAGATCCTCACTATGGCTTTTATCATGCTTCATGATCTGATCCTGCCTAGCTTTTTAGTCTTTTCTCCCACCACTTTCTTCCTACTCACTATGCCTGAGCCACACTGGCCTTTTAGTTCTTCAAACATGCCAAGCTCTTTCATATGCCAGGACCTTTGCATAAGCTGTCCCCTGTACTAAAAATCTGCCTCCTCCCCATCCCTCCATCTCCATTAATCCATGCTTAATTAATGGTTATTTATCCATCAACGTTCAACTCAAAGGCCATTTGTTTTGGAAAGGCTTCCCTAGTCATTCCCAGACTAGAATAGGTCCCATATTAATACACTTTCAGAGCTCCCCATAATTTTCCTTCCTAGAATATGTCCCAGTTTCTAATTAAGCAGTGGTTTGTGTGATTATTTGATTAAAACCTATCCTTCTTACTAGGGTGTAAACTTCATGCCAGCAGAGAATGGGCCTGTCTTGTTGATTATACAGATCCAGTCTTTAATAAAACTGGTTGCATAATAAGTTTTCATTTTTAAAAAACTACTTTGTTGAGGTATAATTGGCATACAATAAACTGCACATATTTAAAATGTACAATTTAATGAATTCTGATGCATGTATATATCATGAAAACATCATTGCAATCAACATGATGCTTATATCCATCACCCCCAAAACTTCCTCTTGCCCCTTTGTAATATTTTCCTTCCCAGACAATCACTAACCTGAATTCTGACACAATAGGTTAATTTGAATTTTCAAGTTTTTATTTCTTATTTTTCACAACTAGGAAGTTATTTTTACTGTTGTTATTTTTCTCATCCAATTCACCACCTCCTCTCCCCTCTTTTTTTTATTGTGGTAAAATATATAGTATAGCATAAAATTTGCCATTTTAACCATTTTTAAATGTACAATTCAGTGGCATTAATTACATTCAAAATGTTATGCAACCATCACCAGTATCTATTTCCAAAACTTTTTCATCACTGCAGACAGAAACTCTGTAATCATTAAGCAGTAATTCCCCATTCTTTTTTCCCCTAAGACTCTGGTAACTACTAATCTACTTTATGTTTCTATGAATTTACCTCTTTTAGATATTTCATAAAATATTTGATCTTTGTTTCTGGCTTATTTTACTTAGCATATTGTTTTCCATGTGCATCCAAGTTGTAGCGTATGTCAGAACTTCAGTCCTTTTCATGGCTGAATAATATTACATCATATGGATATACAGCATTTTTTATACATTAGCCTGTTGATGAACACCAGTGTTGCTTCCACCTTTTGACTATTGTGAATAATGCTGCAATAAACATTGGTGTGCAAGTATCTGTTTGAAACTAGTTTTCAATTCTTTTGAATAGGAACATGGTAATCCTATGTTTAGCTTTTTGGGGAACTGTCAAACTGTTTTTTCAGTGACTGAACCATTTTACATTCCCACCAGCAAGGTATGTGGGTTCCAGTTTCACCATATCCTTGCCAATACTTGATATTTTTCATTAAAAAAGCTATAGCCATCCCAGTAGGTATGAAGAGGTATCTTATTGTGTTTTTCATTTGTATTTTCCTAATTACTACTGATGTCAAGCATTTTTTATGTGCTTATTGCCATTTTTATGTCTTCTTTGAAGAAACTACTCAAGTCCTTTTCACATTTTTCACTTGAGTTGTTTGTCTTTATATGTTGTTGAATTGTAGGAGATCTTTATATATTCTAGATATTAAACCCTTATCAGATATATGATTTTCAGATGTTTTCTCTCATTCTATAGGTTGTCTTTTCACATTCTAAATAATGTCCTTTAATGCAAAAATGTTTTCAATTTTGATTAAGTCAAATTTAGCTAGTTTTTCTTTTGTTTCTCATACTTTTGTTGTCATATTGAAGAATCCATAGCCAAATTCAGGGTCATGAAGTTTTACACTTATGTTTTCTTCTAACAGTGTTACGGTTTTAACTCTTATATTTAGGTCATTGATGAATTTTTGTACATGGTATGAAATAGGGGTTCAAATACATTCTTTTGCTTGTAGAAATCCAGTGGTCCCAGCATCGTTTGTTGAGGAGACTCTTCTTTCCCCACTGAATGGGTTTGGTACCCTTGTCAAAAAATCAATTGAATATAAATGTATGGGCTTATTTCTGGACTCTCAATTCTATTCCATTGGTCTATATGTCTATCCTATGTCAGTACCACACTGTTTTGATTACTGCAGGCTTTTAGTAAGATTTGAAATCTGGAAGTGTGAGTCCTCCAACTATTTTCTTATTTTTAAATATTGCTTTGGCTATTTAAGTCCCCTTGACAATTCTATATGAGTTTGGTGATCTGCTTTTCCGTTTCTGAAAAAAAAAAGGCTGTTGGAATTTTGATGGGGATTGTGTTGAATTTGTAGATCATTTTGGGTATTATTGACATTTTAACAATATTAAGTCTTCCTACACATGAACATGGAATGGCTTTCCATTTATTTAGGTCTTTAATTTCTTTCAGCCATGTTTTGTAGTTTTCAGTGTGCAAGTTTTTCATCTCTCTGGTTAACTGTATTCTTAGTTATTTTATTCTTTTAGATGTTATTGTAAGTGGAATTGCTTTTGAAATTTCTTTTTCAGATTGTTCACTGCAGGTGTATAGAAACACAACTGATTTTTGTGTGTTGATCTCGTGCCCAGCAATTTGAAATCTTTTATTAGCTCTAGTAGCTTTCTTCTGGATTCTTTGGCATTTTCTATGTATAGGAACATATCATCTGCAAGTAGAGATAGTTTTACTTCTTTCTTTTAAATTTGGATACCTTTTTCTTCTTATCTAATTGCCCTGGCTAGAACTTCCAGTACAATGTTGAATAGCAGTGGTAAGAGTGGGCATACTTGTCTTGTCTCCTGATCTTAAGGGGACAGCTTTCGGTCTTTAGCCATTGAGGATGTTATTAGCTGTGGGCTTTTCACAAATGCCCTGTATTATGTTTAAGAAATTACCTTCTATTCCTAGTTTTCTGAGTGCTTTTATCATGAAATAGTGTTGGATTTTGTCAAATGCCTTTTCTGCATCAATGGAGTTAATCATGTGGATTTTTCCTTCCAGCTATTGATGTGGTATATTACATTGATTGATTTTCTTATGTTGAATCACTCTCGTATTCCTACCTGGCCATGGTGTATAATCCTTTCACTATGCTGTTGGATTCAGTTTGCCAGTATTTTGTTGACAATTTTGCTTCTATATTCATAAGGGATATTAGTCTGTTATTTTTTCTTGTGATGTTTTGCCTGGCTTTAGAATCAGGGTAATGCTGGACTCATAGAATGAGTTATAAAGTGTCCCCTCCTCTTCTATTTATGAAGAGTTTGAGAAGGATTGGTGTTCATTATTCTTTAAATATTTGCTAGAATTCACTATTGAAGAAATCTGGTCCTTGACTTTTCTTTGTTGGGAGGTTTTTGATTACTGATTCAATCTCTTTACTTTTGATAGTTCTGTTGAAATATTCCTCATCTTCTTGAGTCAGCTTAGGTAGTTTGTGTATTTTGAGGATTCCATTTCATCTAGGTTATCTAATATTTTTGTGTAGAATTATTCATAGTATTCTTTTACAATCCTTGTTTATTTATGTAAAGTGTAATCCCCACTTTCATTTTTATTTTATGTATTTATTTTTCTTCTTTTCTTTGTCAGAATAACTAAAGATTTGTTAATTTTGTTGATCTTTTCAAAGAACGAGCTTTTGATTTCATTGATTCTCTCTATCGCTTTTCTATACTCTATTTTATTTTTCTCCACTCTAGTCATTATTATGTCCTTCCTTCTGCTAGCTTTGGGTTTAGTTTGCTTTCCTTTTTCTAGTTCCTCAAGGTGTAAAGTAGGTTATTGATTTTAGATATTTATTCTTTTTAATTATAGGTATTTACAGCTATAAATTTCTCCCCTAAGCACTGCCTTTGCTGTATCCCATAAGTTCTGGTATGTTGCGTGTGTTCACTGAAGTGTCTGTTCCTTAGCTTGTTTTCAGCTACTATTTTGACAGAGATTTCCTTGAATAAACACAGATTAAAACAAATAGACAAATACCTCTTTCAATCTTTGCAAATTGGTTCTTAGCCAAGCTTGCACAGAGCCTAGGGATCGGTCTGAAGTGAAAGTTTAGGGTTTTCTCAAGTCTTTTCTGAGCATGTGTCTTGCCCTAGGCATGCATGTGGCCTTCTAGATTCCCCTGTATGCATGGTGCTTTTGAATGTCCTAATTTCCCAAAGAAACTCTCCCCAGCTTATGTTGCCAGGCTTTAGACCAGTCTATTGTTTATTTTGAAAGTTATCTTTTGCCCCAGGCATCCATGGGTTCTTAGTTCAGCTGGCTGTGTTTTCAAGCAGTGCCCAAGGCTTTTCTGACCTGAGTTCCAAATTAGTTAGACAGAGATGAGCATCTTGTGTCAGTCCTTCAGGTAACTCCAGACAGGTTAAAACAGACATACTCAATAATTTGTAAGTAAGGTCTCTTCTTCCACTGGAACCAGGGACCAGGATCCCACACTGGGAATATGGGCTAAGTCTGCTGCTGCCCTGGGGAGGAGGTGAGAGAAGGCAAGTAAAAGTGCTGCAAAGCTTTTCCACCATTTTTCTTGATTAAGCATTCGATTGGTGGCTGTAAACCCTTCATTATTTACCAGAGATCTGACAAAGTTGCATCTGATTTGCTTGCTTTTGGATGTTTCTGTGGGAGCATAGAGCTCCTACAAACCCTCCAGGTGATTCTGATGCAAGATCAATTTTGAGAACTTATCCTGTAAGGCCTAAAATATTTCCTGGGGCACAATAACTGGAGCATTTGTGGTACTCTCTGGCATCTCTATGTCAGGATTCTTTGAGAAATCCAGACCAGGAGTCCAGTGGTGAGTTGACCTCCACTCATGTCTCCCTTTTCTACTGCTCCCAAAGAGGACAGATAGTCATGGCCACTCAACATTGGCTCTACAGCCCTTATACTAGTGCACTTTTACCTAGGTGAATCAAAGTCTGAGTAAAGCCAGACCATGTATGGATGGACGCATGAAATCTAGGACTTGACCTTGGCCTAATTCCACTCTATAGAGGCAAGGTTACTACTAGTTTTAATAGCCATGCAAAAGGCCATAGACCCAAAACTCAGATACTAAAGGAAATTCAAGTGAATCTCAAATAAAAGATGTTCTAAGGCAGTGGGGGCTCCTGAATTTCCATGTAGGAAAAGCTTGAATAATTGTTCTGTTTGTAAATGGGCAGGGTGAGTAAAAACTAGGAAATTTGTTCTGAAACTGCATTTTAATACTATTTTGAATTAGAGTGTATGCTTCTTCTGGGAGCTTTAGGAGTGACTAGTGGAGATTATGAGTTTAAAGCCTTACTTCTGTCTTGATGCCAATCCAGGTGAAGTTTTCTTGACCAGTAATGACTAATCATTTGCAGAAATGGACTTGAGAGTGTGGAGGAAAGGACCAGTCCTATGAGACAGCAAAAATCTCCAGCCTCACTGTCTAGGGTCAGTGTCCTTCTCTATAAGAATACAGATGAAAAACCTTAGCTGGAGTCACCAGACTTGAAGGCATGCACACCCAGTCCCCTGTACACACGTGCTCCCCTAAGAGTCCACATACCACACCCTGCACACATGCTGTGAGCCGAGACACAGCATGATTCTACTCTAAAGCAACAACAGCAAAGCATTTATGTCCAAAAAAGGGACAAGGTCACAAGAAAAAGCCTATAATAATTAACTAAGTCAATGGAAAACTCATTTAAAAATACCCCCCATGGAGGTTTAGGACAAAACAACAGCTTAGTGAATGTTTGGTTACAGTTTATAGCTATTACTTCTTTTGCCCTTGATATACTGCTGTGATTTTTCAGCTTCCTCTGCTAATCTTGCTCAACACTAGTGATTCAAAGATTAAAGTCCAGGTATGTGAATAGCCCTATTTTCAGCTTTGATATGTGGGCTCTTCTGAGCCCCGTGGTCCCTGTGTTGATTGTTGTCAGTTTTTACCCTGCCAAAAGAAATAAAACTACAACAGTAAGAATCTAGTCGGGAAAACAGAGCCCATATCAAGTGTCCAATAGATGAAATTTAATAGGGGGAATGAAGTGGGAGAGCTGAGAGACCAACCAGGAGAAAGCGAGGCAACCCAGAGGTTAGCCATAGTAGAAACCTGCCTATCATCCCGAGGACTGCAAGAAGACAGGGAGGAGGCAGTGCTACTATAGCCTAGGTGCCAAGTTCATTGTAGAGGCTGCCAGGTAGAAGCTATAACAATTGAGGGAAGGTTCCTCAGCAGAAACTAGAACTTAGGAAGAGACGCAGCTACAGCCAAGATGCCACTTGAATTAGAGAACACTGTGCTGGATACCTTTTGTTGAATTGCTTCTCTCCCATTTGTTGCAGTCTTGGTGATACTGTCATACATGGTGCTCTGCCTAACTCTATCCAGGGCATGGATGGGTATGTGATACATGGTATACCAAACACATCCTCTCTCAGAAATTGTAATCTTGAGCTCAAGGACAGAAAATAGTTGGAACTGCTTCAGCCATATGGTGGTACCTTGAAAAGGCCACACATCCATTCCTGTCTACCTAGATCCCCAGAAACACTCTAATGTGTATTTTGTTTTATTTCCCCCAAAATCCTTTATCAAATCTTCCATTAAACTCCTTTATTTGTTCCCATTTGCTTAAGTCTGGCAATTTTTAACTATGATGCTTGCCATTCCCCTTTACATCAAGTCCTTGTTTCCAATCCTCAGAATGCCCTTCCATGCCTCCTTTGTCTTAAGGACATCTACTCATCCTTTAATACCCAATTCAAATGTTTCTTCTTCTGTGAAAACTTCCCCAGTCTCACCAGAAAACTTTAGTTGCTTACTCCTCTCATTTCCCATAACATTCTTTTTTTAATTAATTTTTATTGGAGTATAGTTACTTTACAATGTTTTGTTAATTTCTGCTGTACAGCAAAGTGAACCAGCTATATGTATACGTATATCCCCTATTTTTTGGATTTCCTTCCCATTTAGGTCACCACAGAGCACTGAGTAGAGTTCCCTGTGCTATACAGTAGGTTCCCATTATATGCTATACACATCTCTGTTTCGGCACTTATAATATTATCTGATTATTCCATATTTACTTGTCTGTTTCCCTTCTAGACTGTGAGTTCCTTAAGAGCAGAACCATATCTCATTTTATCTCAGGAGTCTCAGTACCTAGCTGCTTGGCACATAGTAAATGCTTGATGAAAGTTTCTTGAATGTATGAATAAGTGAATGGATAAAGTTGCCTGCATATCTCCACTGATTACAGTGGAAACCAGAGTTCTTTCCTTCTTTGCATTTAAAAGGGTTTGGAACTCATGGCTTTAAGGGCTTAAAGGGGAGAAATTATTTCAGTGTACGTTCCCAAGAAGAGATATAAAAGAATACTCTTATAAAGACAGGAGACAGAAGAGAGGGAGAGAGAGAGAGAGAGAGAGAGACAGACAGACAGACAGAGAAAGAGAGAGGGAGAGGGAGGTGGGGAGAGGGAAAGGGAGGGAGAAGAATGAGAATGAGAAGAAGGCAGTGAGGAGTAACAGCCAATTACAAGACTGTACAAGGAAATTCTGTATGGGGTTCAGAGATATTGAGAGAGGTCTTAGTGTTCCACTTGAGATGATGGCCACCAGATTCTCTAGAGATTTAAGGGAGGTAAGTCCAACGGTATGCTGGTAAATATTTAACAACTAGTTCTCTGGGGAAAAAATACCTTAATTTGTAACATTTGCCAGTTTTCTTCTTGTAACTACTCCCACCATGACCAAATTCAAGCTATCAATGTGGCATGATTGAATGCAGACTTAAGAAGAGATGCTCTGTAGCACACCATGATATCATATTTCCACCGTATAGATACAACAGATATAAATAACTTTGAAATCATAGATCATAATAAAATGTAGTAAAATAATTAGTGAATAATGAGTATTTATTACTTTAAATGTAAGTCTATAAAATTTAATTTTTAACGAAGACTGTGTTTAACCACTTCCTTGTAAACTTCCTGAAAGTTTAACTGTCAGCTCTCATGAGCAGGTGTGAGGTAGTAGCCCAGAACTGTAGGTAGCCCTATCCTTGGGCTGGCTACCTGGAACTCAGAGAAGCCCGAATAGATAGAGGTATACCAAAGTGAGATAATGATTGTTGGTTAACTATTACTATAGTATGATGGACAGGATCTAGCCTGCTAGGTCTAAAATGATGAGCGCTGGACACTGAGGGAGCAAATATATAAACATTGTGGTTTCCTGGTACCCAGAAGAGAAACTACACTTGGTAGTTCCAAATACAACACAGCTTCAAAATGGAATACTTCCAATTCATTGCATAATCTGCCTTATTGCTGAAATTTGTCTTTATAATTGAAATTGAGCCAGTGAGCAAAACAACTTGTTCTGTTGAGACCGTCTGTTGAATATCCCTGGACTGAGATGGTACTTACAAAGCTATGTTGAGAGCTATGCTCTCTGAAGTTTGTGCAACCAACAGTTTGGTCTTCTTTCTAAAGCATCCAATTCATAAAGAATCCCCTTTTACTCAAATAAGGAAAATGTATTTGGAATGCCTAGGTTCAGACTTTATGCATGCAAGGAAAAGGTGGTACCAATTATAGTCTGCCAAGAAAGTCTCACCTTCGCAAACTCGTCTCTTGGCAGTGAATTGGGCATATTTGTGGTTCCTCACTTCAATGTTGTACTTTTGGTCTTCCTTAACCTTGGGCTCCATTTTCACAGGACATTTTCAGTATCTTTAAAAAGAACAAGGACGAAATACAGCTCAACACCTGGTATTGTAATTATAAAAGCACCTACTATGTGCTTAGCACACTATATACGTCATCTCATTTAATCTTCAAAAAAACCCAACAAGTGGATACTATTATTTTCTTATTTTACAAATGAGGAAATTGCAAATCAGTAAGTCAAAGTACCTTGCCCAAGGTCATATAGCTCATGAGAGCAGTCCTGGGATCTGAAGGCAGGTGTGTCTGATGCCCAAGTCTCATGGGCTATCCACTATACCACGCTGCCTGAAGCGCTGTCTCTCCATTGGAGAAGCTAGTGAGAGAGCGAGGGTGATCTGTGCACAGTGTCAAACGGTAAGTAGAAAGGCATGTGTCTTTCTGGAGAGTTACATGGGAATTCTGAACTCAGGCCATAAGAATTAAAAGCACAGTTAATTGAAACCAGTATTTCCTTTTGAAAGTTGGTACTTCAGGGCAGCTTGTAAAGAAAGTTATTAGATAAAATTAGACATCTTTGTTCCCTTCCTCTTGTTCTTACTTTTTTTCCCTTGCCATACTTTGGAAAGGAAAGCTTTTCCTGGCGGTTTAGCCTGCACCTCTGTTTGGCATAAAAATCTCTTTAGCCTTCATCTGAGCTGTCAGACCAGCTTGCCTTCCTATTTCGTCTCTCCCTCTCTCAGCCTGAAAGAACACCTTAAGTGGAGGCAAAGGGGTAGGAGAGAAAGACTAATAGTGATGTCTCTCCTCTAACATTTCTCCTTTCTTTCTTTCCATGAGTAACACCAAATGCCCCACTTACTTACCAGGTTTACCCCAGTCCTACAGTTTTATAGCCATTTTGCCTGGGCAGTTTGTGTGTGTGTGTTTGCGTGTGTTTCCTTCTTCCCTATTAGCGTTCACTTCACATTCCATCCTTCTACAAGAGTGCCTCAAGCAGAGAGTTGCTTACATACATTGCTGAGGTTACTGCTAAATTTGCTAGCTGGTTCCCTTTAGAAACCCCTTAACAATGGTCTTATTTACAAAGTGCTCCAGAAAATTGAAAGAGACCGTATGGATTCCATCTTAACTAAATAATTTGAATAAAATTTGAACTGAAAATTAAACCAGTTTTATTAAAGGGCCCATCCTATCTTCCTTTCCATTCATGTTCTCCATTCTTCCCAGCATCTCCCTTTTTGCAGCCCTGTTAGGAGCCCAAGATCCACCCCCTTCCCCCAACCACCAATGAAACAAAACTGGCTGGAAGCATGTGGACTAGTGGTTCTCAACCCTGGTTGAATGATGGAATCATCTGGGAACTTTAAAAATTATTATTATTCAATTGTCTAGGTTGGAGCTTGGGCATCAGTATTGTTTCATAGCTTCCTAGATGATGATTCTAATCCTATTCTCTGAGCCTGTCTTCCCTGCCTCACCTTTTTCCCTATCAAAATTTGTTCTCATCTATCAATTGGGAAAAGATCTAATAAATTCATCTGCAATAAGGCATTGATAACTGATAGAAGCTTAACGTGCTAGCTGCCAGTGGGATTTTTCATTTTTATTATGAAAAAAATAAAAATAAAAAACTCTGATGGCCTATATTTAGGCATAGCGGAAATATTTGGGTTGGAAATGTTTCCCAGCCTCCAATTCAAATTATATAAGTTAGGGTCCTCCATGTTTTTCTCTCTCTCACACACACACACACACACATACAAATATCCATTACAAACCTTAACTAAATACAGGAAAACTGAATTCTAAAATTCAATGATAATAATTTTATTATAGTGAGAATAATGGTAATTTATTTGCAGTATTTCACCAAGACATTTATATCCAGATAAATAATGACTGGAGTTATAGGTCAGGCTCTACATCTCTTTGGTTTCTTTGCTTACCTTTATTTTGATTAAAAGAAAAAACACAATTCACAAATTAAAGTTGTTAGGAATGGCAGTAAGTATTTGGTGGCTCTGGCAGATTGTTTTGGATATTCATGTTCAGATAGAACATTAACCTAGAAATTATGAAATAATTTCTCACTACAGGCTACATTCAACACTCCATCAGACAGACAGGGAGATGATAAGCATTTACACTTAAAAGCTGAAAAGGTGAATGTTTCAACTTGGAAGATAGTAGCAAATGGATCTAATCCTTTCTTTGGCTGTATTCAGCTCTGAAAGGTATTTTTTCACATTTCATTACAGCATGTGGATGTGGTTTTAATATACACTGAATTTCTTTCTCCAGTGAGTGAAGAAAATCACCAAGTCAAACTCTGGATGATTGAACCATTTGTATCACATTTGAGTCATCTAAAGAAATCCTGATACCATAAAATGGTAATATTTAAGCCCTGAAGTGATAAGCCTCAGACTGTTCAAAATGCAAAATATATTGCTGAGATATACCACCTGAACAATTCTATTGAAATAATACAGATTTTCTTTGGTGTTATCACTGTCATGAAGAAATGCTTTATGTTTCATTCCTCAAAAAACTTGGGAGAATATTTTTCCCCTTGATAGTCCTCATAAATCACTGTGGAAAGATAGACTTGTGTACTTACTGCCCATTTCTTCACTTAGCATCTTCACTTAGCATTTCTTCACTTAGCATTTCTTCACTTAGCATCGTGAAAAGATGAACACTCAATGGGAGTATGTTATCATAATCCCAATCTTGACTGTTTTTTTCAACATTGAATCAAATTCAAGAGGTATATTGTTGACCACTAATTTTCTTTGAATACTTCTAAGTGTGAATTGACATTCAGGTGCAAGTTCTTTTATTCATGTGGCTGCAGGGTTCTTCCTTGTTGCATGCATAACTGCTGTTTTGTCAATTTTGATTTTAGCCCTATTTTTTTCAGTTTTTAATCATACATCACAAAATGATCTTTAAGTAAATGAATATTATCTTCTCTTGAAGGCTTATTTTTCAGTGATTAATGGAACAAAAGTTAACCAGCACTTTTCTTGAATATGTATATCAATATGCCAACTGAAAATGTCTTGTAATATGTTCACAAATTAGAAATTGTTCTTCCACTATGTCATCCAATAATATTATGCAACATGTGATAGTAATGAGCCAATTGTGCCAAATATTCATTCTGAATGTTTATGAATATAATAGTTGCCACAAACTCTGTGGTTAGTATTGTAAGTTTCTTAGAAAAAATGTTAAAAGTAGTGCATATACTCTAAGCAGTGCAATTTTTGTTGATGCCATTGTAGTTTGGGCCTCTTATTTCTTGTTGGTAATAATATTCATCAATCTAGTATTGGAAAGTATTATTTTCTGCTTTTTCTGGAAACATATGACTGGTTACCAGAGTGGTCCCTGTGCTTTCTATGAAAATGTTATGGAGGCTTTGGTGGCATCATTGGATCAAGTTTCCTAACACTATGATCTTCACAAAAGCCAGTGTTTCCTAATTTCTATTGCTAAATTAGCAGAAATTGTTTTTTTATCATAGAGAAGCCACATATTAATCTTACTAATTATGAAAAAGTAGCATTGTAAATTAAAAGTTTTTTTGCCTGCTACATCAAATCATCGTATTTTCACATTACTTGTCCTAATGCACATATTTTCACATTCTATATTTATCTCAAAGTCAAATTCATTATTTATGTTTTTAATGTTACCTTGAGCTACTGTGGTTTTTCATCACTGATTTTGTACTTGAATAAACCACTTTTGAGCCATTAATAATTTGGAGGACTAGAGAGAAAATGCAAAAAGTGGTAACCATGAAACATGCAAAATTAAGACTATAGCAAATGACACGACAAATGACACGACACGAACACCTTGTTAGCTAAATGTGAGCCACGATGAACCAATCACTGAATTTCTTTTAGTATATGGGCAGCCTCACCTATTAACACCACATTGAGATACCTAGGGAAAAAATATGATTAGTCAGGTGTAATCCGGCCATTATGTCCCACAAGCTCTGCCATGAAATGTAAATACATTCCATTACCACAAAGAAAACCAATTTACATATGGGGGAAATGAGTCTTAGAGAGGCAAAGTGACTTACCCAAAGTTTCACAAGTGTAAATCAAACCCAATTTGCACAAATTGGGCATTTAGATGCCTCACTCAGGCATCAAGATAAGCATCACCTCCTTTGGCATCAATAAGGAGTGACTGAAAGAGATGGGGGTATTTACCTTGGGAAAGAGAAGCCTGTCTAGGGAGGAAGAATGGCAGAGGTAGCTGTGTTCAAATATGTGAAGGACATTCCTGAGAATAAGGAGCTGTCCTGTCTGGTTGGTTGTCCTGAGGGCAGAACGTGGGTGTGTGGAAGGAAGTTACAGGGGAGCAGGATTGGCTCACCAGCAGGAAGAACATTCTGTCAAGTGGAATCCTGTGTCCGCTGAGGCACGGAGCTTCCAGGTCTGTCCCAGGTCACTTGGAAACTGGGTGGGGACGCTTGGCAGGAAGGCTGAGGAGGGGAGTCCTCCACCAGGTAGAGAGGGTGGGAGCAGGTGAGCTGAAAGAGTTTCTAGCCCGAGTCTGATGAGGGCCTGGAGGGAGGAGGACTGATGAAGGGGGACAGATGGACCCCAGGCCCCTTCTGTACCTGACACTCGGGTGCCTTGCTTCAGCTCTGTCTCTTGCCTGCCCAGTTTCAACCCCACCTGTTTTCAGGGTGACCAAGGGGGAGCCTTTGAGGTTCAAGATGGGAGACTGAAACTTCTGCCTCCCAAAGACACAGGGCTGTTTCTCCTGCAGCCATGCAGGCCCCACATCCACACTGGGGTCCCTTCTCCTACATAGAACCCTGAATCTAAAGTTTAACCCTGGGAACAGGAGAATAGAAGGGACTCAGGACACTATCTACACTTGGCAGCCAACACTGGAGAAATGTGAACAGCTGAGCGGACTCACCTTAACCCTTGGCCATTCTCAAACCACAAGACACCTTCTACTTGAAAACCTTCTAGCTTAACTCTACCACATCAGCAAATTGCAATCCCCATATCCAGTGAGCTCTTTGGCTTTAAGTATAAATGCAGCAGCAATAGAACAGCATGACTTAAGATGAGGCCAAGAAGACAGGTATTACCCGGTTTGCAATTTGGTCAAAACTCTAGTATTACTGGTGTCATCAGCACACTTTTCCAAGGTAGGTAGTAGAAGATTTTAGAGACTTATTTAAACCATCTCTTTGTAATACTGTGGTATTGTCTGTATGCCTAATTATAGCTGACAAGAGGATCTCAAGGAATTCAAGGATTCTCTATGTCAGTGCTAGGGGTGGACACTGGATGGATGGCTAAGAATGCTCTCATACAGCTGGTATGCACTGTGATTAAAAATTCTCGGGGGTTGGGACTTCCCTGCTGGTCCCATGGTTAAGAATCTGCGCTTCCAATGGAGGGGGCACAGGTTCAATCCCTGGTCAGGGAACTAGGATCCCACATGCCAAGGGGCACAGCCAAAAAAATTAAAAATTAAAAAAAATTATCTGGGGTTAAAATATTAACATACGTCTGTACTGGTTTGTAAATAGCACTGCTCCAAGCCTCCCAAGTACTCCTTTGGCCCTGGCCACTTGAGCCTCCCCTCCCCAGGCTCCTGCCACGCCTCAACTACGGGGAAATAACTGACATGCAGGGAGCCTTCCAGATCCAGCTCCTGATGAGACCAAAGATAGTTCAATATTTTAAAATATTACCTCTGATTAAGTCTTAGGTCTTTTGTCTGGGAGGGGGGACATGAGACTTGGGGTCAACCACTTCAATCCTGAGAAGCCAAATTTGGAAGAATTTTATTGTACTATATATAAAGAGGAAATACAGAGCAACTTAGGTGCTGAAGAAGAGTCATTGAAGGACTGGGTTCTAATTCCCAACATTATGACCTGAGGTCAGACACTTAAGCTCTTTGTAACAAAGTAGATTTAGTGTTATAAAGCTTAATGATATGTTCCAAGAGCTTCTGATGAAGGGCAAGAAAGCTTTTCTTTACATCTGTAAGTTGGGATTTGTTAATTACTGTCATTGTTCCTCTGATAGTTCTGAGTACAGAAGAGTACACCATTTTTTTCATAATGCAGTGATCGTCCTTGAAGTATCTGTCACATTTAGTAATATCAGCTAACATTTACTAAGCGCTTACTCACCCAGACAGTATTCTAAGCATTTTATGTGTAGTGTCTAATTTAGTACAACTATTCAGGTAGACATCACTATCGTCACTATTTGATGTTGAAGAAACTGAAATCCAGGGATTATTTAACTTGCCCAAGTCACTCAGCTGGTAAGTGGCTGAGCAAGGTTTTGAACTGAGGCAGTCTGACTTCTGAGCTCACATGCCTACCTGCTATGCTATATTGTATATCAACCAGGTCCACTACACCTCATTTAATCCTCGAACATCTACCTTAAGGTAGGCATCATCACCCTCATTTTATAGGCAAGGAAACTGAAGCTCAGAGATGAAACCACTTGCCTAATTTCACCCAATCAATAATCATCAGAACTGCAGCTCCAACCCAAGCGTTTTATGCCAAAGGCTGTGCTTTCTTGCCTCATGTGCTTTCCCATCTCCCAAATAACTTCCCTTCCTCTAGTACATTTATCCTTCCCTGGCTTTATGTTCTAACGGTTATCTTCAACTTACCAGATTGGTAATTCCCTTCCTGAGACCCCTGGTAACATTCAACCTTTAACATTGACCCTATAACTAGTCTGTAACCTACCCCTCATTAAAATGTCCCCCAGATTTAGTGTCCATTCATCTTCACCAGAACCAATCTTTACTGTGATGGTTGCAAAATGATGATTTTTCCAACTCTAGCACTCCCATTTTCCAAATCCTGCACAACAGAAATCACAAAGCTGACCTTCTAAACTACTTCCTGAGCCAGTCAAGCAAACTTTTTTAATGACCTCTGTTTCATTTACAGTGCTTTGGGCTGCAACTACAGGTATCTGACTAATTCATACTTAGACAATAAAGACATTTCATGAGCTCACATAACAAGAAGTATGGAACAAAGTAAATTCCCAGGTTGCTTAATTCAGCAATTCAGTGATGTCATCAAAGACCCAGGCTCTTTCCATCTTTATGCTCTACCATCCTAGGAGTGTTGTAATGTCTCTCCTTTCTTCAACACCACATATTGTCTAAAACTGAAACAATACAGAGAAGATTACATGGCCCTATATGAAGATACCTGAATTCATGAAGCAAGTCATTTTTTTCTCAAATAACTCCTTTTGTTAAACATCTTTATTGGAGCATAATTGCTTTACAATGGTATGTTACTTTCTGCTTTATAACAAAGTGAATCAGCTATACATATACATATATCCCCATATGTCCTCCCTCTTGCATCTCCCTCCCACCCTCCCTATCCCACCCCTCTAGGTGGTCACAAGGCACTGTCAAATAATTCCTTTTTAATTGGGCTGTCCTCAAAATCCCTATAAAAAATTACAACCCCATCTCTGCATTCCTTCTCTTCCTTCCCTGCTTCACTTTTCCCATATCACTTATCACCATCCAGCATATATTTTATTTATTTGTTTTCCTCTCTCCCACATTAGAATGTAAACTCCATGAAGGCAGAGACTTTTGTTCACTCTTGTATCCCCAGTACCAAGAACATTTCCTGGCACACAGGATGTACTCAATAAATATTTATTGAATTAATGAATGGCCACAAGATGACTGCTACAGCATTAACATCACATCCTCAAACAACAACGTTCTAAGGAGGAAAAAAGAGTCATGAGACAAAGAAACTGTTTTCTTTCAAGGCTCACAGTTTTTATTAGAGAGTATATTCTTTCCTAGAAAGCCCACAACAGACTTTCCCTAAGGTCTCATTAACCAGAACTGGTCATATGCTCACTAGTAGGTTTCACCAGGCAAATGGGAATGGGATTGCCATGATTGGCTTAATCCAATAATGACACATCTCTTAGGCTGGACAAAGAACGACTCTGGGTTCTTCCTTGAGCATATGGGGTGAGCATATAAGACTGTCATTTGAGCAACCTACAATGTTTGCCATGGTAGCTGCACATACTCTTGAGAACATCATCTAGTCTCTGTTTTCCTCTCTTTCCCCCATAGCTAAGAAAGCTCTCTTCTATCTGGCCAGCTCCTATTGGACCTTTCTGTCATTCAGTTCAACACCTAATGTCCAGATCTTGATCTCCAATACTATTCCCCACTAAAAGAATCAGAGGTCCTTGGAGAAATGGATGATCCCAGAGTTGGAACAGAGTAGGTACAAGATGAGCCTGGAACGTCTCATTATGCCAGAAAGTAAGGAAGTTCTGGGACTTCTCTGGTGGTCCAGTGGTAAAGAATCCTCCTTCCGATGTAGGGGACGTGTGTTCAATCCCTGGTTGGGGAACAAAGATCCCACATGCTGCAGGGCAACTAAGCCCACGCACCACAACTACTGAGCCCACACGCCTCAACTAAAGAGCCTGTGTGCCACAAACTACAGAGCCCACACGCCCTGGAGCCTGCATGCCACAGCTAGAGAAGAGAAAAACCTACACGCCACACCTAGAGAGAAGCCTGCACGCCGCAGTGAAGAGCTCGCACGCCACAACAAAAAAATCCCGCATGCCACAACGAAGATCCCGTGTGCTGCAACTAAGACCCGACACAGCCAAATAAATATTTTAGAAAAAGAAAGTAGGGAAGTGCTCAAGAAAATAATGGGCACATATCTCAAGGACTCAGGAACCAGATATTGAAAGGGTTCCCACTGTCCAAACATAGAACAATTTGGGCACCAAAATAATTAAGAACAGTAATGAATTATAAGCCATTGATGAAAAATAGGAATCCATGAGTTCATAGTGGTAACAGGAAGATAAATAAAAGGGGAGAAGGGAGGGTTCATGCTTATAGTAGAATACTGAGAATTGAGTGGTAAATGTGGAGGGAGTGCTAGAGGTGGAAAAAAATCATCATTTTGCAACCATCATGGTAAAGATTTGTTCAGGCAGGGATCAATAGATACTAAATATGGGACATTTTAATGAGAAGCAGTTTATTTGCAGGCTATTAATGTGTCTTCCCACAGATGCAAGAGATAAAATATTAACTATACAATGAAATGATTGGGCAACATCTTGACATGGGTGCCACCTTGTACAATTCCCTAAGAAGGACATAGCATTACCTATGTGATATTCCTGCCTGGAATACATAACCTGAATCTAACCACAAGGAAACATCAGGCAACTAAAATGAAGGACATTACATATTTTTTAAAAGCATACGGTGGAGAAGACGATATTCTTCAAAAATGTCAATGTCATAAAATATGTACAAAGAAATGCTGTGGAAATGTTCTAAATCAAAAGAGAGTAAAGATACAGGACAGCTAAATTCAATACCTGATCCTAGACTGGATCCTATACTGACAGAAGCAAACAAAAAAAGCTATCAACAGCGGCCAGTTGCCACAACTGGAATATGGAATATCTCACATAACAAATATAGAAAGTAGATGATATTAAAGTATCATATCGATGTCAAATTTAGTGGTGATAACTGTGCTGTGGTTATGTAAGAGAGTATTGAAGTATTTATGAGGAAAAGGGCCATGATATGTGCAACATACTCTCAAATGGTTCAGGAAAAATCAACTATGACATATGTATAGATAGATAAATAGATGGTAGATGATAGAGCAAGCAAATGATAAAGCAAAATGTTGGAAATAGGTGAACCTGAGTAAAAGGTACTTGAGTCTTCTTGGTATAACTCTTATTCTTACAACTTTTCTATAACTTTGAAAACATATCCAAATAAAGCATTAAAAAATAAAACATTACAGCTCATGATCCATTCCATCTTCTTTCGAAGTCTTCCCTGCTTAGTTTTGTGGGGGCTCTCAGAGCTCCAGGATAGTGAAGGATGTCACCTGTGGATTTGCGTGTTTGGGCAAATATGAACTCATCCAAGTTATTTGTGGGAAATCTTCCAGGAGAAGAATAATTACTCAAAAAACATTTACTGTGTGCCAGGCACTGTGTTATATATATGCTGGGATAAAAGGTGACTAAAGTCAGCTTCTTGCCCTCAAGAAGTTCATGAATAGACACATAAGGTATGTGTCAAGTACTATAATTAGAGGAATGCACAGGTTCTAGGAGAAGCCAGAAGAGAGATCGCTTATTCAGCTGGGGGCGGGGATCAGAGTTAGCATAGGAATGTGGAGAGGTCAGGGAACTTTTCCCAGAGAAGATTCTTGAGTTAAGCCTTAAAGGGTTTAGCCTGTGGACAATGAGAAGGAGGGAAGTACATTCTTGGCACACAGAAAGGAATGAAAGAGGTAGGGTAGTAGTTAAGAACAGAGACTCTGGAACCAAAGTGCCTGGGCTCAAATCCCGAATCTGCCACTTATTAACTGCATGACCTTGGGTAAATTAGTTAGCCTCTCTTTCTCAGTTTCTTCATCTGTCACACGGGGATAATGACATTATCTACCACAAAGGATAGTTGCTAATGATTAAATTTTAAGAGATGATACGTCTGGGCCACAACCTGGCACATAATAGGTGCCCAATAAATATGAGTTCAGTTTATATCCCTTTCAGGAAACTAGAAAGTTTCAGTGAGTAGACTGCAGAGTTCATGTCAGGGAAAGTGGGGAAAAAGGAGGAAGGATGTGATGCCAAGCTAAGAAATTCATAATTTAGCCTAAAGACAATGGAAAGTTATTGAAGAGTCTTAATAACTTGATCTAATCTGTGGTTTAGAAAGGTCCTTCTGGCTTGGAGAATGAAGCAGGGTAAGAATGGAGGCAAGAAAGCCAGTGAAAAGGTCATTGCATCAGCTCAGATGACAGGAGATGAGAATCTCGGGTAGTGTAGTGAGACAGCGTTATTGAGGAGGGAACATTCAAGAGACACCATGGGAGTAGAAGTCAAGTTTAACTCCCAGGTGCCTGATTGAACACCAGGATGGATAAAAGCTCCATCCTCTGTGATAGAGAAGAGAGAAAGAGAGCAAGTTTTGGGAGGTAGGGGACAAAGATGATGAGTTCACTTTTCACCACAGTAAGCTTGAAGGGTCTGTGGGACATCCAAGTGGAGAAATCTAATCAAAGGTAAGATATAAAGGCTGGGATTCACTATCACTTAAGACTAGCAAAGCAAATTCTACCCTTTTCTACCTGTGTGGCCTTGAACTAGCTATATGTCTTTGCTGAGCCACCCTTTCCTCCATTATAAAATGACTGTAATGATTAAACTGCCCTATTATAAGTGAAAAGCAGTCTATTGAATTATAAAGTATGATACAAATGCCAGATATTTTTCTTTGGGGGAGAGCTAACACACAGAAAAAAAAAACTTACTTTTTAGATCATCTTTTAGGAAACTTTTCCCTTCTGGGGCAATAAAACGAGTTTCAAGAAAATATAGGAACAGCCCTGTCTATCCTAAGCCTGCGTTTTTTCTCCCCTCCTAATTTATCTAGACTAAAAATGGGCTGGAAATTTGAAAATAAGTCTTCAATGGGCTGGAAGGAACCAAAGTTGAAATGAGGGACTACAGAGGCCAAAACTTGAGATAGAATTCAAGCATTCTGGGGCTAATGTCATCTGTATTGAGATCTGGCCAACTTCCAGGCACAACGGCAACATCCCAGACCCTGACTAGAGACAGCCTTGCAAGGCCTTTTGCAAAGAGCTTGGTTCTCATCTACCCTTATGGTGGTAGGTGTGGTTTGGAACTACAGGGGCCACACAACAGGTACCCTAATTCTCTGTACCACAAACTAAATTTTGTCTGCAAATCCTTAGGGACTTGTCTGCCAAAATGTACCCTTGGTTCAATGGCCTTGCCTCATAATTTTCCTATGGAAGTCCTCATAAGTCCTCAGATTCTTTTAGAACAGAAGATATAATATTAGCTATTCAGGCTGTAAAACTGACTTCATTTGTAGAATGTGGGAGTATACAGTCTCTCTCTGGGAGGAGAGTATACAGTCTTTCTATTAAGTTCAGCTTGTTCACTTATTAATAGGTATTTTATTGGGCTGATATTTTTGTTGCATCCCCAGACCTTGTGGCCCTGATCTTTGAGTCAATCACCTTTGAATCTATAGGCCCAGTAAACATACCAATTTCTCAAAATCTCTGTTATTCTCTGTGTGGGATAATGAGGAACTTTATTTTCCTCACCTTTAAAATAGAAACATTAATACTTACCTTGCAGGGTTGTTGTGGCTACTAAATGAGATTATACATTGAAAGTGCCTACCCTCCACATTCATTCAAAAATATTTACTGAGAACCTCCTATATGCCAGACACTGCTATATGCACTGAGGATAAAGAGATGAACAAAGACAAACATTACTAGCCTCATGGAGATTATATTATAGTGAAGGAAGTCTAACAAACAATTAAGTAAAATATATAATATGACAGATTGTGATAAGAGCTATGAATAAAAATAAGACAGGATAGAGGGCTAGTGAGTGCCAGTCAGAGTTGGAGATCGTCACACACAGAAGGTACTTCATCACACACAGAAGGCACTTCATAAATGGTAGATATTTCTAAGTCTCTTTGGTCTCTATACCTCAAGCATTACTTGCATATAGAACCTAAGTGCCTGCAACAGTTCAAAGACACAGATCAAAACCTAACTATGGACCAGGGACTCACTAGATTTTAGGGGTATAAAGATGAACAAGGCATGATCCATAGCCACACAGATCATTTCAATATACTATAGTAAGTGACTAGACATGGAGTGAGAGGGACAAAGGGTAGAGGAGAGTCAATTAGCACAGTCAAGGGTCAGGAGAGGCTTTCTGGAGGTGTTGATGCCTAGGCTGAGACTTAAAGGTTGAGAGGAAAGGAATTTAAAAGGGTGAACTTGGTGGAAGAAATGACAGCAGCAAAAGTCATGAGGCCCATGGACTAGTGAGATGAATAAGAAGGAACTACACTGAAGTTCAGAGGATAGAGAGTGAAAGGAGATGAAACCAGAGAAGTAGGTACAAGTCAGGCAGACATGGAGAGTCAGGTCACAGACATCACTCAGAGGACAATTATGGAACAACCGGAAGTTCTTGGGTAGAGAAATGATATGGTCAGATTTGCATGTTAGTGAGATTATTTTGTAGAAAAAAAAAGAAAGTAGAAGAAAAGGGATCATGTTGCCTGCAGTTTGTAAGCTAGATTACAAGGAAGTCAAAACTAAAGGCAGAGAATGCAGATAGGACACTACTAGAATAGCCCATGTTGGAGAGGATGAGAGCTTGAATTGCAGGAGACAGAGAGGAAATGATGGATTTCAAAAATACTTAGGAAGGCCTTAGTGGCTGATTCAATTAAGAATGAAAACTCAAGGTGACTCCCAAGTTTCTGGCTTGGGTCGATGGTAGTGCTCTGATGGGAAGTACAGAATGAAGGATGGATTCCCTGGGAAAAGATGATGAATTCTGTTTTGGATCCTCCAAACCTTATTCAATAGCTTATTTTCAAAAGATACTCTTTTGGGGCCTGGTATACTTTAAGGTTTTGTAGTCAGGCATAGCTGGGTCCAGAATATAATATGGGAGTGATAATAAAAATTTACCTCGTAGCATGATAAGGAAGACAAAATGATATAATGCATATGAATTGCTTAGCACAATGCTGACACATAGTATAGATTTGATACTAGCTATTATTATCAGCCTCTTTCTTTTCTGGGCTCAGATCCCACCTCCCACTTCTACTCAACTCCGCTAAGTTTGCTTTTAAGGTTTTCTAGCTGACTTGCCTCTGACCTCTTAGCATACTCCTTTGGGGACTGCCCCATGAATTTCTACAATCTGCATTAATCATCCTGTTTACTTTCTAGTTTCTTCACGGTTTTGAAAAGAGCTTCGTCTTTATTCTGCACGTGTTTTCCCTGCTGAGTCACCATCTCAGGTTCCCCTTGACCTTCAGATTCATACTGCTTGCTTAGAAGGAATTTTTAACAGGTATGTCTCTCCAGGCACCAATCTACTTGTTATCAGCATGAGCATTAAATGACCCCTTTATCATCTAAATAATTTTGTTACTAGATGAGACTACCCAGTGCAGCAATTTTTCTGACAGCTACCATACATTTAACACCTATTAGGCAAGGAGCTTGAAATTTATTCTCCCATTTCATCTCTATGAACCTTCTGAGGTAGGTGCTAGTACTATTCCAATTTTGTAGCCAGAAACTAAGATTTATTTAGCATTTACATGATACCTGGTACAGTGCTAAGCACTTTGCATATGTTAACATATTTAATTCTCACACCACCCCAAAATGTAAGTACCATTATTAGCCCCATTATTCAAATGAACAAACTAAGCCAAAGACAAGTTAAAGTAACACACTTAGGGCCACACAGCTGATAGTGGCAGCTTGGGGATGGAAATATGAATGTGTTTGCTCCTGTGCCCTGCTGCATGCCACAATGGGACAAGAAAAGGAAGGGCTGGGGAGTGGGAGCCAGACTGAGTATGCATATCTGATAGGATGAGTAAGTATGGCTACTGTAAATCTTTGTATTGAAAGACAAAATTAAGTCTTTTTCTTAGTTGACTTTACTTGTAAGGTGATGATTAGGAAATGGAGTTAAGGGGGCTGGCATTTGAAATTCCTTCTCCAACTCCTTCACACTCCTCACCTCCTACTCAAACACACATTAAAACTTCTAAAGTCAGTAATCAAAGACATCGAAGTGGAGAGGAAGAGACTATCATTTGACCCACTGTCCTAATGCAATAATTTTCATTTTCTATAGTCCTTTCTAGGTTGTGTCCATATAAAGACAGTTTGACCTGGTTGTAACTATTTTGTATTTTGCTTTATTCGTTTAATATTATAAAGTGAACCTTTTATCTTTCCTATTTCATTTACTGACAGGTCCTAATATACATCAAGTTGTTCAACATTAACATTATTTCCAGCTTCTCATTAGTAAAAATTATACTGCATTGACAATCTTTGTGCCTATAGGCTTGTGTTTTCCTTCTGCTGAAGTCTGTCCTTAGGATAGAGTCCCCAGGGGGATTGCAGTGTCAAAGGCCAAGAACATAATTATGGTTCTTAATGCAAATTACCAAATTGCTTTCCCAAAGGATCAGACCTATTTGCATTGCAGTTGTGAGAGTGCAAGCTTGTCATTGGTGGATGGAGTTTTTTAGTTGCTATTTTTCTTTCCATGTTTTTAGTTGAGTCTTAAACTTTATTGTTTCAATGATTACGTATATACTCAAAATAGTGGGAAGGTGACAGGAAAATAAAAATTACCAATGAGGAATGAAACAACTGGCCACAATTTAATATCCCTTTCAGATATATTTGTGTCCATGAGGAACTGCTAGCAGGCTGGTGTTTCAGTCATTTTCAGATCCATTTTTTCCATAATGAGATGACAGGTAGAAATAGGGCCAACCTGGCAGGAGCCCCAGTGGGAAGGTTAGATGGAGAGTGGGAGGGACATCAGCCAGTGTTGAGAGACCTGGTGAGTGGCACATGTAACCAGGACACAAGAAGGCAGAATCACAGTTTAAGGATGAAGTAAAAATCATCATTGGCATCAAAGTTCCCTCCATTGTGTAATTAACCTGGTAGTGCCTCCCTCATATGGAAACTCATTTGTAGTCATACTAGTTAGAATCAAGAAGCAGTGCTGGCAACAAAGAAGGAAGGTCCAGACCAGCTGCCCCTAGGAACAATGCAGAGACAGAATGATAACAACTCTTATTCAGAGCTCCTTCCTTGTGTTCAGTATTGTATGAAATGCTTCCCCCAGCTTATCTCTAATCATCATAACAACCCTATGAGGTGGGGACAATTAAGCTGATTTTACTGATGAGGAATCTGAGGCTCAGAGAGGTTGAGTTGGCAGGCAGCATGAAAAGGTAGTTAATAGCATGAGTTCTAGAGTAAGAGTGTCTAGGTTGGGATCCTGGCTTCCCCATTTACTAGTTATGTGATCTTAGACGCATTACTTAACTTCTCTGCCCTTCAGTTTCTTCTACTTGTAGAAGAAGATAATAATAGAAGAACCTACCTTGTTTGCAAGGATTGAAGTAAACGATATATGCAAAGTGCTTTGAACAGTGATTGGCACATAGTAAGCACCCCAAAAGTCTTAACTGTGATCATTATTATTACCCAAGATTACCCATATTATTACCCAGTAAAGAGGAGAGCTTGGATTCTGGCCCAGATTTGCTGGCCTCCAAATGGCATCCTCTCTTCATTAAATCAAAGAGCCCACTTAGAACTAATGTATGTTGTTAGCAAACCCTGTTTAGCCACCCAAATTATTTGCTTGTACTCTGATTCTCCTAGAAGCCACATGAGGTGGCAATGCAGGGATTTGAGTCATCTCCTAGCTCTTGTGGAACAACACCTCTTCCCCAAGGGAAAAGACCACTTCTTCCTTCTCTGTATCTATGAGGCTTGGACTAGTGGCTCATTAGGAAATGGTAATTTCCCACTAAGAGAGCCAAGGTCCTAGGTTTTATGTCCAAATACAACTCTGCCAGGGCTAAAACAAGCTTCCATTCTGTTCTGTTGTCTTTTTTTGAAAACCCAGAAGTTGTATTCAGGCTCAATTTTAAATCCTTAACCCAAGGGCCTTGCCTCAGGCCAAGTATAATGGTTAAAGTGAAATTTAAGTAGAGAGGAGCTTCTGTGAATAGCTAATCATAAGAGTTAACACTTATTAAGGACTTTAAAATGTTCTAGGTACTATTCTCAGTTCTTTACCATTTCTGTATTTAATCCTCACAACAACCCTGTATGGTAGGTACTATTCTCACTTGACAGAAGAAGAAACTAGACACAGTGGTTAAGTAAACTGGCAGAAGGTCACTTAACTAGTAAATACAAGTGCTAAGATTTTAATCTAGGGCCCTAGAGCCCACACCTACAATCACTATACACTACTGACTCTCATTAATGGTAAAGGGCTAATTAATAGGCAGAGGCTAATCTTAGTCTCTAGCATAGTGCCTGACACAGAGAAGGCATTTATTACATAATTTTGAATGAACCATTCATTATTTATATCTACTTACCATGCAACCTAGTAATAATTGTGCAATTAATTAGATAATCATGTTATTAATTTGTCTAATTAACAAATTAAACTATGTGCCTGGATTAGCCTTCAGTATGGCTCCATGTAATTTAATCATCCATTCAAAATGCACAGCAAAGTCATTCATCCTTCACTGGTTGAGAATACCTACTAGAAGGCAAGCCCCCATATTGTCTCCTGGGATACAGAGATAAATAGACATAGGAACTCACAGTCTAGTGCAGGAGACAGACATATATGCAAATACAAATGATACCATCTGATCAGAAGCATTGAAATGGAGAGGAACATGGGAGGACAGAAGAGGAAAACTAAGTGTGAACATATAGTGCTTTTGCCATCCAACATGTCTTCTCCTGGTAACATATCTCATCTCACTTAGATGGGTATATCACCCAACTCTGGTGTGATGATTAATTTTAAATGTCAGTTTGACTGGGCTGAGGGATGCCCAGATAGCTGTTAAAACATTATTTCTGGATATGTCTGTGAGTGTGTCTCTGGAAGACATTATCATTTGAATCAGTAGACTGAATAAAGATCACCTTCACCAATGCCAGTGGACATCATCCAATCTGTTGAGGGCCTGAATGGAACAAAAAGGCAGAGGAAGAGCAAATTTGCTGTTTGCTTGATCTGGAGTATCCTGTCCTTGGATATTGGCACTCCTGGTTCTTAGACCATCAAAGTCAGACTGAATCATACCGCCAGCTTTCCTGGTTCTCCAGCTTGCAGGTGGCAGATCAGGGAACTTCTCAGCCTCCCTAATTGCATGATTCCTATAGTAAACAAACAAACAAATGAACAAACAATTGGTTCTGTTTCTCTGGAGAGCCCTGACTAATACATCTGGTCATTGTTATTAGTTTGGGGATAGACTCAATTCAGAAACTTTTGCTGGGACTATTGAGAAAGTGGGTCTGTGTTTCTACTGGGGTTGCTGAGTGGTAAGATGCAAATCTCTAGCTCTTCGTGACTATCTTGGCCACCATGCAGAGAGAGCCTTCTTGAGAAGTGAATCAACATAGAAGAGGTCAGATGCAGATAACATCATTTGAGCACCTGGATCTAGCTATGCCTAAAATTACCTCTGTGTTTTCTATTAGTATCAATAACCCCTTTCTTTTGGCTAAAGCTTATTTGTGCTGTATTTCTGTCACTTTCAAGCAAAAGAGTCGTGATTTATACAAACGTCTATCTAGACTCTGTGTGTGTGTGCACAGGCCAGCGTATGCACACATATACACTGGTGTGTTGGTTAGTTAGGGAAGGCTTCCTGGAAGAAGTATGGCCTGAGCTAAATCTTATGTTGGTAGGAGTTACCTAAAGCAAAGGGAAATGTATTCAAGGCAGAGAGACAGCATGAGGTGGGGTGGGAGTAAACAGTTTGGTGTGGTCGGAGGGTAAAGTGAGAGTCAGAGGACGAAGAGACAAAGCTAGAGAGCAAGGCAGGGGCCAATTTTTGGAGCATTTGGAATGTCGTGTTAAGGAGAGGGCAACTTGTATTTCTTATATGCCTTTTCTACAGCCTAGCCAAATTTTTGCATTGCTTCTCTTTGTAATTTTTCTCCAGTCACATGTACCAACAAATAGTATGAAAGTAGAAAGCTCTCTAGGCTTGGAGTTTGGTCAATCTCAGGATCCACTGTGGATTCTGAATCACTAGAGGAGCCTCTTTGTGATGTCCTATTTGTTGGCTGCTCTAGGGGAGGCAATCTTTATCTTCCATTCCGTGATTAAGAGATATATCAAGACACCAACCAAAATGTTCCTTCCATATGACAAAAAATGCCTTTGGTCTTCCAGGCTCAGCGTCACGTGTTCAGTGATGACTGAGCATCAACCATGTCCATGCCCTGTGCTAGACTTTGGGGAGCATATTGAAGAATCAGACATGGTTCCTGCCCTCAAAGAATATCCAGCCCAAGGGAGGAAACAATTACAATAAAATATGATCAGGGCCACAGTAGAGTAATATAAAGGGGGCAGTGGGTATATCAAGAAAGAATACCTTACAGGTATCAAGGAAGATTTCTTCTACCAGTGTGATCTTTGAACTGACTTGAAGAAGGAGTAGGGGTTTGCCAGATGGACAAGGATAAAGTGGAGGGTATTCTAGGCAGGAAGAAAAGTTTGTGAAAAGGCCTAGAGGTACAAGAGAAGAGATTGTGCTTAGGGTGACTGCCCCTAACTTGGTACATCTGGAGATCCAAGTGTGTGTTGTAGGGGAGGCTGGAAGAGGGTTGTGGGTGGCAGGGGGAATAGTACTATGTAAGCAGGAGCCACAAAATAAGGATCTTAGTCAAGGGACTTAGATTTCATTCAGTAAACAATGGGGAACCACTAAAAAAAAATTGAACAGAGGAGTGACATACAGTTTGTGTTTTAGAAAGAGCATCCTGGCTACAAAGCGCTGCAAAGTGGAGAATGGATTTGTGCCATCAGGAAGCCCAGTTAGGAATCTGTTCCAATGGTCCAGGTGTGAGACGATGATGAAGTGGTGGTGGGCAGGGAGAGAAATGGATGGATTTGAGAACTATTTTAGGACTGTAAATGACAGACCTTGGTGGTTGAGTGGATGTCAGCAGTTGGGAAGAAAAAGGGAGAAGTTAAGTATGATATCCAGATTTCTGAAGTTTAATCTGAAATTAAAACACTGAAAGAAAGAAAAAAGAAATAAAATGAATAATAATAATAAAAACACTGAAAGAAAAAACACTGAAAGTGCCCTAGATATTAAAATATCAAGTAATAGTCAGGTGCCTGACAGTTATTCCAGAATTTAGGAACCTCTTTCTTTAGCAATCTGAGCTGCCAGATTCTCAGAGAAAGGAGCCAGGCATTCCCAAATTTGAACATGAGGCCTTATGTGTGGCTTTGTTCATGTATCTATATGGGTGAAGGGGTGGATGTATACACATCTAGGCACACGTACACATGCCTGGGACCACCTCCCCAAAGAAAATATTTGGAGGAAATCATATTTTTCTGAAGTCCATCTGACACTCCTGGACAAAGGCAACAGTTTATTCTTTCCTCTTTGGGCTAGGTCATTCTAGATTCAAGCCAAAGCAAAACAGTTTCCTCTTTAGCCAGTATTTCATAGATAGGGTTCATTTCTACTTACTCTAGAGTAAAAGTAAACTATCAAAGAGAAAAAGGATATCTATATCTATATTTTGACTGTCATCTGTGTACTTCTCCAGAGCTTCATCAAAACCATAGTGGGGACTTTATTTTGCTCAAATGCTCAGTGCATTGGTGTACCTTCTCTGCCACTTCTCTGCAGGGAAAAATGATGGAAACTTTCTGAAAGTAAAAGGGCTGGATTTTGTGTGTATATGAACGTGTGATTTTTTTCTTTCTATGGCTGAAGTAATTGAGGTAAGAGTTTAATATGCACCAAAATTTTATTTTATTAATGACTAAGGAGTAATGAATGACCCGCAGAAAACAGAATTTGAGAAGTAGAATGGACTGGCTAACACACAGCTCAAAGAAAGGGGTGGCCCCTGTCCAAGCTGGGTACCATAAGAGGCCATCGTCAAGCCCACATTTTGGATCTCAGCAATTCATCTGATTTTCACATCCTTGATATGGAGTCAGTCCCTGGCTGAAACTCCTGTAGAGCAATGGTAAACATTCATCACAGCCCGGCTGAACCTGTACCAGATGACTTATTTCCCCAAGGGCAAATTGAAGGTTTCCAGTTGGGCTGACATTAGTGTGAGCTTAGCACACAAACAAACCAACTCCTGCTCCAACAAGCCTTCCTGGAGAACACCAACCACAACAGATGGCAGCCTCTTGCACATACACACACACACACACACACACACACACACACACAAAAGCTGTCTAGATTTGTCTACTAAGGAAGGAAGAAGTTCTAAATCTATAGTCTCAAACATAATACCAAACCAAGATCCTGAGATTCCATGAGACAATTGGTGTTTTTCTGAGTGGATAAAAGCATAGGTTGACCCAAATGGCAATAGAAGGAAGGATTCTTTATAAAGTTACCTAAGGAGAAAATGAAACTCCATATTTCTTCAGCAGCATGTACTTATGATTTATTTAACAAAAGTACTGTCCCAGATACAGTATTTTGTATGCTAATGTTATACTAGCTTTAATTCAAAAGAAACAGGCCTCTATCGTAATGTCTTTCCCTAGCCCCAGGCAAAATTCCCCAGGAATGAGACTCTTTAGCAGGTTAGTCTACTTAGATTTGTCCTTTGTTGCAACCCTCACCTCCCACCTCCCCCCAACAACACACACGCCTTTAGGTGTATACTAGGTGGGAGGGAGGAGCTTGCTATTATTTTCTTGTAATCTGTATATGAAAAATACCTGCCACACTAGACTTTTTTTCCCTCTCCACTGATAATTATCATTGCCCCAGATCTCTCCTCTGTGAGAAACATTCAGAAGAGCCAGGGTAATTGTTGGGCAGGGTGGGGATAAATGGAGAAACAAGGGCCTTAGAAATCCAAGTAGAATAGTCCAATAGATCCAACTGATGAGATTAAAAATGAACACTTGGGCTTCCCTGGTGGCGCAGTGGTTGAGAGTCCGCCTACCGATGCAGGGGACACGGGTTCGTGCCCCGGTCCGGGAAGATCCCACATGCCGCAGAGCGGCTGGGCCCGTGAGCCATGGCCGCTGAGCCTGCACGTCCGGAGCCTGTGCTCCACAACGGGAGAGGCCACAACAGTGAGAGGCCCGCGTACCGCAAAAAAAAAAAAAAAAAAAAAAGAACACTTTTTGATATCATTTATGACATAATCTATTTCATTAAAAAATGCTTTGGGTCCCCCTTTGCCTATGAGTCAACTGGCTCAGGAATATTCTGGGTCCATCAATACTTGATTTTCCAAGAAAGCACGGAGGGATGATTAGTAAAGCAATGAATCTATTCTGTCTTTGGTTTCACCTGTAAAATGGTGACTCTAATTCTGACTCTTACCTTATTTTTCCCAAGGGAGTGATGAAATTAAGAAGATGACTTGAGTATCTTAGAAGTATGTGCCATAGTACACAAGATAACAATCACAAAACACAGGTTAGGTTTCTCTAATAGGATCATTTGCCTATGACAAATGAGAACTTCCCTAGTCTCTAAATAATCTTCAAACAATCTGTGAGGCAGCACAGAAAGGGTTTCTGAAATAGTGACTGCTAGCACACAGACAGGAAGTAGGAAGTCTGTGACCCCAGAATGGAAGGAAAGGGAAAGAAATGAAACTAAGCAGTCTTTTGAGGTAGAGCCTGCTTCTAAGGGAGAAGGTAGAGCCTGCTTCAAGAATCAGTATGATCACTGTGGGAAGGTGGCCCTCAAAGCTAAGTTCAAGGAACACAGCTTCATTCTCTCTCCCTCTCTCCCCCACACATACTCAGATCAACCTCCCTTGAGGACTGCATGGAGCTTGGGCCTAACACCCACGTATACTTCCTGTTATACAGATGTACAGACACAGAGGCACCTAGGCAATCAGAGCTCCATTCAGAAACAGGCCCATATAGACATTCAGAAGACAATATGGAATAGAAAGCGGACAGAGGACACACAAATTGCACAAAATATGTTGGGTAGATATATTTGGGCAGTAGTGGTGAACATTAATACTCTCATCCACACACAAGTTCAGAACCAGTTGAGAGACATGGAAAGCAGAGAGGCAGAGTTTTAAAATATCTGTTTATTACTGTTAAAATCTGGATTGGAGAAAAAGGAATATGTAGATGTCCACAATAGGCTTCTTAATAGCCTCCCCACTTAGCTAGACAGAATTGCCAACTCACCCAAAGGTGGGGAAAGAGAGGCCAAGAGAGTTATTCTAACAGGAGTACTCCCAAATGGAAACATGAAGAGAGCAGAATGGAGCATTCCAAACTCTTCCCTCCTCTGCAAAAGAGGAGAATATGACAGAGATATGATTAATAAAGTCATCGCAGGATGCTTCTGCATCCTCCCTGCCTTGAAATCCTGGTTTTACCATTTCCTGACTTAGTTTCCTCACTTGGAAAACAGTTACTAATACCTACTTTGCAGGGTTATTGTAATCATTGCCAATAATACATGAAAAATGTGTTGCATGGTGCCTAGCATTTAGCAATTGTCCTCTGAATGTAGGGCAAATTAAGCCCACTGAATGAATACTAAATTTTCTGCTGAAACATTGTGTCAGTAAATATGTAAGCCCTTTAAAAGAACTGTTATGGCCATACTACACAAAGTGATCTACAGATCAAATGCAATCCCTATCAAAATTCCGATGGCATTTTTCAAAGAAATAGAAAAAAAAATCCTAAAATTTGTATGGAACCACAAAAGACCCCAAATAGCTACAGCGATCTTGGGAAAGAAGAACAAAGCTAGAAGCGTTACATTCCCTGATTTTGAAATATATTAGAAAGCTATAGTAATCAAAAACAACAGGATATTGGCATAAAAAACAGACATATAAACCAGCGGAACAGAATAGACAGCCCAGAAATAACCCCCCGCACAGACATTCAGCTAATATTTGACAAGGGAGCCAAGAACATCCAATGGGCACAGGGTAGTTTCTTCAACAAATGATCTTGAGAAGAATGGATATTCACATGCAAAAGAATGAAACTGGACCCCTATCTTACCATTCACAAAAATTAACTCAAAATGGAATAAAGACTTAAATATAAGACCGGAAATTGTAAAACTCAGAGAAGAAAACATAGGGGGAAATCTTTGTGACGTTGGTCTCGGCAACAATTTCTTGGATATGACACCAAAAGCATAGGAAACAAGCATAAGTATATGGGACTACATCAAAATTCAAAGCTTCTGCACAGAAAACACAAAACCTAACAAAACAAACAGTAGATAAGGCAACCTATAGAATGGGAGAAAATATTTGCAAACCATATATCTGATAAGGAGTTAATATTTAAAATCTATAAGGAACTCATACAACTCAATAGCAAAAAAGAGAAAGAAAAAAAGAAAAAGCAAATAACTTGATTTAAAAATGGGCAAAGGATTTGAATGGACTTTCTTCCAAAGAATACATACAAATGTCCAACAGGTATATGAAAAGATGCACAACTCACTAATCATAAGGGAAATGCAATGTCTATCACATCATACCTGTTTGGGATGGCCATTATTTTAAAAAAACAGAAATTCATATTAACCATTGCTGGCAAGGGGGTTGAAAAATTGGAATCCTTGTGCATTATTGATGGCAATGTAAAACGGTGCAGCCAGCATGGAAAACAGTACAGAGGTTCTTCAAAAACTTAAAAATAGAACAACCATATGATTTACAAATCTCACAACTGGGTATTTATCCAGAAGAATTTAAATCAGGATCTTGAAGAGATATTTGCACTCCCAAGTTTATTGCATCATTATTCGCAAGAGCCAAGAGGTGGAAACACCTAAATGCCCATTGACTGATGAATGGATAAAGAAGATGTGAGACATATGCATATATATATATATATATATATATATATATATATAATGGAATATTATTCAGCCCTAAAAAGGGAAATACTGTCATGCTACAACGTAGATGGGCATTGAGAACATTGCTAAGTGAAATAGGCGAGTCACAAAAAGACAAATACTGCATGATTCCACTTATATGAGAAATGTAAAATAGTCAGATTCATAGAATCAGAGTGAAATGATGGTTGCCAGGGGCTGAGGAGAGGTAGGAATGGATGTTGCTATTCAATGGGTACAGGGTTTCAGTCAAGCAAGATGAAAATGTTCTAGAAATCTGCTGTACAACATTGTGCATGTAGTTAATGATACTGTACTCTACACTTAAAAATTTGTTCAGAGGGTAGATTTCATGTCATATACTTTTGCCACAGTAAAAAAATCTGATCTTTTACTAGAGTAAGGATTCTGAAGCTAGGGTCTTTAAGCCTCAGCCCAAACTATATGCAACATGGGGTGATAATGTATAGCTTTCTAGGAGTTTCTAGGGGAGAGAGTGCATAGCTTTCACTAGACTCTCAAAAGAGTCCTTAATTCAGAAAGGAGCTAGAGGCACTACTATGAGGAAAATTGTATTCAAATTTGTGTTAAAAAATAAAAAAGTTCAAAGAAGGACTGCTATTTCAATCTCCTTCCTACCAATAAAGGTAAACTGGTCAATAGATTTCTAATGAGAAAAGACTCCTGTGAGGATTTTTTTTTATGAGGTGGAAGTAAACACTCTTTTTTAAATTTCTCTCTCCCCGTTTCTGCTGATGGACCTTTTGCCCACCTCCCCTGTTGGCTCCTTTTTAGATCCTTTGTGATCCTTCTTGACTTTTAAATACTAGCATAATATTTTAAATATTAGCATAATCCAAGGTTTCATCTAAATCTCCATTTTCTTATCATTCTGATATCCCTGCATGAGATTATCCACTCCAAATGGCTTCAACTATAATCCAAATGTGTATTACCAATCACCATTCCTCTCTTGATATGCGGTTTCCTATTTCTACCTGCTTACTGGACTTTCCACCTTTTTACCCACAGGCAATTTAACATACTTTAGAGTGAATTTATCATCTGTCCATTGGCTGCACACACACACACACACACACACACAGAGAGAGAGAGAGAGAGAGAGAGAGAGAGAGAGAGGAAGAGGAGAGAAATACACCCCTGGACTCTTCTCCATTGCTTTATTTTCACATGGTTCATCTCCATCATTAAGGCTTTGTTTGCACATATAACTATGTTTAGCCACTTGCCAGGAAGTAGTCCCAGAATTTTCAAACTGTAGAGGAACTTAAGAAATCAAGTAGCTCAATCTTTTCCATTAACAGAGAGGGGCAGTGATCTGCTTAATATCACACAGCAATTTAATGGCAGAACCAGCTTAAAATCCAGGCATCTCACATCCTACCCTGTACCCTTTCCATTACATAATCATGCTCCCACTAACTGTACTTCCAAGGAAGAATGAGATCCCTGCCACTAGCAGTAATTTTTATCAGTAAAGAAGCAAGATTACCCAGCCATCCGATGTTCAAAATGGCTACTTATGTGCTGTTTGCACCAGGGGCTATGTAATTTATGTTCTTTTGCTGTAATAATGGAAATGATAAACTGAAGAGTACAAGACATCAGTGTGGAGTAAGTCTTGGAATGAAAATAGATTGGTTAAAGGCTAGCTCAGTGCTTGCTTTCATAATAAGGTTGTGAGGATTTTGACTCTTTCCTTACCAAAGTGTTTTCATATGTATTATTTCATTTTAGTCTTCAACAGGCCTGGGAAGGAGGGAGGTCAGGGCTTATTAGCTGAAGTTTACAGATGAAAAAAAATGAGACTGAAAACAGTTCAGTGATTTGCCCAAGGTCACCCATCTAATTAGTGACAAGGCCAGGGCTCACATGTGTGTCTCCTGCTTCCCAATCTCTTTTCTCTAGTCTAGACACATAATTCTAGTAGACCTTGAACGATGACCACAGATCCTGTGAACTGCACTTTATAGATTTCTATATGCTGAAACTGAAACATGCTAAGTTTTACCAAGTGACAATCATGGAGATAGAAGTCTTATCTCAAAAAGAAGACAAAGGAAAAAAAAAAAGCTCAGTTTCAAGGTGGGACAGAACAAATGAGTGTTATGTCATAGGTTGACATGCAATCAAGAAACAGCTGCCATTTTCTCAAATTTTCTGCTTTCTAGTAGGAGGAACGCAAACAAAAAATGAACATGATTGAAAGGATTTTTGCAGGTCTAAAAATCTAAAAGATTGAAGGTGGTTCCCCATGTGAGTCATATCTAAAGACTTTTTTTCCTTTTTTTGTTTTTTAAAAAATATTTTTATTGGAGTATAGTTGATTTACAATGTTGTGTTAGTTTCTACTGTACAGCAAAGTGAATCAGTTATACATATCTAAGGACTTTTAAAAAGCAGGTTATAAACACCGAAACTGCAGTTTTATTAAAGAAAAGTCAGGTCACCATCATATAATGCAGACAGTCCAGGAGGCGGAGAAGAAAGGATTGGGGGAGGGAAGAGAGGCTGTGAGAGAAGTTTCAGTGGCCTGAAGGGGCACACACAGGCTGAAGTGTGTTGAAGAGGCTGTGACAGGTGAGGAAATGGAAGCAAAGAGTGACAACCTTGTCTGCAGTAAGCTGACTGTGGAAGTAAGGGTGTCATGGTGTGTGTTCTTGGCGAAGAAGAAGAAACTGCACAAGAAGAAGGCAAGAGATGGAACAGGCAATAGAGCATTGAGGGGTTCTGTGGAGTCACCACTGAGTTGTCAAAACTTTCCCCGCTACTGGGAAGCTCTTTAAAAACTCACTGCCTGAATGTGGCTCCAGAGACAACACCTCAGAGAGGGGTGGTAACCGTGCCCAGGTCAAGACTGAGAAATCAGCCCAAGATTTAGTAACAAATTCAGTTTTGGGGACTATTAGTGTGGGTATTTGTTTGGTCTGTTCTAAAAGCTCAGCTCAGACACTACAGCCTCAAGCATGAACAGATGAGCAGAGACTTTCTGACCCCTGTAAAAGCCGATTCTTCCAAAAGGCACCACATTGTTAATTGGCCAGCTTATCAATGGATGCTCCTTCCTGTAGGTTTGTTTAGGAGTGAAAACAATACTGCTAGTCATAAACTTTGCTGATTCCTGGCTTGGTCATCTCAGTGGGGCAAGTGCAAGGCCGTGCCAGGAACTCCAGATGACTGGAACATACATGAGCACAGTGCTACCCATAGACGCCAGCACTGAGCCAGGGTGCGGCTGAGCCTGGGCAGGGGGCATCCTCAAAGTGCTTCTTTATTTAAACTATGCTCCGGGGCGATGTTTCATAATGACCCCACACACCTAGCTCATACACACAGAGCAGCCTACACACACAGCCCCACTGTGTTCGCTGGCCTGCTTGCTTGACTTTCCATCCCTCTAGGCAAGGTCCACAAATTAGCAGCTTTGTAACCCTCCCAGGACCCGGTTCTCGGGACCTTCAGAAGAAAAAGGCAGTCAGAGAAACATGAACGCGCTAATCGGGAAACCAGCATTTCAGCCCACTCAGCCACGCGGGCCATCCACACTAACGACTTTCACCTCCCCTCGCCTCGGCTGGCTGGAGGGGCGGGGAACTCTGCAGTAAGGAGGAGAACCAAAGAGGGGGGCCTGCTTGAATGAAACAATGTAACAATTGATGTGAAGCCTCGCCTTGCTCCCACTCCCCAGCGATCCTATAGGCGAGGTCCCAGTGACTGCCCCTCCCCATTGCTCCGTTTTCTTGTCCATTACGCGCTATCCCTCCGCCTCTCCTTCTTTCTTTTCTTTTCTTTTTTTTTCCTCCTTCTCCTTTTCCCCCCTCTCTCCCCCTCTCTCCAGCTCCGTGTCATTTCCTCCTTGCGCTCGCTCGCTGCCCGAGCGTCTCCAGCCAGGAGAGTAGGCGGAGCAGGGCGGTGCGGGGTGGCGTAGCGCTGGAGGGCTATGGTGGTGGAGCCGCTGGGGGCGGAGGCAACGTAGCCCCCGCGGAAAAGGAGCCCCGCGGCCCTGAGCCGAGCGGAGGATGGAGAACCGGCCTGGGTCCTTCCAGTACGTCCCTGTGCAGCTGCAAGGGGGGGCACCCTGGGGCTTCACCCTTAAGGGGGGTCTGGAACACTGCGAACCGCTCACAGTGTCTAAGGTAAGAACTGGCGGCTCTGTCCCAGCGGTGCCCAACTTTGAATGGGCGAGCGGGTGCGCAGGCTGCCGCGGGACGCGGCCCTCAGACCAACTTTGAAACTTGTTCGGTGCTGGGGATGAAAGCCCCGACGTGAAGCATTAGCTGCACTGGTGGGGGGGGGATCTGGCCACCAGCCCCGGCGCGGACACCCCTTCGGGGTGGCGGGAGCGCTGGATGAGAATGCGGCCGGCCCCGGGTTAGAGCCCCGCGCGCAGACACCCTCGGGAGGGCTCGGGGGCCGATTCTGCTCCCCAGTGTCTGGGCGGCTGCTCCCCTCCGTTGGAGCTGGAGGAAGTGTTGGCTGTTGGGGGTTCCTCCTTGGAAGTTCCCGTGCCCCTGCGGGACAGCGACGGGCTGAAGGGACAGGCAAGGCGCCTTGGCACATTTCTTCAAGGCGTCGGTCCCTGGATCGACCGGCGGGTCATCTCGCCCGGGCAGGTTGCGGGGCGAGGGTCCGGTGTGGGAACGGAGATGAGGCATCGGTGGCTTTCGTCAGCCTCACTTCCCACGGCCGGACGCGCGCACATCCATTCAGCCGGTGGGGCGTTGCTGCTGCCGCTTGGGCTCGGCCTTTCCCTCCCGCCGGAGTCCTGCCCCAGCGCTGGCGAGATTTCCTGCACGTTGAGGAGAGTGGAGGAAACTTTTGCGCCATGGAGCACAGCTGTGCCGCCGCCGCCGCCGCCGCCGCCGCCGCCGCCGCCGCCGCCGCCGCCGCCGCCGCCGCCGCCGCCGCCGCCGCCGCCGCCGCCGCCGCCGCCGCCGCCGCCAGGGTTTGTTTGTTTTAGGAGGCTGTGGTCTGCTGGAAGCCAAGTTGCAGCTGAGGGCAGGGTAGAGGAGCTCTCCCGAGCACTCTAGAATCCCTGAGCAAGCCATCCCCCGGTAGGGGTGAGTGTAGGGGTTGGGGGCCGCGGGGGCTGTAACTGGGAAGAGAGATTTGCAGGACGACTCACCTTGAGGCGCCAGATGGCCAAGGGAGCGAACTTCACGAACTTTATTCTGTTGTTTTTTGTTGTTGTTGTTTTTGTTTCTCTGAAATGCTCAAATCTGAAAAGCCCTTCCCCTTCCAACCCGCTCAAATTGCAGTTGAGGTGGAAGACGTGGGTTTGGGCTGCAGATAAAAAGATGTGGTTTCTCTGTGGGGAACAAATGTCACTTTATTGTTTTGGCTTCTTAACGTGGGTCACGTCTCAGCAGGGGGTGGCGAATGCCCCCGCCACACCCCCGCGTAACCTGTGCCCCTTTCGCCAGGCACCGGAGCTGCTGGTTAACTTGTAGGGGGTCCTTCAGGCCTTGGGGGCCACACTCTTAGCAATCCTGGGGTGTTGCCATGGGGTGTACCAATCATCTTGAGCGCCTGAGGCAAAACTTTGAGGGGCTGTCAGGGAAACCTGGGATCTTTAGCTTCCCCAAACACCAATAACCAGCCCAGATCTTCACCCAGCACCCCCTTTCCCCATACTAGTCATGTATTTCTAACCAGCCTAAGATTGCTTTGTCACCCACTGTCACACCATTCCTTCCCCCCCCCCACAAGTCACTATCCCTTTCCCTCCAGTATTATCCGGAGGGAGTAATAAGCTTTTTTTTTTAAAACACTCTCAAACAACCCCTTTGAGGAGGGGAATCCTGGCCTTCAGGAATTTCTTCTAATCAGACTCCTCTCCCTGCTCTTTCCACCAAGGTCAGAACTGTCTATGCAGCCCTCCATGGTCTGGCAGTTCCCCCCTTTCTTTTTCTCCTGACACCACCCACAGACTTTCCAGTCTGCCCAGACAACCTGCCTTGGAGAGGTCATTTTTCACCCCTGCCCAGGGCTGACCCATCCTGAGAAGCACCCCAGAGAGTGGTTGCTGCTGTGGTCCTGGATTGTTTTGTGAGCCAGCAGGAACATGGCAAGGGGGTGTTACTAAGTATGGGGCAGCCAACAATTTGTGGTCTGGCTGGGGGATTATTTGAGGGTGGATGAGGGTTTCCTTGGCCAAGCTGTTGAGGAAATGACTCGTGTGTTGAGAGAGGGTGCCTTTTAACGACTCCCTTTCTGCTGAATGTACAGTTGACCCCTATTATATATGAAGGCTCATTATTACACACATTTGGATATGCAGGGGGTAACATAATTTCTCCCATTTATCCCAGATAGCTTGATTCCTTCCAGTAAAAGCCAGCTATATATAACCTGGTTAGCCCTATTACTGTATAAAGGGGCCATGGCATTTTTGTAAGGTGCAATGGTTGCCTGTATTTTTTTTCTTGCCAAGACAGTATGTGGCATAGTTCATTAATCCCCTTTTAATTTTTCTACCTTAGTTTTGTTTCCCCTTATGCTTCAGAACAATACAGATTTCTTCTTGAAAATAGCTTCAGTCTGTACACATTGGTAGGGATGGGATGGAAGGGTGTACAAAGAGAATTGTATTGACAGATTGAAAACTTGGGTTCTAATCCTTGCTCTGCCACTCACTAGCCCCACGATCCTGGGTGCATCACTTGCCCTCCCTGGGCTTAGGTGTCTTTAAATAAGACTATGACAGTCTGGTAGCCAATCCTTTATGCCAGTGGTAGGCTCCAAATCTATAATATTTTCTACCACTTGGAGAGTTTATTTTTTTAATTATTATTTTTATTGAAGTATAGTTGATTTACATTTTTGTGTTAGTTTCAGGTGTACAGCATAGTGATCCTTTTTTATTCAGGTTATATTCCATTATAGATTATTACAAGATATTGGGTATAATTCTCTGTGCTATACAGTAAATCCTTGTTGCTTATCTGTTTTATGTATAGTAGTTTGTATCTGTTAATCTCATACTCCTAATTTGTCCCTCCCCCTCTCCCTATCCCCTTTGGTAACCATAAGTTTGTTTTCTGTGTCTGTCAGTCTGTTTCTGTTTTGTATATAGATTCATTTGTATTATTTTTTAGATTCCACATAAAAGTGATATCATACAGTATTTGTCTTTCTCTGTCTGACTTATTTCACTAAGCATTATACTGTCTAGGTCCATCCATGTAGCTGCAAATGGCAATATTTCATTCTTTTTTATGGCTGAGTAGTATCCCATTATATATATAATGTGTGTGTGTGTGTGTATATATATATATATATATATATATATATATATATATATATTACATCTTTATCCATTCACCTGTTGATGGAAACTTGGGTTGTGTCTATGACTTGGCTATTGTAAACAGTGCTGCTAAGAACATTGGGGTGCATGTATCTTTTCGAATTAGAGTTTTTGTTTTTTCCAGCTCTATACCCAGTAGTGGAATTGCTGGATCATATGGTAGTTCTATTTTTAGTTTTTAAAGGAATCTCCATACTGTTCTCCATATTGGCTGCACCAATTTACATTCCCACCAGTAGTGCACAAGGGTTCCCTTTTCTCCACATCCTCTACTTGGAGAGTTTCTCAATTCTTCCGGTAGTACTGCAGCTTGTGAAGGGGCATGGGGCAATACCACTGAGGGATGTATCCAGTCTTGGCGGCCTCCCACCTCAGTGACCTTTTGCACGCCAGCTTGTGTTTCCAGAGTAGGTGAGCACTGGGTTGCAGACACTCCCTGGTGGAGTCTGGGCTCAGGGAGTAGGAGAGGACAGTTTTAGTGACTCCAAATCACTTGTGATGATCTCAGGTCAGGCAGAGACAGAGGTAAGGTGCCAGAACCATGGTAAGAAATATTGGAGAACCTCCTTCGGTGTCATGGGGAAAAACACCAAAAACGATTTGGATCTGATGTGGTGTACATGCTTGGAGATAGCTTGTGGAACAGGTGGAGGCATCTTGGGAGTGGAGGAATTTGAGGAAAGATGATTAGTGGGAAGAGTGCATAGAGTGTGAAAGTGTATTTCATATTTGTTATGGGGGACCCTTTGGATCAGGAAATAATCAGGTTGGGGAAATCATCAGTTCCTATAGGCTCCTATGATTTCCCTGAAAGTAGGGAATTCAGCTGCCAAAGTTGTGGAGACTGGTATAGCCGTCTCTTAACAATTAAGTGACAAAAAAAGAAGAAATGTTAAAAAACAACTATTATTATTGATTATCCCATGTGTTAAGGGATGGTTTATGATTGCCCCATACAGTGTGATGTTCCCAAAGAAATGTGACCAACTAGAGAATTGGGCCCATGCCCTTGGCGTTATTGATTCCTTTGGTTAGCATCTACCTCGTTGACCCAGGGGGCCTGTCTGGATGAAGTGGAGATTCTCTTCTAATCAGACTTGGCTATTTGCTACCTAGGGGTCCCCCTCTACCCCCTCTACAGTGTAGACAGTCATCCATGAAGTTGGCTCCATGCGCTGGAAAAGATCCACTTTGGAGGGTGGGTGACCTTTTCAAGGTTCTGGCACCAATGATTATGCATCAGATAGGGCCTCTCAGAGGCCTCAGAGATTCAAATTGTATCCTCCTGTGGTGTGTGTGCGTGCGTGCGTGTGTGAGAGAGAGAGTTGCTAAGCTGTAGTGTAAGATTCCTATACTCATTTTGAGTTCTTGGAAATGTGCCCTGAGGTTGGCTGAGGGTGGAGAAAAGAAAGGGTGGAGACCAATGTGGGGATGCAGGAAAAGGAGAAGGAGGAAAATTGGGGAGAAGGACAAGACATTGCAGAAACTGGCTCACCCTACATATTTGCCCTTTTCCTGGCCCATTTTTGGTGGCAGTCTCTATCTGGCACAGTGAAGGAAGTGGATGCTAGTTACTGCCCTGGAACAAAGGAGGGTGGGGTGGGGCAGTAGCCTGGAGGAGGAAGAAGCTTCACCTCCTCCACTTAGTGTGCACTGATGTTGCTATATTATTTTATCCTCTTTGGACCCAAGATTCTATTTGCCAAATGAGTGTCGTTGGCCCATCTTTATTAGCACAGATGATGTGAAAATGAATTGGGCAAACCCTAATTCTGTGTGCCATCCTTAGCCTAGGAAAATGGCAGGACATGCTTTTTGTTTTTATACCCTCCCCCATCCCCACTATGACTTTATTTCTAGAAGAAGTACACAAAGAGGCATTTGAGATTTCAAGAGGACGTGGGTAAAGTCAGATTCAGGCTATCTTGTGGCTGGCAGTAGATTTGGCTGTGACTTTGAGTTCTTGTTGGGTGCAGAGGTAGTGTTATGTGAGAAATGGTAGTTCTGTGAAACCTTCTTAGTCATGTTACAGGCCAGGCCTACCCCCAGAACAGGGCTTGGCATTCACAAAGAGACCCTTCATGGGGTGTGCTTCTTGAGAGCTTAGTCCAGCCTGATTACTTAGATGAATCTCCTCCTCATCTCTGCTTCTAGAATCAGCAAAGATGTCTACTACCTCAGTTCCCCAAATGCTCCTCTCTCAGAAAGTAAGCTTTTGGGGACATGGGGTAGGAATCCATCCAGAGAAATACAAAGAAGGTTGGAGGGAGGTAGTAAGGCAAAGAGGGTGGGTGGTATGTCTGGCAACCCTTGGCTGAGCTTTGGGTACACACTACTTTGGGGCCTGCTGGGCTGTCACAATACACCTGGTAACCTATTGCAATCCACACATGTGCTCCCTGAAGTGAAAAAAGGCCAAGCCTATTAGAGGCTTTTCCTTCTCTAAAACCTCAAAGAAAATAATTCAACTCCAGCTGGAAGACACTTGAATGTTGTCCCTTAAACAGAATTCAGATGATTTTGCCCCTTGCTCTCCTCCATCTCCTCCCAGGAATTTTTTTTTTTAAGAGAAAAGAGAGACTCAGATTTGAGGTTGGTGTTTATGGAGTGATTTTCTGGAGGGAACATCAGAATTTTTATAGTTAGGCTTCTTCAGAGCCAGGGGACAAAAATATGCTGACCTGTCTGAGAAAAGTTAATGAAGAACAGCAGAGATTAAGTGAAGGGCTGCTCTAACAAAGCACCCTCCTTCCCCGACCCTCACCAAAGGGCAGACTCAACTCAGGCCTGCTAACGGAATGCTGTTCTTTGAGGTGGCTGGAATCACAGATTAGCAGAGTGAGGAAGGCCTTGTGGAAGTCACCTGGTCTTAATCTTAACCGATCCATGTGCAGTAGCCCTGAGCTTGTTCTCCTGTGGTCATGGGGGAGCTCGCTCCCTTCTTAGACAGCCCATTTCAGTGTTGAAAAGTTTTGACTGTAGTAGACATCTTTTTCTCAGGTCGAGCTGAAATCATTCTCCATCTACCTATTCTCTATGGGTCCTATAGCTCTGCCTTCTGGGACCACACAGAACAAGATGCTTTCTCTTACTTAGGACAACCTTTGGGAGGTCTGAAGACAAAGACTGTGTCTCTTTGTCTCATTTTTCTAGGCTAAAGAGCCTTAGCTCTTTCAGCTGTTCCTTACAGGATCTGAGATCCAGCCTCCTCCCACTCTGGATGCACTCCAGCCTGGCCATGTTCCTCTTGAGTTAGGGAGCCCACAGCTGAATGCAGTAACTGAGGAGAGTCTGACCAAAGTTAGGTAGCACCATTCTTTAAAAAAATACAGCTGAAGACCACTTTGGCTCTTTCTGGCATCCATGCCATACGAAGACTCTGTGTCAAGCAAAGCCTTTTAGTGGAAGTATCTGTGCTACGGCTAAGCCACACCTGCCCAAGGCCTCTACGTAGGCACCTGGGACAACTACATAAGAGATTTAGGAGGGGCACATCTCATCACTCACTATGTATTTAGAATTGCCCCTAGCCCTGCCCCTAGCCCAGGTCAGCCTTGGAAAAAGTGTTCTAAGGGAGATGATAGGGAAGACATAAGCCATGAATTCCAGGAGCATATATATTTCTACAGAGTTACAGACAAGGAATTTGTATAATAGAAGAAGGAAGTGGCAGTTGGCGAATAGTGTCAAAATCAGACCTCTAGAACATCAGATTGATTTGATTTGATTTTTAACCAACTGCTGGCTTGGAAATTGTAGGAATAACCTCTCTGAACTTAATTTTCCCCTTCTGGAACAAATAGGTGTCTCCAAGATTGAAGATGTTGACCCTATGTGACATACAAGCAGTCTCCAACTTACGGAACCCCTCGGTAGGAATTTAGACACAGCAGTCCCCAGCCCTGTCAGATGTTTATTTCTGTGCACATTGCCACTGGCACTGGCTGCAAATCTCCTATCGTTGCTGCCATTCCTGTGTTCTGAGGTCTTCTGTCTGTACCTGGAATACCCACAAGAGTCGTTCCTTCTGGAGGTCTTGCACTGACAGTCTCGCCCCTCCCCCACACCCTCACATCTACCAGTTTGTCACCTGAGTTGGGCAAATACCTTTTCTTGCTACTGAAGCCCTGATTGGGGAGTGTATTGAAGTGGAGCTTAATCTTCATTATCACTGAAGGATGAGAGGCCTGGAGAAGAGAGTTAAAGTCTAGGAAATATGTCCCCCTGACACAGTTATTGATAGTGGCCACGTTCAGAACAGTTCTGGAGAGGCCTCTTTCATCTATAGTGTATCACTGATGAAATTACAGAACCTAACCACCATTTACAATATTCTGTCTATAGGGAACTGCATTCAAAGCTCCAAGCTGCTTATTTACTAAAGGTAATCTTGGAAAACAATCCATAAGTCAGGGACAACAAGTGCTCTAGATATCTCTGTTACATAGATGTAGATGGGTTTGGGGTTTCTACTACTATCACTGCCCAGGTGCTCATATCCTTGATCCTGGGGCCAGATTTGTGTGTACATACAGTGTATGCATCATTAAATTTCTCTCTGAAACTGAACTCCAGGTTTACCTGATTTATCTTGTAATCAGCAAGTGACCCTTTTATATTACTTATGTTGGTACCTAGATCACTTTCACTCAGTTTCTATGAAGACAATATTTTGTTTCCTGGTGCTCCCCTGAAATACCTGCTTCAGACAGACTTCAATTAAGTCATTAATGAACAAGTTGAGATATTATTTTTCCCTGCTAAAGACTGCGTTCCAAAGACTGGGATGGGATAGAGGTTTGTCTCCTTACACCCCTTCGCCCTATCCAGTGTAAACAGGCCAAGTGGAAAGATTGTCTTAGGCATTAGTTTTGCAAGGGATGATTCGTTCTTCCTCACATCACACTGGCATGTTTACTTGGGCACATAGCCATCCTGGCTGGGCACTGAAATTGCAAAGATCAAGATGACTTCGTTTCTCAAAGAGACTAACTCCTCCCCATTGACTTCACCTCCACTCCCTCCTCTTTCAGTGCGAGTCTGTGACTACGCCATGCTATGGGATGAGCACTGCCTGGTAGCAACAGAGACAAATTTTCCATGCATCTAGGCTACCCTTCTTTCATGTCCAGTCTTTGGTTCCCAGCCCCCACCCACCAGCACCAAGTTGCTTGAGGCCTACATTTGGGACTGTTTCATTCAAGTGTCACTACTTCTTGGTTCATTCATTGTCTTCCCTGCCCGCTGTCCAAAACCCAGCTTTTTGTTGTTGTTGTTTTTCTTTTTTGGTACAGTGGGCCCTTCTAGTCTGCTGTACCAGTTCTGTCTCTCTTGGCTCAGCCATACTTCCGGTGTGGGGAGGTTGGGGGAGAGAAGTTCACAGAGTTAAGGTTGATAAAGTTTGAAAACTCTTCAGCAAATTTGTAGCCGGATCAGGGGGAACTTTTCTCATACTGTGTCTCTCTCTGTCCTGTTTCAGTGGAGGACTGGACCTTTGTCGCATTCCTGATATTCTCTTATCAACTCACTGAGTAATCTTGGCATGTTATTTCACCTCTCTGTACCCTCCTGTTTCTTCTCAGCCTCTCTGAGGGGCAAGCTTCTGCTTTATTGACGGGATGCTAAGAGCTCCAGGATCTTCGCTCATGATCTAGGCTGTGGAAGTGTAAAGGCTGACTGACAGCAGGCAGTTCTTCCAGGACTTAGCTTTTCTCCACGCTCCTACTTCCTATGTTTCCAGAAGTGGCTGTTTCCTGGTATGTTCTCAGGGACGGGGTGCCGCATGGTCTGTTAACTTTCACTCAAGTCTTTTAATGTTACATCTGTGAGGAATGCGGGAGGTGGGACTAATTTGACAGGATCAAGGGTTAAGCCCAGTGATGGACAGACCCTTTGTGGTGTCTTCTGGCCCCCACCCTAACGCCACTCAGCAGATTCCCAGCTGTATGGTCTTCTCTCTTCCTGAGCCTCTGGCAGGGAAGTTTTGAATGGTTCTCCTATACTGCCTTTCACGGTCCATCAGAAATTGATTTTTCTTTTGGGGGAGGGGGTTGGGGGTGAGATGAGGTAGACCTGGGAGGAAAGCTCGTTCAACTAGTTATTCTGGAAAGGGGTTAGAGTCTCATGGCTGCTGCCCCATCTTTGCTTATGAGAACATGACAAGCTAAAGCCTTGTCTTTGTTGGGCTGCCTTGCTGCTTTCCATTTCTTTTCGTTTGTGTTTGATGTAAGTAAAACCTCCTCTGAAAACTTCTGCAGGTAGGCAGTTTTTGATGGCATATTATCTCTGACTTAGAGGGTGAGGGATGATATCTTGGAGACTCAGGGGAGAGTAAGTATCAGTTCTTGACTCTCATGTTCTTTGAAGGACTTGACTGAGAGTTTGGAGCTCTGTGTTAATTTAAATTTGTAATCAGGGAGTAGCAAGGCAACAGGAGGAAAAGTGGACCAGGCAGGGACCTGGATACTCCACTTGTGTGGTTGTGCCTCATTGGATGGAGGTAATGCCGTTTGGTTGGATCTCAGCAACCTCTTGAACTAAATGGGTGATCCAGGCGTAGATATGGGGGAATAGGAGAGGTAGTGGACCTGCTATGTGGTAAATACTGCTACTTCTAGGTGTTTTACATATATTCTTATTTAATTTTTACAGTAACTCTTTGAGGTAGATATTGATCTCCCCATTGTGCAGATGAGGGGACTGAGGCTCAGGAGAAGTTAAGTAACAGACTCCATATGGATGAGCTGGCATTCAAATTGACTTCTGTCTGACTCCATATCCCAGACTGTTTCAACACTATCATGTTTACATAGGTGAAAGAAAGAGAGAGAGAGAGAAAAAGAACTGGATAAGAATATGACGGGGTGGGGAATGAGAGAAATTAGAGAAATGTAACTTACTGCAAAAATTGGTACTGTTAACAGTACATGCCAGTCAGGGGTCAGGGTCAAAGGAAAGGTTTTGTTTTGTTTTATTTTGTTTTAAATCTCAAGTCAGGGTAAGAAGTATAAGCTTGGATTTAGAAGACCTGAAGTTCAGTCTTCGCTTTGCTGCTCAGTATTTGTGTATGACTGGGCATGTCATTTTCCTCTCGGTGTCTCCATTTCCTCATTTGCAAAATGAAAATAATAAAACTTGCATTTTTTCCCCAGTAGGGAGGGAGATTGATTTTATCTTTTATCTCATATAAATACTAGATGTGTATGTGATTTAAGAAAGGAAAAGCATTCTACAGGTGTCCCTTATTAAGCAGAAATGCTCTTAAGGGAATTCTGAACTTAAAAAATTAAGTGTATGAAGTTACCAAATCTTTGGAAGTTGTATGAAATGGCAGGACATCTTTAATGTGACGTTTGCTCCTGGCAGAAGTTGGAGGACCAGACATGATTTCTGGCTAATGTTTGAAGAGACAGCAATTTGAAAGGCTATGCTAAGCCTTGTTTGGCTCCTACCTAAGAGCTCTCAATTAAGCCTCCAATCAATCAATCAGTCCACCAGTCAACATGTATTTGTTGAACACTTTGTAAAGTGCCTTACCCTAAACTAGAGAATACAAGAGATAGCCACCATGGAAGACCTGTTCCCTGGAAATGACGGTTTTGTTGAAGAGAGGCACTACTGCAAGCCTGGGGAACAAAAACCTTAATTTAAGTGCTGAAACCATGGGCTAGGATCTAAGAGCAACATTTTAAAAAATTTATTGAAGTATAGTTGATTTACAATGTGTTAATTTCTGCTGTACAGCAAAGTGATTCAGTTATACATATACATACATTCTTTTCATATTCTTTTCCATTATGGTTTATCACAGGATATTGTATATAGATCCCTGTGCTATACAGTAGGACCTTGTTGTTTATCCATTCTGTATATAATAGTTTGCATCTGCTGATCCCAAACTCCCAATCCATCCCTCCCCGACCCCCCCTTGGCTTCCACAAGTCTGTTCTCTATGTCTGTGAGGAAGAGCAACATTTATTCAGTGAGAAGAGATTTCATTGCAGGCTGATGTGGTTAGGGAGCTTTGTGGAGAAAGGAAGAATTGAAGCTAGACCTTGAGGGCTATACAGGATTTAGGTAGGTTGGGGAGGAAGAAAGGCATTCATTCCAGTTAGTACAAGTGATGCATGTCCTAAGGACTCAGGCGACAGGCCAGTTGGTTCACCCCCACAGTGAACTGAGTAAGAGTATGAGCTCCCCAAGGGCCAGGTATGTGTGGTTTCTTCATTTATTCACTTATTAATTCATGCATTAAATTTATTGAGTGCCTGTTCTAGGAGCTGAGCTACACTTCCTATGGCCTGTGAAACCAGTGCACAGCCCCATAAACGTCACTTTTATTTGCTTTCTAAAAATACTTTCATAGTGCGTACCTTGGACCAGGCACTGGTTTTCTATTTTAACACATATTAGCTCCTTTATCAATCCCATTTTACAGATGAGGAAATTGAGGAATAGAGAGGTTAGGTAACTTGCCCAATGTGATACTGCTTGTATGGCTGGATAAGTGGATCAGTGAGGATCTGCTTGAGTAATGAGACATAAGGGTGAATGGATTTGAGCCAGTTATTCTGAAGAACCCAGAACATTGGGCTATAGGATGGATTCAGGTTGGAAGTATGTAGCCATTTTGTTGTTTTTTGGAGGATTAGAGTTAAAGTATTAAAAATAAAGCATCTAACACAGTACCAGCCATATAACTGCTTACACAAGGAAAGACCTGTACTGAACAATTGGAGATGGCATTATAAAGGAATCAGTCATCTTGGCAACGTGCTGACTGTTGTTAACACATTAGCAAGTTGCCAGAGGTTGTGGTAATATACACCATTTGGATCTGAAGAAATGAGGGAGAGGCAGGAGTTAGAGATGAATCCAGTATTTCTAATCTAGAAGGCTCTAGGTGGTGACGGAGATTGGGAGGGCTAACCAGGTTTAGTTAAGTTTTGGATCTTCTGAGACCATAGGACCATCAGGGAAAGGAGTTCCATAGGTAGTTCAGAAAAAGAAAAAGAATTTTATTTAAGGCCACTGGTCAGTTAAAACAACAAATCATTATTTTAGGAACATAATGGTTAACACAGATGATTTACTAATCTGCTGATTGTTGTGGAAATGACTTAATTGCCACACAATCTCATGCCCCAACAGACATTGGAACAGGCCTGCGTTGTTATTTAATGGGCTTTTCTGGTCATAGTTTGGTCTTGCTAGCTCCTCCAATCTGCAGGCTGCCTAGTCACCTGAGGTATTACTGGCTGAAGTTCTTTCTGCCTAACTTAGTACTTTCAAGTGATGGGGAAGTCCAAAAATCAAACAAACAAAAAATAGAAGAAGCTGTCAAAACGCCAAAGTTCAGACATGAAGCTGGAAATGTTAAAAGATTCGAGGCTGTTAAAAAACATCAGTTGTCTTGCCAAGATATTTAAAGATTGTTTTCGCTATATGAAAAGTAAAATGTGGAGGCTTCGTAAGGCAAACTCCACTGGAGTTTCAAGTCTGGATTGCATTTTTGTTGTTAGTAGTTTTATGCTCTCTGCATGGGGGAGTATTATTAATCTGTGAATGTCATTGTTCATATTTCTGCAGTAGCATTGGTTCTTAAAATGTGACCTTTGAAAAAGCATTGTTAAACTTGCAAATATGATTTAATTGTTTTCAGTGGTGTCCTCACCATACTTTCATCCTGAGTTTTATATTAAAATAAAAAAGAAACTAACAACATTGTAAAGCAACTATACTCCAATAAAAATTAATTAAAAAAAGGAAATAGGGATTTACTTCACAAATTCATTGGCTGCAAATCTGGCTGGAAAACATCACTTTATTATTAAGAGACTTCTGCACATTTGGAGTGATTATCTGACCCAAACCCTAGACTGGATGTCCTGTATATTTACAGAAAATTCTCAGGAAATGTTAACTTTCCTACCTCCATCCTTCTTAGATTTGCTTTCTAGATCCATTACTTTTTTTTGTACAGCATCACATGCTTTTCTGCATGGTGAAAAACTGAAATTCAGAATGTCGTAAAGATGCTTGTGCCATGGAACTTGGTCTCTTCACTCCCTCCCTCCTCGTAGACAAAACTCATTTCATGCTAAAAATCTAATGGGCACATGGGTTCCCTTTACCTAACTCTGACCAGGTGAAATAGCTTGTAATTTATATTTGAAACTGATTTGAGTATCTAGCTGCTGGGGGTGTTTTTGTGAAAAAGGCTTACCCAAGTGCTCAGGCTTTTTTTTTTTTTTTAACATCTTTCTTGGAGTATAATTGCTTTACAATGGTGTGTTAGTTTCTGCTGTATAACAAAGTGAATCAGCTATACATATACATATATCCCCATATCTCCTCCCTCTTGTGTTTCCCTCCCACCCTCCCTATCCCACCCCTCTAGGTGGTCACAAAGCACCAAGTGCTGGGGCTTTTGCAAGAGCCAGCTTGCCAGTTTGTCTCTGCTGTGTGAGTGCTGGTGGGAGGATGATACTCTCCCTCTCTGGATGTAAAGGGTTAAATATGTAATTTTCATGTTTTCCCATGCCTTTGGCTGGAGAAATGTTCAGTGTTCTGAAACCTGCCCAGGCCCTGCACATATTGTATCTGCTTAAGGAAGGTTTTGGCTCTTAGCCCTTCTCAGCTGCATTAGGGTTCAGGTTTCATCCTTCTCCCCTTCCAGCCACTAATAAAAGCCAAAAGAATTAAGGATCAGGGAGAGTTAATTCCCACTGCTAAGACCCAGGTGGGGCCCTTCCACCTCCCATCCCAGCTTCTAGGTTAGAGCCCTAATTTAGGGCTGAGCTCTAGTCTAAGCCTGTAAGTGACAGTGATCTGGAACAGGCCCCAGAAAAGCACTTGACAATCAGGTTTTGACTTATGTTGGCATCTCTCTCTCTCTCCCCCCACTCTCTCTCCCTCCCTCCCTCTCCTGCCTCCCCCCTCCCTCTCTCTCCCTTCTCCCTTTCCCCTCCAGCTCCTCTGTTGGGATCTTAGAAGAGACCAGGGGCCAAGCCAACCGATGCTATTACAGAAATGGAAATGATGTATCATAGTTCCTTTCTTCTAAACTGGGAGTTTGGGATGAAGCTTCTACTTTTTTCTTAAGTCCCTGACCCAGCTTCACTACAACATTAGGAGTCTCATTCAGAATAAGAAATGTCATTGATATCTCACCCAGCTTAAAAGAGAAGCATAGTAATGAGCTCTGAAATTGTGAGCTCAGACAGAGAAGGCAGCTTTGAAGGAGGATCTTGCAAGAGCTGGGACAGGCAGGAAGAAGCCTCCTTCTGGAACAACTACACTATTGTAGTGGCCTCTTCAATGGTTTCCCTCCCTTTGATCATCCCCCCTCCCACTTAAAATTATTTAATATTTCCCTGCTACCTCCAAAATAGAGCCCAAACTACTTTAGCCTGGTGTAGGGACCATTGTCCACTGGGCTTGAGTCTTACTTTCTAGCATTCCTTCCAGGACCCAAATTCTCAGGCAGAGTGTTTTCCTCTCCACTCCCCCCACCAACACACCTGGGAAGTTCTGTCCTCCAAATTTCCCATCACCATGTTCCTTGAGTGGCTCGGCTTCATATTGCCGACTCAGAAGGCCTGCTCCCTTCTCCCCTCCCGTCCCACTTGGGCCTAACCTTCAAGCCCTACTCTATGCCCCAAGCGCATCATCTCAGTCTGCTCCTGGTGGATGTAATCTCTCCCTTTTTGGAATGCTGGACTTCTGATTTTCCAGTAGAAATGTTTGGGGACTTTGACTGCCCTGTGTCTGGTTTGCTGGACCAAAATCTTCTAGAGGACAATGGCTGTGTCTGCTGTATCTTTACTATTCTCAGCACAGAGCAGAGCAGATTCTCCATAATGGTTTGCTGGAAGAGTCAAGCAAAACTTTTGTACTCAGTAACTGGCCACGTCCCCCTTTCTTCTCCCCATTACAAATGAGAAAGCGAATATGACTTGAAGAGCTGGATATACTAGCTGAGTTTTCCAGTCTTTCTGAGAAACCTAGTAAGTGGGGTGAGCCTTGAATGACAGACACATACGAGCTTGGGACAGAGGGAACGAATAGAAGGAAGTAGTGGTACAGGTGGACATGGAGAGGGATCCCAGGTGCAACCCTGGATGAGAGGGGAGAGGGTGGCAGTGGAGGCTAGGGTCATCTACCTGCTTGTCCAAGAGCTGCCTCGAGTTGCGTTTGCAGTGGTTGGGTTTCTTGCCGCTGCAACTCCTGTGCGTGAGCTGTGTTCCTGAGGCTTGCATGTGGGAGAGGCCTGCTGGCTGATGATTACAGCATTCCCTTGCTGTTGGGAAGCGTTGCTGCGAGACTCTTAAAACAGCAGCCACCCCTCTTGTTGCTATGTGTTCAGGGAGGGCAGAGTGTGAGGCTTCTGCCTGAGTCAAGTGTTTCATTGCTTCAGCTGAAGCAAAGTGAACCTACTCTGTGTGTGTGTGTGTGTGTGTGTGTGTGTGTGTGTGTGTGTTTTCACTTTTGCTTAAGCAAGCCCTAACGTGTTCTGTCTGACTAGCCTTGGATGTGAGTCACCGTCTGGTATTTATACCCAGTGCCTTAAGTGTCCTTATTATTTGACCATGACATTCCTTTTCTCACTGTTTTACTCGAAGCCGAGAATGCTGAAAAAGGCCAAAAGGAACCTTCTCCGTTCCCCTTCCTAATGGGGGTCTCATCTAATTGGCGGCTGTCTCTGTGGAAGTCAGTTAGGTTATGTCAGAGCACTAAAGGAAACACATCAAAACTCACACTGGCAGTACTGTGACAGTTTAAGATACACTGTGGGGTCTTCTCTTAATTTGTTCCTGCTCAGACTAGTGCTAGAGAGTTTGATTGCTGGAGCAAACTTTAGGAACAGGCCTCGAAAGAGACCCCAGGGAAATGTTTATCCTCATCAGAATCGCATAGTAAGTTTGCAACGAGTACAGCAATCTGAGAAAGTCTTAGAGGAGATAATTCAGTCTTTGCAGGCGTTGGTGGAGAAACAGAATGTTAGCTTGCTCCTCACTGCTGTTCCCATTAAGGTCCTTCTGAAGTTGACAATTTTGTCTTGGGAGGGTGCTCTTAGAGTGTGGGAATGTTAACCCCATCAGGGGCACTGTTGTTATCAAAAGGACAGAGCCTCAGAGAGGAAGGACACGACTGCTAGCATGGTCATTTGGAGGCTAGGCAGGCGGTAAATCATTTGAGAATGAACTAAAAGTTCAAAGGGCAGGAGGGAATGCTTTGGGTGACCTCATAGGTGTGTGAAAAATCAAAGGGATAGCTGATGTGCTTTTATTTTTTGAGGGCTGGTTCGAAGGAGCAAGAGAATGGAAGTACACAGTAGGAAATTGGCGTCACTATTTTCATGTGCTTGGGAGTCAACTCTGGGATGGGGATGATCAAAGCTACCATTGATTAACTGCCAATTACATTCTGGGAATTTTATGTGCATAATCTCTAATCTTATCACTACTGTAAATTGATAGGATTCCTATTTTACAGATGAAAAAAAGAGGCTCAGAGAGGCCAAACAACATTCTCAAGGTAACAAAGCCAATAAGTGGTACAGCTGTGCTTTGAACCCAGCTTGGCCCGACCCCAAATCCTATGCTTGTCCCACTATACTTTGGAATTTTGTGTCAAATCCTCTTTTTGTGCCTCACGTTCTCTTTCTAATACCAATATTAACTATTCCTCTGCCCACGTTCTGTGTGCCATAGCATTGGAGAAGAGGCAGGTCACACAGACCAGTCATTCCCAAGCTTTCCTGGAAAGTTTTTAAATATGTGAATTAGACTCTCAGGATTAAACAATATGGTGTTTGATATGTACTTAGTAGTGTCCCTATTCTAAGAGGCAGAAGTTGAGGCTGAGAGAGTTTCCAAAATCCATTGGACCTGTAAGTGGCAGAGCTGGTATTCAAAATTCAGATTTTAGAGTGCCTTTTCTTCCCAATGCCCATGATGCCTCTCACACTGAGACAGGGGAAGTGATAAACAAAAAACTCTTCAACTGTCTGATGGACAGTGTCTACTTGAATAACTTTTCTCTTTTTTTATCTCAAACCCCAATATATCAAAAACGGAACTTGTTATCTTCCCCTTGCCAAACAGGCTCTGTCCTTGGCCTCCTGCCTCCCACTCAGCCAGCATTGAAATCTTGGAGTCACTGCTTATTCATCCTCTATATCCTATCAATCATCACATGCTGTCAGTCCTTCTTCCTTCAAAATAGCCCTCATATCTACTCCCTTCCTTTCAAATCCTGCTACTCCCACTCTCTTCCAAACCCTTATTTATTTCTGGATTTCTGGATTCCTGGCTGGCTTCCCCGCCTCTAGGCTCACCCCTTTAAAATTTACCCACTTCCTCTATCTGAGAATTTTAATTTCCTTGTCTGTACAGTGAAGAAGCTTTTTTGAGTGAAAGAAGTTCTTTCCAGCTCTGATATTCTAGACCAGCAAACCCGCCATTGACTCTCTTGTACTGCCCTCTCTCACTTGAACAGTTGCTCTGGCTCTATGCTTAGTCTTGCATAAAACTCTCCTCCATATTGTTCCTAGCATCTTTATCTGAAATCAACTTACAGTTGAAAGGAATCTTTGAGGCCTTTCAAGTTGGCCAACACTGACCCACTGCCTGACTGCCATTTATGACACCCTTGACTTTGGTTGACCAGGCTGTGCTTGAACCCTTCCGTTGATGGTAAAAACGCTCTCACAAGCCAGCCCTTTGCACAGTCAGGCAGCTAGAGTTGTAAAAATCTCCTACCACAAATTGACAACAATTACTCTGCCTTTATGGCACTCTATTATTCAAAACTTTCTTCATTTTGATTTAAGTACCAACCCCTCAAGTTTGGCAACCCAAGTTCTCCATAATATGGCTTCTACCTTCTCTTCTAGCCTTGAATCCTGGATACTTCCTTTGCACTTCCTCCAAAAAAAAAAAAAAAAAAAAAACAAACAGGCTGACATTCGTCGCACACTTACTGGATGCCAGACACTGTTCTAAGTCATTTTACATGTATTATCTTATTTAATCCATACAGCAACCATATAAATTCCTATTGTTCTTCCCCATTTTGCGGAGGAGGAAAATGAAGCATATGGAATTCTAAATGATTTACACAAAGTCTCACAGCTAGTAACTGGTAGAGCTAGGATGTTAATCCAGAAAGGCTGTTTTGAGACCCCATGTCTATAACCCCTGCCATACACAGTAAGCCCCAAATGTGACAATTCACAATTTCCTAAACATACCCAGTGCTTTGTTCATTATCTTCTTTCAACACCTTCTTAGTCCTATCTACCTGACTAAACCTTGCCTATTCTTTGAGGCTCAACACAAATTATACTTCCTTCTGGTACCATTCTACTCTATCTTCCATCCCTCCATTCTTCTTCAATTTTCCTCCCATAAAATCCTTACAGTTTTCTTCACGTCTCTGCTAGAGCTCATCATGTTCTTTCTAATGAGCAGTGTGAACCTGTTTTATATTCCTCATGGAGATTTTTTTTCATATTTTAAGTTTATATGAATCTTTGCTTTCTGAATCTGGTTTCTTTCTTCAGCTCAAAATTTCATTTCTCTCATTGCCCTGTAGTTTGTACATTTGTTCCCAAGTACCATCAGTGACAGGGAAAAAAACCAAACAGTTCAAGCATTGCCATCTGTAGTAATATTTTATAGTATATATTGCATAGTAATGTAATTTATATATGTATTACTTTTATATTACATTTATAAAATGTAATATGAATTTTATATATTATATTTATTAATTATATACTATAATATTAATTATATATTATATTAAATATTTATTTATTTAAACTGAGAGCTGAACGAGGAGCAACCTAAAAATAAGGAAGGATTTTCTTAGAGCCTCTATTCCCAATATGACTGCCTTAACATTTATTACTTCTCATTTTCCCTCTTCCTAGCCCTTAACATTTTTTGCTATACTATCTACAAAGTGATATAAATTTTGCTTTTTTACATCAATGGATAGGTGGATGGAAGGATAGATACTTTGCCGCTTGATCTAGAGATTGTGAGTGTGTGTGTGTGAAGTGTTGGGGGAGTAGGTGGTGGTGGTGGTTGTTGGATGGTTGGAGGTAGATGCTAAGAAAAAACCCTTAATTTTCCCCCCAGCTTTATTGAGATATGATTGACAAGTAAAATTGTACATATTTAAAGTGTACAATGTGATGATTTGATACATGTACACTTTTTTGGTGAGAACCCTTTCTTTTTTTTTTGCGGTACGTGGGGCTCTCACTGTTATGGCCTCTCCCGTCGCGGAGCACAGGCTCCGGACGCGCAGGCTCAGCGGCCATGGCTCATGGGCCCAGCCGCTCCGCGGCATGTGGGATCTTCCCAGACCGGGGCAGGAACCCGTGTCCCCTTCATCTGCAGGCGGACTCTCAACCACTGTGCCACCAGGGAAGCCCATGAGAACCCTTAAGATATACTCTCTCAGCAAATTTTAAGTATGCAATACAGTATTAACTATAGTCACAATGCTGTACATTAGATCCTCAGAACTCATTCATCTTATAACTGAAGGTTTGAACCCCTTGACCAACATTCCATTTCCCCCACCCCCTATCCTCTGTCAATGACCATTCTACTCTCTGTTTCTATGAGTTTGACTTTTATTTTTAGATTCCACATATAAATGATACGAGGCAGTATTTGTCTTTCTTTGTCTGGCTTGTTTCAATTAGCATAATGCCCTGCAGGTTCATCCGTGTTGTCATGACACTTTCTTTATCCATTTATCTGTCAATGGACACTTAGGTTATTTCCATATCTTAGCTATTGTGGATAATGCTGCAATGAACGTGGGAGTGCAGGTATCTCTATGAAATACTGATTTCGTTTCCTTCAGATATATTCCCAGAAGTGGGATTGTTGGATCATATGGTGGTTCTGTTTTTACTGTTTTTGAGGAACCTCCATAATGTCTTCTATAATGGCTATACCAATTATATTCCCACCAACAGTGTACAAGGGTTCCCTTTTCTCCACATCATTGCCAACACTTGTTATCTCTTGCCGCACCTTTTCATGTACCTACTGGTCCTTTGTATATTCAGATCCTTTGCCCATTTTAAATTGGGTTATTTGTTTTTGTTTTTGTTTTGCTATTGAGTTGTTTGAGTTCCTTATATATTTTAGATATTAACCCATTATTAGATATATGGTTTGCAAATATTTTTCTCCTACTCTGTAGTTTGCATTTTTACCCTGTTGATTATTCCCTTTGCTGTGCAGAAGCTTTTTAGTTTGATGTAGTCCCACTTGTTTAGTTTTGCTTTTGTTGCCTGTGCTTTTAGTGTCATTTCCATGAAATCACTGCCAAAACAAATGTCATGAAGCTTTATCCCTGTTTTCTTCTAGGAGTTTTATGGTTTCAGGACTGTAAGTCTTCAATGCATTTTGAGTTTATTTTTGTGAGTGGTATAAGTGTTAGGTTTCATTCTTTTGCATGTGGATATTCAATTTTCCCAAAAGCATTTATCGAAGAGGCTATCCTTTCCCCGTTGTGTGTTCTTGGCACCCTTGTCAAAGATTAGTTGACTGCATGTGCTTGGATTTTGGTGGGCTCTCTATTTTTATTCTGTTGGTCTGTGTTTTTATGCCAGCATCATACTGTTTGGACTACTATAGCTCTGTAATATAGTTTGAAATCAGGAACTGCAATACCTCCAGTTTTGTTTTTCTCTCTCAAGATTGCTTTGTTATTTAGTGTCTTTTGTAGTTCCGTATGAATTTTAGGATTTTTTTTTCTATTTCTGTGAAAGATGCCACTGGAATTTTGATAGGAGTTACATTCAATTTGTAGATTGCTTTGGGTAATATAAATGTTTTATCAATATTAATTCTTACAATCCAAGAACATGGTATGTCTTTCTGTTTGTGTCTTCAATTTTGTTCTTTTTTTGTTCTTGTATATTCAGCTTAGTTATTCCTTTTTTTCTTAAAAAAATTGAAGCATAGTTGATTTACACTATTGTGTTAGTTTCACATGTATAGCAAAGTGATTGTTTATATACATATTTTTTTCAGATTATTTTCCATTATACATTATTACAAGATATTGAATATAGTTCCCTGTGCTATACAGTAAATCCTTGTTGTTTACCTATTTTATATATAGTAGTGTGTATCTGTTAATCACATACTCCTAATTTATCCCTCCTCCCCTTTTCCCTTTTGTAACCATATGTTTGTTTTCTATGTCTGTGAGTCTGTTTCTGTTTTGTAAATAAGTTCATTTGTATTATTCTTTAGATTCCACATATAAGTGATATCATATGATATTTGTCTTTCTCTGCCTTATTTCACTAAGTATGATACTCTCTAGGTTCATCCATGTTGCTGCAAATAGCAATATTTCATTCTTTTTTATGGCCGAGTAATATTCCATTTTATATACATATATATGTGTGTGTATATATATCTCACATCTTCTTTATCCATTCATCTGTTGATGGGAACTTGGGTTGCTTCCATGTCTTGACTATTATAAGTGGTGCTGCTATGAACATTGGGGTGCATGTATCTTTTTGAATTAGAGTTTTTGTCTTTTCTGGATATACACACAGGAGTGGGATTGCTCGATCATATGGTAACTCTATTTTTAGTTTTTAAAGGACCCTCCATACTGTTTTCCACAGTGGCTTTACAATTTATATTTCCACCAACAGTATAGGAGGGTTCTCTTTTCTCCATTTGTGTCTTCAATTTGTTTTATAGTTTTCAGTGCATAGGTCTTTCACTTCCTTGGTTAAATTTATTCTTTTTGATGCTATTGTAAATGGGATTGCTTTCTTAATTTCTTTTTTTTTTAACATCTTTATTGGAGTATAATTGCTTTGCAATGGTGTGTTAGTTTCTGCTTTATAACAAAATGAATCAGTTATACACATACATATGTCCCCACATTTCTTCCCTCTTTCATCTCCCTCCCTCCCACCCTCCCTATCCCACCCCTCCAGGTGGTCACAAAGCACTGAGCTGATCTCCCTGTGCTATGTGGCTGCTTCCCACTACCTATCTATTTTACGTTTGGTAGTGTATATATGTCCATGCCACTGTCTCACTTTGTCCCAGCTTACACTTCCCCATCCCCGTATCCTCAAGTCTATTCTCTAGTAGGCCTGCATCTTTATTCCCGTCTCGCTCCTAGGTTCTTCAGAACTTTTTTGTTTTATATTCCATATATGTGTGTTAGCATACGGTATTTGTCTTTCTCTTTATGACTTACTTCACTCTGTATGACAGACTCTAGGTCCATCCACCTCACTACAAACAACTCAGTTTTGTTTCTTTTTATGGCTGAGTAATATTCCATTATATATATGTGCCACATCTTCTTTATCCATTCATCTGTCGAAGGACACTTAGGTTACTTCCATGTCCTGGCTATTGTAAATAGAACTGCAATGAACATTTTGGTACATGACTCTTTGAATTATGGTTTTCTCAGGGTATATGCCCAGTAGTGGGATTGCTGGGTCATATGGTAGTTCTATTTTTAGTTTTTTAAGGAGCCTCCATACTGTTCTCCATAGTGGCTGTATCCATTTACATTCCCACCAACAGTGCAACAGGGTTCCCTTTTCTCCACACCCTCTCCAGCATTTATTGTTTGTAGATTTTTTGATGATGGCCATGCTGACTGGTGTGAGATGATATCTCATTGTAGTTTTGATTTGCATTTCTCTAATGATTAATGATGTTGAGCATTCTTTCATGTGTTTGTTGGCCTTAATTTCCTTTTTAGATAGTTCATTGTTAATATATAGAAACACAACTGATTTTTGTATGTTGATTTTTTTTCTTGCAGCTTTAACTGAATTTGTTTTTCAGTTCTAACAGTTTTTTGGTACAGTCTTTAGGATTTTCTCTATATAACAAAAGGTCATCTGCAAACAGAGACAGTCTTACTTTTTCCCATCCAACTTGGATGCCTTGTATTTATTTTTCTTTCCCAGTTGCTCTGGCTAGGACTTCCAGTTCTATGTTGGGTAGAAGTCTTGAGAGTGAGGAACCTTGTCATGTTCCTGATCTTAGAGGATAAGCTTTTAGCTTAATATTTACTACTTCTCATCTTCCCTCTCCCTTACCCTTAACATTTATTGCTATGCTATCTAGAAACTGATATGAATTTTGATTTTTCACATAGATGTATGGATAGATACTTCACCACTTGAACTTGTAAAATTTAGTGTGTGTGTGAGAGAGAGTGTGTGTGTGAAAAATAGAGATAGAGAGAAAGAGAGAGAGAGTGGTGGCGGTGGTGGTGGTGGTGGTAGAGTGGTTGAGGGGGTGATTCTTTTTGGAGCAGAAAGTTTCCATGTTTTCTGTGCTAATAAAGCCCCTTTAAAATGCTACATCCTACACAACTTCCTCCTTCCCCTCCCCTCCTCTCTTCTTTCTTCCCTCTTCTCTCTTTCCTCCCTTCTTTTGGTAGTTATTGTGGTTTCCCATTGGTATTTTGTAAATGATTTCCATCTGAAGTTTCTGAGTTCTCTACTTGAGTGAGATATGCTTATCTAGCATGTTAGACAAGAACATGATTTACTACCCAGACAGACTAATTAAATGGGTAACACATTGGTCTCTAAAGGATCAGGATACTTTTGCTAATTCCCTGTGTGTACCAATTTAATTACATTTCAGAAGTCAGAAAAATTTAAGTAGTTCCAGTTGCAGTGTTCCAGTTCACTAAGCATTAACTATAAATCACTAGTGGGTACTTCAAAAAAAATCTGTTGATGGATTGGCTGGTATTTTACATGAGTATAAGCCACCTAACCTAAGGGTCTCTAAGTTTGTTTTGCAAAGTTAAAAACGTGCTCTTGATATCTCTCTCTGGCCCCATAATATCTTTGTAAATCCCCACCCTATCCCTATACACCTTTCATAGGGCCCCCTTTTCTTCTCCCTTCATATTTTTCAACAGACTGTTTAAGGGAGTCATAGACTGGTTGTGATTATTACTGAACCATATAGGAACCACACATCTTCTACTTTCTTGAATTATGGTTATGTCTTCCTAAATGAATTTTTTTAAAAAAACAGCCAATACTAGTTTTTAACTATTGAAGAACTTATTAGCAAGTAGCCCAGTCTTAATTTCATCATCCAGTAAAGCCCAAGTTCATAACCCCTCTTTTTTTCTTTTATTTCAGCTAACACCTGAAATCTGTTCTATAGGAGGGAGATACTAGTTATTGCAGTATATATTAGTGTGCAGCCTTCATGACCCCTTATTTTTTTTGACTAACAATTTTTCTGGATTAGAAGGGTCTGGGAGTCATTATTTAGTCTCCTTTTCCAGAATGAACTATATATACTGTGTAAAGTTTGGCTACAAAATAAGCATACTTATTTTTATTTGTTTGGGAAATCAGTCCCTATTTTACAAGTATGTTAACTATTGCGTTGAGGCAAATTTGACTTGATTTTATATTTTACACATTTATTGAACGATAATTGATGTATAAGAAATTATACATGTATAAATACCTATACAATTTGATGAATTTTGACAATGCCTATGAAACTATCACCATAATAAAGGTAATAAACATATGATTCACCTCCAAATGTTTCTTTGTACCCCTTCATAATCCACCTCCATTACTCCCAGACAACTACTTTCTATCACTATAGTTTGCATTTTCTAGAATTTTATATCAATAGAATCATTTAGTATATATTTTTTGTCTTCCTTCTTCACTCAGTATAAATATTTCTACATTTTTCCATGTTCTTGCATGTATCAACAGTTTACTCCTTTTTATTGCTGAGTAATATTCGATTGCATGAATATACCACAGTTTGCTTATCCATTCGCTTGTTGTTGAACATTTGGCTTGTTTCTGGCTATTATAAATAAAACTGCTGTGATCATTCATGTATAAGTCTTTGTGTAAACATATACTTTCATTTGTCTTGGTTAAATCTACAAGTAGAATGACTGTGTCATATGGTAGATGTATATTTATCATTTTTAAAAGCTGCCAAATTATTTTCCAACATGGTTGTAAATATCTTACACCAGTAGTGTAAGAGAGTTCCATTCCATACCAATACTTATTATGGTCATTTAAAAAAATTTAGCCATTCTAGAAGGTATGCATTGGTATTTCTTTGTAGTTTTAGTTTATGTTTTTATAATGATTAGTGATGTTAAGCATGTTTTTATGTGCTTATTTGCCATATGTATATCTTCCGTGGTGAAGTGTCTATTTAAATCTTTTGCCTATTTTTATTAGTTTTTCTCTTCTGATATTGAGTTGTAAGAGTTCTTTATATTCTAGATACAAGTCCTTTGTTGGGTATATGTGATTTGCAAATATTTTCTCCCAGTCTGTGGCTTGCCTATCCATTTCTTAACAGTGTCATTTGAAAAGTAAAAGGTTTTTTTTTTGTGGTACGTGGGCCTCTCACTGTTGTGGCCTCTCCCGTTGCGGAGCACAGGCTCCGGACGCGCAGGCTCAGCGGCCATGGCTCACGGGCCCAGCCGCTCCGCGGCATGTGGGATCTTCCCGGACCGGGGCACGAACCCGTGTCCCCTGCATCGGCAGGCGGACTCTCAACCACTGCGCAACCAGGGAAGCCCCGGTTTTTTTTTTTTTTTTTAAATGTCTGTGTCTCTATCTCCATCTCTGTCTAGATCTCTCTCTCTCCATCCTAGTGGGTGTGAAGTTATATCTCATTCTGGTTCTGATTTGCATTTCCCTTAATGACTAATGATATTGAGCAGCATATTTTCGTGTGCTTATTGGCCATTTGTATATCTTCTTTGAAGAAATGTCTATTAAATCATCTAAATATTAAAAAAGAAAAGTAAAATGTTTTCATTTTGATAAAGTCCATTTAAATATTTTTAAACATTTTATAATTTCAGCTTTTTGTGTCCTAAGAAGTCTTTGCCTTACCCAAGGTAACTATGATTTCTCTCCTATATTTTCTTTTAGAAGTTATATAGTTTTAGCTCTTGCACTTGGGTCTAGGATCCATTTGGGGTTAATTTTTGTAAGTTGTGTGAGATAATAGCTGAGGGTTTTTTGGTTTGCTTTTTGTTTTTGTTTGTTTTGCCTGTGAACATCCAATTGTTCCAGCAACGTTTGTTGAAAAGATTATCCTTCTTCTATTTAATTGCTTTGGTACCTTTGTCAAAAATCAATTGATTCTATACACATGGACACTGTAGTATGTACCTTTGACCTATATGTTTATCTTTATGCCAAAACCATATTGTTGGTTTTTTTTACATCTTTATTGGAGTATAATTGCTTTACAATGGTGTGTTAGTTTCTGCTTTATAACAAAGTGAATCAGTTATACATATACATACGTTCCCATATCTCTTCCCTCTTGCATCTCCCTCCCTCCCACCCTCCCTATCCCACCCCTCCAGGTGGTCACAAAGCACCGAGCTGATCTCCCTGTGCTATGTATCTTTATAGCGTCTTGTATTCAAATAGTGTAAACCCTCCCACTTTGTTCTTTTTCAGAAGTGTTTTGGCTATTCCCAGTTGTTTGAATTTCCATATAAAGTTTAGAATCAACTTGTCAATTTCTATTTAAAAAGCCTGCTGGGATTTTGATTGGGATTACACTGTATCTGTAGATAAATTTAGGGAGAATTAACACCTTAACAATACTGACTTTTCCAATGTAGGAACAGGGTATATCTCTGTATTTAAATGTTCTTTAATTTATTTCAGCCGTGTTTTGTAGTTTCAATCTACAGCTCTTGGACATCTTTTGTCAAAATTTTCCCTAAGTATTTCATATTTTTGATGCTATTATAAATGGTTAGTATTTTAAAATTTTACTTTCTGATTCTTGATTGCTAGTAATAGAAATGTGATTGATTTATGTATATTGATTTTGTGTCATAACCGTACTAATCTCTTGTTAGTTTTAATAGCCCTTTTGTAGATTCCTTAGAATTTTCTACCTAGCTGATCATATCATCTCTACATAAAGATGATTTCACTTCCTTTCCTATCCATATCGAAACCTGGTTTTAACCAGCAGTGTGCAAGTTAGATGTATTATGTAACTTCTCTTAAACCTCGGTTTCCTCATCACTAATATGGAGATCTAATAGTACCTACTCATAGGGTTATTGTGAGGATTAAATGAGATAACATAGGTAATGTTACTAGTGCAGGACCTGGTAGAATATATAACCCCTAAATCTTCACCTTTGGGCCCTCGTCCTAGTCAACATCTATAGTAAGTGATATTCTCCAAACATTAATTTCCTTTTTTAATATCTGTCAATGAATTTATCCAAATGTAAAAAAACACATTGTATTGTCAGACTGTTCTAATCTTTGGAGGGGATATGTTTTCTAAGTATACTAATTGATGAAGTTGGACTTTGTTTTATTGGCTATAAATTTACCATTTTAAGCCTTTTCCTGGACCTTCTCCAGCTTGATGGTATTGTCCCTGAGATGTGATGACCAGACCTGCACACAGTATCCCAGATGAGGGCAAACCATGATGGAAGGAATTGAGGGCAGGGTGAGGTGAGGGAGTGAGGGAAAGGAACATCTCATTTTTTTTTTCTATTCCTGATATGCGTAGACCAATACTTATTTTAGCTGAAAGAAAAAATTAGGCTGGTGTCTTTGTTAAACAGTCTACAGTGCTTTCCAGATCTCTTTTCTTATTTAGAGCTGATAGCTTGGAACCCATATTCCCAGAGGCAGAACCTATACTACAAAAAACCCCCACAAAAACATAAAAAGCATTAATTACCTTATACTTGTCCCTTTTGAGACTGTCATCTGGAGTAGCTGGGAGGTCTCTTGGTCTCTCGGCATACAAGTATAAGTAGCCAGGGTGTCAGACAAAAGCCTCTTTGGAAGTGTCCAACCATCCCCCTCATTGCACTCCCATCTCTGTCCCTCTAACCAAGAGCACTCACTGGAAATATATGAATATTTATAGAGCTGTCTGCCAATTCTACCTGCTCCCCTTTAACCTGCAGTGGGCTTCAGCTCTATTTACATGACCTTTGTGGAGCAAAATAAGAATTTTGGATTAGAAAAATGGAGATAAGGTACCTATACCAGATTGTCCTTTCATGTTAATCTCCTATTACCATCCTAGTCTAAATTAGAACCTAAAGATGTGGAATGAGGGAAAATTTGCAGCTTAACTCGATATAGTTTGATGAGCCTTGCGCTAAAGAGAATATACCCCAGTGATTTCAAATAGACTCTAATAGTTGGAGGGATGGGGGGGGTGGGGGTAGGTGGGGATAAGGGAAGGAGGATTGTGCCCAGGCATAAGTTCAATTTGAGACTTTACTGTGGGGAGGATGAGAGAAATCCTAGTAGCCTGGCTGTTTAAGTTGCCCCCAGTGATTCTGCATATATGTAGGTAGGCCCCATCTGTCTTCTAACTTATTTTCCCCCAAACTGCCTATGCATTCAGTAAACCAAAGTTTAGCATCTCTTATGTGTAAGGTCCCATTTCTGAAACTTAGGTAATTTCCTTCTCTGCCTGTTTGTTTTGTTCTGTGTTGTTTTTTTTGGGGGGGGGTTTGTTTGTTTGTCGTTTAGCAAAGTGACTATTTGAGATGATTATTCAATTCATCTCAAGTATAGAATTAGAAATGGAGAACATGTATGGTCCCTGACTTCAGGGAACTTTACCCTGTCACACTCCACACTCACCAGATTTTTAGTTCATGTCAAGCAAAATACCCTACAGTCCACAGTTGAAATTCTTACGTGATCTGTTACCTTGAGCAAGTGACTACCATTCTTTAGGCCTCATTTCTCCTAACTGTAGTGAAGACTTAAACTAAGCACCCTGTCAGCCTCAAGAATTCTTATCCTAACCTTTGTTTTCCCTTTGTGAGTGTGATATGGGGCTTAATAAATTATTTATAATGGTGATGATGATGGTTTATTTTCAGATTAAAAATTTTTTTTAAACTACCCATTTGAATCTTAACTCTGTTGGGAGTTTTAGCTTTGCAGGCAATCAAATAAAACTCTTATAATATCCAGCTATATGTTCTTGAAAAGAGATCAAGTGAGTTAAGAGATGAACTAGCTGGATCTGTTTGGGGTCAACACTTTAATATTTGTCTCTATAGTCATGGTTTTTATTAATATGAAACCCTCTGAGGACACAGACTCCTGAGTTGCCACTAGCCCATATGGTGCTTTTATGCCAATTACAAAAAGATCCTCCTTTCTTCAGGGGGCATTCAGCCCTGGGTAGAGCAACAGGCTTACCAAGTGGAGCCCAGGTTCCAATTTATTCCCTCAGCTTGGGGACCTTATACAGTGCTTGGATGCTATGTCATTTCATTAATAGCGCTTTTCATAATGTCCTTTTCAGATAGGACTCATTTTTTCTTGTTTTTCTAACTCTTTAAAATTGAGTTTTCCAATCAGATCTTATCACTGCTGTCACGGACTCATTTTCAGCCGCAGCATCCTTTGAGGTTGCAATGCAATCTTTGTTTCTTCTTCCTCACTTTCTTTCCCTTTGCCTGGAATACCATATTGTTGATTCTAGGCCCCATGACCTCTGCCTACTTTTTGGTTGACTTTTTAAAACTATCTTATTAATTTAGGTGGCTAAAATTCTCTCACCTGTATGCACAGAGAATTCTGTGTCTATTTTCCTGCCCTTGGTATACACAGGGCTGACTCAGTACTCTTTTGCATACTTCCTTGCCCAAGGAATTTATTACTGAACAGTCATACAGAGAGGTCCTCGCCCATGTGCCAAACACCATACTGGGAGCTCACTATGCCTCTGGCCCCTGGGCCTTTTCCCTTCACAAGATGCTCCCACTGCTTGCTATGAGTTTGGAGGACTCCCAAAGGCCCTCACTTGCCCCATCCCCCTTCCAGTTTTTTTCAGCAGAAAGGGAACATTATACTGCTTTCCTAGTTTTGGCTCTAATCCCAGGCATTATCTCCCTCTGACTTCTCTTAAGAACAGTGTGGCGGTTTGTCTTAAGTAGTGGTGGTGGTGATGATGGTGACCAGGTGAATCTCTAGGACAGGAAAGAAGAACCAGAGGTAGCAATGTCCAGGACAGGAGTGTTGCAGGCCATTGTGGGCCTCTCCTTCCTGTGTGTTTCATGTTCTCTGATTCCCACATAGAAATATCTGCACCTAATTCCTGTCCAGGGACAGTCCAGGTAGCTGGGGATACAGACAAGTTTCTATTATCCATTTCTTGGCCTGGAATACTGAGGGAGAAATCCCAGAGCCACAGATGGTTGCCTTTGGCTTACCCTCCACAAACTGCTTCATATTTAGCTCACTGAGTGCAATATCCACAATACTATTTTAATTATTCGTATCAGTGAGCTTGTGAGCTCTTACAAAGTTAGATCTTGCTTTTCCAAAATCTGGGTACGCCCAATAGTCAAGCCATCAACTTTTACCTCATTCTTTATTATTTCTTAAAACCATAAACGATTTCTTTTCTCTATTGCCTTTAAAGCCCCCTGTTTATACACTTTAGAGAACATGGACTCTGAAGTTCTTCAGGCCTGAATTCAAGTTTAGCTGTGCAAACTCTGTCTTCTGTAAAATAAGACGACTGTCAATCTCATTGAAGAGTTGTGAGAATTCAGAATGACTATCCGTGCTAAATTCCCAGCACACACTCCATCTTGGAAATAATTCTGTAGTTATGATTGTTAATGGCCTAAATTTTGAAATCATTATCATAATGCTCTTCTAAGGCAGCATTTGTAATACCTAAAACTTATATAGTGGTAACTGTGGCAGATGGTATTTAAGGGCTTCCCATTGATTCACTCATTTAATTCTCACAACAATCTTTTGAATATGTATTAATATCTCCATTTCAAAGATGAGTAAATTGAGGCACATAGAGGTTAAGTGCCCAAGGTCACTCAGCTGGAAAGTAGTGGAGCCAGGTTTTTGATCTCAGGCTGGCAACTCCAGACTCCATGTTCTTAACTACTGTGCCATATTAAATAAACTTGATCATGATTACATTTTTTTTTTTTTTTTTTTGCGGTACACAGGCCTCTTACTGTTGTGGCCTTTCCCGCTGTGGAGCACAGGCTCTGGACGTGCAGGCTCAGCGGCCATGGCTCACGGGCCTAGCCGCTCTGCGGCACGTGGGATCTTCCTGGACTGGGGCATGAACCCGTGTCCCCTGAATCGGCAGGCGGACTCTCAACCACTGCGCAGCCAGGGAAGCCCCATGATTACTTTTAAATATGGCCTTTAAAGCTTTTTTTTTTTTTTTTCTTTTTTTTGTGGTACGCGGGCCTCTCAGTGTTGTGGCCTCTCCCGTTGCGGAGCACAGGCTCTGGACGCGCAGGCTCAGCGGCCCAGCCTCTCCGCGGCATGTGGGATCTTCCCGGACTGGGGCACGAACCCGTGTCCCCTGAATCGGCAGGCGGACTTTCAACCACTGCACCACCAGGGAAGCCCTTTGAAGCTATTTTGGGTTGATGATCAGTTACTGAGGGCCTCCTGGATGATAGGAGTTGGGACAAAGAGAAAAATGTAAGTTACTTTTTTTCTTGCTGAGAAGATTTTTTTCTAGAAAAATTAAATATAGTTTGTCCTCTGTCAAAATTAATTTAATTGAAGAATAGAAAACATTACCATTCAATTCCACTTTGCTTTTTAAAAAAGTTTATTGGAGTATAGTTGATTTACAATGTTGTATTAGTTTCAGGTGTATAGCAAAGTGATTCAGTTATACATATATTCATTCTTTTGCAGATTCTTTTCCCATATAGGTTATGTAAGTTACAACTTTTTAAACAGTCTTACCATCCAAAAAAGGAGATGGACAAACACATGAGAGAAGCCATAAGGACAGCTTGGAAAGAGTTAATAAATCTGTCAATTAATTACAGCTGTCAATACTTCGTTTTACCTTGACAGCTTTAGGGCCTCCTAGGCCAGTGCATTTCAAACATTACTGTGCATACAAATCACTTGGATACTCTTAAATGCAGACTTTGATTCGATAGGTCTGGCTGCAGCCAGAGATTCTGCCTGTCTAAAAACTCCCAGGTGAGGCTGATGATACTGGTCCAAAGACCACACTTAGAGTAGAATGGTATGACACATCGAGGGCCTACTATGTAATATGGTGCTTTCTAGTTAAGCAAAGACATGTTGAAGACTTTTAAGCTGATTATATGGGGACTAGGGTGATAGTTGGAGAATGTTGTAGAATTGATTTAAAAATTGGTGTGGTATGTGAAGAGTACTTGGGAGTCGGAGCAAAGGATTAATATGGTCATAAAGGTGATTCTTGGTGCTTTGTGGAGGGTGGATAGTGGGGTCCAGAGTCTGGAGGAGATCCAGCTAGGAGACTAGTGTGGAAATTCAGGCAATGAGAGGGTAAATGCCTGGAGTGTGATTATGGCAGTGGAAATGGGCAGGAAGAGACAAAGATTGGCCCCAGGAGAGACTGGCTCCAAGAGAGATTGATTTCTGCAAACCACCAAAAATTTAGCACACTTAGGATCTCCTCAGTAATAGCTTAGAAGTGAATAGTACTCTGTTTGAAAAGTCACTTTCACATCCATTATCTCATTTCATCAATACAGCAACTATGGGAGATTAGTAGCTACTTTCACCCCTATTTTACAAATGAAACTGAGATAATGTAGCAGCAACTTAAACCATGTCTGAGAAAAGGCAAAGCTAATGCAAGAGAAAAGACACTGTGGAAAGGGTCACAATTATTCATCTTGTTTTTATAAACTGATTTTTTTCTCATTAAGAGTAATATATTTTGATTATAAAAGTAATGTATATTTGAGATCATACTACATGGCTATATTGTCTGTATCCTTCCCTCAAATTCTTCCACTTAACTTGTTATGGCTCTTTTTCCTTGTCATTAGGAATTTTTTAAAACTTACTTTTAGATCACTGCATAATAATAGCCCCATATGGGTGCATTATAATTTAATTTACTACTTCCATGTAATTGGCCATTTAGGTTTGCAGTTTTTTTGCTATTATAAATAACATTGTGGAGAATATCTTTGTACATACATCTTGGTCCAAGCATCTGATAATTTACTTAAAGACGAATCAACTCTTTAAGAAGTTTTCTATTGATTTACAACTGGCTGACTTAATGCTTGATAAAAGATTGGGTCAGCAGCCTAGGGCTTGAGGAGGTTACCCAAGCATCTCTCATTGTCTCAGATGACATAATGAGCTCTTGCTGGGCTGCCAGATTCATGAAATCATGTCTTGTAAAATTCTGCTGCATTCTGGTATCATCATTGAGCTTGACTCTCCTCATGGTGGTCCATCGGCAACAGGTATGACTGCCCATTGGGCTCTGTGCTGGGGCTGGAGTGAGACAGTGGGGAGAAACAAAATAGAAGGCCTAACTCCTGCCTGTAAGGGGCTTATCAGCTCTTTGGGGACAGACACATGTGGGATAATTAAGGAACAGATCAAATCAAAACACCGGGATATGTAGCTTGAAAGTCTGTAGAGAAAAGCAGATATGTTTATGCTGTTATGGGTGATTTTGTTTTCCTTTTTTTGCTCATCTCTATTTTCTGAGGTATCTATATGGAAGAGTTAGGAAGGCAGTGTCGTATGGATCTGGAGGCTGAGTTGAACTGAAATTCTGTCATTTATTCCTTGTGTAACCTCAGACAAGTTATTGAACCTCTCCAAGCCTAATTTTTCATCTGTGGATTGTGGATAATAATAAGATTTATATGCAGATTTTCTCATGTGAGGAAACGATCTAAGCCACAAAGTGCTTAGTCCTGTATCTGGCACGAAGTAATGCTTATTACTAGGTAATAAGTACTACCTAGTATTATTATTATTAATATATAATATAACATAATATAAATATAATATATATTGATATTATTTAAATAAAAGGTTAAAATATATTGTCATTTTATATGTATATGTATGTGTGTATGCATATATATATTCCTACCTATTCTGTTCTCTGTAAATATAACTATACACACACACACACACACACATCTATATTTACAGTTATATTTAGAAAGAATAGAATAGGTAGGAATTTAAAGAAGCCTAGAAATCTAATTTTGGTTGGTCCTACTTCAGGAAAGAAACTTTTCTTAGACTGCCAAGGTTAAGTTGCTGCTCCCCCCCATCCCCCGCCACCACCGATGTTGGGGCCTTGGTTCCTTACTTGTGCAGGACTGGCACTGTTCAGGGGGATGTGTTGAAAGACTACAAGTTGTGGAGCCACAGACATCTGGGTTCAAAGCCTGGAAGTTCTCTTTCCTAGCCAGGTAATTACCCTGAGTAAGTTCTGTGAAGCAACAACCTGTGTCTCATTTTCCTCATCTGTCAGAGGGCAATCATTCTTAGGTCACAGGATTGTTGTCGGGACAATTAAATTGAGTAATAATGATTGTGTTTAGTCAGTGGTTGAGTGCAAATTTTATTCTTTTCATTTCTTATTGGAATTTCAGCCTGGCTTTTGCGACACCACACCCTCCACCTCTTCTCTTAGCCTGGACTAGGACCACTTCCCTCACATCTCACACCTCGATGAGACTTTGGCTCCTAACAGTATCTCCTTTTACTTGTCAGCTGTTGGTCTCATAATGTATGTTAAAATGTCCTTTTAGCTAGCTATTCAGAATTTTGCTTCCCAGACTCTGTTTCTTCAACCTCCCTTTTACCTTCCCTTGTCAGCATGCCATTTATTTCTCTTTACTTGCTTCAGACTTGCCCCACCTCCAGGTCAGTTGGGGTGGGGGTTGGGAGGTTTCCCATGATTAAAGCCAAACATTTTTTTCCAGCTTTGGAGTCCTTGCTCTGGCACTGTTCCTAAAAACTGAACTGTCTGCTGGTTAACACCCCCTCCCCCGGCCCCACTCTCTGTATTCACACCTAGAATTCTTTTCTCCTGAGTATGATCTTTAATCCAAACTGGGCGTGCCTCTGGTCTGGCTTGCTTGGTGCTGATTACTTTTTCTTTTTTTGTGCTTCTGGTCCAACAGGCACATAAGCTGCAGTAGAAAGAGGACCTTAGGTACCACTGACTCTCCTACTCAAAGCCTAGTGTCAGCTGTTTCTAAGGAACTAGGCTGCTAGTTAAGGCAGTCGACACCACATAGCCCTAAACATATTCTAGGCCAAAACTGGTATTTTCTCTGCTCTCTGGGCATAGCATTTTTTGAGATCCCAACCAAGTATCCAAGAACTTGGAGCAGATCCAAAGCTGCAGTTTCAGGGGCATGTTGGCACTGCTTGTTCACAGGTGCCTCAGTAAGAGTACTGGGAAGCAAGTGAGGAAACAGAAAAAGATCGTTCACATAGGGAGGGTGATTTAAGATGTGAGGGTCAATTTAAGAAATGATTATATGACAAAAGTACATTTTGCCAAAATGATGTTGAACAGATCAGCCTTTGTGAGTTTTTTTCACTTGTCCCTTGTATAATTCCAGGGCCGACCAATAGTTTGCCTCCTGACAAGTTAGCTTGTTTCCTTTTATCAGACCAAAGTTTTAGAACCTGTAGTGTTTGCCTTTATGCCTTGGCTGCTAGGAAGCTTGGAGCAAATTTGAATTTTCAACTGAAGCACGTATCAACAAAAGATTTTCTTCTTTTAAATAAAATCATCTCCCCGTCTGTTTTTTTAAACCTCTTTTAATTTTATGGTCCTGTGATATAAGAATTTTTATTGTAAGGTACTTCAAATCTTTTTGGATATAAGTAGGGTACCTGGTGGGTACGGCTTGTCATCCTTGATTTTTTTGCTATCCTAGGAAATAGGCAAAAGTGCAAGAGAAATTCTTCAGTCTTCCTTGGATGAGGCAACAGACCTTACAGGGAGAAGCACCCCTGCAAGCTTAGCTTAGGTAGAGAGAGGGAGCTGTGCATGGTCTTTGGTATTTTGCTTGGCAGGAGCTCTATTCTCCAGTCCCAAGCTGGTGTTTTGTGAAATTAGATGCAGGTGGTTCAGGTGAAAAATAGCACATTTTAGACATTTTAATGGGTGTTGTTGCTACCTGACACCATTCTGAGACAGGAGGGAGGCTGAGGTGTCTTCTTCAGCGTGAACTTTGTAATATGCAATGGTAGGGAACTGGGGTCCTAGCTTCCTATATCACCTCTAAGAATGTGGTTGTGAGTCCTCAGTTTGGGAATTCAAGGAGACAGGTGACCTTCAGATAGTACCTTGGAGTCCTCCACCAGAAAAGGGAGCTTGTTCTGTAGACTAGGGTTTCTTGTCTGTATTCTACCTCAAATGAGAGCCAACATTGCCCCAGGGGACAGGTGTCACCACCATCAGGTTAATTTTCCTAAAGCCCAACTTTGATAGTATCACTTTTTTTCTCACCACTCTTCCTTGGATCTGCCTCATGCTCTCCCTTCTGATCCATCTTGTTCATTGTGCCCTTGTCATTCCTTTTAGCTAAAGCCTAATTTATTTATCAAAAAGGAAGTACCTCTCATGAAGCTGTGCAAGGAGCTTTGGTGTCAGTCAGACCTGGGTCTAAACTTTGGCTTTGTCACACTGAAATAGTGTGGGATGACCCTTTATGAACCACATTTACTCACCTGTAAAATGAGATCAAGGGTACTTCTATGATAGGGTTATTGTGAAGCTTAGTATATTAAGGCAAGATCTATCATTTATTGGGCATATAATCTTCATATCATCATTATTATCTCATGCACCCTTTAAGTCAGGTACTAGAAATAGCACACAGGACAAAAAATCATGAATTAATGGAAATTCTCCCTGAAAATCCCTTGTATTGCAATAAAGCGCTACATCCATGTATAGAACCCTAGATAGTAATGCTTTAAGTATGTGAGCCTCTGATCTGGACTAAAGAAGGGAACAGGATACTTATTCCCCTACTGGCTTTGAAGAAGCAAGCTGACATGAATGTGAGTTACCTATGAAGGAGGCCGTGTGGCAAGCAAATGAAGGCAGTCTTTAGCTGACAAGCAGCAGGACTCCAAAAGCCTGCGAGGAACTGAATCCTGTCAACAGTCACATGAGCTTGGACGTGGATTCTTCCCCAGATGAGCCTCAGATGAGACCCTAGCCCTGACCAACACCTTGATTAAAGCCTTACAAATGACCCAGCTAAGCCATTCTTGGACTCTTACCCACAGAAACTGAGAGATAATAAATGTGTGTTGTATCGAGCCAAAAGAAAATAAAAGGAACAAATGGAAAATGTTTATAGAGTTGTCTGGATATTCAAACCATTTTACCTCTATGATGACCATTATATTTCTAGTGGTGAATAGGGGAATCTGTGGAGCACTCTACAGCTTTTGTTTGTTGGATTTGTTCCTTTTTGTTTTCATATTAAACCTCTACCTTAATCCAAGTTAATAGAATTGTGGTTGTGAACATATATGCTGTATGTAAAGCACTTAGCCCAGTTTCCACCACTACCAGTAAGGACTTAATAAAATGTTAGCTGCTATTTTCCTTAGTAGTAGCAATAATAGTAATACTAGTAGGATATGTGACAGCACACAGCACAGGGCCTGGTACATAGTCATTGCTCAATAATGTTGGATGGTTTTGGGTAATTGAATCCATGTATTTACTATTCTTTTAAAGTATAGTAAAGAAGGATTTGGCCACCTGCTTCCTGTCTTTCCAAGTTTCCTTCTATGGCCCTTTGGCCATTGGTCACATTTCATCATGAAGTTTGTTCTCAAGTAATTCTGAAGGCCAGGAGTCTGCCTTGTTCACCTTTGCACTCCCACAGTTCCTGGCACATGATAGGTACTCAGGAAAGGAATAGATGGATGGAGGAAGCAAAGGTTTGAATCAAGCAAGGACTCTCCTTGCTTTGTGAGATTTTAGGGACCAGACTTCAATTTGGGCTATTGCTGCTTTTTCTGGGCTTTTGGTACCAGGCCTTGATGGTTCTGTATATTCTTATTTTATTTTTTGTTTTTGTTTTTGTTTTTTGCGGTACGCGGGCCTCTCACTGCTGTGGCCTCTCCCGTCGCGGAGCACAGGCTCCGGACGCGCGGGCCCAGCGGCCACGGCTCACGGGCCCAGCCGCTCCGTGGCACGTGGGATCCTCCCAGACCGGGGCACGAGCCCGCGTCCCCTGCATTAGCAGGCGGACTCCCAACCACTGTGCCACCAGGGAAGCCCTGTATATTCTTGAAACCTTGCTTTGAGCTGGCAACAGTTATACTCATTATGGGGTCTCTCAGACATAAGTACTCAAAAATATAAAAATTGGCTTTGGTACATTGAGCACTTCAATGGAGAAATGGCCCTTGAGAAGGGAGATGATAGAACAGCAAATAAGAGCATGAGATTTAGAGTGAAGAGGAAACCTTGGTTCAAATCCTAGTTTTGTCACTTCTAGGTATGTGACCTTGGGAAGTCCTTTAAACCTTCTGAGCCTCAGACTCCTCATATGTAAGATGGGGGACAATATTACATACCTCCTGCTATTGTTATGAGGGTTAAAATATGTGTGTTTGAAGCTGTGGTACATAATAGTTGCTCAATAAATGGTAGCTACTACTGTTGTTGCATACCATATTTCTTCTGTTCAAAATGAATATAGCTTTATTTTCCATGTAATCAAAAACAATACTGTTTATTGTTTTAATATTAACTTAGAAGATACATAAACGTTTAAAGAAGAAAATGAAAATTACCTGCATTCTATCACCTAGAGATAACCAGATTGATAATTAGGTGTATATATATCTTACGCTAATTTTTTTCTGATTATACACACATATTAAAAATGAGGTCATAGAATATATATTGTTTTGTAGCCCACTTTTTTATACCTGACAATATGTTGCAGAAATCTTTTCCAATCTACCTAATCATTTTAATGACTTTACAGTGTCACACTTTATGACTGTATGAATACTATAAATATTTTAATCAGAACCACATTAATTTAATTCACTTCTAATGTTTTGCTATTATAAACAGTGCTACAGTGGCCATTTGTGTACATACATCTTCACACACTTGTCTAATTATTTTATTTATTAAGAGATATTCATAGAAGAAGCAGAATTGCTAGGTCAGATGGAATACACTTTAAATATCATCCCCTTCATTAACTACAGCACATACTGGGTTAATTTGTATTAATGGAATAATGAATGGGAGGAAGCTTTGTAAACTGGCAAGTGTTATATAAGTACGAGTTATTGCATTGCAATTGTTATTGTTGGAGGCATGGCAGAATGATGACCTTAAGGACTAGAAGAGGGGGGAAGGCTCAATTTCTCCCTGATTCCCATGAATCACACCTATAGGAACATGCATGCATAAGTGGGTGGTTACCGTTTATCCTAAAGGATCTATATCTTCACTCCCTCCCCCAGACTTCGAAGATGAAGAAAGCCTCTTGTAAACTTGAATTGAAAAATTGCTTTTAAATATGGCTCTTTTAACCAAATGTTCAGACCTATTTCTTTGCCAACCTTTAGTTCTGGGACAGCACTGGAATAAAGAAGGTCTCCCAAGATAGTTCTGCCCTGAGTTGTTCTGCTATGCTCTTGCGCCCCAAGCCTGAGGTCCTGGCGACTTTATTTGTGTCTGGGGGTGGGGTGGGGGCTGTGGGGGGTATCGGGGAGAAATACTTTTTTAAAGGCAAGGCTGGCATAAAAACAGAACGAAATAATGCCATTTGCAGCAACATGGACTGACCTAGAGATTATCATACTAAGTGAAGGAAGACAGAGAAAGACAAATAGCATGATATCACTTATACGTGGACTCTAAAAAAATTATGTAAATGAACTTATTTACAAGAAATAAATAGATTCACAGACATAGAAAACTTATGGTTACCAAAGGGGAGAGTGGGGGGAGGGGAGAGATAAATTAGGAGTTCGGGATTAACATGTACACACTACTGTATATAAAATAGATAAACAACAAAGACCTACTGTATAGCACAGGGAACTATATTCAACATCGTGTAATAACCTATAATGCAAAAGCATCTGAAAAAGAATATATATATATATATATATATATATATATATATATATATATGACTGAATCACTTTGCTGTACAACTGAAACTAACACAACATTGTAAATTAACTATACTTCAATTTTTAAAAATGCTTAGAAAAAAAAAAGGCAAGGCTGGTTTGTCAGCACCCAGCTTAAGGATCCCTTGGTCACACCTTCAGTGGAGGGACTCAACTTTGCTGGGAGCCTGACATTCCACAGAGCTCAGGCCAGCCTAGATACACTAACTTACCCACCCACTCCTGGCTTCCTGTTTTTCTAGCAGCCAGAGTACCTCTTGAGTGTAACTTTATTGTAAGCATTGTTGAGTAGGGGGAAGTGTGTGTTGAGAAGTCTTGAATCTGGATCTCCTCATCTAACAGCCTGAATTCTCTCTGACTTCAAAGGCTGGGCACTCATCCAGAAATGATGCTCTTGGCCCCTGCTAGAAGGTGGGGCCAGGTGTGGGAATGCAAACAGACTGTGGGGGCCTGTACGAGGGTAGAAGGCAGCAGGAGAATATGTGACCATGGTGGGGAGCAGATGCCTGTGTGTTTGGCTAGGCTCCACCTTATGAAGGGTGCTTCTTGCAGGAATGTTTTTAATGATGCCTGTCAGAGATCTTGGGCTCTTTGAAGCTCAGAGTCTGAATTGGGTGATGTTTGCCATAAGCAGTAATGAGCATGGAAATGATTTATTCTGGGACCTTGACTATATTACTATGAAATCACTGGCATACTGATGGAGCCTATTGATTCTCAAACCGTTTCCTGAGTTCTAGCTACAAATCCATTCTCTCCAGTCCCACCAAATCACTTGTCACTACTGGCTCTGTGTATGCTGCTGTCTTGAAAAGCAGCACTCTGTGGGTATTTTGGACTCATTCTTTCTCCTTCCTACCCAGGTCTCCAGCTCACTGAGCTGTGAACTTTCACCACCCCTCCCCAATCTGTTTACGTTCTCTTCTGACTGTAAGCAAACCTGTGTACATACCTTTTCGTATGTTCACATGCATTTCTGGGTATGCATGCTTGGCTCCCTGAGGCTATTTGTAAGTCTGTTTGGATGTGGGTAAGCCTTCTTGTGATTGAAGGGATATCATCTGTGTATACCTCATCAGGAACCTTGACTGTGTTCAGTAGAGGCAGGATGGCAGGCAAGAGAGCTATTGCACTGGAGGGGAGTGGTTGGCCCTTCTTTTGGACAAGCAGCCTTGCGTCCTTAATTGAATTATGAACAGGGAACTTATCTCCCATTGTTGGGGAAAAGACGGAAGATTACACTGACTCTGGAAGAGAATGTCTTCATTTTTTCTAGAGCTTGTGGGGGTAGACTCAGATGACTAATGCGGGGTCTAGAGTCAAAAGGCCTCTTCTGTTCAGGAAAAATGTGGGTTTTGAGATGTGCAGGTGGGCTTAAGACAAGTGAAAGTTTTGAATGGTTCTTATGTTCCCCATCCTCTCTAGACTCAGCCCTTTGAAGGTACAGTCTTCCTTATTTTTGCATTTCCTCTCTGGGTCTTATACAGCACAGACACTTAATAGTGAATTGATTATTAAGGCAGAAGGAGAGACTGCTAGGCTAACTGAGACTGTCGATGGCTCTACAGAATCCCACATAACTCCCCAGGAAGGAAGGCTTGAACCAGGGAGGTCTTTTTTTCCAGAGCTGGACTTAGACAAGGGTCCTGCCCTCCCCCATTTATGAAGTAATAGGCAGAATGGTTAGAACAAGTGAATGATTGTGCCATAATTAGTTTATGACCTGAGGGCATGCCAGTTTGCAGCGCTGCCAGTCTGCTAGCTGCCACCAGCACAGATATGCCTCATAAAAGTGCAAGCGAAAAAGCTATGGTACTATTCCCTGAGCCCGCTAAACCGAATGACTCAGTCCTATGAACTGAGAGTAACTGAGCTAGTACGCTAACATTTCCTGAACACTGACCTTTTATATTTCCATTTTATGCAAAAGTAACCTTTATTTCTTACCGTTGTTAATCCTTGCTTTAGCTTAATTGTAATATTCCTCCCTGTCTCCCTCCTTCTCCCTCTCCCTCTCCCTTCCTACCCCCCTTCCTTCCCTTTCTACTTTCCTTCCTCCCTCTTTGTTTTGGAAGGGGGAGCACAGTGAGGCTAGGGCAGGACAGAGCATCTGGCCTATCCTGTGACAAGAATTGAAATAATTTCCTTCTGATATGCTTAGGAAATGGCTCAGTCAGTATCTCCTGCAGGTCTCACCTTCCTGGCCTGCTGCTGGTATGGTTGTTGTCTAAATATTCTCTTCCAGTGTCCTAAGAGTTCAAGAAACCCAACTTTGGTCATGAGAAATCTATCAACCTGCCAATCTAATTCATATAAATGTGTATCAGAGTGTCGGCGCCAGACATCAGCAGATCTAGGTTCTGAAAGTGGGTTTTGATTCTGCGATTCCATGAGCTCTTCTTTCCTTTCCTGCCCATCAACCTGCATTGTCTTTTTATTTCAGATGCTCAACATATGGGAAGCTTTGGATCCATTAAAGTTGAATTAAGAGTGTATACTGTATTTGTTGCTGGCCAAAGCACTAAGCAGCTCATATGCATAGGCAGAGAAAAAGATTTACAGATAAAGCAATATGCAGAAAGAGCAAAATTAAGGAATGGCTCCCATTCGCGGATTCCTTGCAGAATTATTAGGATGGTTGTTTCTATCACACAAGCAGAATTAACACCCCTGGCCCCATCCAGGGAACAGACCCAAGGTGGGAAATTCTCCACTTTTTTTATCTTGTCATCACGGCCAACTTTTCACAGCTTAAATTTCTTCTGAATATTTTGTTTTGTTGGTTGTACTGGTCAAAATGAAGATATCATTCTCTTTTAACATTGCCAGCAATCACTTTTTCCACCTAAAATGTTCTTATTTCTATTTATTTTGAATTGCCTTTAATGTGTCTATTCACTTCTTTGGTAGGACTGGTGTCTAGATCTTTCACAAAAAGGCTCTAATATGTTTATGTTAGGGTTTGTATTTGGTCCCTGCATTGATTTCAGATTTGAAGGCTAATCATATATGGCCTTAAATAAAACCTATGACTCACAGAGAACTGACATTTTGTTTTTTACAAATTAGTTTGAGATTGGGTCCTTGATGAGAAATGTTTGCAATCGGGTCTTTGATGATAAATATAAGACTGTAATTTTTATGTTTGTGAAATTCAAGCACACTATTATTTCAAAGCAGTAGTAAGCTGTAATAAACCAAAGAAACCTAAGTTTAAATAAATGTATTTTAGTTGATAATAGACATATGAGCATGACTCTTAATAAATGAATTTGCTATTACTTGTTCCCAAGTTTCTCTTTAATCATAACATGGCCACATGTATTCTCAAGACTTATAATTTATAGAGTTTAAGGCTATCTTTCCTGATCCGAGGTGTTTCCATATGAAAATATTTCTAGTATGAACTGAAAGAGTTTTGTTCAAAAACATAGTGTTCATGAAATGCAAACAGTTTTACTAAAGGCCTGTAATTAAGGCAAAACCATTTGCAGTAATGCCTCACCTATCTGGGAGCTCAGAACATAGCCTGGACCCCAGTAATAAGTTAAAAAAAAAAAAAGGCTTTGAGATCTTGATACAGCTGTCACAAAGCCCATGGTACAGGGGAAGAGGCCCTCATGCCTTGACTTCAGAAAGACCCACTGATCCTTAATTTAATGGGAACCTGTCATTCCCTCAGTTATAGCGGAACACAAGCAGTAAATTAGAATTGGGGGTAGCAGGCTGCATAGGTTTCAGGAGGTAGTTTACCCTAGAAATTGGCACAGTGACAGTTGAGTGAGTACCGAACAACTGGGATGGAGAGAACACAAAAAGGAAAAATCTGGTAATATGGAATAGGGAGATAGCCTTCCACACAAAAATATAAGATTGTGGTATACTGTTGTGTTAATATGCCCGATTTTGCTTAGCCATTCTATTATTACTGGGGATTTGTTATTTAAAATTTTTCACTCTTACAAAAAGTGACATAGTAAACGGTTTCTCTACAAATTGCATTTCTTCTATTCAGAGTTATTGCTTTCTGATATGTTACTAAACATATAATAACCGGGTCAAAAGGTATGAGTTGTTTTATAGCTGTTGCATGTTGCCAAATTGTACTCCCAAAAGATTAAACTGTGTAAGTACTCCTATTTTCTCACAGCCCTGCAGCACTGAATGTTATCATTTTTATTTTTTTAATAAATTTATTTATTTTATTTATTTATTGTTGACTGCGTTGGGTCTTCGTTGCTGCACGCGGGCTTTCTCTAGTTGTGGCGATCGGGGTTTACTCTTCATTGCGGTACACGGGATTCTCATTGCAGTGGCTTCTCTTGTTGCGGAGCACGGGCTCTAGGCGCGCGGGCCTCAGCAGTTGTAGCTCGCGGGCTCTAAGGCACAGGCTCAGTAGTTGTGGTACACGGGCTTAGCTGCTCCGCGGCATGTGGGACCTTCCCGGAACAGGGCTCGAACCCGTGTCCCCTGTATTGGCAGGCAGATTCTTAACCACTCTGCCACCAGGGAAGCCGCTATCAGTTTTAATATTTTTGCCAGCTTAATAGGTATGTGTGTATACTCTCCATTTGTTTTAATTTTTATTTATTTAATGAAGCTTTATATTTCTTAATGTCATAATTTGCCATCTGTTTCCTTATTCATTTTCTTTGAACACTTATCAAGTAAAATCTATTGACCTTCTATATTTTTATCCATTCCTTATATTTTGGATAGTTCAACTTTATCATTTATATTTGTCACATATTTTTCCAATTTTGTTGCTTTCATTTTTATGTGTGCTTTATTATATTTCACTATGCAAAAGTGTTCTTTTTCACATTTATGTATTCATATCCATTCATCCTGTCTCTGATGTTCCTTTCATTTTTCAATATTCAGAAATTTACCACTCCTCCACAGCTGGGACAAATATGTGATTCTGTCCTCCCACTCCCCCAGGGTGTTTTTTCTTTTTTGTGTTTAATTCTTGGACCCATCTGGAATTTATTGAAGTGTATGGTATGAGGTATGGATCTAAAGTAAAATCTCCATACTGATATCCAAATGTTTTAGCAATTCAATTTGGCAAATATTTCTTGAACTCCTATGTGCTAAACATTGTGCTAAGTACCACAAGGAAGTTTTTAAAAAATGAGGCAAAGTCCATGCTTTCCAAGTATGTTATCCTTTGTCTGTGTCTGTCTGCCTCTTGCTCTCCCTGTTTCTGTGAAGAATGGAAGGGTGGCAATGGCAGTAATTACCTAGATATTTAAATAATTATAACAAAGCACAAGGAAGACTATGATATAGGTATTATTAGAGAGGTTAAAAGCAAGAAGCCATGGGAATTTAAAGGAGTGAGACATTCCACACGAGACAAGGAAAGGCCTCAAAGTAGAGGTGACATTTAAGAAGGGCTCAGATGGCAGGATTTCATTCATTAATAAAACAGGTACTGAATGTCTATTCTGCTGTGCCTCATGCTGCTGCTAGGGCTAGAGATGAACAAGATGTAATCCCTGACCTCAAGGAGCTCTCAGACTAGCAAAACAGGGTGTGGATAAAGGAAACATACTAGGAGGAGGTAGTAGAAAGGGAAATGGATGTGGTAGGAGAAAGTTACAAGTTGGGGAATAATGGAGATTGAGACTGGAAAGGAAGGTTGGGGCCTCAGATGTCAAGAAGAGGCATTGATTCTTCCTTTGTTTTGGCATGGAAAAGGTTTAGAGATATGAAAGTGCCATGATCAGAGTGGATTTCTAGGCCAGTCCATTTCATTAGGAAGGCTGTTATCTCTTTGGACTGTTCTCTGAAATGTGAGTACAGTAAACGTGTGCACCATTTTGATATTTGGGTTCCTTGGCAGTATCACGTCTACCCTTTACAGTGTCTATCAGTATGTCTGATACCGCTATACAATTGACAGGGTTTGTGATATCTTTCTGACATATTGCAGCTGGTTCCTTTTTAGTAATCCTTCATTCTCTGTTTCAAGTAGTTAGGATCACCTACCTTTTGCTTAAGTTATTTAGGAGACGTTTTAGAGTGAGTACATCAAGATGGCTAAAATGAAGTGTCTGTGCTTAAAGGAATGAAGTTCAGGTATCAAGAAGATTTGGTTATGGGAAAATATTTCCTTCCCACCTTATGCTGGAAAAATGAGGGGCCAATATTCATGAAACACAAAATTAACTTGAATGTGGCTGCTTACATGAACATACACTTAATTTGAGAAATGTTTTATTTCTTGTTGTGGGCATGAAGACTACAGTGTAGAAATTAAACCATTGGTAAGTGGAGCCAAGCCATCTGCAAATTTGAAAATGGGTTGTTTTCCAGCTTAATCAGAGGCTTGAAAATTAGTGGCTTGGGAGCAGAACTTCCAGAGCGGCTATGTGAGGAGTTTGATAGACCCTCTTCCCAGTGAAACAACCACTTAACTGATGAAATTATCAAAAACAACATTTAAAGTCTCTGAAGTTGACTTATATATATTGACCTCAATATATTGAGAAATATTTATTCAAGGAAATCTACTAAGTCTCAGTGAAAACAATGGGTGCCTAGTTGTCACATCTCTCCCACCCAGCTCCATGCTATGGATGCTTTACTCTGGACAGTTGTAGCCAAAATATGGGGCTCCCTTTAGCCCCAGCTCCCAGTCACAGGGCAGTGGTTTCACCTCAGTGGGGACAGGCTGCCAACATCTCTCTTCCCACACTCTCAGCTTCATGCTGTGGAAGCTCTATTTAGGGCTGGCATGGGCAAGGAGACTGGGGTCCTCCCACCCTAGTTCCCATGTGTAGGGCAGAGGTTCCATGCTAGAAGAGGCAACCATAGAAGACCATGGGCTACCAACCTCCCACAGGTCCTGCTTGTAGGGTGGAGATTCCATACCAAGAAGGGCATACCAAGAAGATGGGGGCTTCCATCTCCACCTTCCAGCTCTTGCTTATAGGGTAGAGATATCACTCAGGGAGAATCGGGCCCTCACCACACCCTCACTCCAGTGAAACAGTATAGGAATTGTGTGCAGGGGCTTAGGCAAGACTGGAGGGTCAGCAGCTCCAGCTCTGTTAAGGGACCTGGTTTTATTTGGAACAGCATGGATGCACTCCTTCCTGTATTGTCAAAAACAATACAGATCTTTGTGTTGAATAACTAGTAGAAGGCTAATAATTCCATGAAACAAGGAGCAACAAATTAAATGGCAAACCAGCCAGAAGTTTAACAGAACCAGAGAGAGAGAGACAGCTAAAAAAGAACCCTGCTAAAATCATACTTATCCCTGGGGGTGGGGAAGGCTGTGCATATATGCTACATTGCATTCCTTCAAAAACAACCTCAGTGGGCACTTGAGAGCTACTAGCCAGTTCTTGAACGTGGAGCTGACTTAAAAGCATTTCCCAAGCCACACAGAGATCCATCATCAAGTTTGAAGCCTTACTGGCTCAAGGGGCATAAGCAACCTCTGACCAGTCACTAGCTGAACATTAAGTTATGCTGATCCAGGAGCAACTCTGAGGTAGTTAAAAACAAGGAAACAAACAAGGAGAAAAAACTGAGCAGTAACATTAGAGGTTGTACAATGCAAAGGAATTAGACTTCACAAACTTAATTCAGGCAAGCCACCAGACAACAAGGCCCATAGTGGTGGTGGTGGTGGGACTAATCAGAATCTAGAATTGCTGCAATATATTATCTAAAATGCGTCGTTTTCAACAAAAAATTACAATAAATACAAAGAAACAGTGTGACCATTGTACAGGGAAAAAGTAGGCAACAGAGACTACCTTTGGGGGGGGCGGGGGGGCGGCACATGATGTACTTAGCAGACAAACACTTCGAAATAGCTATTATAAATATTTTTAAAGAACTAAAGGAATCATTTTAAAAAATGATGAAAGGAAGATATGATAACAATTAATCATCAAAGAGAGAATATTAGTAAAGGGATAAAAGTTAGATTTTAAAAAACAGTGACATGAAACTTTTTTTTTTTTTTGCGGTACGCGGGCCTCTCACTGTTGTGGCCTCTCCCATTGTGGAGCACAGGCTCTGGACGTGCAGGCTCAGCGGCCATGGCTCATGGGCCCAGCCGCTCCGCGGCATGTGGGATCTTCCCGGATCAGGGCACGAACCCATGTCCCCTGCATCGGCAGGCGGACTCTCAACCACTGCGCCACCAGGGAAGCCCAGTGACATGAAACTTCTGGAGCTGAAAAGTACAATAACTGAGATGAAAAATTTACCAGAAGGGCTCAGCACTAGAATTAGGCTAGAAGACAGAATCAGTGAAGTTGAAGATAAATAATTAGAGATTGTACAGTTTGAAGAACAGAAAAAAAAAGTGAAAAAAATTTTACAGAGCCCCAGAAACCTATGGGACGTTATTAAGTGCACCAACATACACATGATGGGAGTACAAGGAGAGGAGAGGGTGAATGGAGTAGGAAAAAAATTGAAGATATAGTGGGTGAAAACTTCCAAAACATTGTAAAAAAACATTAGTCCACACCTGCAAAAACTACCGAGGTCTACACCTAGGCATATCATAGTTAAAATGTTGAAAGTCAAAGGAAAAATCATGGGAGCAGAAAGAGAAAAAAATGACTCATCATGTATAAGTGAACCTCAATAAGATCAGTAGCTGACTTTTCATCAGAAAAAAGTAGAGACCAGAGGCAGAGGGGTGACATATTCAAAGTGTTTAAAGGGGGAAAAAAAGAAAGAAAACAAGAATCCCATATCCAGCAAAACTTTCAAAAATGTAGGTAAAATAAAGACATTCTCTGATAAACAAAGGTGGAGAGAATTCATTGATAACAGGCTTGCCTTACAAGAAATATTAAAGGAAGTTCTTCAGGCAGAAAGGAAATCACATCACACAGTAATTCAAATCCACATGAAAAAAACAGAGTGCTAGTAAAGGTAATTGTGTAGTAACTATAAAATACAGTATAATTGCATATTCTCATCTTTCTTTAATTGATTTAAAAAACAATAGCATTTAAGATATCTGTATACTTGAATTTTGGGGGCTATAGCATATGGAAATATACTTAACAATGACAGCGCAAAGTAGCAGGGAGGGAAGGAAGTGATAGTAGAGCGAGAAGGTGACACCAGAGAGTACCTCAAATCCACAGGAAGAAACAAAGAGTACCATAAATGGTAAATAAGAAACTCAATTAAAAAAAACTTTATATAGTTTTCCCTTTCTTTTCCTAGTTCATTCAAAGAGCATATGATTATTTAAAGAAACAATTATAACACTGATGTTGGGTTTGTAAAGTATATAGCCATATATGGCATTAGTAATACAAAGGAGGAGGTAGGGGATAGAGCTATAGTGAAGCGAACTTTTTATATTTTATTGGAATTAAGTTAGTATAAAACTAGAGTATGGTAAGTTATGGTGTATATTGTAATCCCGAGAGCAACAAATAAGAAAATAACTTTAAGAAATAGAGTGAAAAATTAGTTTAAATGATACATTAGAAAATATCCATTTTCTATTGGTAGCATAAATGACGGAAATTTATCTCACAGTTCTGAAGTCTAGAGGTCGAAGATCAAGGTGTCAACAGGTTTGTTTTCTCTTGAGACGTCTCTCTTTGGCTTTCAGATGGCCCCCTTTTTACTGTTCTCACATGGTCTTTCCTCTGTTCACATGCATGCTTTTGTTGTCTCTTTTGTCCAAATTTCATACTCTTATAAGAACACCAGTCACATTGGATCAGGGCCCAACCCAATGGCATCATTTTAACCTAATTACCTCTTTTAAAGGCCTTATCTCCAAATTCAGTCATATTCTGAGATACTGGGAGTTAGGGCTTCAACATATGGATTTTGTGTTGACACAATTCATCCCATAACAATTGACAAACGTTTAAATATATTGATTGAGAAAAAGAAAAATGAAATTACTGATATCAAGAATGATGAGGGAACATCACTACTGAACTTACAGAAAAGTGAATAAAAATGGTAAGAGAAAACTATGAACAGCTGTATGCCAACAAATTTGATAACAGATGAAATGGAGAAATTATTGGAAAAATTAAAATTGTCACAACTGCTCAAGAAGAAATAGAAAATCTGAATAGTCTTATAACAAATAAAGAGACTGGATTAGTATTTTTAAATCTTCCCACAAAGAAAAGGCCAGGCCCAGATAGCTTCACTGGTGAAGTCTACCAAACATGTAAAGAAGAGTTAATACCAATCCTTCACCATCTCTTCCAGAAAATAGAAGAGGGAACAATCCAATGCATTTTACAAGTATCGTCTTGATTCCAAAGCCAAAGATATCACAAGAAAATAAAACTAGAGACCAATATCCCTTATGTAAAAATCCAGGACAAAATACTTGCAAACTGAACCCAACAGCATATAAAAAGGATTATACATCACGACCAAGTGGGATTTATCCTAGGAATACAAGGTTGTTTAGCATCCAAAAATCAGTTGATGTAAACATTGCATTAGTAGAATAAAGTACAAAAAGAACATGATCAATTCAATAGATGCAGAAAAAGCATTTGACAAAAATCAACACCCATTCGTGATAAAAACCCTCAAATTGGGAAGAGAAAGGAACTCCTCAAGCTGATAAAGGGCATCTATCAAAATCCTACAGGTAACATCATATTTAATAGAGAAAGACTAAGTGTTTTCCGCTTAAGATGAGAAGAAGATGAGGATGTCTGCTCTCGCCAGTTATGTTCAACATTTTACTGGAGCTTCTAGCCAGGGCAACCAGACAAGAAAAAGTAAATCTGTCTTCATTTGTAGATGACATGACCTTATACATAGAAAACCCTAAGGAATCCACTAAAAAAACTACTATAACTAATAAAGGAATTCATCATGTTTGCAGAATACAATATCAACATTAAAAGGCACTTGTATTTCTGTACAGTAGCCATGAACAATCTGAAAATGAAATTTAAAAAGAAATTCCATTTGTAATAGCACCAAAAGTAAAATAATTAGGAATATATTTGACAAAAAGTGCAAGACTTGTACACTGAAAACTATAAAACATTAGTGAAAGCAATGAAATAAGACCTAAATAAATAGACATCCCATGTTCGTGAATTAGAAGATGATATTGTTAAGATGTCAGTACTCACCAAATGGGTCTACTGATTCAACACAATCCCTATCAAAATCCCAGGTGCCTTTTTTTTTCTTTCAGAAAATGGCAAGCAGATAGATCTTAAAATTCACATAAAAATACAAGGGACCCAGAATAGCCAAAAGCAATTTTGAAAAAGATAAAACTTGAAGGACCTACAATTGCTCATTTCAAAACTTACTACAAAGCCACAGTAGTCAAGTCAGTGTGGTACTGGCATAAGGACAGACATATAGATTAATGGAGATTGGTTGAGATCCCAGAAATAAGCCCTTACATTTTTGATCAATTGATTCATGACAAAATTGCCAAGAAATTTCAAAGGGAAGAAATGATGTTTAGCTAATAGGATTTAGCCAATAGGATTGACTAAAATTGGTATTTAGCCAAAAGGCTATCTGCATGCAAAATAATGAATTTGGTCCTCGACCTCACACCATACGCAAAGAATTAACTCAAAAAGTATAATAGGCCTAAGTACAACACCTTAAACTGTAAAACTCTTTGAAGAAAACATAGGAGTAAATCTTCATGATCTTGGGTTCCACAGATTTTTAGACATGACAAAAAAGCACAAGTGATAAAAGAAAAAATGATAAACTGGACTTAATCAGAATTAAAACTTTTCACTTTTTAAAAGATACCATCATGAAACTGAAATGTCACCCCGAAGTCTGGGAGAATATACCTCTAAATGATGTATCTTCTAAAGTATTTGAATTCAGAATATGTGAAGACCTCTTACAACTTTAATACTGACTAAAAAGACAAATAACCCATTAAAAATCAGGATAAGAATTTGAATAAATATTTTTTCCAAAGAATATATACAAATGGCCACTAGCACATGAATAGATAATGCAGCATCCTTAGACATTAGGGAAATGAAAATCAAAACCACAGTGAGATAATATTTCTCACTCTTAGAATGGCCATAATAATTATTTTAAAAGACAATAACAACTGTTGGTGAGGATGTGGAGAAATTGGAACTCTCATACATTGCTGTTGGGAATGTAAAATGATGCAGTTCTTTGGAAAATGGTTTAGCAGCTCCACAAAATGTTACACGTGGAATTTCCATATGAATCAACAATTTTACTCCTAGATACCTATTTACCTAAGAGAAATGAAAACATGTTCACATCAAAACTTGTATGTGAATGTTCATAATATCATTATTCACACTTGTCCCAAAGCAGAAGCACCCCAAATGTCCATCAAATGATGAATGGATAAAGTGTGGTATATCCATACAATGGAATATTGTTCAGCAATGAAAAGAAATGAAGCACTGTTACATGCCACTATATGAATGAACCTCCAACACATTATGCTTAGTGAAAGAAGTCAGACACATAAGGTCAAACTGTATGATTCCATTTATATGGAGTGTTTCTTTTTTTTTTTTAAAGCAAATCTATAGAGACAAAGTAATTGGTGATTGCCTGGAGCTGGGTATGGGAATGGGGACTGACCGTAAATGGCACAAGCGTTTTTAGGATGATGGACATTCTAAAATTAGATTGGGTGATAGTTGCAAAACTCTATAAATATGCTGAAATTCATTAAATTGTACATTTTAAATGGGTGAACTTTGTCATATGTAAATTATATATCAACAAAACTGTTAAATGCAGTGGTTTGAGAAAGTAATAATAATTGTGATGATTTTTATAAAGAATAAGATCACTAAAACAAATTATAAAATCTATTCCCTGATAAAGTATAACTCCCAAATTTCTATTCCTATTACCTTTTCAGGATCTTGTTCCATTTGTCAATTTCCTCCATGTACCCCTTCTGTACCCTACCATGGACCTCTTCCTTTCGATTCTGTGTCCCACCTTTTCACTTGCCTTGAGCCTATTTACCCTTCCAGAACTTCTTTCTCTCCCAGCATTATGGTTTGTGCTCTCATCTCTCTCCTGAAGTCCTTTTCTCCTGAGGTTTTATTTCATTTCCAAATCATGAGTGTTTTTCTCAAACTGCTGGTTCTATTTCTTTGACCAAAGGGGGCACATAATTTCTCCTGGGTTTATGCATTTGACATAAGCACCTGCTGTGTACTTGACTCTGTGATGATACTTGTGGTGGCCTATGTTGCTGATCTTTATATTTGGGGAACAATAAGAATTTTTAATGTGGCATATAAAATATTCTGTGTAGAAGTTCTAAAGAGCTGTATTTCATGGCAATTTTTGTTCAACCTATAGAAAATTCTCTATTTCAAAATGGCAAGTGTGTCATTGCCTTCTCTTAGTCCCTGAGCTGTCCCTCTGTTTGGGTGTTAAGCCAGTGGTGTGCTGGTAAACAGGACCTCCAGGGAAATTAAATAAATAAAACCTGATTTGTTGAATTTGTGATTTCCATAGTGGGTATACTCCCACCATAGTCAGTTTCAAGTTATTAACATGATATTACTGAATGCAGAAGTGGGAAGCTATCCAGTCTGAGCCTTCTGGGAGGTAATTGCTTAGTCCTAATCCCACCAAAAATAGCTTTCACACTGTCTCTGAAATACTACCCAACTTAGTTGGAAGGACTTTGGGGAGAAGAGAATGAATGGTTCTGGAATACCAATTCTGTGCTAGGCACTGTGCCCTTTAAGTACTCCTCATAAACCTGTGAGGGAGATACCCATTTCACAGGTGAGTAGATGGAGGCTCAAAGAGTTAAAATGGTCTGCCCAAAGCCCCACAGTATACTGCAGAGCTAGGATTTGAATCCTGATCATTTTGATGCCAAATCCCATGCTACTTTCATTGTACCATGGTACCTCCCACGGCAAAGATAGCAGCAGAGAATGAGACAATGTACTTTTCCAGTGGTAGTGCCCTAGATATTGTTCACCTTCTGGAGATTGGACATAAGCACATCACTTGAAGTGCATTTCACTTGCTAGAGGATGTTAGGGTAATCTGTCTGTGGGCAGCAGGAAGGGAAGGTGGTGAAGACCTTGGTGTGGGGCAGGGGACTTCTAAACCCTTTGATTAATTTGAGCTAAGGAGGGACTGAATTGAATAGCCAGGAGTTCCTGACTATTCCAGAGGAGTGACAGAGGTGCTGCAGCAGAACACAATCCTTTTGGGCCTCAGGCGAGGCCTAGAATTGTCCATTTGAGGTCATTACTGTCCCTGAAGGTAGTGGTTTTCAAATCAAGTTAGGGAACATAAATGATTGAAGCAATTTTCTGAAAACAAATCTATGCCTTTTTTTTTTTTTTTTTGGCTGCGTCGAGTCTTAGTTGCGGCATGTGGGCTCAGTAGTTGAGGCACGTGGGCTTAGTAGTTGCGGTGTGCAGGATTAGTTGTGGCATGGGGGATCTTAGTTCCCCGACCAGGGATTGAACCCGCATCCCCTGCATTAGAAGGCAGATTCTTAACCACTGGACCACCAGGGAAGTCCTCTATTTTTTTTATTAGAAATAAAACTCCATAACAACAGGAATCTTTGTCTGTTTTGTATATTGCTAGATCCCTGTTGTCTAGAACAGTGCTTGACGCTCAATATGTTGGATGGATGAATGGATGAATGGATGATTTGCCTCCAGGCCTGTAGCTCTTTTCCAGACCTGGCTACTACTTGAAAGCAAGTTTTTTTTTTTCAGAGACCTCTAAGAGACCAACACTGAGGCTCCTCACTTTTTGCCAGCTAAGGATCTCATTAGCAATTATGTAAAAACAAATGATGTTACTTGGTGATGAGATGTGTAACATTGCTTTAGGAAGTCCTCTTCATTGTCTTTGGGTAGAATAGCTACCAGTTATTGAGTGTTTACAGTATGTTAGGTAGAGAGATAAGTGTTTTTCATGCATTAACATGTTAAATCCTCATAATGGCCTTATGAAAGAGACAATTAGGTCCATTTTATGGATGAGGAAATGGAGGCCTGGGGAGTTTAAATAGATTGCACCACAAGGCTGTACTCCTAGTATGAAGAAGAGCCAGTAACCAACCCCGGTTTCCCCCAACTATTAATCCTATACTTGCTCTAATACAGTACATTGCCTCTTTTTCTGTGTTACTAATCATTCATTGATTCAGGGAACATTTATTAAGTCCTAAGCTCTGTTGTATGCCAGACGCTTAGACTTTCTGAAGGGAAAGGGAATCTTGCTCTGCTGAAATGTGATTAAAAACACTTACATTTTCTAACACCATTTCTCCCTATTTCCCATAACTATGATGCCTAGTAATTTGGAGCTACCAAGAGATATCAAATAACTTTACCTCTCCTCTTCCCAAATGCTTCAGCAAGGTCCCTGGGGTAAGAGTATCTTATTTAGTCCCAGAAGATGAATGAAACCTCAAGCAATGGTTTTACAAACTCCATCATATCTAACTCCCAAAGGTTTTCTTTTTGCTTTCAGTACTTGAGATGCTCCCCCGAAAATGCTTACCTTATACCAGATGAGTCAGAGCCATATGAATACAGCCTTTCCTTTCAAGAATGTTCTTTCAAAAATCCTAAATCTATTTAATGCTAGTTAAAGGGGCTTTAAAGGGTCACATAAGGAGTCCCAGCAATACAATTTGCCCCTCTTGGGCTTGGAGACTCAGAAGGAGGTGGAAAGGGATTGGATTAAACCCAGGGCTGAACCAACCATTCCTTGATACTTCCGTTAAAGTTCTTGTCCCTTTTGTTGTTGTTGTTCTTTTGTTCCTTCAACAAACATTTATAGGATGTCAACTATGTAGCAGGCCTGGTTCTAGGCTGGTGCTGTCCAATATAAATATAATGAGAGCTATGTATATGCCATTGTAAGTGATCAAGTAGTCACATTAAAAAAGTAAAAAGAAATAGGCGAGGGAATTCCCTGGTGGTCCAGTGGTTAGTACTCGGTGCTTTCACTGCCAGGGCCCGGGTTCTATCCCTGGTCGGGGAACTGAGATCCCACAAGCTGCACAGTGTGGCCAAAAAAAAAAAAAAAAAAAAGAGGCAACATAAATTTTAATAATGTATAGACCTAGAGATTATCACACTAAGTGAAGTAAGACAGAGAAAGACAAATATCATATGATATCACTTATATGTAGAATCTAAAAAAATGATGCAAAGGAACTTATTTAACAAAACAGAAACAGACTCACAGACATAGAAAACAAATTTAGGGTTACCAAAGGGTAAAGGAGGGGGAGGGATAAATTAGGAGTTTGGGATTAACAGATACACACTACTATATATAACATAGATAAATGACAAGGGCCTACTGTATAGCACAGGGAACTATAGTCAATATCTTGTAATAACCTATAATGGAAAATCTGAAAAAGAATATATATATTCTTTTTCACTGAATCACTTTGCTGTACACCTGAAATATTGTAAATCAACTATACTTCAATTAAAAAATTGGAAGAAATTTTAATCTATATTTAACCTAATATATCCAAAATATTTACATTTCAACATGTAATCAATATAAAATGTTATTAATGAGACATTTTACATTCCTGTTTTCATATTAAGTCTTTGAAGTCTGGTGTGTATAATAAACTTACAAACACATATCAGTTTAGTCACATTTAAGTGCTCAGTACTCACATGTGGCTAGTGGGTAGGTAGTGGACAGGACAGCTCAGTGCTAGGCCTTGTTCTCAGGAACACTGGAATATATTAGATACCTTTCTGTGAGGTGATGAAGAAAGGCACATTAGTGGGAATGAGCCTGATAATAATTTGTTCAGCAGAAAGCTGTTCTTTCAATTATGACCCACATGGGCTGCACATCATGAGGTTAGAACCCCATGTAACGTTAACAGTCCTTTAAGCTCCTTCAAAGTCTCCTCCACTGCTTTTGGGAGAGCAACTCTCTTAAAGCACGACATCATTTTGATTCTGCAAATATTCTCCAAGTCAGGGAGGTCATAGACCTCTGGAGAGTGGCCATGAACTGAGGCAGGAAGTGATTTAAGGTGGGAACATCAGAGTCATCAAAGAAGAGGCCCCTGGTATTCAAGTCCTTCAGGTGATCCAGGAGAAGTACCAACAAAGAACTACCTACTAGCCTGGGAATTCTCTCTTTTCTATCCTCTACCCTTCCCCATACTCAATCTCTTTTCCCTGGACAGTCCATCTCTCAGGGGCTCCCTGTCTCACCTCTGCGCTCTGGAGGATATGTAATAGTATGTGTGAGCGTGTGCAGTCATGTGTGTGGCTGTGTGAAAGCGTGTGGCTGTCTGTGGGACTGTGTCTGTGCTGTCATAACTCAGCTGTGTAAGGGATGGATAGGTGAATTTACAGCCCCAAAAGTATATCTAGGAATAATCAAGTAAAAGAAATCTTCCTAGTTTGTGTCCTCTCAGAAGGTGACACAAATTAGTGTAGCCTGAATTTAGGCCCTGAGCTCACCTGACAATTTCTAGCGACAGACTCTCCCTGTCATTGCAGGGACTGTCTGGCACAAAGGAGGATTCAAAACTGGAATCGGTTTTTCTCCTTTGGAAGACAATATTTTAGATCTATTTTCTCACATAAAGGGCTTTCAGAGTTATCATAAGTTTTAGGCAATCTTCCTTGATTGTTGACTTAGCAATGTGTTTTAAAAGAGAGCCCTTAGAGAAGGCAGGTTTCTTTTTTTAACCTTTCGGGGTAGAAAGGAAAGAAGGGATGAGAGAGTAGTACTTTTCAGGGAGCCCTTCCCAGCAGGCCTTAAGCCACATCAGGGGTTCCCTCATACTGCTTGTAAAGGCAATCTGGATAATAGGGTTAATCATCTGAAAAGCAAGACAGGTGGCCATCTTCCTGCTCTGAAACAGACACAATCATAGATTGTCTGTTGTCTGCTTTCCCCAGGGAGAAGATGTGGCTCTAAGCCAGTGCATCAAAAGAGAAGAAAAAAGGCACATTCCTTAGGATTAAGGTGTGGGTGAGACTTACCCTGTCTGCTCTATCAGAATAGGAGGTGCTTACCGACCACATTTCCCGGAGGGCTTAATCTGCTATTGAAGAACCATGTGCAGCCAGGAGTGACTAAACCTGGGTTAAAGCTAGAGGGAGATCAGGAAAAGGAATCCTTGTAAATATTGGGAACAAAAAGCATGGAATAAAATGTTTATCCTCTGTTTAGTCAAGATTTATCGAACACCTGATTAGAACATCCTATGTTATCTTCCCAGATGTAGGAATCATAGAGACGAAAGAGGGAGGTAACTTTCACTTACAGAAATGTGCCAGGCACTTCACATATGCTTAAGGCCATCCTATGGGGTAGATGGCATCTTCCCTACTTTATCGATGAGGGGACTAATAATATCTATAGGACTTTTGTGACTTATAGCTAGTGAGGGGGAATTCAAACTTGGATATGCCTTATTCCAAAGCCCATTCTTCCCACCGCCCTATGCTGCTGTCTTAAGTCTTACTCTTTAGCTAAGGAGACATGACATCTATTCTCAAGAAACAATCAGAGGAACGAAAGTTCTATGTTAACAATAATTAAACACTAATAATGTAAAGTAGAGACAGCATGTATTTGACATGATCAGGAACAGTTCTAAGGTCAGAGCAGACTTTGTATTCCCCTGATGGTGTTGGTTAGTTTCATGTTGGGTAGTAGGAAGATTGGACAAAGCGCTGTCAACAATACAGTCCAATGTTACTAAAGAAAATGACTATGATCACCCTCCCCCAAACCATCTCAAAAGCAAAACCTGGACCAAAATTTAACAGTGAACCCCAGCTCTGCTTGGTATGCAGAATATCATTAGCTCCTTAGCTAACATTATTTTGCCATAGTGATAGAGAAACACCCTTTTGGCAAGGCTAGGTCTGAGTTATACCAGTGGGTGAAGAAATACTAGTTCTTTATTGTTCCCCTAGGAGACATAGCTGAGGATTCAATGCCTGATATTTCTTGAAGATAAAAGTTCCAATATTGTTTTGTCCCACTGTCACATCACCCTAGAAGCAACAAGTTCACAGTTAATCAAAGCAGTGGTACCACATGGGTCCATCTATATTCTGAACTATGTTTAGCGTAGACTCCATGATTTCAATTAGAATGATAGAATTCTCTCATTGCCTCATAAGTCTTAACAAAACCAATTGTCTTATTATAAATGAATAAAGATGGGTTCAATTAACAGTGCTTCTAAAAATACATTCTTCTATATGTATGTCTTTATGAAACCTTCGGTGAAGATAACGAAGACAAGTCTTAAAATTTCATCCCCTTTTTATTGAGCAAGAAAGACATATGGAGTGATATATTAAATGATGTCTTTTAATGGCTTGACAAGTCTTAATGACCAACCTCTTCTAGTAACCCATTTCAGAACAATCTTAACCAAGCTGTGGTTGGAGAGCTTTTATTAAATGCCCAGCACTGTACTACTACTCTCTACCATTTTCCAACCTGATCATTTGCTTGAGGGTGATGAAGGATGATGATGAACATTATAAGGTTTCTTTCCTTATAGTCCTTAAAATCAACTGAGGTAAATGCAGTTAGAAATAATTCAGAGACTTGACTGCTTCAGAAGAAATATAGCTATAGAAATAGGACCTCTTGGAACCATTTTAAAAAGAAAGCTACTGACAAATTCAGAAGTTCATCCCTTTAGGAAGGGCCTGTAATAACAGCAATAAGGATTCCTGACTGAAGCCCTTTGGACACTTTCCTCTGGAAAAGCATGGGCCTTTAGTAGCTGATGTTGGCCAGGTGGGCTGGCACATATGGCACTCCTTTCTGGTCTCTCAGTATTAGAGTCTCATTGCCTAGATTCTAGCAAAGACCTCCATAATAATCCTTCCCTTCCTGGAAGTGTTGCCTGGAGGAGGCCAAAATAATGAGGTGGCTTCCCACTTTTGTTGGTGGCTTATGACCAGCTCCAAGTCCCCAAGAAGTGTCTCTGTTGTCCAAGACCAGTTCATTGTGGCTTTGACAATCCTCAAGAGATAGATGATGGAGGTCTTCTAAAAACCAGATTTCTAGTGGCAAGGTCACAGCCCAGTCTGGGGTCAGCAGTGGAAGCCAGTTCAGGGTATCAGCAATTGGTAAGCTTGCTGAAACTCTAGTTTTATTTTTTTAAATTAATTTTTATTTTATACTGGAGTATAGTTGATTTACAATGTTGTTTTAGTTTCAGGTGTACAGCAAAGTGGTTCACTTATACATATACTCATTCTTTTTCAGATTCTTTTCCCATATAGTTTATTACAGAATATTGAGTAGAGTTCCCTGTGCTATACAGTAGATCCTTGTTGATTATCTATTTTATATATAGTAGTGTGTATATGTTAATCCCAAAAGTCTAGTTTTAGAGAGAGTCTCCCCGTAGCAAGAATATCAAGAAGTTGATTCACCACTTCCTCACACATCCTATGCCCTAAACAATCCATACCTGACAAACTATATTCTTCAAGTACACCAAGATCTTTCCCACTGCTTTGTCTTTGCACATGTTGTACCCTTTCTAGAATATCCCCATCTCCTTTTTACAGAACTATTCTAGCATTGTTCATACTGGGAAGTAAATCATCTATGAGGAGATCTCTCTGTTACATTGTGATCTTTTCAAAGGTGGGAATTGTATCTTATTGTCTCTGTTATCTCCATTAGCCAGAACAGAGACTGGCATACAGCATGCTGAACCAGGTAAATGCTGATTAAGTAACTGAATTATTTATCCAGATGTGGCTGGGGTTGCATATTTCTGAATTCCATTATCAGTAGGCTTTATTTAGTATCATACCCTGTGTATGTGTATTTCAGGGACCTCTTGTTTAATGGAATGATTAAACTTTTTGAGCTTTTTTGTTTGTTTCTTTGAGCAAAAGGTACATTTGTAGCCTTCAAGTGAATTGGTCCAATTCCCAGATTCCAATGGAACACCACTGGCTCCCTCTTGTGAGGCAGTCTCAGAATTTCTCCTATAATTAATTTCTTAGGAGGTCTGTGGACAAGTACATCTCAGTAGAGTTGTTCTGGGTCTGAATGCTTTGGCTTCTAAGTGTTGTGAACCAATCAGTTACTTCTTAGAAAACATTAAGACCTTCACTTGACAAGGGTAAAGAAGCCATTCTAGGAATCTTGACCAGCTCAAAAATCTGAGCACCCTGGAGTTAAAAGGCTTCCTGAAGGTCATCTTTATAACCTAATCTCCCAAAGCAACTCGTACCAGTTTTGAGTTGCTCCCCCTTCTAGAGGTTTCTCTGTCTTTTAGAAGATTATTCCTTTTAAGGGACTAAAATCTGCCTCCAACTGATCCATACAAAATGATCTCTACCTTCTTAATAACTAACTGCCTTTTGGGTAGCTAATGACAGTGTTGGATTCCTCATGACATATTTTTTAAATTCAGTTTTTTCAATATTTTTGAGCACCTTCCTAGTGCCAGGCACCCTGGTCTAATCTTCTCCAGGTCCCTCAACTGTTTCCCATGTATCAGGTTCCTCTGAACCACTTCTATAGATAATTTCCACCTTGTCACTGGCTCCAAAGTTTGGAACTTGTTACATGATATTCTTGTTAAATGCTTCCCATTATTCCAGCCAGTCCAGATCTTTAAGATCCCATCATATGTGAGACATGCCATGTTCAAGGTGAGTCTGCTCTTTTAGTTAATCAGTATAAGTACCCAGTTATGGGACTTTGAAATAGTACCTCTCCTGAAATAGTATGGTATAGTTGAATTGGAGGACACCAGATCTGTTTTCAATTTATTTAACCTCTTTGGGACTCTTTGAGTGCTAATTATCCTTCCTTCATAGGGTCATTGTCAGGATTCACGAGATACTATCTATAAAACATTAAGCACTGTGCCTGAGCACTTAGTGGGTACACAATAGAAGTTAATGTCCCTGTCTTCCTGCCAGTTGGTCCTGCCTACCACTGCCCTCTACTGAGGAGAGTCAGTAACTGCTTTGAACTTGCATTTCTGGTTTGAGCCAAGTAGCTCTGTTCCATTCACTCTCTTTTTAGCCCTTTAAAGAATGGCAGTCTTATATGAGATATAACATAAACTGGTAGACTGGACTCAATTTTGAGAGAATAGTTCTTGTAAAAATATTGCAGTAGATATCTTTGCCAATTTCTGACACAGCACAACTGAATTAGAGTTCTATATTGCATGGATAGCTATTGGTGAGACTTTTTTTTTTTAAGTATTATAAGATCCCAAGGTGCTAATCATTGATGTTTGGAATGTAATCCAATTTCTGTTGTTCATTGTCATGTAAACAGTAAAAATCACAGCCTGAATATGAATTTCATTCACAGGTCTTCTGGATAATATGATTCCTGTGTTCTTTCTGAGAAGGAACATTTATATGAATTGGTATTTTAATTCCTCTGACAGGATGATGTAGGTTTGCATAAGAGCAATAAAAATACAGGGACCCAAGTGGTTCTTAGTGCCACACTAGTGAAAGGTCACATCGTTAGAATTACCTTCTATGAGAGGATTTTGGGGTGTGGAGGGAAATCCCTAAGCCTGGCAATCAGACATTATAGTAGAGTGAACAGAGGGTAGTCTTGGTGTCAGATCTGAGTTTGAATCCCACCTCAGCCATTCACTAGCTGTATGATCTAGGACAGGTCCTTTGACCTCACCTTACCTCAGCTTTATCTTGTATAAAATGGGGAACAATTATACCAAGTATTTATTGTTAGTGTTATAAATGAGGTTAACAATTCTGTACCACTTAGCACAGTGCTTGGCATATGGTAGGCAAGCAATAAATCATTGCTCTTAGGATCGATTCCAGTTAATAGCAGTTAAGCCCCTTGGAGCTGCAGTATCATTTCCCTATTGGAGAGTGAAAAGAGTGATATCATGTACATGATTTGGGGATTCAATTCCTGGGTTCACGTAGAAACTAAGCCACCCTGAGTCCTTCAGATTTTGCTATAAGTTTATAACCATTCACCTGAAGGACAATGGGAATACACTGGGTTGTTTAATAGCCCTTGGCGGCATGTGGGCAAAAACAGTGAGAAGAACCCTGGGGAGTAATGTATTGCTTGTTCTCTTGCCCACAATTCTTTAAATGCAAGTACTTGGATTTATCAACCCAAGCAGGAGTCAAATGCTGCTGCCATTTTGGGGTTCTATAAACGTATATTCATGAATCTGGTGAGCCAGTCACCAAAGCTCCCTTTAGGGAGGAGGGAGGTTACTGGAATCTTTGTTTCCTGTTGAGGAATCTTGCCCTAGAGACAAAAAGAAAATCCCTAAAATATTCTGCTCACAAGAAAAGAGCAATCTGGCTGAGGTGGGTTACTTAGTAAAGGATAAACTTCGCCACCAACCAGCTTTATAAATTAAAAATAGGCCCAAAAATTAATCTATCGTGACAGAAAGATGATCCCTGTGGAGGGGGCCAGGGAAGGGTGGGTGGCAGTTCAAAGGGCAGAAAGAAACTTTTGGTGTTAATGAGCTTTGACATATGTTCACCGTCTTGATTATGGTGATGGTACATACATATGTCAAAGCTCATCAAATAATATACTTTAAACATGTGCAATTTAATGTATTTCAACTGTACCTTAATAAAGCTCTTACTAAAACCCAGTGCCTATAACACCTGTCATGTAGTAAGTGCTCGCTAAGTATGTTCTTGAATTAAGATAAATAATTGTGACAGACCAACTTCTGGAATGGTTGTGTGAGAAGCTTAGCAGACACCCTCACTAGTGAAATAACCATTAAACTGGTAAAATTTTTTATCAGAAACAACTGTTTAAAGTGTCAGGAAATTGGTTTAAGGGCATGCAACAAATTGAGAAGCATTTATTTAAGAACATTTATGGAATCTTGGTAAGAACAATTGTCATACGTGGCATTTGATCCAGGACTTGCTCCTACTTCTCCTCCTAGCTTTATATTGCGGAAACTTTATTCTAGGTGGGCACAGCCAAAAGGCAAACAAACAAACAAAAAGTACAGGGGCTGTCTTCTTCACTAACTCCTGGTTATAGGGTATAGTTTCACTCCAGGATGGGCAGGCTGCTAGTGACTCTAATTCTACCCTCTAGTTTTATGTTGTGGAAGATTTATTCTGGGCGAAAATGGCCAAGAAGATGGAGGGCTCTCATCCCCGGCCCAGCTCCCACTCTTAGGATGAAGCCTGTTTCCTAGGCAGGTACAGCAAACTATGAGAGGCAGTTGGAGAAGACTGCCAACTCCTATTTTCTCCCTCCCAGGTCCAGGGCAAGGACCCAGATGTTGTACTTGTCAGACAAGGACTTCAAGGGCTCATAGGGCAGAGGTGTCACTCCAGAAAAAGACAGGCTGCCATATCACACTTTCCTCACCTAGCTCCAGCATAGTTGCACAGCCTATGGAGGCTGACTTTCTTTAGAACAGAGCATGAAGGAACTATGCCTAAACGTGTTGTTGAAAACCATAGAGATCATAGTAGTGAAAATTAGAAAAGCAATTATATATTAGTAGCAGACAGAAAAGAGCAGACCAGCCAGACATTTTGCAGAGAGACCTAGGGAAAGAAACCATCAAAATGGGCCCTGCTAAGATCAAACTTATCCCTAGTTTGGGCTGTACATGTGCTGTAGGTAAAAGCAACCCATGCAGGGGCAACCAGAAATGTTATTTGTGAACTGCTGAATTCTGTTTGAATGCAGGGTAGAATCAAAACCTCCCTGAACTATGAAGGCATTCCACAAGCCATACAAAATACTTTGGCAAAGGGTACAAGCTTTACTGGATCTGGGTGCCTAAGAAAAACCTTTGACCACTTGATCACAGGCTAAAACTAACTATGCTGAGCCAGAGGTGACTCCCAGAAAGCCAGGTTTAAAAATAAAACAAAGGGAAAAATGAGCATGATGTCAGAGGTTGCACACTGCAGAGAAAATAGACTTCAGCGAGAATTAGTCCAGGCAAGTGATTAAACAAATAGAGAAAAACAAAACAAAATAGAAACAGAAATAAGACCCAAGAAGGGGAGGTAAGCAGAATCCAAGGTTACTACAATGTATTATTTATTTATTTTTTAACTTTTTATTTTATATCGGAGTATAGCCAATTAACAATGTTTGCGATAGTTTCAGGTGCACAACGAAGGGACTCAGCCATACATATACATGTATCCGTTCTCCCCCAAACTCCCCTCCCATCCAGGCTGCCACATAACATTGAGCACAGTTCCCTGTGCTATACAGTAGGTCCTTGTTGGTTATCCATTTTAAATATAGTGGTGTGTACCTGTCATTCCAAAACTCCCTGATTATCCCTTTCCCCCATCCTGCCCCCCTGGTAACCATAAGTTCGTTCTCTAAGCCTGTGAGTCTCTTTCTGTTTTGTAAGTTCATTTGTATCATTTCTTTTTAGATTCCACATATAAGGGATATCATACGATATTTCTTTTTCTCTGTCTGACTTACTTCACTCAGTATGACAATCTCTAGGTCCATCCATGTTGCTTCAAATGGCATTATTTCATTTTTTTAATGGCTGAGTAATATTCCATTGTATATATATATGCCACATCTTCTTTATCCATTCCTCTGTTGGTGGACATTTAGGTTGCTTCCATGTCTTGGGTATTGTAAACAGTGCTGCAACGAACATTGGGGTGCATGTATCCTTTCAGACCATGGTTTTCTCCAGATATATGCCTAGCAGTGGGATTGCAGGGTCATATGGTAGCTCTAATTTTAACTCTATTATTTAAAATATCTAGTTTTGCAATAAAAATTATAAGCCTTCCCACCCCCCCCAAAAAAATAACCCAGGAAAGTGTAACCATGGAAAGGAAATAAGTCAGGTAATAGAAATTACTTTTGATGGAGCCCAGATGTTATATTTGTCAGATAAGTACTTCAAAGTTGCTATTATAAATATATTCAAAGAAGTAAGGGAAAACATGTTTTATGATCTAAAGGATATATAATGGTGATGACTAATCAAATAAAGAATATCAATGAAAAGATAGAACACATTTAAGAAAAGAACCACATGGAAATTCTGGATAGTAAAAGTACAATAACCTAAATGAAAAAATCATAAAAGAGGATCAACAATATATTTTACATGGCAGAAGAGAATTAGTGAACTGGAAAACAGATCAATAGAAAGTATACATTCTGAAGAAAATAAAAAGAATCAAAAAATTGAACAGACACATGTAGAATACAAGCACAACAACAAATGTGTAATGGGAGTGCCAGAGGAGAGGAGAGAAGGGGCAGAAAAATTATTCATAGAAAGGATGGCTTAAAAGTTTCCAAATATGATGAAAGACATTTATCTAAACATCCAAGAAGTTCATGAACTCCAAGTAGGATAAACTAAACAGATCCACACCTAGAGATATCATAGTCAAGATGTTGAAATTCAAAGCCAAAGAGGAAAATCTTGCAAGTAGCAAGTGAAAAAAGACCCATCACAGAAAGGAACCCCAGTAAGTTTGACAATTGACTTCTCATCAGAAACAATGGCTATCATGGGATGGGGAGATGACATTTTCAGCATAAAAGAAATCAACCAATAATGCTATATCTGGAAAAACTAACTTTAAATTTGTAGATTAAATAAAGATGTTCCCAGAAAACTAAATATGAGGAGAATTTGTTGCTAGCAGACCTGTCTTACGAGAAAAAGTAAAAGAAATCCTTCAGGCTGAAAAAAAAAGCAATAATGGACAGTAATTTGAATCCATACAGAAAAAAAAAAGAGTGCTTATAAAGTAATTATGAAGTAACTATAAAAGACAGTATAATTACTTATTTCTTCTCCATATTTCCTTAGTTTATTTAAAAGACAATAGCATACTGAAACAGCAATGAGCACACTTAGCACCAAGATTTTAGATTTTAGTACCATTCTCCAATAAAAGGAACCAGGGATCTTTGGAGGAATGGCTGATTCTAGGACTGGGCTAAAAAATATACAAGATGAGCCTGGAGAATCTTGTAGTACCAGAAAGTAAGGAAGTGCTCAAAACAAAACAAGAACCACACACACACACACACACACACACACACACAATGAAGGGGGTATGTGAAAGGGACACTGAAGTCAACTGAAAGAGGTCCTAATGGCCAAAGCTGAAACAACTTGAGCAGAAAAAAACCCAATAAATTAGTAATGGACTATATCTCAAGGTATAAAATAAATATCCATGAGTCTATATGGGTATAAATAAATGATTGAATAAATATATAAATGGGGAGAATAGACAACTCTTTCATGCAGAAGAATCCCAAATAATTTATGTTGATACTCTTCTCTCAGGTACATGGAATATAACTCTCCACTCTTTAAGTCAGGCCTGTGTATAGTGACTTCCTTGAAAGAGTACAGTATGGAAAAGGAGAAAAGAGTAATATATAGTGAAGAAAGCTGACAAACGCTACCTCAGCCAGGTGATAAAGGTTAACATCAACAGTATTAAGTCATGTTTATAGTATGTCCCTTGATATGATGTGATGAAAAGGGCATTGCACTTTTGTGATCTTCCCCTCAAAAACCCATAGCCCCAGTCTAATCGTGAGAAAAACATCAGACAAATACCGATGGAGGAACATTTTACAAAATACCTAACCAGTACTCCTCAAAAATGTCAAGGTTGTCAGAAACAAGGAGAGTATGAAAAACTGTCAAAGGAAAGAAGAGCCTAAAGAGATGTACCAACTAAATGTAATGTTGTATCCTGGATGGCATCCTGGAACAGAAAAAGGGCATTAGGTAAAAACTAATGAAATATTGAATAGTATGGACTTCAGTTACTAATAATGTACCAATATTGGTTAACTGGTTATTACAAATGTACCATATTAATGTCATACATTAATAATAGGGGACATTGTGTGTGGGGTGTATGGGAAATCTCTGTACTATCTTTGTAATTTGTATATCTAAAACTATTCTAAAATAAAAGTTTATTTAAAAAGCAATAGCACTAACATCATACTTAATGATGATAAGCTTTCTCATTAAGATCAGAAACAAGGAAAAAATGTTCCCTTTCACCACTCCTTTTCAACATTGTACTGGAAGTACTATATAATGCAGTAAAATAATGAAAGGTATACAGTTTGGGATGGAATAAAGAAAACTGCTTGTAGGTGACATGACGGCATATATCAAAAATCTGAAAGAATGGACACAAAAAACTTGGAACGAATAAGCAGTTACAGCAAGGTTGCAGGATACAAGGTTAATATAGAAAAGTAAATCACTTTCCTATATATCAGCAATGAACAAGTGAAACTTGAAATTAAAAACATAGCATCATTTACATTAGCAGCCCCCAAAATGAAATACTTAGGTATAAATCAAACAAAATATGTACAAGAACTATATGAGGAAAACTACAAAAAGTCCGATGGTATTAAAAAAGAACTAAATAAATGGATAGATAGTCCATGTTCATGGATAGAAAGACTCAATATTGTCGAGTCATTTCTTCTCAAATTGATATATAGATTCAATGCAATCCCAATCAAAATCCCTCCAAATTATTTAGTGGATATCAACGAACTAATTCTAAAGTTTGTTTGGAGAGGGAGTAGACCCAGAATAACCAACGCAGTATTGAAGTAGAACAAAGTTGGAGTACTGACACTACTTGACATTAAGATTTTTTTAAAAATAAATTCATTTATTTATTTGTTCGTTTTATTTTTGGCTGTGTTGGGTCTTTGTTCTGTGCACGGGCTTTCTCTAGTTGCAGTGAGTGGTGCACGGGCTTCTCATTGTCGTGGCTTCTCTTGTTGCAGAGCACGGGCTCTAGAGCGCAGGCTCAGTAGTCGTGGCACACGGGCTTAGTTGCTCCGCGGCATGTGAGAATCTTCCCGGGCCAGGAATCGAATCCGTGTCACCTGCACTGGCAGGCAGATTCCCACCCACTGTGCCACCAGGGAAGCCCGACATTAAGATTTACTATAAAGCTACAGTAATCAAGAAAGTGTGGTATTTGCAAAAGAATAGAAAAATAGATCAATGGAGCAGAATGGAGAGCTCAGAAATAGGCCCACATGAATATAGCTCACTGATTCTTTTTTTTTTTACAAAAACATCTTTATTGGAGTGCAATTGCTTTACAATGGTTTGTTAGTTTCTGCTTTATAACAAAGTAAATCAACTATACATACACATATACCCCCATATCTCCTCCCTCTTGAGCCTCCCTCCCACCCTCCCTATCCCACCCCTCTAGGTGGTCACAAAGCACCGAACTGATCTCCCTGTGCTATGTGGCTGCTTCCCACTAGCTATCTATTTTACATTTGGTAGTGTATATATGTCCATGCCACTCTCTCACTTTGTCCCAGCTTACCCTTCCCCCTCCCCGTATCCTCAAGTCCATTCTCTAGAAGGTCTGTGTCTTTATTCCCGTCTTGCCACTAGGTTTTTTTTTTTTTTTTTTTTTTTTAGGTTCCATATATATGTGTTAGCATACGGTATTTGTTTTTCTCTTTCTGACTTACTTCACTCTGTATGACAGACTCTGGGTCCCTCCACCTCACTACAAATGTGCCACATCTTCTTTATCCATTCATCTGTTGATGGACACTTAGGTTGCTTCCATGTCCTGCCTATTGTAAATAGAGCTGCAATGAACATTTTGGTACATGACTCTTTTTGAATTATGGTTTTCTCAGGGTATATGCCCAGTAGTGGGATTTCTGGGTCGTATGGTAGTTCTATTTTTAGTTTTTTAAGGAACCTCCATACTGTTCTCCATAGTGGCTGTATCAATTTACATTCCCACCAACAGTGCAAGAGGGTTCCCTTTTCTCCAAACTCTCTCCAGTATTTATTGTTTCTAGATTTTTTGATGATGGCCATTCTGACCGGTGTGAGATGATATCTCATTGTAGTTTTGATTTACATTTCTCTAATGATTAATGATGTTGAGTATTCTTTTATGTGTTTGTTGGCAATCTGTATATCTTCTTTGGAGAAATGTCTATTTAGGTCTTCTGCCCATTTTTGGATTGGGTTTTTTGTGTTTTTTTTGATATTGTAGCTCACTGTTTCTTTTTTTTTTTTTTTTTGCGGTATATGGGTCTCTTACTGTTGTGGCCTCTCCCGTTGTGGAGCACAGGCTCCGGATGCGCAGGCTCAGCGGCCATGGCTGGCTCACCAGCCCAGCCGCTCCACGGCATGTGGGATCTTCCCGGACCGGGGCACGAACCCGTGTCCTCTGCATCGGCAGGCGGACTCTCAACCACTGTGCCACCAGGGAAGCCCAAGCTCACTGTTTCTTGACAAAGGAGCAAAGGCAATACAATGGAGCAAAGATAGCCCTTTCAACAAATGGTGTTGGAACAACTGCACATCCACATGCAAAAAAAAAAAAAAAATCAAGACGAAGACTTTATACCCTTCACAAAAATTAACTCAAAACGGATCATAGACTTAATGTGGAATGTAAAACTATAAAACTCCTAGAAGATAATATAGAAGAAAACCTAAATGACTTTGGGTAAGGTGATGAATGTTTAGATAAAACACCAAAGGCATGATCCATCAAAGAAATAATTTATAAGCTGGGCTTCATTCAAAATTAAAAACTTCTGCTATGCAAAAGACATTGTCAAGAGAATGAGAAGACAAGCCACCAGACTGGGAGAAAATATTTGCAAAAGCATCTTCTTTATCCATTAATCTATCAATGGACACTTACAATATCTTGGCTATTGTAAATAATGCTGCAGTGAACATGGGGTGGGGTGCACATATCTTTTCGAATTAGTGTCTCCAGTTTCTTTGAATAAATACCCACAAGTGGAACGGCTGGATCATATGATAGTTTTATTTTTACTATTTTGAGGAACCTCCATACTGTTTTTCATAGTGGCCAAACAATTTTACATTCATACCAACAGTGCACAAGGGTTCCCTTTTCTCCACATCTCCTCCAGCACTTCTTTTTTTCTCTCCTTTTTGATAATAGCCATTTTGACAGGTGTGAGGTAATATCTCATTGTGGTTTTGATTTGCATGTTGATTTGATTGGTTATGTTAAGCATCTTTCATGTGCCTGTTGGCCATATGTCATCCTTGGAAAAATGTCTATTCAGATCCCCTGCTCATTTTTTAATCACCTTTTTTTTTTATTGGGTTGTGTGAGTTCTTTATATATTTTGAATATTAACCCCTTATGGGATATTTCATTTATAAATATCTGCTCCCATTCAGTACACTGCCTATTTGTTTTGTTGGTGGTTTCCTTCACTGTGCAAAAGCTTTTTAGTTTGATATAGGTCCATTTGTTTATTTTTGCTTTGTTGCCTTTGCCTGAAGAGACAGATCCAAAAAAAAATATTTCTGAGACTGATAACAAAGAGCATAAGTGTATGATTTCTTCTACAACTTTTGTGGTTTCAGGTCTTAAATTTAAGTCTTTAATCCATTTTCAGTTTATTTTTGTATTTTGTAAAAAAGTGCCCCATTTTCATTCTTTTGCTTATAGCTGTCCAGTTTTCACAACATCATTTATCAAAGAGACTTTTTCCCACTGTATGTTCTTGCCTCCTTTGTCATAACTTAATTGACCATTTAAGTGTGGGTTCATTTCTGGGCTCTATTCAGTTCCAGTGATCTATCTCTTTGTTTTTGTGCCAGTACCATAGTGTTTTGATTACTGTAGCTCTGTAATATAGTTTGAAACCTGTTTGGTTCTTCTTTCTTAAGATTGTTTTGGCTATTAGGGGTCTTTTGTGTTTATGTACAAAGTTTAGAATTACTTGTTCTAGGTCTGTGAGAAATGCCATTGGTATTTTGATAGGGAATGCATTGAGTCTGTAGATTGCCTTGGGTAGTATGGTCATTTGAACAATACTAATTCTTCCAATCCACGAGCATGGTATATCTTTCCATGTATTTGTGTCATCTTAAATCTCTTTCCTCAGTGACTTGTCATTTTCTGAATATAGGTTTTTACCTCCTTAGTTGGATTTACTCCTAGATATTTTATTCTTCTGGATGCAATTATGAATGGGATTGTTTTCTTAATTTCTATTTCTGCTAGTTTATGTTAGTGTATAGAAAAGCAGCAGAGTCCTGGGTATTAATTTTGTATCCTGCAACTGTACCCAATTCATTAATGAGTTCTAGTCGTTTTTTGGTGGTATCTTTACAATTTTCTATGTATAGTATCATGTCATCTGCAAACAGTGACAATTTTACTTCTTCCTTTCCAATTTGGATCCTTTTTATTACTTTTTCTTGTCTGATTGCTATGGCTATAACTTCCAATACTATATTGAATAAAAGCAGCAAGGGTGGGCATCCTTATCTTGTTCCTGATCTTAGAGGAAGTGCTTTCACCTTTTCACCATCGAGTATGATGTTAGCTGTCAGCTTGTCATATATGACCTTTATTATGTTGAGGTATGTTTCTTCTATACCTACTTTCTTGAGAGTTTTTTTTTTATCATAAATGGATGTTGCATTTTGTCAAAAGAATTTTCTGCATTTACTGAGATGATCATATGATTTTTACTCTTCAATTTCTTAATGTGGTTTTTCATATTGATTGATTTGAAGATATTCCAGAAATGGACAAGCTGAATATTCATTTCATGCATTCATATCCATTTAATGTTAATTCTAAAATACATATTGAATTGCACGTACCCTGTCTAGCCAAAATAATCTTGAAAAAGAAGAACAAAGTTGGAGGACTCACACCTCTTAAATTCAAACTTAGTACAAAGCTACAGTAATCAAGACAATGTGGTACTGGTATAAGGAAAGACATATATAGATAAATGGAATAGAATTGAGTGTCCAGCAATAAAATCATACATCATTGATCTATGGTCAATTACCATATGATCCAGCAATTCTGCTCTTAGATATCTACCCAAAAGAAATGGAAACATATGTCTACACAAAAACTTGTACACGAATATTCTTAGCAGCATCATTCCTCATAGTCAAAACGCAGAAATGCCCAAATGTCCATTAATGGTGACTAGATAAACGAACTATTATACCTCATATAATGGCATACTATTTGGCAATAAAGAGAATTGAAGCACTGATACATGCCACAATATGGATGGAACCACAAAAACATGCTAAGTGAAAGAAACCAGGCACAAAAGACCATACATTTTATCATTCCATTTATAAGAAAGGGTTATCTATAGAGACACAAAGTGATTAGTGGTTGCCTAGGACTGTGGGTAGGAACATGGACTGACTGAATATGAGCTCAGTTTCTTTCTTGGGGGTATGAACATGTTCTAAAATTAGATGTGGTGGTGATGGCTGCATAACTCTATAAATGTGCTAAAAACCTTTGAAATATACTTAAAATGGGTGGATTTTATGGTATGATAATTTTATGGTATACAAATTGTATCTCAACAAAGCTATTCATTAAAAATTATAAATAATTGTTCCCCTAAATGCTACACATTGTCGGAAGACTTCAGCTGTACTTTCTCATTATATCTTTTTTTTTCTCATTTGTAATTTTAATCGAAGCATTGCTATTCATTTTTTAAAGTCTTTCCTTATAAGCACCAAATTTTAATACCTATGTCAATTTGGGGGAAAAAGAAACTCCCGTCAAGAGCTTCCCTCCAGAAGAAAACAATGATGTTCATTCCTCCAAACAATCAAATTTGAAGTCTACCAAAACAGAAACAAAAGAAGCCCACACAGAAAAACAAAAACAAAAATCACATTCTAGAGGTTCAGTGCATTTAGCAGCCTTCACTGTGCTGTCTAATCATCCTTCAAAAAAATAACACCCTATTTCATCAAAATATACATTTTCCATTTGATTTTTAAATTAAAAAATAATTAAAAAAAGGAAACTTGAAGGAATTCACAATTAATTGCCTGACTCCTTTCGATGTCATGTACAGCATATGAAGGTCAGGAAGGCTATTTGCAGCACACATGATTAGGGGAAATTGATTTTCAAGGTTTAGCTTTCTTCCAAACAGTGTAAAATACCCACAATTCCAAGTATGAAGGGACACAGATGATCTCCTTCGAGAATTCCACAGGACAATACAGGTGCCCCAGCTGTTCTTCATAGAGTGACAGGGCTTCAGTCAAATTGACACAGTTCCCCTGTGTAAAATATTTCCCATCCTGTTTCAATACTTTCATTGAGAGGTCAAGAATCAGTCTGAGAAACTCCCATGTGGAATCTTCTTCCGGAGATGTGGAGATTGGAACAGCTGTCAAATCATTAATCACATAATCAAACTCTCTCCCTTCTTTGACGTACCTCTTCAGTACTGGAATACAGTCTTCTATTAGAATCTGATAGCAGTCTCCTTTAAGATTGTCTAGGACATCACCACATGTTTTTCGCATGTATTTCTTACATCCGTCAATCACCATTTGGTCAATCTCTACCATAGTGACCATCTTTGGTTTCAGTTTGACTATTTCACATAATATGCCCCCATCTCCGCCTCCTAGAATCAGTACATCTTTGCCAGTGTAATCTTCTTTGCTGCTGCCCGTGATGGCCCAGGTATACGCCAGATCACTTTCCACCAAATTAGCATCCCCACTGAGGATGAGAATATTTCCAAATTGTTTTGAGTGTAAAATTTTAATGTTCTGGTAAGGTGAGTCTTCATCATACACCACTTCATCTATGTCGTACTCAACCAGGCGGCCATCTGCAGTGGGCCAGCATCTGTCAATGGCCCCTCCTCGAACTATGGGTGGTAATTGCTTCACCCGCTCAGTACTGTCCTGACTCAATTCTTTCATTCTTTCTTCTACTTTGTTCAAAAGACTGTCAACTTCTTTGCCTTGCGCATCACCGTCGTAACTCTGAAGGTCCAGCAACACCAATCCATGCGGGTAAATTCTCAAATTGGCAAAGCTGCCGTTTTTGTTTACGTAGGTCGCTAAATAGCCATGGTCCTGCCAGGTGTGCACCGACTCCATCATCCCCTGCTCCTGGAAGATGGACTGGAGGCCTTTCAGAATGGTCTCACCATCAGCTTTGGTGCCGAGCATGAAGTCAAGGGTGCTGTGCCGTGCTGCTGCCATAGTGAGGCGAGGCCCTGGGCCATGCCTGGGGGAGGTGGCCGGGGAGACTGGGGGGCCGCGCGGCGTGTCAGGCTGCGGCCGGCAGGGAGTGCGCCGCGCCGGGGAGGCTCTCTCATTATATCTTAAGGGAAATGATAGAAAGGGAGTGAGATGGAAAATAAAATAAAACCTGTTCCACTAGTCTTTTTTTATATTGCAGTATAGTTGATTTACAATGTTGTGTTAGTTTCAGGTGTATATATATATATGTGTGTGTGTGTGTGTGTGTGTGTATAAATTCTATGTATGTGTATATACTTTTTCAGATTCTTTTCCCTTATAGGTTATTAAAAAATACTGAGCGTAGTCCTCAGTGCTATACAGTAGGTCCTTGTTAGTTATCTATTTTCCACTAGTCTTTTTTATACAATTGGAATTTCAAGAATAAAGTTGTCCATGAGTAGGAATCTACTGTTCTCAGACTGGGAGAGACATACACATGACCTGGCTTCTCATCTAGGCTCCATTTCAGAATTGTACAGTTATATATAGAGGGAAGCCTGGGAGGTTTTTGTAAGATCCTCCAGTTCTTGGGGAGCATGGGCTTCTGAGGAGTGCATTGTTGGCTGCCTTTACCTGTAAAGTGCTTTTGGTTCATTTTAGTGCTTTAATTTCCATGGTTAACAGGAAGAGCCCACACCTTGCAGGCTGTGCTGGTGCTATACAGCTGCTGATGACCAGAGCAAAATCAATCTGAGTGCTGATTGCAGAGGAGCCAAGGGCTGCAACTAGCCTGCATGTCAGGGGCCATGTCCCTTAGGTAGGCTTTTGCCTGACTTCTATACACTTGCCCTAGCTGAAACCCCACTGCCACCCCTCCACAGCCACATTCTCTGGCCTTCTCTGAACATTGCTATGAGCCCCCACACTGGATTTCCTTCCCTCCTCTGGACTTTTCCAGAAACATCTTTTCTGCATTGCTGCAAATTTTCATCTTCTCTCACCCTCTGCTATTACTTAACTCAAGGACAGAGGAAATATTTGCAGTCCAGAAACACACATAATAAAAAAAGAAGAAAAAGAAAGAAAGAGAAGAAGCCCCAAACCCATCCCAAATCTTTAAGAAAACAATCCCATAGGGTTTGGTTTTGAATTGCCATGCAATGTGGGGAACGTGAAACATGTGTTCATCAGGGCCCTTTCTGCTTGGAGCCTACCTGACTTCTCTCCTCCCTCCCCAGACTGCTGGGCTAGGCTAGGCTCAGGGGAGCTACAAAGCCACCAGCTTAGAAGATGGAGACAAATGGCAAGGCCCAAGGGACAAAACAAGACTTGTTACTAGTTTTGAGGCCAAAGCAACACATGCAGTGTTTAAGGGCTGTGGGGGTAGGTACTGCAAAGCCTGGAATCCAAGCTTTGAAGTTAGACTGAGGCTGACTTGCAATGACTGTTCTGGAGGCAGCATTTTACGAGCTGGGCCTCCATTTGTTTCACCACCCTGACTCTCGCCTTGACTGTTACCACACGTTCCCAACTTGGTCTCCCTGCAGCCAGTCAGTGCCTCTTCCGAACTGTCTGCCCACATGGCTGCCTCAGTGCTCTTTCTAAAACAGAGGTGTGATCTCTACTCCCTCTCTTCTAGTATTTTTTATCTCCTCAGAGAGAAAACCACATTCCTTAACGTGATAGATGAGACCCTTTATAAACTGGCCTCAACTGCTCTAGCCTCGTGTTTCATCACCTGTACTCACTCTCAAGTAACCCCACAAAACTATTTACCACTTTCCCGAATGTGCTTTTTTCTTTCCTTCATCGGCCCCTTTGCATCTGCTATTCCTTCAGCCAGGAATGAATACCGTTTTCCTCTTTTTCTCCATTAGACGATGTCTCACTCATCGTTTAAGACCAAGTGCTCACTGGGAGTGGTTTTCAGCTTTTTTCTTGTTGCCAGAGCTCACTGAATATACCTGAGGAAGGCAGAGTGGTGCAATGGAAAGAACCCAGAATGTGCAGTCAGCCAGACTGTGTGATGACAGGTAAATGACTTAATTTCTCTCTGAGCTTCAGTTTCCTCACCTGTAAAATCAGAATGTGAATCCCAACAGTACAAAGTAGTTGATGTTTATAAGTGCCAAGAACAGTACCTAGTACATGGTAGGTACTTGGGCAATGTTACACGTTATAAAAGAGGTAGAAAAATTATTACTTCATTCTCAGTTGGGACTCTATGGAGGCATTTCCCTCCATGCAAACTAGTGGGTGGTGTTCTCTGGGACCTGCTTTACCTAGTTCTCTTCTTGAGGTTCACCTGCCTTTGGCCACCCTCATATCTAAAGGGTGTTTTACAAGTATCCTGCCCGCTTGGGATCAGCCATCAGCTGCCTTCCCATTCATGTCCCTTAGAAATCTAAATGGGCAGGTATGAGAGGGGAGGGTAACATTTTAGTGCCTCTTTCTTCTCTTCCTCATGCCCTGCTCTTGTCCTCAAGCCTCAAAGAGATTGTCAAGCAGTCACTCCACGTTGGCCTCGTTCTTTCCTGCAACCTGCTCCCTAGGCTTTTTTCCGCAATTGGGATTTCAGAAATGAAATTGTCCATGAATAGGAATCTACTGTTCTCCGGTTGAGATGGACATACACGAGCTCATTTCTCATCTGGACTCTATTTCAGAAATGTACACAAGATGTCAAAAATATACCACTTGGAACCGGAGCAATATTTATTTTTTAAAAAATTAGAGGGAAAAAAGTTGCCTTGCTTCAGTTCCTACTGGAATGTACAATAACTATGTGCTGATGCTGCACTTTGAAGGCATTGATTTAGTTATCCTCAGGGTCACTGGATGAGTGGTGCATGGATACACACACACACACACACACACACACACACACACACACACACACATTCAGAGTGCTTTGTTGTGAACTGGGAATTTCAGGCATTACAATGCCAGAGTAAGGCTCTATTGGATCCAGCTATTCATTAACAATGCTTTATTAAGTGTTCCCTTGTGTGCCAAGCCTTGTGCTAGGCAGGGAGAAAAAAGAAGCCAGGGAAACAGAAGTCACAGATGGAGAAATCAGAACACAATAGGAGAGAATAAAGAAAGCACTAAGGCAGTAATACAAACTAAATATTAAAGGAGAAGGGGTTGAGGTTACTGAACTGGTGTCCCAGGGCAGATTTCCTGGAGGGGATGGTAATACTTGAGCAGGGCCGTGGAGGATAGGGTTGGAGACTCTGAGTCATCCACAGTACTCTCTTAGCAATGTGCATTAGAATTAGTATTTGTTTGCAGGACGTGGGAGCAAGAATGATCAGGAATTATTCTGAAGGAGGCCGCCACATGGAAGGTTGAGAGAAACAGGAGACAGAGGCAGAAGAACAAAACAGAGACAAGAGGCAGAAGGCATCTTAGTCCTAGTGGTACCACCGACCCATTACGAGTGACCTTCTTTCCAAACCTCAGTTTCCCTATCTATACCTTGGAACTAAATAATACCAGTCCTATCCACCTCCCAGGACCATTGTTAAGAAAACAAATGAGATAATTGTGTGACTATGCTTGGAAAATTAGAGAGGACGATCCATAACATAGGTTGGTATCATGAAGGTAGATGTTTATACTGCAGCCACTCTCCTGCATCTGGGAATAGGATGACCTCAATATTTAAATGAATTTTTCTTGGCAGGCCTCTTACTTGCCATAATTATAGCCTGCCAGCCACTAGTTGAGTGTGTATACTTAAACAGGGCCTGTCACACAAGTGTACACGTGTATGTATTTGTGTATATATGTGTTTGTGTGTATAAGCTTGCAATGGGCTAGGATATTGGAGCCATGACAGCAAAAAGACTGGAGAACTCTTAGGAACAAAGGTGGTATATAGAGATGGGGATTTGTGCAAACATCTTTGAGCATGCTTACAGAAATACATGCCCTGTTGCCACTGCAGTAAGCCCTGTTATCTATCTTCCTTGGTGTATTGCAAAGCGTTTCTGCTTGTCTCCCTGGCTGCATGCTGCCCCAATCCAGTCCATCCTCCATACTGCTGCTAAAGTGCCCTTTCCAACCCACATGGAATTCCTGGGCTCCTGGTTGCCCACAAGGTAACATACATGTTCCTTCACATGACATTGAAGCAGGACACTGATATAGTCACACCTCTTGTTAAAATTGTGGAATATTTTAATACCAGCTGCTCCTCTTTGTCCCCTCAAGATCCCTCCTTCTGCCCTGTTCCCCACTCCTGGACCCATTTTTAACCTCCGCAAGACCCAGCAACTAAAGGGATAGTGCCCAGCACAGCAGGGAGCCTGGAGGACACTGTTTCGTGTGTTGATCTACATCTGTTCTGCTTGGTCAGTGCTCCTGATGTTCTGGTTTTTATTTTTTATTTTTATTTTTTTACATCTTTATTGGAGTATAATTGCTTTACAATGGTGTGTTAGTTTCTGCTTTATAACAAAATGAATCAGTTATACATATACATATGTTCCCATATCTCTTCCCTCTTGCATCTCCCTCCCTCCCACCCTCCCTATCCCACCCCTCTAGGTGGTCACAAAGCACCGAACTGATCTCCCTGTGCTATGTGGCTGCTTCCCACTAGCTATCTATTTTACATTTGGTAGTGTATATATGTCCATGCCACTCTCTCACTTTGTCCCAGCTTACCCTTCCCCCTCCCCATATCCTCAAGTTGATGTTCTGGTTTTTAAATATTTTGAGGATTCTCTCTGCATTCATGGTTCATCTCATCCCAGATCATCTTTCTGGCCTCATCTCTCAAGTTCTCCCCACAGATGGCAATAACACTGAAATTCTCATATTCCATGTCTGGATTGATACACCTGTCTCTCTCACTATATTGGAAATTTCTTGCAGGCAGAGACAGTGACTCCATCATGTAGTCCCATAGCCTAGCTCAGAACCCAGAACATAGTAGTAGACACTCAATACATGCTTGTTTCTTAACATAGAGAATGCTGGTAGATGGAACTGTTCTGTTTGTAATCCTCTAAACTACTCCAGGGTCCAGACCTGAAGCTGATGCAAGGCACTTTCCTGGTCTTACTACATACATCCTGAATGTTATTCACATTTCCAATATCCTTGAGTTGGAGGGAAAGAGCAAATACTATTTCCATTCTCTTACTGCAAAATGGAAATATTTCAAGAGTGTGTCTCAACCACACAATGAATGCTTAATAGAATTGAGACGTACAGTCATGTCTCTGGAACTTTCTCTTACCCACAGTGCTGTAAAGCCCTTTGGGATTTGGGGGTGAAAACTGCTGTCCTAATGTGACCAATTGTAGACCCCTGACTTCTGGGGAGATGCTGGCTTGCAGTCTCTCTAAGGGGGGCCTGAGGCCTATCTGTTGGAACTGATGTAAATGTTCTTGCCCCTTCTCCTCCAGCACTGCCAGGGAGGATACCAGTTTGTGGGGTTGGGGTGGAGAATACATTACATCTCTATTGATTTCGTTGCCAGCTTCTGCTTCATTAACATGGCTTCATAACTGGTGGTCCCTTGAGCAAGAAGCTAACTTTTGTTTCAGGAACCTCTCTGACAACCTTTCTTCCCCACTCCCACAAGAATAGTCCACTGTAGCCAGCCAAGCTGTAAGGACTGTAGAGAAGACCAGGCTGGGAGAATGGCTGGGCCCCATCTTCAAAGAACTTAGTCAACAAGCCTCATCCATCAGGTATGCTTAGGCTGCAAGTAACTGAAACTGACTGTAACTGGAAATTATCTCACATAACAGGAAATCCAGGGAAAGGGTAGGCTTCAAGATGGGTTGATTCAGCTGCTCATAATGACTGTCAGCATGTACCAGGGTTACCTTGTTCTTGTCCAGCAGGAGAGAGAAGAATCTAATAACTAGGAAGTCCAGGAAACCATGTTGGTATCCAACATTCTCAGTTCCATCTTTATAGATAGTAGAGAAACATGGGCAGTGTAGAGCAGTAGGGTAGATTCAGAGTACCCACTGAGTTCACATTAGCTGTGTGGCCTTGCAAAAGTCCATTAACTGCTGTGAGGCAGTTCCCTTACATGTCAAATGACAATTGTTATATCTGATTTGGTTCCTAACAAGCTCATGGTGGGGATCATGTGACATAATGCGAAAGCATTTGGTAAGCCAAATAAAGTACCACATATCTTTTTTTTAAACATCTTTATTGGAGTATAATTGCTTTACAGTGGTGTGTTAGTTTCTGCTGTATAACAAAGTGAATCAGCTATACATACACATATACCCCCATATCTCCTCCCTCTTGTGTCTCCCTCCCACCCTCCCTATCCCACCACTCTAGGTGGTCACAAAGCACCAAGCTGATCTCCCTGTGCTATGCGGCTGCTTCCCACTAGTTATCTATTCTACGTTTGGTAGTGTATATATGTCCATGCCACTCTCTCACTTTGTCCCAGCTTGCCCTTCCCCTTCCCTGTGTCCTCAAGTCCATTCTCTACATCTGCATCTTTATACCTGTCCTGCCCCTAGGTTCTTCAGAACCATTTTTTTTTACATTCCATATATATGTGTTAGCATATGGTATTTGTTTTTCTCTTTTTGACTTACTTCACTCTGTATGACAGTACCATATATCTTTAAGCCCTTTAAAAATTACTTTTATCAGAGAAGATATACATGGAACACCTACTGTGTATAAGGTACTGTTAGATTACAAGGTTAAAATAAAACTCAGTTAATACCCTCAAGTTCCCCCAAACTGTCCAACATACATCTACTAAGCACCCATAGGTGCTGGGGAAACAGATATGAGAAAGACCTAGTCTCTGTCTTTGGGGAGTTCCCAGTAGAGCAGAGGAGACGGACTCACGAACAGACAACTTCAGTACTATGCAGTAAGTGCATGGAACAGTAGAGGTGAGTGTAGAGAGCTCTGGGAGTACATAGGAGTTACTAACCTATCCAGGCTACACAGGGAAGGGATAGGAGTAGTGTTGGGAGCTTATAAAGCAATAAGAAGGTAAGAAAAGAACCATCTGGCATAGATAAATATATAACAGTGCCCCCCAAACAGCCTTCTTACTTTATACTTGAGGAGCAAACTAAGGAGTAGAGTCTGTAGAAAACAATGGAGTGACGAATTCTTTCCTCCCTCGTCTCCATATGTTGTGGTTAACCCACCACATATGCTCCCTAGAGGTTCCAATCCACATCTACAGTCTGAAACCTAAGCATCTCCATGCGTAATGGGGCCTCAAGAAATGTCATGGAACACTGACTCTCATTGACAGAACAATATCCTCCTAAGTCGCTTCATGATCTGCTATAGCATATCCTCTGGGGGTTTCAGAAGATTGGACCTCTAATCACTGGTTGGGGCATGTGTATCAGCTTTTTCAGAAAAGATTATTTGGCTGAAGAGCCTCACATATCCTATCATAAAAGTTACAATTCTCTATCCTATGTTGCTGTCTTAACATACCTTAAACTAAAACTGTATTCATAAAGGGTTTATATACATTTTTAAAACAACAAAATATTCTTTAAATATAAGGCAATCTTTTAGTTTTTTTCACATGCTGTTTTCATCAACCTTATCAGTTCCCTGAACCTGCTGGTTGTGCTGTGGAGAGAGGGTATATAAAGCCTGTAGAATCTAATCCTTGTCTTTCTGTGTCTGACTTACTACACTTAGTATGTTAATCTCTAGGTCCATCCATGTTGCTGCAAATGGCATTATTTCATTCTTTTTTATGAGAAAGACAAATGTCATATGATATCGCTTATATGTGGAATCTAAAAAAAATGATACAAAGGAACTTATTTATAAAACAGAAACAGACTCAAGACAGAAAACAAACTTATGGTTACCAAAGGGGAAAGGTAGGGAGGGATAAATTAGGAGTATGGGATTAACAGATACACACTACTATATATAAAATAGATAAACAACAAAGACCTACTGTATAGTACAGGAAACTATATTCAATATCTTGTAATAACCTATAATGGAAAAGAATCTGAAAAAGAAGTGTATATACAGATATATGTATATATATATATATATCTGAATCGCTTTGCTGTACACCTGAAACTAACACAACATTGTAAATCAACTATACTTCAATAAAAATAAAAATTAAAAAAAAGAATCTAATCCTTGAACCAGACTTCAGGGTTAGATGTTGAGTCTCAGTGACAAAGCCTTATATGTCACCACTTTGTTGTGTAGAGATATTTGCTGCCCAAGGCTGTTGCCTCCTAAAACTTAGCCTAATTAGAGCCTGATTGGATTTGGCCACTAGAAAGCCTGCTGCACTTTTGATGCACGGTTTCCTGTGCTCCAGAGAGCTCTGCTGTTCAGAGGCTCATAAAGCACACTCCTGGACAGCTTCTCAGGCCCGGGTTTCTGCTCCTTGGCCGGCTCTGTGCTTTATTACCTCCTGAGGTACTTACCCACTTGCCTGTTCTCAAGTTACTTCCCCAGGCCCACAGTTTGACAGTGCTTTCCTAGTGGACACAGCCAGCCTCCCTGTTGCCCCAAACCAGCTGGAGGACTTGCAAAAGCCAGAAGCAACCACTTGCATGGGCCTGGCCTTGAAAATGGAACACCTCACCTTTCTCACGCCAATTAGTGAAGTTATTATTCTCCCTACTGAACAGATAAGAAGGCAAGTTTCAGAGAGGTGAAGTGACTTGCCCGAGTTCAAACTTTTACTAAATGGCAGACCCAGGATTTGAACTCATGCCTAACACACAGTAGAGTCTCAGCTCATGCATATTGTTTATGGAATGAATAAATGAATGAACAGTCTTTTAGAGAGCTATATCCAGGAGCAACTTTTGGGCCTGTTGGTATGTGTTTCTGACATTTTATAACTGAATTTTTCAAACATACAGAACAATTGAAAGAATTTTACATTGAACATTCAAATACCCATCATTTAGATTCTATTATTAATGTCATACTGTTATATTTATTTGATCACATATCTGTTCGTTTATTGATTCCCTATTTGCATCCATCAATCCCTGTTATTTTTTGATGCACTTCAAAGTAAACTGAAGACATCAGTACAGGTCTCTATAAACATTTCAGCATGCATATCATTTATCCTTGTTCATAGTTTTCTTTTTTTTGAATTTTATTTTTTTTATACAGCAGGTACTTATTAGTTATCCATTTTATACATATTAGTGTATATATGTCAATTCCAATCTCCCAATTCATCACACCACCACCCCCCTCCGCCGCCACTTACCCCCCTTGGTGTCCATACGTTTGTTCTCTACATCTATGTCTCTATTTCTGCCCTGCAAACCGGTTTATCGATACCATTTTTCTAGGTTCCACATATATGCGTTAATATACGATATTTCTTTTTCTGACTTACTTCACTCTGTATGACAGTCTCTAGATCCATCCACGTCTATACAAATGACCCAGTTTTGTTCCTTTTTATGGCTGAATAATATTCCATTGTATATATGTACCACATCTTCTTTATTCATTCATCTGTCGATGGGCATTTAGGTTGGTTCCATGACCTGGCTATTGTAAATAGTGCTGCAATGAACATTGGGGTGCGTGTGTCTTTTTGAATTACGGTTTTCTCTAGGTATATGCCCAGTAGTGGAATTGCTGGGTCATATGGTAATTCTATTTTTAGTTTTCTAAGGAACCTCCATACTGTTCTCCATAGTGGCTGTACCAATTCACATTCCCACCAGCAGTGCAAGAGGGTTCCCTTTTCTCCACACCCTTTCCAGCATTTTCTGTTTGTAGATTTTTTGATGATGGTCATTCTGACTGGTGTGAGGTGATACCTCATTGTAGTTTTGATTTGCATTTCTCTAATAATTAGTGATGTTGAGCAGGTTTTCATGTGCCTCTTGGCCATCTGTATGTCTTCTTGGGAGAAATGTCTGTTTAGATCTTCTGCCCATTTTTGGATTGGGTTGTTTGTTTTTTTAATATTGAGCTGCGTGAACTGTTTATATATTTTGGAGATTAATCCTTTGCCCATTGATTCGTTTGCTAATATTTTCTCCCATTCTGAGGGTTGTCTTTTCATCTTGTTTGTAGTTTCCTTTGCTTTGCAAAAGCTTTGAAGTTTCATTAGGTCCCATTTGTTTATTTTTGTTTTTATTTCTATTTCCCTAGGAGGTGGATCAAAAAGGATCTTGCTGGGATGTATGTCCATAGAGTGTTCTGCCTATGTTTTCCTCTAAGAGTCGTACAGTGTCTGGCCTTATATTTAGGTCCTTAATCTATTTTGGGTTTATTTTTGTGTATGGTGTTAGGGAGTGTTCTCATTTCATTCTTTTACATGTAGCTGTCCAGTTTTCCCAGCACCACTTATTGAAGAGACTGTCTTTTCTCCATTGTATATCGTTGCCTCCTTTGTCATAGATTAGTTGACCATAGGTGCATGGGTTTATCTCTGGGCTTTCTGTCCTGTTCCATTGATCTATGTTTCTGTTTTTGTGCCAGTACCATATTGTCTTGATTACTGTAGCTTTGTAGTATAGTCTGAAGTCAGGGAGTCTGATTCCTCCAGCTCTATTTCTTTCCCTTAAGACTGCTTTGGCTATTCAGGGTATTTTGTGTCTCCATACAAATTTTAAGATTTTTTGTTCTAGTTCTGTAAAAAATGCCATTGGTAATTTGATAGGAAATGCATTGAATCTGTAGATTGCTTTGGGTAGTAGAGTCATTTTCACAATGTTGATTCTTCCAATCCAAGAACATAGTATATTTCTCCATCTGTTTGTATCATCTTTAATTTCTTTCATCAGTGTCTTATAGTTTTCTGCATACAGGTTTTTTGTCTCCCTAAGTAGGTTTACTCCCAGGCATTTTATTCTTTTTGTTGCAATGGTAAATGGGAGTGTTTCCTTAATTTCTCTTTCAGATTTTTCATCATTAGTGTGTAGGAATGCAAGAGATTTCTGTGCATTAATTTTGCATCCTACAACTTTACCAAATTCACTGATTAGCTCTAGTAGTTTTCCGGTGGCATTTTTAGGATTCTCTATGTATAGTATCATGTCATCTGCAGACAGTGAGAGATTTACTTCATCTTTTCCAATTTGGATTCTTTTATTTCTTTTTCTTCTCTGATTGCCGTGGCTAGGACTTCCAAAGCTATGTTGAATAATAGTGGTGACAGTGGACATCTTTGTCTTGTTCCTGATCTTAGAGGAAATGTTTTCAGTTTTTCACCATTGAGAATGATGTTTGCAGTGGGTTTGTCGTATATGGCCTTTAATGTGTTGAGGTATGTTCCCTCTATGCCCACTTTCTGGAGAGTTTTTATCATAAATGGGTGTTGAATTTTGTCAAAAGCTTTTTCTGCATCTCTTGAGATGATCATATGGTTTTTCCTCTTAAGTTTGTTAATATGGTGTATCACATTGATTGATTTGCATATATTGAAGAATCCTTGCATCCCTGGGATAAATCCCACTTGATCATGGTGTATGATCCTTTTACTGCATTGTTGGATTCTGTTTGCTAGTATTTTGTTGAGGATTTTTGCATCTATATTCATCAGTGATATTGGTCTCTAATTTTCTGTTTTTGTAGTATCTTTGTCTGGTTTGGTATCAGGGTGATGGTGGCCTCATAGAATGAGTTTGGGAGTGTTCCTTCCTCTGCAGTTTTTTGCAAGATTTTGAGCAGCATCGGTTTTAGCTCTTCTCTAAATGTTTGATAGAATTCACCTGTGAAGCCATCTAGTCCTGGACTTTTGTTTGTTGGAAGATTTTTAATCACAGTTTGAATTTCATTACTTGTGATTGGTCTGTTCATATTTTCTATTTCTTCCTGGTTCAGTCTTGGAAGGTTATACCTTTCTAAGAATTTGTCCATTTCTTCCAGGTTGTCCATTTTATTGGCATAGGGTTGCTTGTAGTAGTATCTTAGGATGCTTTGTATTTCTGTGGTGTCTGTTGTAACTTCTCCTTTTTCATTTCTAATTTTATTGATTTGAGTCCTCTCCCTCTTTTTCTTGATGAGTCTGGCTAATGGTTCATCCATTTTGTTTATCTCCTCAAAGAACCAGCTTTCAGTTTTATTGATCTTTGCTATTGTTTTCTTTGTTTCTATTACATTTATTTCTTCTCTGATCTTTATGATTTCTTTCCTTCTACTAACTTTGGGTTTTGTTTGTTCTTCTTTCTGTAGGTCCTTTAGGTGTAAGGTTAGATTCTTTATTTGAGATTTTTCTTGTTTCTTGAGGTAGGCTCGTATTGCTATAAACTTCCCTCTTAGCACTGCTTTTGCTAGATCCCAGAGGTTTTGGATCATCATGTTTTCATTGTCATTTGTCTCTAGTTATTTTTTGATTTACTCTTTGATTTCTTCAGTGATCTCTTGGTTATTTACTAACATATTGTTTAGCCTCCATGTATCTGTGTTTTTTTTTCCCTGTAATTGATTTCTAATCTCATAGCATTGTGGTCAGAAAAGATGCTTGATATGATTTCAATTTTCTTAAAATTACTGAGGCTTGATTTGTGACCAAGGATGTGATCTATCCTGGAGAATGTTCCATGTGCAGTTGAGAAGAAAGTGTAATCTGCTGTTTTTGGATGGAATGTCCTATAAATATCAATTAAATCTCTCTGGTCTGTCGTGTCATTTAAAGCTTGTGTTTCCTAATTAATTTTCTGTTTGGATGATCTGTCCATTGGTGTAAGTGAGGTGTTAAAGTCCACCACTATCACTGTGTTACTGTCAATTTCCTCTTTTATAGCTGTTAGCAGTTGCCTTATGTATTGAGGTGCTCCTATGTTGGGTGCATAAATATTTATATTTGGTATATATTCTGCTTGGATTGGTCCCTTGATCATTATGTAGTCCTTCTTTGTCTCTTGTAATAGTCTTTATTTTAAAGTCTATTTTATCTGGTATGAGTATTGCTACTCCAGCTTTCTTTTAATTTCCATTTGCATGGAATGTCTTTTTCCATCCCCTCACTTTCAGTCTAGGTCTGAAGTGTGTCTCTTGTAGACAGCATATATATGGATCTTGTTTTTGTATCCATTCAGCAAGCCTGTGTCTTTTGGTTGGAGCATTTAATCCATTCACGTTTAAGGTAATTATCGATATGTATGGTCCTGTTACCATTTTCTTAATTGTTATGGGTTTATTTTTGTAGGTCCTTTTCTTCTCTTGTGTTTCCACTTAGAGAAGTTCCTTTACCATTTGTTATAGAGCTGGTTTGGTGGTGCTGAATTCTCTTAGCTTTTGCTTGTCTGTAAAGGTTTTAATTTCTCCATGAAATCTGAATGAGATACTTGCTGGGTAGTGCAATCTTGGTTGTAGGTTCTTCCCTTTCATCACTTTAAATATATCATGCTACTCCCTTCTGGCTTGTAGAGTTTCTGCTGAGAAATCAGCTCTTAACCTTATGGAAGTTCTCTTGTATGTTATTTGTCGTTTTTCTCTTGTTGCTTTCAATAATTTTTCTTTGTCTTTAATTTTTGTCAATTTGATTACTATATGTCTCAGCATGTTTCTCCTTGGTTTTATTCTGCCTGGGACTCTCTGCACTTCCTGGACTTGGGTAACTATTTCCTTTCTCATGATAGGGAAGTTTTCGACTATAATCTCTTCAAATATTTTCTTGTGTCCTTTCTCTCTCTGCGCTCCTTCTGGGACCCCTATAATGCAAATGTTGTTGCGTTCGATGTTGTCCCAGAGGTCTCTTAGGCTGTCTTCATTTTTTTTCATTCTTTTTTCTTATCCACGGCAGTGAATTCCACCATTCTGTCTTCCAGGTCACTTATCTGTTCTTCTGCCTCAGTTATTCTGCTATTGATTCCTTCTAGTCTATTTTTCATTTCAGTTATAGTATTGTTCATCTCTGTTTGTGTGTTCTTTAATTCTTCTAGGTGTCTGTTCTTTAATTCTTCCAGGTCTTTGTTAAACATTTCTTGCATCTTCTCGATCTTTGCCTCTGTTCTTTTTCTGAGGTCCTGCATCATCTTCACTATCATTATTCTGAATTCTTTCTCTGGAAGCCTTCCTATCTCCACTTCATTTAGTTGTTTTTCTGGGGTTATATCTTGTTCCTTCATCTGGTACATAGCCCTCTGCCTTTTCATGTTTTCTGTCTTTCTGTGAATGTGGTTTTTGTTCCACAGGCTGCAGAACTGTAGTTCTTCTTGCTTCTGCTGTCTGCCCTCTGGTGGATGAGGCTATGTAATAGGCTTGTGCATGTTTCCTGGTGCGTGGGACTGGTGGTGGGTAGAGCTGGGTGTTGCTCTGGTGGGCAGAGCTCAGTAAAACTTTAATCTGTTTGTCTGCTGATGGGTGTGCCTGGGTTACCTCGCTGTTGGTTTTTTGGCCTGAGGTTACCCAACACTGGAGCCTACCCGGCTCTTTGGTGGGGTTAATGGCGGAGTCTGGGAGGGCTCATGCCAAGGAGTATTTCCCAGAATTTCTTCTGCCAGTGTGCTTGTCCTCACGGTGAGCCACAGCCACCCCCGCCTCTGCAGGAGACCCTCCAACACTAGCAGGTAGGTCTGGCTCAGTCTCCTATGGGGTCACTGCTCCTTACCCTGGGTCCCGATGCACACACTACTTTGTGTGTGGCCTCCAAGAGTGGAGTCTCTGTTTCCCCCAGTCCTGTCAAAGTCCTGCAATCAAATCCCGTTAGCCTTCAAAGTCTGATTCTCTAGGAATTCCTCTTCTTTTTGCTGGACCCCCAGGTTGGGAAGCCTGATGTGGGGCTCAGAACCTTCACTCCAGTGGGTGGACTTCTGTGGTATGTGTTCTCCAGTTTGAGTCACCCACCCAGCAGTTATGGGATTTGATTTTATTGTGATTGTGCCCCTCCTACTGTCTCATTGTGGCTTCTCCTTTGTCTTTGGATGTGGGGTATCTTTTTTGGTGAGTTCCAGTGTCTTCCTGTTGATGACTGTTCAGCAGTTAGTTGTGATTCCGGTGCTCTCCCAAGAGGGAGTTAGCGCACGTCCTTCTACTCTGCCATCTTGAACCAATCTCCTCTTTTTTTCTTTTGAGGTAACATTTACATACAATGAGATATACAAATCTCCAGTGTACCATTGGGTGAGTTTTGACACACTTTGCACCTGTGTATCCCAAACCCCTATCAATATATAGAACGTTATCATCAACACAGAAATTTTCTTCACATATATTGCTTTTAACTGTGCTGTACAGCTTCCTTAACTGAACCAGCAACTCCACTGAAAGGTAGACGTCAATGATTCTAACTGGGAGGATGTGTTGAGATTGCTTTTCCTTCATTGACTGATGCTCTGGGAGTGAACCAGGTGGCACTTAACAGGATTTGGTCCTCAGGTCCCTTTACTTTGATAAATTTCACCTGGAAGCACTTCTTCTCCTTTCAAGCAAACATTTGTGAAAGTTTGCCAGTTGGTTATGGCTATTAACTTTATCAGTTTAAACTGAAGTGAAACAATGAATAATTTGTTTTATTTTATTGTAATTTAATGTCAGTAATGTATAAGGGCCTGCTCTTTTCAGCAGGGACTCTTTCATCTGTGTTTTTTTAAAAGTAAAAGTAATGCTGCTAAAGATAAAACATTCCCAGTTTGGACGTCAAAGTGAACTCTAGTCAGTTCCTTGAAACTCAGATCAGGGCTAAGGGTTGAAATATACATAGGACACCCAAAGGAATGTGTGTGCCTGAGTAGGATCTAAATGAGAAACCCGAAGGTCCTTTGCCCTATTTGAAAGAGGCCTATTGGAACAGATAAGCAGGGTTACCTCCTTGAAACCCAGGCTTCGAGTAATTTGGTATGTAGTAAGAGTCAGGCTATTCTATGATCTGGGGATTGTGAAAGGCATTTAGGCTGAACTGGCAGAGATATTGATGGGCCTACCAAACATGCCTGTGGCTTTGGTCCTTTTGGTTAATAGTACTGTTGCTGGTGGGCAATGGGATCATCACCTCTAGGACTTCTGATCCAGGAATTTTCACAATTTAGAGTTTATCAGAATCACCCTGAGGGATTGAAACACAAATGGCTGGGGCCCACCCTCAGAGTTCATGATTCAGTACACCCACAGTGGGTTCGGAATATCGGCATTTTTAACAAGCTCCCAGGAGACCCTGGTGCTGCTGGTTCAGGGACCACACTTTGAGGACCACTGCTTGAATGAATGAATGAATAGGATCTCTTGTACAAGACTGCATTATTCCCCTCTATAACCTTATGCTATTGTTTATAGTTGGACACAATAAATAGGAACAGGCACACCCTACACTACACTACCGTATAGGGTGTGCTTGTTCCTACTAAGTTTTAGAATTGGCAGGGGATACTGGAGAAGGCATACACATTACTTCTTCCTCCAACCTCCACAGCAGGGATTTCAGTTTGTACTGGGCTTATTATGACCCTGGCTTCTTCACACTCCTAACTGATCTTGCTGCAGACAAGGAAAGAACCCAGGCCTTAAACCACATGGCACAGTTTTCACTCCCTCCTGTGTTGGGACCCTTAGAAAGAGATAATATGTGGCTACGGAGACCATACGTACCAGATTTCCTAGGACAGCTCTGATTTCACATATTATATCCTTTTGTCCCCATAAATATAATTGGCAGACCATGTCCTGCTCTGGGTTCAAAAAGTATTGTTCCCATATGCATGGCTTAGGTGCCCTGGGGAGCCAAAAGCAAGTCTTCCCCTTCTTTCTTGAGATTATGGCGGCCAGGGCATAAAGCTTGGCTCATAGAAAGGGCTAAAGAATTGGGGTAAATCTAAACATCTGAGATCAGCAACAAGCTGCTTGTTGCTCTTTTTTTGACAAGCGTCTCTCAGTGATCCCTGTTACAGATCCTTGAATGTTATGAATATGAGATTCTGAGTGCTGAGAGGGACTGAATTGGACCTCTGGCTGCCTCTCTCTCCTCCTTCCCCCGCCCTCTGGAAGGACCACACAGAAATAGCCCAGACAGAAGAGCCACTCCAAAGAAGGAAATTCCACATCCTTCATTGACCAACCACTCAGTCTAATATTTACCTACTTTCTCTGGCAGGAAGTTCTTCCTTCTTGCTAACATCAGTCCCTCTCATTGTGATTTCAGTTTCTCTTCCCTTGTTCTGCTTACAATCAAAATTGAGAACAGCTGGTCCTCACCCTGTACATTCTTTATGGCTTAAAAGTCATTAAACCATCTTTCCTGGGCCCAGGTTTAACCATCCTTGGAGCTCCTTTATCCTTCCTGCATGTATCTGACTTGCCAACCGTTTAATCATCTTTGCCATGGGGAAGCAGCTTAGGCAGTTTGGACCAACAGTGCAGCAAAGCCTAAAGCTTTATGACTTGTGCTAATGGCCATGCTAAATGTTTAGTAGAGACTATTTTCGAGCACACAATTGTGAACAATTTAAAGTGGACTGTACATGGAACCCATTTCCTCTCCCAGCTCCCCCAACAGGGCCTCCCCTTAGCAGCTGAAATGAGTTAGTGGCAATCAGCACAGAGTAGGAATCCTGTGGTTTCTGCCCTTCCCTCCTGCTGGTTCTATGGCAGCTAGTCTCTTAAAATAAGCTTTCTCCTTAGTGTGGCCAGTAAATGTGACTTTGGAATCAGTTGGGCAAAGGGTCTAGGAATCACATAGCCAAAGAGCAGGAGGTGCTAGTGCCGAAGCTCCACGTGAGGTTTAGGAGAGGCTGGGGGGACAGAGGTGAACAGGGATCTGTGAGAGAGATTGGATCTGGAATGTTTGCTATCTACCGGATGATTGCACCTCAGAGTTGGGCATGCCTTTTTTTGCAAGTTTGCGGAGGACTTGTCTGGCCTCTGTTTGTGTACTTGGCCTTTGTCCACTGCACCAACTCTGTGAAAGTGATGCCAGATCTGTGGCAGAATCCCAGCCTCAGGGCCAGTTTGGTTCTTAAAGAGAGGAGGGTAACTTGCCACATGAAACGACTCTCTTTGTCAGGGGGGTTACATGCCTTCGGTGGGATGCATTACTGAGCTGTTCATGTGCTGTTTTAGGTCACGCTGTAGGGTGGGTTCAGGGCCTCTGCTGATCAGAATGAAATAGATCTAGCTGATGGCGCTGCACAGGAAAAGCATAGGGCCAACTGATACTTGTCCTGTTCTCATCTTCTCACTCTTGGCCCCTCCTTTTTAATAAAACCTTAAAAGCTCTCCTTTTCATAAATGCTAGCCAGGCAGTTTGTCTCAACAAAGCTATAGGAGCAGTTAATATACCCAGCCATAAAGAAGGAAGAGAAAGTGACAGAGAAAAAAATAAAAAGTTGGCATTTGTATGAGGGTGTCATTGAAGGCTTCATCACAGATACACTAAAGACTTAGGAACAGAAATTGTCTTGGGGTGGGGGTGGAGAGAACAGCTTGATTGAAGCATTAGCTGCCTTGGCACTGAGCCAAGGCAAATTGCCAGAGAACCATTAAACTCTTTGTAATTCCATATAATTCACAGCAGCCACAGGTAATCTGAATCAGACCTGACAAAACTTCCCTATCACTTATTATCCATTAGTGCTGAATGCATACTACAGATATTTAAACTTTTTAAAACTCATATCATGACGGCCATATTTTCTAAAACCCAAATCAGGAATCCTGGCTTCACAAAGGATTTTTTTCAGACTTGTGAATATGTTTATATGAAAAACCTCACAAAAGTATAAACACTAAATCACACTTAGTTAAACACTGAACAAATGGCCTTTAAGGAGGGAACTATAGTCACATGAAATTGGGTCAGGGCTAACTTACATTCAAACATTGGTGAGGGTCCCATACACACACCTTTTTAGGGGTCTGAGGGAATTGGTTAACTAAGCACTAAATCAAATTAGAATTTGGTTTATGCCCATCGTCTGGATTTGCTCTTAAAATTTCCAGGGATGGTAGACTGAAAGAGCCTGTTGTAATTTCTGTACACAGGAAGGTGGAGTAGATGTTACTTTGAATTCCCAGATGCTGGGAGCAGTTAAATCTCTCAGTGTTCACGTCTGTTTGTGAGGGCTTGTGTGTGTTTTAAATTAACTTCCTAAGGCTGGAAATGTTACAAACTAAGCAGAATCATATATGGATACAAGGTATTGTTGCCATGCACCTAAATTTACTTAAAAGTTTCATTCCTCCCACCAAATTAAGAGTCTAGCATTCACCTCTGGGCACTCACCAAGAAGAGGAGATGGTACTGATGAACCTATTGCAGGACAGGAATAAAGATGTAGACATAGAGAATGGACTTGAGGACATGGGGTGAGAGGGGGAAGCTGGGGCGAAGTGAGAGTAGCATCTACATATATACACTACCGAATGTAAAACAGTTAGCTAGTGGGAAGCAGTAGCATAGCACAGGGAGATCAGCTCGGTGCTTTGTGACCACCTAGAGGGGTGGAATAGGGAGGGTGGGAGGGAGGCTCAAGAGGGAGGGGATATGGGGACATATGTATGCATATGGCTGATTCACTTTGGTGTACAACAGAAACTAACACAGTATTGTGAAGCAATTATACTCCAATAAAGATCTATTTAAAAAAGAAAAAGAGGAGATGTTTAGCTCAAAGGATAATAATTCTGAGCCAATAATAACAATGCTTTTTAAAAGGCTTGGAAACCTAAAGTGCCTCTTTAACCAGAACTCTGCGTTTCTAGTTAAGGATCATGACTAGCAATATACCCATGGAGAACAAAACTGCTTTGTCACAAAACCTTGCAGAAGAAAATATCTGAAGCCTAACAGATTCTCTATCTTGGGCAAGTCACGTAACATCCCTGAAACTCAGTTACATGATCGGAAAAGTGAAAATAATGTTATTTGTCCAGAATCAAGCAAATGAGTGGGGTGATATCCTGAGGTCCCTTCTAATTCTAATTTCAACAGTTATTGAGCAAATACTATGTACTCAATACAGACGTTTGTTTTCCTAGGTCCAGTGATAGAACTGTAAAAAGACATTGTCTGACATCTCTCCCACTATAATGCAAGTATCCTGACAGAAAGTAAACACATATAGGAATAAATAAAATAATGCAAAATGATAAATTCTGTGAAGAAAATAAAACAAGGTAACGTGATGGAGAATGATGGGGATTGGGGTGGGGGAAACAAAGAAGGAATCTACTTGATATTGGTGGTCAGGAAAGGCCTCTCTGAGGAGGTGGCATTTGAGCTGATAACTGAATGATGAAAGGAGCTACATAAAGATCTAAGAAAGAATGTTCTCAACCGAGAGAACAGCAAATGCAGAGGTCCTGAGGTGAGGATTGGCTTGACCTCTCTGAAGAACAGAAAGTTTGGTATGACTGCAGTACATGTAGGAAATGAGACCAGAAAGGCAGACATAGCCAGACTGTGTAGGGCTTCTAATCTGCTGCTATTTACACTGTAAGAATCATTCCTTGGTCTCTCTGATTCAATTAGTAAACATAAGTGCCAGATGTTAATGATAGGGCTGCTTGATATTTACCCATAAGAAACCCAGGAAGAGGCACTGGTGGAGGGGGGTGGATGTGGGGGTTAAAACAGAGAATGAAAGCTCAAATTCTTGGGGGAGAGAGAGGTGGGGATGGAAGAGTGAGTGTGTACACAAGGGAAATGGTTAGGGAGGGCTGGAGAAAGCTTGGAGGGAGGAGGAAAAGCACCAGAGCGACCTTGGCTATGAGAAACACCCTCAGTGCCTAGGTTTGTGGAGTCCACTGTCAGAAGGGTCAACCATTATAGGGGAAGGGGCAGGGCTCTGCCTTTGTGTTTAAAATCTTAAGTGGGGGAGTGAGTAGGGCAGGAGGCAAAAGTTTGGTTATTTCTTTTCATCGAGCCTTAACCTGAAAAGCAAGCCTGCTAATCAGGAGAAAGGCTTCTGTACTGCTTTACCCTTGTTGATTCCTCAGACCTTGAACTCAAATGCCCATTATTTCCTCCTTATTTTCTTCCCCAACAAATCCTGGCATTGCAAAGGGAAATGCGCTCTGATGTAAGAGTCCCTATCCAACACTAACACACGAACAATTGAGTACATTTTCTCTCCCTTTAAGTTTTTTCATTTGTGGAAACTCAGTTTTGTTTTCTGTTATTGACGCATCTCACTGAGCGGAAAAGAGATGGTATGTCACTTCTCAGCCACCACGTGAACAGGACAGTAGCTTGGAACACAACAGTATGGGTGGCTTACTTGTTCCCAGATTTGCAGCACTGTGTGAAAGCAGCGGCAAGTGTGCCGGTTTAATTTAAAATTGGATCTGTCCTAGGGTCAGTAAGGAATGGTACTGTTATTCCCTTTGCAACATGTATATATACCTTGGTAGGTTATTTCTGTGGGAGTTGTTTGCTTTGGTAGCAGTTATGCAGAAGGATGAGAGGAAATTAAATGCCTCTTTTCCCCCCTCTTTATCTAATACTGTTCCAAGGGCTAAGTGAAGACCAAAGATTCAAATCACTGCTGGGGGAAGGGGACCTGGGCAGAGGCAAACAATGTTCTGGGAGCAGAATGCAGGGGCCCAGCTGTGGGCAATAGGAAGCAAGCCCCCCATTGCCCCCCCACCCCGCTGCAACCCCTTGGTCCACGTCTGGTAGAGGGCACACGGGTGCCTAGGAAGCTGGACAAGTGGGTTCCAGGCGGTAGAGCTGGCCTAGTGGTTTCCAGAGGCAGCCTTTTGTCCGTTCCCTGAAGGGTGTTAGTCCTTTGGTCTTTTTCTAGTCAGAAATGACTAATGTGGGGTATGTGCACTCTTTAGAAACTGTCTTTAGCTTTTTGCATAATGGGTTATAAATAAATGGCTTCAGGGAACCAGAAGTGAGTTATTGAGTGAACTTGGCTATGGGATGGTTCAGATTCTAGATAGTTAATCACATTCTCTTGGGCTGGAAGGCTGTATCTAACCCATTCACATTCAGCTGGAAAGTTAAAAAGACACTTTTGATCAACTTGAAGAATAGTTTTAACATCAAAAATAGGTTGGTACTAGAGAAAGAAAGATTATATTAATCCAAGAAGAATAATTTCCATCTCTGTGTAGTAATCTGGTGATAAAAGTAACACCCACTTTTATTTTTAATTTGGGCATTTCTTACAAGCATTCATGCACAGTTCATAAATGCCAATATGTTAATGTGTCCTATTTACAGTGTTTTTATATTAGGTGGTATATAAAAGACTGTTTTGTCTTTTCAGCCCCCTGGGCTCAGCAGCTAGATCTGCATACTGTACTCTCTTAATGCTGGGTGGCATCATGGACTTTCTGGTTTGTTTTAGACTTATGTTTTAACCCTATACAAGGGAGCTTATATCATGGTTGTATACAGTGAACTCTTGCTGGTAACTGCTTCTAGAAGTCAGGAGCAAAGTCCTTAACATGCTACCATATCCTTTTGTTAAGTTTCTTCAACCCCGGTCCTCCCTGAACTCTCTCTACCACATCAGCTTTACAAGGTTCTTTGCTCACTTGTACCACTGAAATTCATAGCTTATTAGACAGCTAAGAAGCATAGGTAATCCAGTAGGAAGCAGTAAAGATACCTGAATAAGAGATTGTTGCCTCTGTGACAATGGCCTGACCTAAAGTTCTGCTTCTCAGAGTGGGTAGCAGGAACCCTAGGGACCATGACAAAGAGAGGTATCTGGGAGAGACAGGAGGAACAGAAGTGGATGGCTCCAAGATTAGATGAGGGATTGATTCCGGTTTTATGATATGTCAAGATAGAAACTGGCTGGTGATTTAAAAAAAACACTTTTCATCTTTACCAGTTGGCAGGTAAGGAAAACAAAATGTTTGTCTTCATTTTTATTTCCTACATAAATCATCCACCTTATTGGAAGGGTGGGTGTGGGAAGAAGAGCAGATGAATACTGTCGCAAAGCCCAGTGGAACAATGGGCAAATTCGTAAATTATAGGCCTATTGTAAAGACTTACCCTTTAAGTGAGATGTTTTTGCCTTGATTAAAGCTATGAGTATGTGAAAATAGTGCCCAATCCTTGGGCCCTACCTCAGAAATATAATCTGTATAGTGTAGAGTTCTTAATTTTTAAAATTCTTTCTTAAATTAAGGAATGTTTTATATATATATATTTTTATACATATATATAAAAAACACATATCTCAGTGAATTTTTTTTTTTTTTTGCGGTATGCGGGCCTCTCACTGCTGTGGCCCCTCCCGTTGCGGAGCACAGGCTCCGGACGCGCAGGCCCAGCGGCCATGGCTCACGGGCCCAGCCGCTCCGCGGCATGTGGGATCCTCCCTGACCGGGGCACGAACCCGTGTCCCCTGCATTGGCAGGCGGACTCTCAACCACTGCACCACCAGGGAAGCCATCAGTGAATTTTTAGATGTGTATATTTCCATGTAATCAGTTCCCAGATTAACATGTAAAACATTTCCAGCACCCCTGAAAGTTATGCTCATGTGCCTTCACAGTCAGTGCACCCTTTCAAGGTAACTACTAGTCTGAGTTTTATCACCATAGATGAGTTTTGTCTGTTCTTGTCCTTTAAATAAAATGGAATCATACAGTATGTATTGTTTTAGTCTGGTCTCTTTCAGTGTAATATTTTCATAGGCATCCATTTCGTTGCATGTATCAGTAGTTTGTTCTTTCTTTATTTTTATGAAGTGTGCTACTTTGTGTGTAGGTATGTCTTGATGGATTATTCCTAGTTTTTGTCTATTGTGAATAAAGCTGCTATGAATAATCAAGTCCTTTTTCTGGTGGACACATATGCTACTTTCTCTTGGGGATACTTAGGTGTGGAATTTCTAGGTGCTAGATTAGGTACACAGTTTTCCAAAGTGGTTGTACAATTTTACACTCCCACCAGAAATGTGGAGTTCATATTGATGTACATACCTTTTTAGTGAAGTTCCTGTTCAAGTCTTTTGCCAATTGGTTGTGTTTTTCTAATTGATTTGTATTTCTTTTTATATTCTGAATGTAAGTCCTCTGTCAGATATACGTATTATGACTATGTTTCCAATCTGTGGCTTGGCTTTTCACTTTTTCAGTGACATTTTAAATGAACTTATTTTTTAATTTGATGAACTCCAATATAACACTATATCTTTTATGATTATTGCTTTTTGTATCCTTCCCATAAAACTTTGCCCACCTCAAGGTCATAAAGATATTCTCCTATGTTTTCTTCTGAAAGCTTTATGGTTTTAGCCCTCTCATTGAAGTCTATGATCTGGCCAAAAAATTTTTAGTAAAAATTTATATCAGTAAAAATGTTTTGAGCATGTTTCCCCAATATACATAATTTTATTTATGGATGATACAATCTACCACCACCAATATTAAATACTAATAAAGCTTGGTTTTTTAAAAATTAGATAAATATAAACAGAACTTCCATTATCACCCTTTCCAGTAGATCATTTGTGCATAGCCTGGGATATATAAATCCACCCTGGAGACTACTGTTCTAAACCACCAAAGGCTAAATAACATTTTTGACAAACACTGATAACATTAATGTCAGCAAAAGACTTCAGTGTTAACAAATGGCTAGAGTTGACAAAGTGTGAAGAGGACCCCAATGAGCATATTTGCTGATAATGTAAGAAACTCTGAGTTTGCTCTTGCACAGTGGTGTTTGTTCTCCCTTGCCTGACTTACGGAGACAGCAAGACTGATCTGACTTGGTAGGAGCAAAGACAGACTTGCTTTTGGTCGCTGATGTAGGGTACAGTGCTCTTGACTCCCTATCCCTTTTCTCATTACCAAGTTCCTAGAGCTGAGCTTGGCTCTGGACTGACTTTTTGGCAAAGATACTTAGAATTTGACTTGGGGTAATCCCCGGGGAAATTTAATGATTTGGAGCTTAGAGAGCTTTCCTTGTGAGGATTAGTAAAATAGATGGTAATTAAGCAGCTGGGGAGGAAGGAGCTGTCTGTAAGGATAGGTCATACTGTGGGGCACAGCATAGCTCCCTTGGTCCAAGGTCAAGAGAGCCGATGGGCGTGATCCACAGAACTGAACATTCTGGGGCAGCCCCTTGTAGGATTCTTAGCTGGTAAGGTAAAGAATATCTTTTCCTTTGGTGTCCACCTCCTCAGTCTAGTTCCATATAGGACTTACTATTTAGAACCATGCCTACTTACATCTTTTTAATTGGGTGATGTTTTTGAATTCTCATTTATTTGAGAGAGGTTTTTGTTTTCCGTTTTGCCTTTTGGGAAGCTGGGGTAAGGTAGAGAAGATGAAATTAGGAACAGCAATTTCTTATTTTTCAAATCTAGACTACTTTGGAATTTGGGAGGGATTTTAAAGGGAGAAAGTTGCTAAAAGAAACAAGTTAGGGCAGGCAGTTTGTCTGCAACCCAGGATCAGACCGTTGAAAGTCATGGCAAAGAAAGAGATCACAGAGGTTTCAAAGCCTGTATCTCCCTTGTCCAGGTCACTCTGATTGATCTCTCCTAGCATGATCAGATTCTAAGGGCTACCAATGGGGTAAGAGAGGGCAGATCAGAAACAGCCCCCAACTTGTGGTCTGTTCAAGTCAAACTAAGTTTCAGAATAAGCACAGACTTTATTATTTGATGATCCTACTTCCTAATAGTTAAACTTCTCAAAGACAGATTATCTCCATCTCTACATTTTCTCTCTATTGATTCCCCAGAAAAGGCCAAATTGCTGAATTGGTGTCTGGAGTGTTACTAAAAACTTGAAAATCTTTCAAAAAGTGATAAAAAGACATTCAGAGGATATACTTATTTTAAAAAAGCAATATAACTATTGTATTCTAGGTGGACCTTTTCCATTTATGTAGTAAAAAAAAATCAATTCATACAATTAACTATGTTATTTGCCTTCTTAGACAATGGACACGCTGGTGGAGGTAGGAGAACAGGCGGGTACAGTGGTCCCTAGGTATCCGTGAGAGATTGGTTCTAGGACCCCCACGTGGATACCAAAATCCATGGAAGCTCAAGTACCTTACAGGTGGCCCCCCCATGCATGGGATTTTGCATCTGTGGATTCAGCCAACCAGATGAACCCGTGGAATGCCAGAACATCCTGCGGAACATGCGCCGTGGCGTAATTTGGCCAGAAGCTCCTAGAACTGGCCAACAAAATTTCAGTTAATGCCTAGTTTTTCCAATAAATTTCTTGTAGCAAGCAGAGGTATTCACAATCATGCCATTGACTTTTAATACTGCTCTTACACTATTGTAATAAGCATTCAATACTTGCTGGTTATTGTTGCAGATGGTATGTCTCCTGCTGATGCATTTTTCCCCCAAGATAAACCTGGCTTAACTTTTCTTTCCTTCACTTTCTCATATTTCCTAGTTTAGTCAAGAGACCCAAGCAAGTATCTGCTAGTATCTTTTATTTAGTATAAAAGCTACTAGAAAGCCAGTAAGTACTGTTAGGTCCATTTTCCTTTGCCTTTACTCTCAAGCGGCCAATTTGTCACTTTGTTGACAGTTATTAGAGCACTTCATGCTTCATAGAAGATCCATCAAAAATTTCCAATTCATCAGCTCATTAGCACAAAATGGGGCTTCAGGAATCTCTTTCTCTCAGTGTCCCAACTGTGCTTTTATAAGTGTTCAAACCTTGATGGACCACTCTGAAACAATGGATAAAGACCACAGGGAAATGAGAGATGGATGTTGATTAGTTTCGAGGGAGTGAAACATAGGTGAAGGCAAAGCACAGTGGGATTATCTGTGTCAGCAGAATGGTAATGCATGACTTTGCTAACTGTACACAGGTCACTGAATGTCAGAGCTCCACAGGTCATCAGAGACCATCTAGTCAGACCCCCATGTTTTACCAGTAAGGGTGAAAGAGGCCAAAAGAGGGGAAAGGGACTTGTCCAAGGTCAATCAGCTCTTCCCAACTTTCCAGGCAACAGCTGGCTTTTGGCTATATGACCTTTATGCAATCAATTTTCAATTACTTGGACCACTCACTGCTAGCCCAGCAATCACTTGGATAATCCAAAATGACACATAAGTTAACCATCGTTTACATTGGGCTTTGTGGTGTGTGTTTATACTGACATTCCAATGCGTCTGGGTCCAATCTGAGAACTCACAACACTTCAAATGAAACAAGAAAGCCACCCTGAAGGGCTGATTCAGGAAGAGCTGGAAAGTTGACCAGCCTTACTGAATGGACAGCATCAAATGATGCTATACAGCCCTCTCAAGAAGGACATGTTATTCTCAACATGTTTGTTGATTAACACCTCTTCTGTGCCCCAGCCAGAGTTACGAGTGGCACAGTGGGAAGGGAAAAAAAATCTTTTATAGGAGAATATACATATTGTTTCCCCTCCCTTCCTTCTTCCCTTCCCCTCCCCTCCCTTCTTCCTTTTCCCTCCCCTCCCCTCCCTTCCCTTCCCTTTCCTTTCCTTTTCATTCCTTTTCCTTGCTAGAAAAATGAACAGCTGCTTTATCTTCTATATAAACAAATATGTGGTTGAGCCATCGACCTGGAGAACTGGCTGTCAGGATGCCAAACAACAAATGGAAGACATGCTGGATCCCAGGAATCTAGAGGTGGAGGGGGGAGGAGGAAGACCTGTAAGCAATACTTTTTAAAAGAGTCCAAAAGTTAGGAGGAATAAGAAGGAATCTGTTGTATAGCTCAGTAAATGCCCTGGGTTTGGGAAAGGGCTAGTTTGGGGTATAGTCCAAGAGCTCTTCAACCAAATGGAGTTTCATTTCCTGATCTGGACCTGTCTGTACTTTGGGATTTGGTGCCATAATTTGCTGGTTTGTTGTCTGCGAACCCTCAAACTTGTGCTAAAATGGAGTTATTATTATTCATGTTCTGAAGGTGATGCTGCTGGTGACTGAGAAAGGGCATGGAACAGAAAAAGGGGCATGGACAATTGGCTTGAGGCTATAGCCCAAGAAAGAGTCCCTGCAAGGATTCAGATAGTGGCAAACAAAGTGGCAGTAGGGAATGCAAAATGCCTGATCTTTTGCTGCAGCCATAATTAAGCACTTTAGTTTAAAAGGTACCCCTCTTTCATTTTCTGGTCTAGAATAAACAAATCTTATTGATGTAACAAAGTGCTTAATTAACCTGAGGTGGTACTTAATATCAATACATATTGAAGGAAAGACTTGCCACGGTTAACAGTAATATGGATAATTGAGTTATATGAATTTAAAAATGGGTAGAGTGAATTAAGACTAATGTACATCAACAGGAAATATCTATTAACATTCATTAGTTAGACTCTTGTTTGTGGTTCTTTGTTAGCCTAAGGAAGCCCTTTCAAATGGCTGATGATGCCTGTTGAAAGTCCTGCCTGATGCTGAGGGCCTTCCATGGATGCCAAAGGAATGAATCATTCAAACAGAACTTCTGAAATTCAAGTACAGCACTTTGCTTCTTCTTCTTTTTCTTTTTCTTTTGGTAGCAGTGACTGTGAAGTAATAATGATAATGACAATGGAAATAAGAGTGTGATCCTACTTAATTTGCTGAGAGTTGTTCCCCATTTACCAATATTGGCTTGTTTTGTCTTGAGTGGTGGCCCAGGTATTGGAACAAAGGTATATATATATTCAATGTCACTTGGCTAACCTATGATTTGTCAGACAAAGGTTAATTTAAAAAAATTGTTGGGTTAGCAGCAATAAATTTAATAACAGTCTGTGATTTAACTCAGAATTTCAATTTATTTGATGGGATTTTTAAAATCCTGAATTAACATATTTTTCTGAACTCAGGAGGTCTCATCTGCCAAATTGCACATGAGCTGGCCAACCTAAAGCTCAGCAATATTCTAACTTACATGGTGTGGGGATAGATTGGAGGGATGCTATAAAGGACTGAAAGAAAGATTGGAACAAGAGTAGAAGTAAATGTAAAAATACCTGCAGCAAAGACCAGCCCTTAGTTGCGCCATTTAGAACCTGCCTTTCCCTAAGAATTGTATGGTTTAATCATCCTCAAATCTTTTGCTTCTGAGAGAAACAAACAAACACCTCTTCCTGATTCCATTAGTGGGTTGGACCTTTTTTCACCTGCCCATCTCCATGGACATGTGAACTTTAGATGGTAACCCACCCCTGAATCTGGGAGCTATGTGTACTTTGTTCATTTCTGTATCTCTAGCACTAAGCACGTTGTCCCCTGCATACTAGAAATTAACCAAAATCTTGAGGATGGATTAATGGATGGATGAGATGACTCCTACCACCATGGATGGAATTGATGTTCCAATAGGTGGAACTCACCTTTGTAGTAGAAGAAATGTCACATACAAAAGTAGCCGTAAGTAAGGATCCTTGGGGGAACATTCTGCTTTGCTTTGCTTTTGCCTACCCTAGTGGCTATTATTTCTTCCTTTGCTTTCAATGCCCACGCCCCAGCCTGACTACATTCCTGCCAAGATTGCCCTTGACCAATGGAAATACTGTAGGCTATGGTGGAACAGTGAACACCCATGTTCCCAGCATTTGGTCAGTGCCCACTGTCAACAACATACTTGTTGAAGAGATATAGATAAATGATCAGTTACTTTGTATCTTTTGGATTTGCAATTCCACTCACAGAAGGTTGAGCTGGAAGCCACCTTCAAGGTCTTCAGAGTCAACCCCTTGCTCCCAGATCCTTCACATACTAACAACCCTGTGAAGTAGGGATGCTTATTATCTGTATTTCACATATGAGGCCATTGAGACATGGAGATGTTAGGTAACTTGCTTGGAGTCACAGAGCTAGGAAGTACTAGAGCCAAGATTCACACTCAAGTTTGTCAGACTTCAGAACCTGCCCAAAGAGAGGAGGACTTGCCAAAGATCATTTTGCTGAATCCTAGTTCTTCTGGCTCTAATTTGTGTGCACAATTTGCTATTCCATGCCCACACTGTGGAGTTCCTTCTAACATCATTTTCTTATTTAGAAGTACTTGTCTCCCCAAATGGACTGTTGGTTCCTCCAGGGCAAAGATTGCATTATATCTGTGTTGTTTTCTTCCTCAAGGGCTTGCCCAAGCTTTGCCTTCAGTAAATAATGGCCTATAATCAGCTTCTTAGCTGCTCCCTGGAGCATCTTGGTGCCATCCCCCAGGACTATTTGTGGCTCAGAAGTTGGGAGGAGCCAGGAAGTAGAATTTGGGGGAAGGAATCGCCTCACCACCTGCTTTCTTTTTTGTCCTCTGCAACACAGATTGAAGATGGAGGCAAGGCAGCCTTGTCGCAGAAGATGAGGACTGGTGATGAGCTGGTGAATATCAATGGCACACCATTGTATGGCTCCCGCCAAGAGGCCCTCATCCTCATCAAAGGCTCCTTCCGGATCCTCAAGCTGATTGTCAGGAGGTAAGACACAGGGAGCTTTGCTATTAGATGCAGGGGCCGCTGAAACCACTTGGTTGGTAGAAAAGCCTCAATAGAGGCATGTCTCTATCAATATCAAGGAAAGAGGTGTTTCATGTGAACAGAATTTTGCAGACAACTGAAGCAGAATGGCATAAGAGAAAGGGCCTTTGGTTCAAATCCTGGCACTATCTCATACTACCCATGTATCTTGCATAAATTTATTTTACCTCTGAAAGACTCACTCTCCTCATTTGCTTTTGAGAGAACTAAATGACTCAATACACACGAAGGGCCTACCTAACCCAGTGTTTTTCTGTATCCTCCTTCATAAAAGGCTGCCACTGCTGAACCACATAGATTTAGAGAGATCCTACTCCCAGCCATGGTAGGCACTCTGGAGGCTGTGGCAAACTCTAAGACAGGAAGCCTGCCCTTGAGGAGTGTACAGTCTAACGGGAGAAAAGACACACATAAGACAAATTAATTAGCAATACATTTTCTTAAAGAAAGCCGTAAAGGAGATTCCACAGGGTGAAGGGTGATTGTCAAATGAATCGTTCAGACAGAAATTGCTATTAGAGTTCAAGAGAAAGAGAAAGCACGTCAGAAGAGATGGTTAGGGTAAGACTTCATAGAGGAGGTGGAATCTAAGCTAAAAGACAGGTAGAATTTGACAAAGAAACCATCAGGAGGGGAAAAGCTTTCTAGGTAAGTAGAGTGGCACAAGCAGGAGGAAGACAAGGACATATTTGGAAGATAAGGACAGTCATTCTACTGCTGCCAAAGCATCCACCTATAGGTGAGCTTACCATAGGTCTTCCTTTCATTTTGCTGCTGTATCTTTGTTTTCTACTCCTGGAGCTCATACTTCTCCCTTTCTGTTAGTTTCCTTTATCCTATACACATGCCTAAGTTTTTCCATCTTAATTATTTTTATTAGAAAAAATTTTGTGTCTTCCTGTAATCATACTTCCCCCTCTGGCTTCTGCCCCATCTTCTTCTTTTTGTTCATATTCAGTCTCTCAAAAGGCGAGTCTATACTCACTGTTTCTACTTCACCTACCTTCACCTACCGTTTAGCTTTCCACCCACTGCAGTCTGAATTTGACTCCCAGAAGTCCACTGAAACTACTCTGTCAAAATATATGTATAACCTCCTAGTTGTCAGAGTCAATGGGTTATTTCTAGTCTTTATCATATATGACTTACATATGGCGTTTGACATTGCTGCTCTGGATTACACCCTTCTTTGTGAAACTCTCCTTTCTTGCTTTCAAGATACCCCATTTCCTTGTTCTTTTTCTGTCTCTCTGTTCACTTTTTAAAATGAGGTTCCTCTACCACCTGCTCTTCCTCTGCCCATCCCTTAAATGTTGGTGTTTCCCCTAGTTCTACCCTTTCTAATTTCATCAATATACCATGGAAAATCTCACCCGGTCCCCGAGTTTCAATGATCATCTGTGTGTGGATGACTAGATCTCTAATGCCCCAGACCCCTATAACCAACTTCTATTAGACATTTATACTTAGATGTCTCAGAAGCATTTCACACGCAACATGCTCAAAGCCTAATGCATCATCTTCTTCTCCTCACAAGCTCCTTATCTCAGTGACTGGGACCACCATGCCCTTAGTCAACCAAGCCAGAAACACAGAAGCCATCTTTAATTTTTCCATTGTTCTCCTGCTCTATATGCAAATGATTTATCCTGAGGAGAGAATACTTAGGGGGAAAGATTTTGAGTTAGTAAGGGTGAAGTTATATAGGATCCCATTGATTTATTATATTACCTGCTGCTACATAAGACTAAGCCATGCCTTCCCATGTACCTAGGTAAGAGGTGACATGTTAAATAATGTCTTATACAATAGACACATTGTCACTGACTCAGTATTGGATAGGTCATAATTTAGGTTTAAAATAAGGCTTCTTAAAGGGGCAGCTTGGTGAATTTAGAAGTTTTTGTTTTAGAATCAGATAGACACATGTATGCTACTTCCTGGTTCTGTCACATGGGAAATAATAGTCCCTATATAGTAGGATTATGATTAAGTGAGGCAATTTATGTAAAATGCCTTTAACATAATAGGTTCTCAGTGAATTTCAGTCCCATTCCTTTCCCTAGGGTATAAAAGAAGCATAATTGGTAACCAAACACCATTATGAAATAAGGAGATCATCAAACTGTATTGTGCTTTGCAACCTAACCTTCAGAGACAAGATTTGCTGGGAAACCATTAGGGGTGAAAAAGATCTGACAGGAAATAAAGCCCCTTGAGAAATATTGGTTATACAGAGGTACCAGCACTTAGAAGGAATGTAGACATGATCCGTATTGGCTTCTGAACCAGTCCTAAGAATGAGAGTGTTCAGGTGTGTCACTCACTCATCCTCCCTTGGTGAGCTCCATGTCTTCTTTCTCCCTACTGTTGGTGACATCTGCCACTACCAGTCACTTAAGAGTGGCTATAATTATGGCCTTGGAGATAATCGGGCCCTTTGTTTTTCATGGTGTGGCAGGTCCTATGGCTCCCAGAACCTACACTGTCTACCCTTTCAGCTTCCCCGTCTCAACCCCGATTGGAGGAGGCGTTCAATGACATAATTTATTAGGTGATGCTGCCCTCTTGTGGAAAACTTAACCTTCACCTATGGACTACCCTGGGGATGGTGTAGGACATTATTCCTTCTTTCCTGGTCCAAGTTATTCTTCTAATTTATGAAAGAGCTCTCAGCACATAAAAGAAATGTGATCTCCATGAAATTTAATATTTAGCCTAGTGTTTTATACTAAGGTAGAAAGTCTTTGGTTTGAGTAAAGCAATCAACTGACAAAGATTCAACACTGAGCTTTAGGTCTGAGCTTGAGTGTTTGTGGATGAATATAAAGAAGGAACTTCAGAAAATGGCTTATTCTGAAAAGCCAGCCCAGCTCTTCCTCCTATATTGCTCTTTAGATAATGGTTAACTAAGTCATAAATCTAGGTGTTGCCCTCAACTCTTCTCACTTGCCTCAAGCCACTTCAATCCAAGTTATTCCAAGTCTTGATTATTCTACTTGCTAAAAACCTCTCTGTAGCCCTTGTCTTAATCCAATTGTTCATCATTTCTTACCTGGACCATTGTAATAGTCTTCTCACTGGCTTCTAATCTTGTAGTCTCACCTCCTTCCAATCAATCCATTCTCCAAATAAGCATCTAATCATGTCACTTATCTATTTGAAAAAAAGAAAACAAAACAGGACCAATAACCATACAATCACATTGGTCCCAAGAGATAGAAGATACAGACTATATTAAGGATTTGTATTCATGAAACCATTCTTTGAGAAAAAAAAAGGATCTAAATATGTAAAGAAAAAACCTGCAATAAAAGAAGAAAAATTATATAAATGTCTATATGGGAAACTTTAACGTAATTTAACTATATCAGATAAAGTAGACCTAAAATATATACTTTAAAAGTTTGAAAACCATAATTCCTAGGGTCTAATTAATAAATGTCAAAAACTGTATTCTATAGACAGTGAATACACTATATTTTCAAATATTCTGGTAACATTTAAAAAAATGATCATTGATATGCCACAAAGAAAACCTTCGCAAACTCTTGCAAGTAGACACACTTTCTCTGTTCTCTGATGATAATGTAAAACTTTTATAAACTTGAAAACAAATTTAAACAAAAGTCTTCAACTGCATGAATATTTCAGAACACAATTTATATGCAAGTATTAGCTCAAAGAAACACTGGCAGACTAATAAAAAATAACAAAAACGAGATCACGACTTATCAAATCTTTGAGAGCAATATTCAGGAGTAAATTTATAGCCTTAAATATTTCATTATTAAATATGAAGAATGAAATTATGTGACTAAGAATCCAATATAATATGAAGCCGACGGGTAGGGTTTTTTTAATGGGGGGATGAATTAAGTAGATAAGCCTCTAGCAAATTTAATCAAGAAAACAATGATGAATTATAAATAAAATTTAAGTGATAAATGGAATACAAGAGCAAATACAAAGGTTTCTTAAATTATAGGATACTACTAAATTGTACCTTAATAACTTTGAAAATCTCAGAGAAATTTGAAATATCTAATAAATATTAAATGGCAAGCATTATTGAGAAGTTGCAAACTAAATGGACCTGTAATTGTAGAAACATTGAAAACAATCATCAAAGAGAAACTTCTACAAATACTTTAAGGTCAGATGTATTTACCAGCGAGTTCCTTCAAACTTTCTAGGAATAGACAAATTCAATTCTATAGCAGTGTTATACAGTTGAACATCTTGAAGAGTTATTCGCATTGGTTTTGAAGGTAGCATCACTCTGATACCAACATCTGACAGACTGCTCCAAAAAGAACATTCTATCCAATTTTTTTTTTTTTTTTTTGCGGTATGCGGGCCTCTCACTGCCCTGGCCACTCCCACTGCGGAGCACAGGCTCCGGACGCGCAGGCCCAGTGGCCATGGCTCACGGGCCCAGCTGCTCCGCAGCATGCGGGATCCTCCCAGACCGGGGCACAAACCCGTGTCCCCTGCATCGGCAGGCAGACTCCCAACCACTGCGCCACCAGGGAAGCCCTCTATCCAATTTTTGAACTTAGATGGAAAACCTATGAATGAAATTCTATCAAATCTACTTCAGTAATGTTGGACAATAACAATTCATTGCAAATGTTAAAAGATAATTTTTAAAAAGATAAAATCTTAACTCATAGCGATAGAAAAATGAACGTGTTAAAGATTTTTATTTAACAGTAATAAGGATATTGTAAGGTGTTACAACCAGTTCAAAGGATAAGTCAAAGAAGCACAAATTTAATTTAAAAGTAGACCACATTAACCAATGAGGAGCTATAAGGAGAAATATATCCCATTCACAGTAGCAACCAAACACATACAATTCTTAGAAATGACCTTAGTAGGAAATATGTATGAAAGCAAGAAGTTGTTTATGCTGGAAATTACAAAACTGTCCAGAAAGAGAAAATGTGTAGACGCTATTTTTTATCACATGGGTAAAGTCTCAGGGCACTGTTGTAATGATAAAATTAAGACACAATTTGATGGATAGTATATACACATGCCCTGGTTTAGGCATGCTTTCCACAGACAACTTCTAAACCATTATTCTTCTAAACTCACACAAAAATCCCTTTTGAAATTCAAACAAGCAGGCTTTATCATTTTCATTTCCTTACCAATGTCATCTATCAGCCTCCAGGTCATTCTCCCACTTCTGTTTTATACTTTGGCACCTGCTTCACCATCATCTTCTCTACCCCAGTTTCTGCTGTCATACTGAAAGATTTCATTGTTCTTGTAAAGAATCACAAACTTTAGTCTTATGGGTCCTTGATCTCAACTTCAGAGATAAACCCTTCTATATCAGCAGCTCACTCCCCTGACTGTACCATGGACTGTGCCAACCTTTCAGTCAACAAATATTTATTGAATGTCTAATCTAGGTTACAGTCTGGTGACTCAGTCATGGAACCCTGACACCTTCCAGTCTTTCTCCATTGGAGTTCCTTATCTGAATCACAGAAGAAAGAAAATAAGTTGAGTGACCATTATCTCAGTTTTCCCAAGGATGGCACATAACTAGGAGTGTGCTAGATGCAGAAGAGAGAAGTTAATTCATTACATACAATGGATTCTTCAGGGCTGTGTTTCTTACTGGAGAGCATCACTTAGAAACTTGTTAGAAATGCAAATTATTGGGCATTACCATAGACCTACTGAATCAAAACTCTGAGGGTGGTACTCAGCAATATGTTTTAACAAGCTTTCCAGGTGTAAAGCTTACAGTTTGAGAACCACTGTCTTGAGGGCTTCGGGCTTAATTCTCAGGAATCAGCTGAGAAAGATTAAATTCAACTCTCTGATAACAACCTTACTCCTAGCTTTCACATACCCCATTCCCTTTACAGCTGCTCTTCAATATCTAGCCCTCAAATATCATTTTCCACTATTCTGTGCTCACGACTATATCTCTAGTTCTGATCTCTCCCCAAAGCTCATATGCATAGCAGCCTGGTAAACATCTCTACAGGAAAACCCAGCAGGAACTGAAAGGCAATGTGTGTAAATCTGAACTCATTATCTGGTTTATAAAACTCTCTCCCTTTCCAATAGCAGTTGGTGGTACTTTCATCCATCTAGCCATCCAAGTGAGAAACCTGAATCATTTTTGACTCCTTGTTCTCCCTCACTAAGCCATGTTGATTTAACCTCTTAGACACTTCCAGAATTTACACTCCTCACTCCATTTTCACCACTATTGCCCTTCTCATCTCTCCCCTGTACTATTTCAGTAGCCTCTTGACTGTCTCAGATCTGTCTGCCAAGGTGTTGCCACAGAAGTAAATCTAAAATACAGATTCAATTATATTAATCCCCTCCTGGAAACTTCTAAGTGGCCTTCATTGCCCAGAGGCATGGTAAATAAGACATTGTATATCTTCATCCCTACCCATACCTGCAACTTCATCTGACACTTGTCTTCTGTGCTAGAGCAATACCATTCCCCAAGAATTTCATGCTATTTGTCACCTCTGACTCTGATCATTCTCTGTTTTCTATTGGAGCATACTTTCCTCTTCCTTTCCTTAGTTAATGCCTTCATATTGACCTTTAAGATTCAGCTCTGGGGATGTTTCTAGGGTACTTTCTTTGATGCCTTGGGTTGAGTTAGGTGAAATTTCTCTGTCTCCCATAGAACTCTAGTAGGTTTTATCACATTGTGTTGAAATAATCTGTTTCTATGTTTATCTTCCCCATTACACCAGACCAGGAGTTGGCCAACTACAGCCTATGGGCTAAATCCAACCCACCACCTTTTTGGGGATGGCCTGCTACTAAGAGTGTTTTTTAAAATGTCTTTTTAAATGGTTGGGGGAAAGAAAGAATAGGATTTTATGACATGTGAAAATTATATGAAACTCAAATTTCAATGTCCATAAATAAAATTTTATTGGAACAGAGCCATGCCTATTCATTTACATATTGTCTATAGCTGCTTTCACACTATGATGGCACAACTCAGTAGTTGTGACAGAAACTGTCACAACTGAAAAGCCAAAAAAATATTATTTTGCCCATTACAGAAAAAAATGTGCTGACCACTGGACTACAAGAACCATGAGGGGAGCGGCTGCTTCATATTCATTGTTGTGTCCTCAGCACCTAGTATACCTTATGGCACATAAGAAGGACTCAGAATTTTTTTTTAACATCTTTATTGGAGTGTAATTGCTTTACAATGGTGTGTTAGTTTCTGCTTTATAACAAAGTGAATCAGTTATACATATACATATGTCCCCATATCTCTTCCCTCTTGCATCTCCCTCCCTCCCACCCTCCCTATCCCACCCCTCTAGGTGGTCACAAAGCACCGAGGTGATCTCCCTGTGCTATGCGGCTGCCTCCCACTAGCTATCTATTTTACGTTTGGTAGTGTATATATGTCCATGCCACTCTCTCACTTTGTCACAGCTTACCCTTCCCCCTCCCCATATCCTCAAGTCCATTCTCTAGTAGTTCTGCGTCTTTATTCCCGTCTTGCCCCTAGGTTCTTCATAACCTTTTTTTTTTAAAGATTCCATATATATGTGTTAGGATACAGTGTTTGTTTTTCTCTTTCTGACTTACTTCACTCTGTATGACAGATTCTAGGTCCATCCACCTCACTACAAATAACTCAATTTCGTTTCCTTTTATGGCTGAGTAATATTCCATTGTATATACGTGCCACATCTTCTTTATCCATCCATCTGTCGATGGACACTTAGGTTGCTTCCATGTCCTGGCTATTATAAATAGAGCTGCAATGAACATTTTGGTACATGACTCTTTTAGAATTATGGTTTTCTCAGGGTATATGCCCAGTAGTGGGATTGCTGGGTTGTATGGTAGTTCTATTTTTAGTTTTTTTTTTTTTTTTTTTTTAAGGAACCTCCATACTGTTCTCCATAGTGGCTGTATCAATTTACATTCCCACCAACAGTGCAAGAGGGTTCCCTATTCTCCACACCCTCTCCAGCATTTATTGTTTCTAGATTTTTTGATGATGGCCATTCTGACCGGTGTGAGATGATATCTCATTATAGTTTTGATTTGCAGTTCTCTAATGATTAATGATGTTGAGCATTCTTTCATGTGTTTGTTGTCAATCTATATATCTTCTTTGGAGAAATGTCTATTTAGGTCTTCTGCCCATTTTTGGATTGGGTTTTTTTGAGATGGAGCTGCATGAGCTGCTCGTAAATTTTGGAGATTAAACCTTTGTCAGTTGCTTCATTTGCAAATATTTTCTCCCATTCTGAGGGTTATCTTTTTGTCTTGTTTATGGTTTACATTGCTGTGCAAAAACTTTTAAGTTTCATTAGGTCCCATTTGTTTATTTTTGTTTTTATTTCCATTTCTCTAGGAGGTGGGTCAAAAAGGATCTTGCTGTGATTTATGTCATAGAGGGTTCTGCCTATGTTTTCCTCTAAGAGTTTGACAGTGTCTGGCCTTGCATTTAGGTATTTAATCCATTTTGAGTTTATTTTTGTGTATGGTGTTAGGGAGTGTTCTAATTTCATTCTTTTACATGTAGCTATCCAGTTTTCCCAGCACCACTTACTGAAGAGGCTGTCTTTTCTCCACTGTATATTCTTGCCTCCTTTATCAAAGTAAAGGTGACCATATGTACGTGGGTCTATCTCTGGGCTTCCTATCCTGTTCCATTTGGGGTCCTTTGTGTTTCCATACAAGTTATGAAATTTGCCAGTGGCAGTTTGGTAGGGATTGCATTGAATCTGTAGATTGCTTTGGGTGGTAGAGTCATTTTCACAATGTTATTTCTTCCAATCCAAGAACCTGGTATGTCTCTCCATCTATTTGTATCATCTTTAATTTCTTTCATCAGTGTCTTATAATTTTCTGCATACAGGTCTTTTGTCTCCTTAGGTAGGTTTATTCCTAGATATTTTATTCTTTTGGTTGCAATGATAAATGGGAGTGTTTTCTTAATTTCACTTTCAGATTTTTCATCCTTAGTGTATAGGAATGGCAGAGATTTCTGTGCATTATTTTTGTATCCTGCTACTTTACCAGATTTATTGATTAGCTCTAGTAGTTTTCTGGTAGCATCTTTAGGATTCTCTATGTATAGTATCATGTCATTTACCAGCAGTGACAGCTTTGCTCCTTCTTTTCCGATTTGGATTCCTTTTATTTCTTTTTTTCTCTGATTGCTGTGGCTAAAACTTCCAAAACTATGTTGAATAATAGTGGTGAGAGTGGGCAACCTAGTCTTATTCCTGATCTTAGTGGAAATGATTTCAGTTTTTCACCATTGAGGACCATGTTGGCTGTGGTATTGCCATATATGGCCTTTATTATGTTGAGGAAACTTCCCTCTATGCCTACTCTCTGCAGGGTTTTATCATAAATGGGTGTTGAATTTTGTCAAAAGCTTTCTCTGCATCTATTGAGATGATCATATGGTTTTTCTCCTTCAATTTGTTAATATGATATATCACATTGATTGATTTATGTATATTGAAGAATCCTTGCATTCCTGGAATAAACCCCACTTGATCATGGTGTATGATCCCTTTAATGTGCTGTTGGGTTCTCTTTGCTAGTATTTTGTTGAGGATTTTTGCATCTATGTTCATCAGTGATATTGGCCTGTAGTTTTCTTTCTTTGTGACATCTTTGTCTGGTTTTGGTATCAGGGTGATGGTGCCCTCGTAGAATGAGTTTGGGGGTGTTCCTCCCTCTGCTATATTTTGGAAGAGTTTGAGAAGGATAGGTGTTAGCTCTCCTCAAAATGTTTGATAGAACTCGCCTGTGAAGCCATCTGGTCCTGGGCTTTTGTGTGTTGGAAGATTTTTAATCACAGTTTCAATTTCAGTGCTTGTGATTGGTCTGTGCATATTTTCTATTTCTTCCTGGTTTAGTCTCGGAAGGTTGTGCATTTCTAAGAATTTGTCCATTTCTTCCAGGTTGTCCATTTTATTGGCGTAGTTGCTTGTAGTAATCTCTCATGATCCTTTGTATTTCTGCAGTGTCAGTTGTTACTTCTCGTTTTTCATTTCTATTTCTATTGATTTGAGTCTTCTCCCTTTTTTTCCTTGAAGAAGACTCAAGACTTTTTTTTACACATCCTGATGTAGGGAAGTAGGAAAGTAGAGAATATGAGTAATTGGTCCACTTGATAGTTTTCATGGTCACCTAAATTGGCTTATGAGATTGCATTCAGTCTCTTATGGATATGGTTATTTGTGAGCCTGTTTTTATCTGATCAACTCTAGGTTCACTGATGAAAAAAAGCCAAAAAATCTAGGTTTTTTTCCTGCAAACCTGATGTCCAGATCTTCTACCAACATGATTAGGAGAAGGAACCATATTTTGGGGCTTTGTCCAGGCTACCTGCCACCCCCTCTAGCTGATCTTTCTCTGTTGTGATTATGCCTCTGCCATCTACAGTTATTAAATGGAAGGGGTTTAACTGTTAAAACTCATTAAAACTGTATTTGTCCTGTCATGTATTAATATACCAAGGATAGGGGGAGCTTCACAGTTGACACAGTGTTAGAGAAGTCCTGGAAAGGCAAGAGATGGAAGAATCAACGTACTATTATAAAACAGGGATAGGTAAACTATGGTCTGTGGCAAAATCTGGCCTGCTACCTCTTTTTGTAAATAATGTTTTATTGGAATACAGGCATTTTCATTCATCTACATGTTGCTTTTATACCACAATGGCAGAGTTGATTATTTCTGTCAGAGGACATATGGCCCTCAAAGCCTAAAATACTTACTACCTGGCTCTTTACAGAAAAAGTTTAAAGCATCCTCCAAAAAGAAGCATCCTCCAAAAGGAAGGTATAAACATCCTCCAAAAAGAAGACCTTGAGACTATCTAAGGTTAAAAGGACTGAAAGAGAACCACCACTGTCTACAAGTGAGACTGCATAAAAAAAAAATCACAGAATGTTTAAACCAACAAACATGTGAGGCCAACTGATGAATTCTTGAGATTCAATTATTCTTTTGAGTTTGGGTGATGATGTGGTTGGTATAAGGCAAAATGAATTGTATTTGTGTTCATACAAGTATGTGTTTGCTTGCTTGCTTCCTCCTATTCAAAAGATATACACACTATATATATAAAAAAAACAAGGACCTACTATATAGCACAGGACCTATATTCAATATTTTGTAATAACCTATAATGGAAAAGAATCTAAAAAAGAATATGTATGTATGTATATATGTATGTTTATATATATGTATAGATACACACACACACACACACACACACACACACATATATATATCTGATTCACTTTGCTGTACACCAGAAACTAACACAACATTGTAAGTGAACTATACTTCAATAAAAAGATATATATTTTAAAATTTTTATTAGAGTATAGTTACTTTACAATGTTGTGTTAGTTTCAGGTGTATAGCAAAGTGAATCAGTTATACATATACATTAAGAAAGATATGTATTGAGTGCTTCTATAATCTAGATAATGAGCTAACTCCTGGGGATACCATAAAGAATAAAACAGACACATCCCCTGCCCATATGTAGCTTATAGTCTATTGTGTTTGACCTTAGCATGACTTTGAACAAGTTTACATAACTTCTTTTAGCCATTCTTTTCCCTCCTGTATAATCAGAATGCTAATGCCTCTTTTGCAAGTTTGTTGTAAGGATTAAATGAGATTTTATATATATACACTTTCCCAAGTCATTCAAAGAATATTTATCGAGTGCCAACTATATTCTAGGCACTATTCCAAGTATTGGTGATACAGCAGTTAATACAGTAGATTTAAAGAGAAAATCTTGCCCTCATGGAAATTGCATTTTAGTCAAATATATGAAAGTACCTGAAGCAAAGTAGGATTTAACGATTGTTCTTTTCCTTTTCCCGATAAATAAAAAGATGGCAGTCCTTATCCTTCAGTACTGACTTTAGCAGGGAGTACAATACTGGTTAAAACTATGTCACACAGATTTCCTTTTAATGGCTAGCACTTTTAACAACATAGATGAGATGTTATTATCAATCATAATAATAATTGTCAACGAGAATAATCATTAGGTTGGATAGCACAAGTTGTGAAAAACAACTAGTTCCAAATTGGTTTACTTCTCGTTCCTTGCATGTGCCTCTCTGCCTTTTCTATGTTGTTCCTTGACCTAGAAAGTTTTTCACCTTTCTCTGCTGAACCAAAGACTGGCCATACACTAAAGTCAAGCTGCAATCAAAGGAAAATGTACTGTCAGAGCTAAGAGAGGTCTCTCTAATCACGGTATTTAGCAACCCCATTTTATACGTGAAAAAAATGCCCAGGACAGGAAAAGACTCTAAGTTCACATAGCTTAGAAGTGACAGAGGTAGGACTAAACAAGAAGCCTCTGCTTACCAGTTAAGCATTCGTTTCACCATTTCTGGGATGTCTCACATTTGCTACCACCTCTAAGAAGCCTTCCTGCACTTGAGGGAGACATCATCTTCTTACACCCAAAGTACCTTCACTGTCCTAACCTTTACCTTATCTTTTCCCTCCGCCAACTCTTTTATGAATTGATGCACATCCAAGTGTTTCACCTCTCTCCTAGATGCAGGAGACTGCCAGATACCTCTGCCCAACTTTACCTTCTTTCTGACCTGCAGACTTCCATTCCAAAGTGTGTATTACCCCTCACCCAACTTCCCCACCTAATATCTCTATTTCTGACCATGGCATATTTCCCACCCCTGTAAGTCAAGCTCACAACTGTAGAATCCTCTTCCATTCCCTTTTTCATCCCCAACAGTCCCCAAGCCCTTTCTGAGCTTCTTCTGCAGTGTTTCTAATATCCAACTCATCTATCTCCTTTGCCTTCTTCCTGCTACTGCCAGGGACTCATTACCTCGTGTCTGGATGCCCCCTAACCCATTCTCTGCAATTCTGCCAAATGAATCTCCCTAAAGCACATCTATGTATTCATTTCAATCAGCAGTAATCGTGCTCTGGGTAAACCTCATGAATTATGAGATCTCAATTGTGCTTAGCCTGGGTCATGTCATTCCCTTTCTCAAAAAAAGATGCAATTGCCTCCAGAATTAAGTCCAGCCACTTCATTCCAGCATTGAAGACCCTGTATAGATGGGTCTAAAGGACTTTTTTTCTATCCTCATCTCCCTGAAACTCAAGGGATATGCATTTGAAACGTTTATCTCCTCACTTGGACATACCCAATTCTTTCACTTGTGGCCTGGTCCTCATTCCCCTCTACTTCCTGGAGAAATTTTGCACTTTTGATTCCCACTCTCCTTTTTTCACATATTATCAGCCTGTTATCCTTCTCTTTGCCCTGAGTCCACCCTCTATGTCTGCAAACCGGCTCAGATCTTTCCCATCTTGAAAATAACCTTTGTCAGACCTATGTTTATCTTTAGATATTACCCTTTTTTTCTTTCATAGCTAAATTACCTTGTCTACACTCACTGTTCCTACTCTTCCACTTTCCATTCACAACACAACTCATAAGAATCTAATTCTGTCCCTCACCATGTTCCTCAAGTGACTCTGGCCAATATTACCAGTGACCTGTTAATTATTTAAAGCAATGAACTTTTTCGTATTCTTATCTTACTTCACCTCTGCATTAGTATGCTAGAGCTGCTATAACGAATGTACCACAAACTGGGTACATTAAAACAACAGAAATTCTTTCACAGTTCTGGGGGCTAGAAATCTGAAATCAAGGTGTTAACAGGGCCATGCTCTTTCTGAAGACTCTAGGAAAGAATCTTTCCTTGCCTCTTCCTAGTTTCTGGTGGTTGCCAGCGACTCTTGGTGTTCCTTGGCTTATAGGCACATCACTTTAATCTCTGCCTCCTTTTGTGCATAGCATTTCTTTGTGTCTGCGTCTGCGTGGCCTTCTTATAAGGACACCATTTATTGGATTTATGGCTTATCTTAATTTTGTATGACCTCATCTTAACTAGTTACATCTGCAAAGGCCCTATTTCCAAATATGCTTGCATTTTGAAGTTCTGAGTGGACATTAATTTGGGGGGGAACACCATTCAACCCAGTACAGCCTTTCCTCAGTACTTAACACTGTTGAACACTGCTTCCTTCTCAAAATTTCCTCTTCCTATGGCTCCAGTAATACTATATTTCCCCCATTTTTTCTTTATTTTTTTTTCTTTTCTATTCCTCCACTCCCCTTAAGTATGTATTCTCCAGAATTCTACACAAGGCTCTCTACTCTTCTCACACTGTACAATCTGGGTGATTTTAATTCATTCTCATGATTTTACTTAGCAAGTAAGACTTCTAAATATCTCATTCTATCCCATACTACTCTCTCATATATCCCACTGCTTTCTGGATATTTGTATGCCCCCACAGATATCTCAAAATCTCCACATGTATGTATTAAATTTATTAACCTCCACCTCCAACACCTGACGAAATCTGCTTCTCCTCCTGTGTACCTCTGTATAAATAAATAGTTCCCAGTGAACTCAGTTTTCTCAACTACTCAGTTCTGTATCTAATCGACCAAGTCTTGACAATTTTTACCTACTGAAAATTTCTCACATTTCTCCTCACTTATGTGTTCACTGCAATAGTCCCTCAACTAGTTTATCTACCTCTAGTCTTTCCATGCTCTCCACCTCCTGAATTGAATCTTCTCCACTCTACAACCAGAGTCTTCTTTTTAAACTTGAATCTGGTTATGAAACCCTTACTCACCACAACCCTTCAAGCTTCCCTATTATGTTTAAGATAAAATCCAAACTCCTTAATTTGGTTGAACAAGGCCCTTTAGAATATAACCGTATTTATCTCCACACAAGCTTCCAATCTATGCTATGCCCATGTTCAACTGCAGGTACTCTCCAACTATAACATCATCGCCCATATCTCTGTGTCTTTTCACATTCTGCTCCTTCTTGGCATGATGACTGCTCCCTCCTCTTGTTTGCTTAGCTAACTCAAGACTTGACCAAGGCTTTGCCACTTGTAAGACTCTTTCCTTAGCTCTTTCATCCCTGGACTGTATTAAATTTTCCTCCCATAAACAACACCCGCTGATTTCCTCTGTCTAGAACTGCTTATTCTATATTGTAACAGCCTGTTTACTCATCCATTTCCCCCTATGAATTTTGGGTGGTGTCCATGTGTTATTTATCCTTGTATCTTTGACATAGCCATCATAGTGCCTAGCAGGGATACAAGGTCAATACTCATCGAATAGCTAATTGAATTGAATGAATGTGTGCCAGGCAAGGGCAATCAGGGTTACCAGAGTGAGGATTAAAAGCTGAGAATCCCAGGGGTGTTGGGTTGTCAGACTTCCAAATGCTTGAAAATTGAGGTGGTGGGTTCAAGAAAATAAATATGAGTCAAAGATGAGTCCAGAGTTTCTTGCTTAATAGGCTAGATGGAGTTACAAGAACTAGGATTTATTGAGTCCCTACTAGACACTGCACATTTGACCCAGTATTTTATATACATTATATCAGAAGGAAGTAAAATAATGAGCTCAGTTTTAGACAGGCAGAGATTGAAGTATCTATTAAGACCTCTTAGTAGAAATGTCCAGCAGTCAATTGTAATTATAAGTCTTGGGTATAGAAAAGAAATAAAGATGCAATAATTAGATTGAGAGTTAGTTGGGTAGATTGTAATTGAAACCTTGGGGGATGTGGGAGGGATCTTCCAAAAAGGGCAGTATAGAGGGGAAGGGAAGAGGGATGGACGAAATCCTGGGGGACGTATACTTAAGAGCTAAGCACAGGGAGAGAAACTCTTCCTTCCTTCCTCCCTCCTTCCCTTCCCTTCCTTCCTTCCTCCCTCCTTCCCTTCCCTTCCCTTCCCTTTCCTTTCCTTCCTTCCTTCCTTCCTTCCTTCCTTCCTTCCTTCCTTCCTTCCTTCCCTCCTTCCCTCCTTCCCTCCCTCCCTCCCTCCCTCCCTCCCTCCCTCCCTTTCTTCCTTCATCAGACAAATATCTACTAGGGCCATACTCTGTGCCAGGTACTCTTATAGGAACTGGCGATATACCACGGGACAAAATAGTTTTTTTTCTCATGAAGCTGATACTCTAGTGGGGATAGAGGAAGTACACAATAATCACAAACAAATTATATAATATCAGGTTGTGAGAAGTGCTATAAAGGAAAACAAATAAGTGTAAGAGCATATAAAATGACTGAGTGTGGATATAATGGGGACAGAGGAGGCTTTAGCTAGTTCAGGGAAGGCTTCTCTGAAGATATTTGAACTAAGAATCAAATGATGAGAGACAGGCAGCCATATAAAGATCTGGGAAGAAGAGCATTCCAGGCAGAAGGATATCAAGTATAAAAGTCCTTAAATGGAAATATACATGATGTATTCAGGGATCAGAAAGAAAGCTACTGAAACTAGAGTGTAGTAAGCAAAAAGGAGCATGAAAGGAGATGAAATTGAAAAGGTAGTCAGGAACAGTCACATAGGGCCTTGTAAGCTCTCGTAAGGAGTTCAGATTTATTCTAATTGCAGAGCAAACCTGTTCCAATCAGGACAGCACTATGATTTGTTTTGCACTTGGAGATGAACACCCTGGCTGCTGTATGGAGAACAGACTGTAGGGGGCAGAGAGGAAGCAGGGAAATTTGTTAGGAGGCTAATTAATTCAGGCAAGAGGTGGTTATGGCTTGGCTTGGATTTTAGTTGTGGAAATAGTGAAAAGTAGTTGGATGTGGAATTTGTTTTGGAGGGCTTGTTAATGGATTAGGTTTGAGTTGGGCAGCGTTGTGGTATGGAGTGGGTAGGTAAGGAATAAAAGGTTCCTTGGTTTTGGCCTGAAAACCAAGGTGGGAAAACTGAAGTAGGAGAGACTGGAAGAGGAACAAGTTTGGTGAGTGGTAAGAAGGAATAGGAAATAAATAGCTTGGTTTTATACGTGTTAAGTTTAAGATGTCCATTTGACAGCTACATGCTAATATTTACTAAGAAATGACATAGATGTCAGGAAGTAAGTCAGTGTTAACTATTTTAATTTTAGAACCACCCTCTGATAAAGCTTTGAGACTAGATGAAATCTCTAATGGGTTAAGTGTAGACAGCAAAGAGGGGAGGTCCTTGGACTGAGCCTTGGGGTACTCCAATATTTAGAGGTAGGGCAGATGAGCAACCAAAAAAAAAAAAAGCTGAGAAATGGCCAGTGTGGTAGGAAAAAACCAAAAGAGAATGGTGTCTACAACCCAAGTGAAGAAACTGATTAAAGAAAGAGGGAGTAGTCAACTGTGTCAAATGTTGATGAGACATTGATTCTGAGAATTGACTACTGATTTTGGCAACATGGAAGCAATTGGTAACCTTGACAATGGACTGTTGGAGATAAAAGCCTGAATGGATTATTTCATTAAAGAATGGGAAGTGAAGATAATAATAAGTCCCTACGAGTTTAGCTGTGAAGGGGTACGGAAAAGTGGAGTATTAGCTGGAAGGGATTTGGGATCAAGAAAGGGAGATTTAATATTAAACATCTAACTATTTAATATTAAATATCTGACTGCTAATGGGATAATCCAGTAGTGAGGGAGAAATAGATGGTGTAGAAAATAAGGGATAATTTCAGCAGCAAAGTCCTTGGGAGGTCTGAGCAGAAATAGGGGCTTGAACTTTGATTTTAAAAAATAAGCATAATGATCTATATTAAGAAGAGGTAAAGCAAGGTAGGTTAGTAATGAAGTGATGGAAAGATGAGGATGTTCTCTTTTCAATACATCTCTTTTTAAATCAAACATAAGGGGAAGCCATCAGCTAAGAGTGAGAGGAGAAAAGGGGTGTAAAAGAGAAAGAAAGGACAATCAGAGATGTAGGAGACATGGGAGAGTGGAAACCAAGGGCAGGGGGAGGATTTCAAGAAGGAGCAGGCCATCGATCAAAATGCTCTTGCATTGAAGTTGTATGAATATTGAAAAGAGGCTATTGGGTTTGCTAATTAGATGACTGGTTGATGTTGGCAGAAAAGACTTCATTAAAATATTAGAGGCAGAGGCCCAATTTCAGTGAAGGGTAAACAGGATATAAGGAACTGTATTTGTAAACAATATTCTTTAGTAAAGGAGGTAGGCTCCTAGAGTAATGAAAATAAAAACAAAAATAAACAAATGGGACCTAATTAAACTTAAAAGCTTTTGCACAGCAAAGGAAACCATAAACAAGACAAAAAGCCAACCCTCAGAATGGGAGAAAATATTTGCAAACAAAGCAACAGACAAAGGATTAATCTCCAAAATATACAAACAGCTCATGCGACTCAATATCAAAAAAAACCCAAAAAACAATCCAATCAAAAAATGGGCAGAAGACCTAAATAGACATTTCTCCAAAGAAGACATACAGATGGCTAACAAACACATGAAGAGATGCTCAACATCACTAATTATTAGAGAAATGCAAATCAAAACTACAATGAGGTATCACCTCACACCAGTTAGAATGGGCATCATCAGAAAATCTACAAACAACAAATGCTGGAGAGGGTGTGGAGAAAAAGGGACCCTCTTGCACTGTTGGTGGGAACGTAAATTGTTACAGCCACTATGGAGAACAGTATGGAGGTTCCTTAAAAAACTAAAAATAGAATTACCATATGACCCAGCAATCCCACTCCTGGGCATATATCCAGAGAAAACCATAATTCAAAAAGACACATGCACCCCCATGTTCACTGCAGCACTGTTTACAAGAGCCAGGTCATGGGAGCAACCTAAATGCCCATCAAAAGACGAATGGATAAAGAAGTTGTGGTACATATATACAATGGAATATTACTCAGCCATAAAGAGGAATGAAATTGGGTCATTTGCAGAGGCATGGATGGACCTAGAGACTGTCATACAGAGTGAAGTAAGTCAGAAAAAGAAAAACAAATATCATATATTAATGCATATATGTGGAATCTAGAAAAATTGTATAGATGATCTTATTTGCAAAGTAGAAATAGAGACACCGACGTAGAGAACAAACGTATGGATACCAAAGGGGAAAGTGGAGTGGTGGGATGAATTGGGAGATTGGGATTGACATATATACACTATTGATTCTATGTATAAAATAGATAACTAATGAGAACCTACCGTATAGCACAGGAAACTCTACTCAGTGCTCTGTGGTGACCTAAATGGGAAGGAAATCCAAAAGAGAGGGGAGATATATATACGTATAGCTGATTCACTTTGCTGTACAGTATAAACTAACACAACATTGTAAATCAACTATACTCCAATAAAAATTGAAAAGAAAAGGAGGTAGGGGATAATAAGTTGGAGAGAACGTTCTATTTATCTTCTTTATTAGACTGTGAATTCCTTGAGGAAGAGGAATATGTCAGATTCACATGGTATACCTAGTAACTTATACAGGATATGACACTGCTGGTTTTCAATAAAAGTTGAGTATGTGAGTGAATGAATGAATTCTGTACCCAGATAGAGTCAATGAAATCTTCTAAGGTGTTCTTTTGAGAAATTGGATCTGTTTTACTACCCTCAAAACAAGTGGTTGGAAAAAATAGCTAAAGAGGTGCTTCTGTACCCTAGAGGAATAGAAGAATGGAGATGACAAAGGAGGAAGTTCAAATGCAATCTGTGGTGTCTGGACACCCACACCACTGCCCAGTGTATTGGTGGAGACCTGGAAGGTCTGACCCCAGAACTGCAGGAACTTAGATGGTGTTTTCTGCATAGGGTAGGAAATACGGAGGTGGCTAGAAGTTGTGACGGGGCTGCGGAGTTTCCTTTGCCGATGTTAGCTTAAGAGTCAGCCAATTGACTCTTGGGGAGGGGAGGGAATAGGGTGTGATAGCCATATTGAAGGGTATAAATACAACAACAAATGAGGAATTGCAGAGATTGGGATCAGGGTTGATCAGAGCATAATTAGAGAAATCAAGACAAGGGATATTTTGGCTGACTATCAGAGAAGCCATCTTGACACTGAAAATGACTGGATTGTGGGCTAACCTTTGAGAGGAAATAGTGGAAACCCTGCCACTGAGTCATTTATAATTATTTACAATTAGGCAGGACAATGTAGTTGAGAAATAATGTAGCATAATACAAGGAGTGGTTTTGCTCTGTTCCCAGAGGGATGGACTGGATATGACCTAATAGCTTTTTCCTACACTAATTTGGTTGATTCTGTCAGAGAAAAAACTGGTTGATCATTTTGTTTTCCTGCTGTTGAGTGACTCATACCTGAGTTGACCACAGGGTTATAACAAAGAGAATGTCCATTGATTAGGCAGGGACAGAATATGGCTGAAGACAGAATATGGAATGGGGGGCCAAAAGGTTGGAGGAGAAGACAAACTTCTTCAAAACTTGAAGAGTTGGTTAGGAACAGGTAAAGCTCCCTAAAATTAAGGCCTTGTGTTGTTTACCATTGATTTCAGGACATGGATCCAGAGCCTGGAGTATAGTATTTGAGGAATAAATAGCTGATGAATTAATTAATGGCACCTTGGGAAGAACACTTAGGAACACCAGTATAATACAAGCAGTGGACTGATAGATTGAACGTGTTCCTTAACATATTTGAATCAGCTTTCTCATTTCCTTTTCAATGGGTGCTTCTGAGGATGAAATAAGAGCATGTAGATAAGATGCTTGGCATTTAGCACCTTAAAAAGTATTAGCTCTAGTTCCTCTTTATTTTTCCAGACTCAATCTCTCCCAACAAGTCAAACTTTCTGTTTATGTTTTACCACGTTGGAATAAGGAAAATTATACCTTTTCTCTTAAAAAATCGTAGATATTGATGTTAAAACAGCTTAGCTTAACATTAGCCGACACAGCATGCAATTTTAGAGCAATTTTTAAAAACAATAAACAGCTAAGGCACTATTGGGTATGATACTCCTTCACTTTGCTTTTATCAACTCAACCCCAGATCTTAATGCAAACAAAATAAAAAAGCTCTCTGGCAACATGTCCTCATCCTTGGGACTGGGTCAGTATCCAAAACACCCGAGGCTGCCGCTCTCAGTGATTAACTGTAATTCACACTATGTTGGCCACAGATAAGCTGCTCCACTGGCCTTAGCTGTTGGACCTAACCAGTGGAAGAAATTCTAAGTTTACCTTTTCCACCTCCTTGCTTCCGGATTTCCTTCTATCGTTTTTTTGGTCCTTCCACACCAGACAGAATTTATAAATAAAAGAATAGCTTCATTAAAAATGTATAAAAATCTCTTTTCTCTCTTGTCCTTAAGCAGAAGGTTATTTTCTCTTTTGTATTTCTTCTCTTCCCTCCACTTTGCTGCTTTGTGAGCTGGAGTTAGGAGACACTGGTTTAATTTGGATACAATAACTGGGCTTAATTAATATCCCAGGGCAGGTCATTTCCTTTAGCAACGCTGCCTGACACTTTTTTTCCTCTGAAATGTTTATTCCAAAGGCTTATATCCCTTGCATAGAACAGAATGTTTTGGACAATATTTAAACATAGTTTTTTATCAGAGAGTTAAAGTGATCCTATCATAACAGCTAAAGATGGGTGCAGAGAATTTGGTGAGCAGTCTAGGAAGTGCAGTAAAATGATTCATGGATTGAAAAGTCATTAAGTGAAGGCTTTGTAAAAGAAGCAAGATTATTCAACCCAGAGAAGATAAAATTTTCAGACCCTGAGAAATAGCCACTTACCATGGATGGTTTAAAAAACAAAACAAAACAAAAAAATGCCGACTTAACTCATTCCACAACCAATTTAATGTTCATGGAGGAGTTTTGCCTTGTAAAGTAAATAAGCCTTGTGTTGGATTCTTTATATATTTGTTTTGCAAGACAGGAAGACATGATTTAATAATTGCTTTTAAGTATTGAAAAGTATTCTCTAGGAAAAAAAATCCACATTTCTAGAATGCTAGGAATTGAGTCCCATGGTCTCCTCTATCCACCCCCTTTTCCCTGTCGACCCTAAGACTTCCCGTCAGCCACTTTATTTTTCTTAAAAAAATCTACTTTCCCATGCTGTCCATACCAGAAAATACATTCTGTGACACACACAACAGGATGTCTAACTGTTTTCTTTTTCCGTTAAGGACAGCACAAGAGGAAATGGCATCATTTGTAGCAGAAGGGATTTTAGCTAGGTCTTCTAGAGGACTTCCAAATCACTTTCTGTAGTCAGTGATAATTTACCAAAGAAAGCTATGGAATTTTCTTTACTGACCTCAGCAGATCCTTACCTCCCCAGAGATGCCGTGCTGAGACAGAACAGGAGAAGGGAGTTGGCAGCAATGGCTGAGAAATGGATGAACTACAGCCTTTTCATCTCTTTATTTTATTCAAGCCAGAGTTCTCAAAATGCATTGAGGGGAATCTAAACAACTTTTGTGAAGACTGAATGGCAAGCAGTCAGAAAAGAATATTTGGACTTTGCTCCGTCAGTTTCTTTTTGTCCCTCACATGTACACACACACCCAGCTTCCCAGTCTGTCCTTTCAACATGTAACGTAATTTATTACCATGGCTTCAACTACCTGAATCCTGATTACTCTCCCATTTACATCTCTAGCCCAGAACTATTTTCTGAATACTAGCTTCATATTTCCAGTTGTCAAAGGATATTTCTGTCTAAAAACAGTTACCTCAACCTCAACATTTCTTGATATTGCCCCTCCAAAAACAAGAACCCCTCTTCCTTTCCTGTTCCTTATTTCATTTAATAGTCCTAGTCACCTAACGTAGGACGTAGAGGAACATCTTGATCCCTCCTTTCTCTTGGCTACCCATTTCACTTTTATCTAATCAGTTACCAAATCCTGTTGATTCTACCTCAAATATGTCTTCTTTCACATCTCATGCTTTCAGCCTCTTTGAAAATCTTAATCATTCCCTGAATATACAACATCTTCTTTTCTTTTAATTTGATTTAATTTTTATTGGCGTATAGGTGATTTGCAATGTTGTGTTAGTTTCAGGTGTACAGCAAAGTGATTCATATATATATATATATATATTCTTTTTCAGATTCTTTTCCCATATAGGTTATTACAGAATATTGAATAGAGCTCCCTGTGCTATGCAGTAGGTCCTTGTTGATTATCTATTTTATATATAGTAGTGCATATATGTTAATCCAAAGCTCCTAATTTATCCCTCCCCCTGCCCCATGTTTCCCCTTTGGTAACCATAAGTTTGTTTTCGAAGTCTGTGAGTCTGGTTCTGTTTCGTAAATAAGTTCACTTGTATCATTTTTTTTAAGATTCCACATATAAGTGATATCATATGATATTTGTCTTTCTCTAACTTACTTTAGTATCTTCTAATGACTCTTTGCCATTTACAGATACATTTCTCTCTGCTTGGAATAGTCTCCCATCCCTTCTTTACCTGGTAAGCCTCTACTCATTGTAAAGGGCCCCACTATATATTACAAGCCATTCCTCATTCCCACAGGAGAGCTCATGGTTCTCTCCTCTGTGCACTTACCGTATCTCATCATACCTATCAGTTTAGGTATCTCTTTTCCTACTAAACTATGAGCACCTTGAAGGCAGGGACTGCATCTTAATCGTATTTAAAATCCCAGCATTTAATGATCTGTGATAACAATAAAGAATGAATGATGTAACCTAAATCCAATTTATCAAATTTTCTTTTAATGGATCAGTCCTTTTGGTGTCAAGTTTAAGAATTATTTGCATAACCCTAGATTCCAAAGATTTTCCTTTTTATAGAAAAAGGAAAATTTTTTTTAGAAAAAAAAAATTTTTCTAAATTTATTTTTACATTAAATCCATGATCCATTTTGAGTTTTTTGTGTGTAAGTGTAGGACTTATGTCAAGGTTCATAAGTCTAATTGCTTCAACACCATTTGTTGAAAAGGCTATCTTTCCTCTATTAAATTGTTTTTGCAACTTTGTCAGAAATAAGTGGGGCATATCTGTTTGGGTCTATTTCTGGATTTTCTATTTTGTTCTTAGGTCCCTGTCTTTCTAGAATAATTGTGTCTATACCTACAAAAACAATCTTGGTGAGATTCTGACAGGAATTGCATTAAATCTGTATATGAATTTTGGGAGAACTGACATTTTTACTATGTTGAGTCTTCTAATCCATGAACACAGTGTGTCTGTTTACTTAGATCTTTGATTTCTTTTATCAGCATTGTTGTCGTTCTCAACATACACATCCTATACATGTTCTATTAGATTTACACCTAAGTATTTCATTTCCTTTGCAGCAATTGTAAATGATACTTTAAAAAATTTGTTTCCTCATGTCTGTTGTTAATGTATAGAAATGCAATTGCTTTTTGTGTTGATCTTGTATGTCTCAAACTTGTTGAACTTGGGAGTTCCAGGAATTTCCTTTGTTTTTGTTTTTAGATTCCTTGAATTTTCTATGTATGTCATCTATAAATAGGGACAGTTTTATTTCTTCCTTTCCAATTTGAATGCCTTTTTATCGCTTTTACTTGCCTTATTGTGCTGGCTATAAATTCCAGTGCTATTTTGAATAAGAGTGGGGAGAGTGGATATCCTTCCCTTGTTTCTTATCTTGGGGGGAAAGCATTGTCTTTCATTATTAAGTATGATGTTAGCAGTAGGATTTTTGTAGATGCTCTTTATCAAGTTGATGGAGTTCTCCTTTATTCCATGTTTGCTGAGAATTATCATCAATGGATGTTGGATTTTGTCAAATGCTTTTTCTGTGTGAATATATGATTGTATGAGTTTTCTTCTTTAGCCTATTGATGTGATATATCACATTGACTGATTTTTGAAAATAGAACCAGCTTTACATCAGAGGAATAAACCCCACTTGACCACATTATATTATTCTTTTTATATATTGCCAAATTCTATTTTCTGATATTTTGTTAAAGATTTTTTATTACCTGCATCATTATTCATGCAGTCTGTAGTTTTATAAATCTGTCTTTGTCAGGTTTTTATATCAGGGTAATACTAGCTTCATAAAATAAATTGGGATTTATATTATCTGGAGGATACTGTGTAGAATTGGTGCTAATTCTTCTTTAAGCATTTGGTAGAATTCTCTAGGGAAACCATCTGGGTTTGGGGATTTCTTTAAGGAGAATATTTATTTACAAGTTAAATTTCCTTAGTAATTATGGGACTATTCGAATGATCTATTTCACATTGGGTAAGTTGTGGTAGTTTGTAGTATTCAAGGAATTTGTGCATTTCATCTAAGTTGTCATATTGATGTGTATAAAGTTGTTCATTGTTGTCTTTTTTATATCTGCAAAGTCTATAGTGAGAGCCTTTGTTTCAGTCCTGATATTGGTAATTTGTATCTTGTCTCTTTTTTCCTTTGTCAGTCTTGCTAGAGGTTTGTCAATTATATTATCCTTTTCAAAAAATCAGCTTTTTTATGCATTGATTTTCTCTATATTTTTACTTTAAATTTCACTAATTTTTGGTCTTATCTTTACTACTTCCTGTCTTCTGCTTGCTTTGGGTTTTTCTTTTTCTAGCTTTTTGACATGGGAGCCTAGATTATTGATTTGAGCCTTTTTTCCTTTACAAATATAAGCATTTAGTGCTATAAATTTTCCTCAGCACTACTTCATCTGTGTCACAGAAATTTTGATATGTTGTATTTTCATCTTCATTTAGTTAATGTAATTTGTATTTCTCTGGAGAGTTCCTCTTTGATCCATAGATTCCTTAGAAGTATATTGTTTAGCTTCCATTTGTTTTCTACAATAGTATTCATTCCTAGTTTAATTTCACTGTTTTCAGAGAATATGCTGTGTATGACTTCAGTTCTTTTAAATCTGCTCAGGTTTGTTTTATATCCCAGGATATAGTCTATCTTGGTATATGTTCCATGAGCACTTGAAAATAATGTACATCCTACTGTTGTTGGGTGAGGTAGTCTGTAAATGTAGATTGGATCTTGTTGGTTTATGGTAATGTTGAATTCTTCAGTATCCTTGATTATCTTCTGTCTAGTTGTTCTATTAATTGCTGAGAGAGGAGTGTTGAAGTCTCCAAGTATAATTGTGGATTTGTCTATTTTTCTTTCTAGTTCTATCAGTTTTTGCTCATGCATTTTACAGTTCTGTTGTTTGATGCATACACATTTAGCGTTGTTATTTCGTCTTGGTGGGTTGACCCTTTTATCATTTTGCAATGTCCTTCCCTTTCTTCAGTAATTTTATTTTCTCTGAAACCTGCTTTACCTGTTATTAATATAGCCATTCCTTCTTTGTTTTGATTAGTATTCACATAATATATTTTCCTATCCTTTTGCTTTCAACCTGCCTATATTGTTTTATTTGAAGTGAGTTTCTTTTGATGGTATGTCATTGGGTCATGTGTTTTTATGCACTCTGCCAATCTCTTATCTTTTAATTGGTATATTTAGACCATTTGCATTTAATATAATTACTGATAAGTTAGGGCGTAAGTAAAATATTTTATTTTTCTTTCTCTTTGTACTCTTTGTTTTTCTTACCTTACTGTGGGTTACTTAAACATTTATTAGAATTCCATTTTTATTTATCTCTAGTTTTGGGGTATATCTCTTCATATAGCCTTTTTAGTTGCTGCTATAGGTATTATATTATATATACATAAATTATCCCAGTCTATTGGTGTTGTCACTTTACCATTTTGAGTAAATACAGAAAATTTGTCTCCTTTTACAACCCTTTATCTCCCAACATTTATAATAAAATTGTCTTCAATATTTATGCTACATACATTTACAACCATATCAGACATTGCTATAATTTTTGTTTCCACCATCAAACATAATCTAGAAAACTCTAGAGGAAAAGGAAGTCTATTGTTTTTACCCAGTTTTTTGCCTTGTTTTCTTCCTTCCTGAAATTCCAGGATTTCTTCTTTTGTCATTTCCTTTCTTTTAGAGAACTTCCTTTAGCTATTATTTTAGAGTAGGTCTGCCAGTGATGAATTCTCTTAGTTTTCCTTCATCTGGGAATGTCTTGATTTCCCCTTCATTCCTGAAGGATATTTTCTCTGGATATAGGATTCTGGGTTGATAGTTCTTTTCTTCCAGCAGTTGAAAAATATTGTGCCAACTTCTTTCTGGCTGCATTGATTTATGATGGGAAATCATATGGCTTTCAAATTATTTTTCTTATACAGGTAAGGTATTATTTCTCCCTCTCTGCTTTTAAGATTTTCTTTTGTCTTTAGCTCAGACTTTTGTCTAAGATGTGTCTTGGTATGAATTTCTTTGGGTTTATCCTGTTGGAGTTTGCTTAGCTCCTTGAGTTTCCAGGTTTAGGTCTTTTGCCAAATTTGGGGGGTTTTCAGGTGTTATTTGTTCAAGTACTTTTTTTAGCCCTGTCATCTTTCTTCTCTTTTTCTAAGACTCCAATGCCATTAATGTTAGATATTTCATTATAGTCCCACAGGTCCCTAAGGTTCTCTTTATTTTTCTCAGTCTATTTTCTTCCTGTTGTTAATACTGGGTAATTTTTATTATTCTGTCTTCAAGTTCACTGATTCTTTTGTTCCCTTCATTATGTTGTTGAGACTATACATTTAGTTTTTTATTTTGAATATTGTATTTTTAAGTTCTAAAATTTCCGTTTGGTTCTTTTTTATAGCTTCCACTTCTTTGCTAAGAATTTCTGTTTTTTCATTTGTTTCATTATGTATATATTTGATCACTGAAGCATTTTTATTATGGTCACTTTGTCATATGATTCTAACATTTTTGTCATCTTGATATTGGTGTCTATTGATTATATTTTTAAATTCAGTTTGAGATCTTCCTGTGCTCTTTGTATGACAGGTGATTTGCAGTTGAAATCTAGACATTTTGAGTATTATGTTATGAAACTTTGGGTCATATCTAAACTTTATGTTTTAGCTGGCTTCTTCTGACACCACTCTGGCAGGGGAAAGGGGTTGCTGCCTCCTTGCTGCCACATGGAGGTAGAAGTCCAGGTTCCCTATTGGAATTTATTAATACCCAAGGAGGGAGGCTCCTTTCTCTTGCTAAATCTGTCCTTGGTGCTCCCCATGTGGCCTCCTCTGACACCACCTCAATAGGGAGAGGGAGTGCTTCCTTGTTACCACAGGTGGGATTACATGCCCACGTTCCTTACATGGTCTCCATGATAATGGAGAGAGGAGTGGATAGAGGAGGGCTTGTTAGCACCCAGCATGGATGAGAGTCCTATCCCAGAATTCAGCCTTTTCTGCCACCACCTTGGCCGTGATGATGTCAGAAAAGACCTTATTATAGCATGGCCAGGGTAGAAATCTAGGCTCTCCATTCAGCCTTTGTTGGCATGAGTAGAGATGGGGCCACAGTTTTTCTGTGGTATTTGGCTGGAATAGAGAAGTTATATCTAAAAGTTTTCTGTCTTGCTAGTCTACCCCTCTCCTGGTTCTCTGGATAGGAAGAGCAGGCTTCTGTTGGGACTTATTTTGTCTGTGCGCATTTAGCATTTCCAGTTTGTTGCCTCTCAGATCCAAGCCTTGGCTATATAAGGCAAAAAGAAAGCCCAGGGAACTTACAACCATATTGTTCCTTGGAAAGGAAGGTCCTTTGTCAGTCAGCTTTTTTAATGGAATAGATGTCTTCTTCATTACCTTAAGACTCTTCTAATTGGATTGTTTGCTTTTTACTATTGGGTTTTAAAATTTCTCCATATAGGCTAGATACTAGTCCTTTGTTGATGTATGTTTTGCAAATATTTTCTCCTAGTGAGTGGTATCAGAGGAAAACATATGAGAGTCTTCTTATGTTTGTCTTAGTGTCCAAGATTTTTAGTTGTACTTCGTGGAAGGAATAAGGAAAAGTTCATCTACTACATTTTCACAGAAGTGGAAGTCTCAATAATGTTTTAATCCCTCATCCTGAGATTGTTAAGCCTTACCTCCCCATATCATCAATTAATACAAAATTAAATAAATGTCTAAATTGAATAAATGTCTTTATTAAAAATCAATATCTTACAAAAAAATGAATCTAGAAACAGACCTTACACCCTTCACAAAAATTAACTGAAAATGGACCATAGACCTAAATGCAAAATGTAAAACTATAAAACTCCTAGGAAATAACATAGGAGAAAACCTAGATGACTTTGGGTATGGTGATGACTTTTTTTAGATACAACACCAAAGTCAGGATCCATGAAAGAAATAAATGATAAGCTAGGCTTCATTAAGATTATAAATTCTGCTCTGGGGAAGACATTGTCAATACAATGAGGAGAAAAGCCACAAACTGAGAGAATAGTTTTAAAAAATACATCTGTTATCCAAAATATACAAAGGGTTCTTCAAACACAACAATAAAAAAACAAACAACCTAATTTAAAAATGGGCCAAGGACCTGAACAGACAACTCATCAAAGAAGATATACAGATGGCTAATAAGCATATGAAAAGATGCTCCATGTCATATGTCACCAGCGAAATGCAAATTATAACAACGAGATACCACTACATACCTGTTAGAATGGTCAAAATCTGGAATACTGACAATACCAAATGCTGACAAGGATGTGGAGCAATAGGAACTCTCATTCATTGCTAGTACAGTCACTTTGGAAGATTGTTCGGCAGTTTCTCACAAAACTAAATATACTCTTACCATAAGATCCAGCCATTGCACTCCTTGGTATTTACCCAAATGAGATGAAAACTTATGTTCATTCAAAAACATGCACATGGGTGTTTATATAAGCTTTATTCATACTTGCCAAAACTTGGAAGCACCAAGATATCCTTCAGTAGATGAATGGATAAATAAACTATGGTACATCCACACAATGTAATATTATTCCACATTATATATATGTGAGTTATCAAGCCAAGAAAAGACATGGAAAAATCTTAAATGCATATTATTAAGTGAAAGAAGCTGATCTGAAAAGGCTATATAATGTATGATTCCAGCTATATGACATTCTTGAAAAGGCAAAACTATAGAGACAGTGAAAATATCAGTGGTTGCCCAGGGTTAGAGGGAAGGAAGGGAGGGATGAAAAGGCAGAACACAGGATTTGCAGGGCAGCGAAACTATTCTGATGACACTCTAATGGTGGATACATGTCATTATGCATTTATCCAAACCCATAGAATGTACAACACTGAGAGTAAACTATGTAAACTATGGACTTTGGGTGATAATGTTGTAACAAGGTAGGTTTATCAGTTGTAACAAATGTACCATACCACTTTGGTGGAGGATATAGATAATGAGGAAGGTTATGCATGTGTAGGGGCAAGGGGTATATGGGAAATCTCTGTAACTTCTTAATTTTGCTGTGAATCTAAATCTACACTAAAAAATAGTCCTTTTACATTTTCTTTTCTAAAAAAATTTTATTGTAGTATAGTTGATTTACAGTGTTGTGTTAGTTTCAGGTGTACAGCAAAGTGAATCAGTTATACATATAAAAATCCAGTGTCTTTTTTACAACAGCTAAACTAAGCAAACCTTAAGCACCAAAAGTGTTTCTTTTAGCTGATGAAAGAAGCATATGAATCCTGAAGGCAGTCAGTATTTTATTTTTCACCAGTCCTTATTACTTAGCTTCTTCAAGCCCCAGTCTTAAACATGGATCCTAATGAGTATGCCAACCCTGGATCTTATTGCAAGTGTCCAGATCCCTTCTGGGGATTTGTCTCTGAACTGCCAGCTCTGGACTTCAGGCCAGTTTCTATTTTGAGTGAAAGCTTCAATCTAGCAAGAGTGCATTGATTGCTTTCCAGCTAATCAAAGGGAAAGCATTGGTTGGCCATTCTGGCATCCTTGTTCAGCTAAAAATGATTATGTCTCTGGCTCCTAATGCAAAGATATATTCTTCCTTTTTTTTCCTGTGATGAGGGTGCAGAATATCCTTCAATTTTGTTAAGTATAAAGTTAATGTGTGCCTTTGAATAGTCTTTGAGAAGTTATGAAGGGTAGTTTTTCTCTCTAGGGGAAGGAGCAGAACATCACCTGCCCTTCTCTTTCTCTCAGTCATAAAATTTGTGTGATTTAAATTTACATACAGTTGGTCTTCCCTGGTGGCACAGTGGTTAAGAATCTGCCTGCCAATGCAGGGGACACGGGTTTGAGCCCTGGTCCGGGAAGATCCCACATGGCGCGGAGAAACTAAGCCTGTGCGCCACAACTACTGAGCCTGTGCTCTAGAGCCCCTGAGCTACAACTACTGAAGCCCACGAGCCACAATTACTGAAGCCCGGGCGCCTAGATCCCGTGCTCCACAACAAGAGAAGCCACTGCAATGAGAAGCCTGTGCACCGCAACGAAGAGTAGCCCCCACTCGCCGCAACTAGAGAAAAGCCAGCACGCAGCAAAGAAGACCCAACACAGCCAAAATAAATAAATTTATATAAATAAATAAATTTACATACAGTGAAAGTTACTTACCTGAGGTTATCCTTCTTTGCACTTCAGGAATAGATTTCTTAAAGTACTCATGGCCCTTCCAACAGAATGGAACATTTGAAACAAAAATTCAAAACTAGTCTTGGTACATGAATTTTGTATGAAATTAGGAAAATTTTCTCTTGTGATATCCTTCCTTCTCTCTCTCTTTGTGTGTGTATGTGTGTGTGTGTGTGTGTGTGTGTGTGTGTGAGAGAGAGAGAGAGAGAGAGAGAGAGATTTTGCTACTCTGTACTTCTTGGGAGAAGCTTGAGGTTTAATAAAGAAAAGTTTAAGGATGAGTGGAGGGAATTCCCTGGTGGTCCAGTGGTTAGGACTCCACGCTTCCATTGCAGGGAGCCTAGGTTCAGTCCCTGGTTGGGGAACTTAGATCATGCAAGCTGCACAGCCAAAAAAAAAAAAAAAAAGGATGAGTGGAGAAGGGCACTCATGAAGTGATGGAGAGTATGGCTGATCTCTTATATGTGATTCAGGATCGCGATTATGATGAATCCTTCCAAACACGAAGAATGAAGAATTGCTAGAAGCCCTTTGTCATGCCACAGTAAAAAGAATTTCTTCTTTCCTCCCTAATGATTATCAGGGTAAACACTTGCAATAGCCATTGATTTGCCATAACTGGACAGGGAAAGTAGCTCTGCGTTGCCTGTGTATTATATCCGAGGATCTAAGTGGCTTGCTTGGCCTGAGACCTTGTGTGATCATGAGAACTTAATTAGTGATAGCACCCTTACATCTACTGAATCCTTACCAAAGTTTTGCAAAGTATGTATTATGTGAGGAAACCAAGGCTCAGAATGGACATATCAGTTGTCTTAAGCCACATAGCTAATAAGTGTCAGAGCTGGGACTCGAATCCAGTCTCTGTGTGTGACTACAGAATCCACCTCTTTCTCCTGTATTAACATTGCTGTGAATTCCAGTCATAGGGACTATCATAGTTCTACAACTCACTGAGATAGTGCTGTATCAGTTCTCTACCAAGTAGTTGGTTTGAAAATGTTAAGACCAGTAAGGATGAACTGAGTTCTCCACAGGGCTTTGGATTCAGGCCGAAGGGTTTCTCCAAGGTGCCTTCCCACCTAAGTCTGAAGAGGCACAGCCAGAACCATGATTACTTTCAGATTTAATAGACATTCTGTAAATGTTAGTTCTGTCCCCCTATCCCAGCACTTACTGTGGGTCAGATGCAGTGCTTGGAGCTCTCAAGTGCATCATGTCATTTAATCATCACAGCTCTCTTATGAGGTATAGGGATGAATATATCCCTATATTACAGATGAGGAGATGGAGGTACAAAGAAATGAAATAACTGACATGTCCACTATCTCATAGCCAGGTCAATCTGACTCCATAGTATATAGTTAGCTGTCTGTAATACCTCATTGGTTCCTACCTACCTGCTTACCTACTATTTTGCTTCTGTCTCTGTAACATTTTCCGAGGCTTTAAATTGAATATATTGGTTGAGATCTTCAAGAAATCCTTGTATGACTTTAAAACTCCTTATGCTGTGCATGCTTTCTCCCTTGCTTCACCCTGTTAGTATTATCCTCAGCAGTAACCTTGCACTCCAGTAGAGCCCAGAGCAAAAGGAAGTGTAAGAAGTAGTCTGAGAGGACAAATGAATATTTCTCAGTCATCCAGGCTTAAGCTTTGCCTTGACCTGGGATGCTTGCTAATCTTGACAGAAGAATAATCTGAGTTAATTGGCTCTTAGATAGGGTGAGAGTTAAGATTCTAGGAATGGGTCTGTTTGCAGCTGAACTGATGGGTTTTGGCACCTAAATAAAGACATCCAGTAGCCGTCTGCTGGGTGAAGGCATCTTCCTTTCTTACCTGAAGCTGGGTCAGTCTCAGTCAGTGGGAAAGTGTTGTCATTTGTACTCTGCATTCCTCCTGTTTCTTTGGGTTGTGCTATGTTTAATAAAGCATGCATTAGGAGATATTGAAAAAAGAGTTTTTAATCTAGTCTTTTTCTCCCAGAAAGTTTAAATTGCCCCCAAAGTGCGTGTGTGTGTGTATGTGTGTGTGTGTGTGTGTGTGTGTGTATAGACCAAATATCACTGAAGAAGTTGACACCTTATTACATGTAGGTTATTGCATTTGTAGAACAAAATCTCCTTTAAGTGATATATCTACTATGTGTCATAAAAATTAATTCACTTGATGTGAGTGTGTTTTCATTTTGGGTGTCCTTAATAGGGAAATATATTCTGGTAGATTACAGTGTTTCTAAATAATAAATCATAAACACCAATAAAAGAAAATAGCTAAAATGTGCATATTTGAGAGTCGATTGTATGTTGATTAACCTTATGTGCTTTTGCCATAATTCTTACTATTGCCATTTTCCTTTGCTGGCAAACAATTCATTTTTGGAACATAAGATGCATAATTATGAATGTTAATATAGCACCCTGCTGCATCTCATCTCTATTTGCATTATGCCACAAGTTTACTTCGGGGACACACAGGTACTTTCTCTCATTATTCATAGTAACTGTAATTTGACACTAAACTTGAGATATAAATATATTTATTATTTACCTATTTTGTTAGTCACAATTTTTTCTTACATCAAGACTATAGAAAAACCATGTTTATAATTCAACTAAGAACCATAGGAGCCTGTTTAAAAATTAAAAATGAAAGAAAGGAATCTGTATTATGGAGGATAGAGCAGTGGACTTGGGGGTTTTCATTGTAGACTCTGAGTACTCGGTAGAAATACTGGACAAGTCTTTAACCATCTCATAGTCTTGTACTTATGAGTAATTCAGGGCAGTAATTCCCACCTGACAGGGATCTGGTAAGGATTAAATAGGTACTTCATGAGATTGTGCCTACAATAGTACTTGATACTGGGTAATAACTAGTGAATGTGTACTGTTTTAATATGACATTTGAAAGTGAAAAAGAAAGTAGGCATTTTCTAAACATTAATTCACCAAATATCTCTTTAAATACCAAGTTCTCATGATATGATTTCATTGATTTAATAAGTGTTTTTGAGTTTGAGTGCTTAGCATGTATATAGCAATATGTTAAACGATGTAGTGGGGCTCACAGCAGGAGTATGTTCCACCCCTGAACTCTAGTGGATGGAGATAAGACATATATAGGTAAAATGGTTGAGAAAGGAATTAGGTGATTGACAAAATGAGTGATACCAGCAGCAAGTGGTTATGAAAATTGGAAGAAGAACATCACAAGGAACTTGAACAAAAGAAGGGGAGGTTGGCTCAATTCCTAAATGGTATGTGGGAAGGCATGAAGAGAGGATGGAGAGAAATGTAGATGCAGGTGTGAGGAATATTAAGAAAGCTCATCCAAATTTACCCATCAGTGAGAGGTAAATTTGAACTAATAGAAGGCCCAGTAAAGCAAAGTTTATCTAGTAGGCAATGAGGAGTCATTGCAGGATTGTGAATAGGTGAATAAGAATGAAATTGGTATTTGTGGGAAATTGGTGTGGGTTGGACTGGATGTAGGGAGGCCATGTGACATGCCTGCTTTTGCAAAGTAGTGACAGTAGGAATGGACAGGACGAGTTAATGGGGGAGATATTTCAAAGCCAGGACTTGGTGAGTGATTCAATATGAAGGCCGAAGAAGAGAAGGAAACAATGGTTACAAGGTTTGAGCCAGTCAGACCTTTAAGGATTTAAGACAAAATAAAAAGATAAATTAGGAAGAGCTAGGCTTGATGTCAGTGTTTGGTTTTTGTTTTGTTTTGTCTTTAGTTTGAGGGCATTGATGGGATATGTAGAGATTCAACTGGCAGTTGTAGAGCATAGGTAGAAGTGGTGTGTTGTTTAGGTCCAGATCAGGACCAGAGATTGGCCTAGGCCTATTGAATGTCACTCCTAATCTAAACTGATCTCAATTACACATAAATATCTTCTGGTGGTCACTTCATCCTAAAAATATCAGCTCTCATTAACTTTCATCCTCCATTTTCTTCTTCTCATTTTCTCACTGAAGTGTGCCTTCTTCCACTACATGACAGTCTTCTGTATAGTTCCAGATGAATTAGTATCCTCCAGATTGAGAAAAAAAACATCAAGGAGCATCTTTTTATTCTCCTTTTCCAGTGGGCAATTTTTCAATAGCAGTTTTTCAGCAGTACAGTGGAAGGAGTACAATGGAAGGCACATAGCCATTGGTATATAACAGCACTGGTGTCAAATCACATATCAGCTGGCTGACCTTTAGCAAGTTAGTTAACCAAAATTTCCTCATCTTCAAGATAGGAATAATGGTATCTACGTTATAGAGTTATATGAGTAAATGAGGTAATATGTATAAAGCCCTTTGAAAATAGTTGTTGCTTAATTAATATTGGCCCTATTGAACTTTTTTCTGGAAATTTCTTCTCTTTGATTATTAAATATATCTTTCTCCTGGTTTTCTTACTACTACTTATTTTCAGCTCTCTTTCCTTAATTTGTCTGTTAACTACAGTATACCTTAGAAGAGTGGTCCTCAAACTTGAGTGTGCGTTAGAATCCTCTGGAGGGTTTGTTGAGGAACATATTTCTCCCCCCACCAAGTTTTTGTTCCAGTCAGGGTCCAAGATGTTCTCAGGTAATGCTGGTGCTGCTGGTCTGAGGACTGAACTTTGAGAACCACACTAACCTAGAGTTCAGCCTCAGACCCTCTTTTTTATTCTATGGACTTTTCTTGAGAGGCTTTAGGTATCACTGATGACTCTCAGGTTTCTATATCCAGAGAAGACCACACTACTAGATGCCAGATTATCATTTTCAACTGCATGTTACACTTTGCCACCAAGTTGTCTCCCAAACATATCATAATTCAACATGCCCAAGCTGATTCTAAAGTACATATGGAAATATAAATCTGTAAGATTAGTCAGGAAAGGTCTGAAAAAGAAGAGTAATAAGGGAGAAAGGAACCAGTCCTGTTGAAACATATTATAAAACTACAGTTATTAAAATAGTTTGGTACTACCACATGAATACAGATCAATGGACCATAATTGAGTCTAGGAATTGATCCAAAGACATAATTTAGATATTTTAATGTATGATTTTATTATTAAATATTAAAGGTCTCTCTAAGCAAGACACAAAGGAAGCCATAAAGGAGAAAATTGTTAAATTTGACTACATGAAAGTTAAAATTTACAGCACCACAAAAATACAGAAACAGAATCCAAAGACAAAAAACTGGGAAGAAGAATTTGCATCTGATATGGGAAAGGGCTGGTTCCCTGTATATATAAAGAGCTCTTGAGATTGAGAATCACTTAGAAAAATACCCATAAACCATTATTTAAAAAGAGGAGAAGAGGACCTAAATAGCCAGCCCAGGGGAAAAGAAAATTGGCTTATAAAAATAAACAGAAAGATGCTCAGCAACACTCATAATTAAAGGAATATAGGTTAATTTAAGCAACAGCCCTCACCTTAAGATACAACTTTCACCAGTCAGAATGGCAAAAATCAGAGCATGTAATATACCATTTTTGGCAAGCATGTGGAGAAATGCACACTCTTACACCCTGCTATATACCTTGCTACTCAAAGCATGACCCTTGAACAAGCAGGATCTGCATGAACTGAGAGCTTGTTACAGATGCAACCCCATCCCAGACCTACTAAACCAGAATCTGCATTTTAACGAGATCCCTAGGTGATTTGTTTGCACATGAAAGTTTGAAAAGCACTGCTCTAATACACTGTTGGAGGAAATGCAAATTAGCATAACCTCTTTGGATTTCAGGAGACTTTATCACAATTAAGCATTCATATGCTCTGAACCAGAATTCCAGTTACAGGAATTTATCTAACAGATATAATCATATATGTGTGTGAAGAGATGTTCAAAGATATTCATTGCAGCATTATTTGTATTAACAAAAAATTAGAAACAACCTTAGTTTTCATTAATTTGGTAAAGGTTAAATGAATTATGAAAAAGTCACACAAGTGCAACACTAGGCGGTTATTAAAAATTTGTGAAAAAGTACATGCAGATACAAAATTATCTCCAAGATATATTGTTAAACACTAACAAGCAAGGTTCTGAACAGTATTCTAGTATGCTTTTTTTTTGTATTCTGTTATTATAATTCCGATTTTACAGATAATGTAAGTGAGGCAGAGATGTTAAATAACTAGCCCAAGGCCACACAGCCAGCAGTGGCAGATTCAAATCTAGACAGTCTGGTTCCAGAGCTTATGTTCTTAACAGTATGCCATACTGCTGCTCTGGGATAAACAAGAACCTGTTAATGATGGTTTCCCCCAGAGTATGGGGAACTCATTTTTCATTGTATATGCTTTTGTACTGTTTGAATGGTTTACCTTTTGCAAGTATTGATTTAAAAAATAAAAACTTAAAAATCGACTTGTCCAAAATTGGACTAATTTCCCTCTTGGTGACAGGCTCAATTATTTGTTTGTTTGTTTTTTAATCTTTCAATAAGGTTTTATTTTCTCCATAAATGTCTTACACATTTTTATTTAGATTTATTCCTAGGTAGTTTTTTTTCCATTTTATTTTTTTAGGATTTCTTAGCATCATTCTTATTACTTTTTTTTTTTTAACATCTTTATTGGGGTATAATTGCTTTACAATGGTGTGTTAGTTTCTGCTTTATAACAAAGTGAATCAGTTATACATATGTTCCCATATCTCTTCCCTCTTGCGTCTCCCTCCCTCCCACCCTCCCTATCCCACCCCTCCAGGCGGTCACAAAGCACCGAGCTGATCTCCCTGTGCTATGCGGCTGCTTCCCACTAGCTATCTACCTTACGTTTGGTAGTGTATATATGTCCATGCCTCTCTCTTGCTTTGTCACAGCTCACCCTTCCCCCTCTCTATATCCCCAAGTCCGTTCTCTAGTAGGTCTGTGTCTTTATTCCTGTCTTACCCCTAGGTTCTTCATGACATTTTTTCCCCTTAAATTCCATATATATGTGTTAGCATATGGTATTTGTCTTTCTCTTTCTTTTTTTTTTCTGACTTACTTCACTCTGTATGACAGACTCTAGGTCTATCCACCTCATTACAAATAGCTCAATTTCGTTTGTTTTTATGGCTGAGTAATATTCCATTGTATATATGTGCCACATCTTCTTTATCCATTCATCCGATGATGGGCATTTAGGTTGTTTCCATCTCCGGGCTATTGTAAATAGAGCTGCAATGAACATTTTGGTACATGACCCTTTTTGAATTATGGTTTTCTCAGGGTATATGCCCAGTAGTGGGATTGCTGGGTCATATGGTAGTTCTATTTGTAGTTTTTCAAGGAACCTCCATACTGTTCTCCATAGTGGCTGTACCAATTCACATTCCCACCAGCAGTGCAAGAGTGTTCCCTTTTCTCCACACCCTCTCCAGCATTTATTGTTTGTAGATTTTTTGATGATGACCATTCTGACTGGTGTGAGATGATATCTCATTGTAGTTTTGATTTGCATTTCTCTAATGATTAATGATGTTGAGCATTCTTTCATGTGTTTGTTGGCAGTCTGTATATCTTCTCTGGAGAAATGTCTATTTAGGTCTTCTGCCCATTTTTGGATTGGGTTGTTTGTTTTTTGTTATTGAGGCATATGAGCTGCTTGTAAATTTTGGAAATTAATCCTTGAAGTGAGAAATATGGCAGACACTCTGGGCTCCTTCCTCTACCCCTCATATTTTGTCCAACTGGGAGCCAAGATTTATTGGTTCTACCTCCTAGACCATTCTCAGACAAGCCTCAAATCTGCCTTGCCACTCTATCCCTGAATCATAGATCACTTTGGACTATAACATTCATTTCCTAACTGGTACACCTGCTTCTTTTCTCCCTAAAAATGTTAGCAGATACATCTTTCCAAAATGCAAATCTGATTCTGCCATTGTCATGCTTACAATTTTTCACTGGCTCCCCAGTGCCTGTGGGAAAAGTCCAAACTCATTAGCATGGCAACCTGGGTCTTCTGCATTCTGGCCCAGCCTGCCTCTCTAGCCTTACCTCCCACCACCCCTCCTCATACACCTTACCTTCAGGACACTATTTTTTCCTCACATTTCCATGATTTTTACATACTACTTCTTCTATAGAAGTATGTTTTATCTTGGTAAATTCCTACCCTTCCTTCAAGACCAGACCTCAAGCATGACTTCCTTTATGTGGGTTTTTCTGGCCGCCGGCTATTAGACATTATGTATTCTGTACTAGGCAGGTTAGGATACCCTAAAGTCCCGTGGCCTCTCAGTTTCCCACAGGAAATGTCTCCACTATCAAAGCACTCCTGTCTGAATGCTGTGCATTCACATTCCTCATGGACTCCCAACATGGATGCAGCTGTTTCTGTTTCTCTAGCTCTCTCCCTAGCTAGTTCAGTCTTCTCCCCAGGTCTCCCATAGGCCCCAGAACTCTTCTTGGTCACCCAGGACATCTGGGAGACTTTTTCTTTTATTCTCAATTGTAGATTCATCATGCCCCCCTTCCCATCCTTCTATCTCTACCTGTAGGTGAGGCAGGTTAGAATAGTGGTTAAGAACATGGGCTTTGGAGCCAGGCTGCCTGTGTTTGAATACGATCCCTGTGACTTTGTAGTTCTGTGATCTTGGGCAAGTTACTCAACCTCTCCAAACCTCTGATTTTCCTCTCTGCACAATGGAGATGAGTAGCACCTGCTTCATAGGGTTGTTATGAGTATTAAATATTTTAATATTTGTAATACATAGTGAACACTATAAGTGCTTTTGATATAAAAATGCCTAAAGCATGGCGTGGAAGAATCGTTTCAAATTGGCATAGGAGGCAGGCCTTTTTCTCCTTTGGAGCTCTTTTCTACTAAAGATGGCTGGTTAGTATTAGGAACAAGTATACATGAGTCAGCAAGAATCCCCACCCCTTTTCAAGTCTCCTGTAATTCTGGCTTGTTTCCCTAAATGGATGACAGATTGAAGCTTCTTGAGGGCAAGGATCATAGTGTAGACTTTTTAAGACTCCTTGGCACCTGTTAAACACATGATAGACACATCTATTCCCATCAGCCTTACAATTAAATCCAAGTCCTTACAATGACCCACTTAACTGGCCCTTGGCTCCTTCCCCAACCTCGTTTCCTACGCTTCTTTGTCTTGTTCATTCTCCTCCAGCCACACTGGCTTTCATGGTTCTTGGACCATGGCAAGCTGATCCTACCTTGGGACCACTGCCCTGGCTGATGCCTCTGCCTAGAACATTCTTCCCTCAGATATTCACCTGGCTCCTTCCCTGACTTTAAGTCGCTGCTCAGATATCACCTCTTAATAGAGGCCTTCCCTGACCACACTCTAAAATAGAATCGGCCCTCACATAGCCCTGTCTGACAGTTTACCCCTTACCCTGCTTTCGCTGTCTTCATAGCACTTAGCACTACCTGTCATATTATATATTGAGTTGAGCCCCCTGAGGTCTGTCTAGTCTGTTTTATTCATTGGTTTGTCCCCAGCACCTTGAACAGTGCTTTCTTGGCTCTCAATAACTAATGAATGAAAGAATCAATGAATGAATAAATAAAGGAATGAATTCAATGCAAGTACCTGTGTAGAAGGGGAAATACAACAAATTCTGTTCACTCCTAGAATTTTGAAAATTTTATAATTTTCAGTCCATGATTCTGTCTTTCAGCTTTAGCATTTTCAAATTAAATCCATATCCATGTATGGGTTTTGTTTCAATTTTATAAACATCACCTTGACAAAAGTTAAAATCCAATATAAATCAAGTCCAATTTTACAAAAAAAATGCTGATTTGTTTGTTCTCCATCCCATGGGGAAGGAATGTCTATGATTGTGTGTGTGTGTGTGTGTGTGTGTGTGTGAGAGAGAGAGAGAGAGAGAGAGAGAGAGAGAGAGAGAGAACTAGAACAGTTACCTGCAGTGAGGAAATTGGGTAGGGAGTAGGTTGGGGAGGCGGGAGTAGGGAGTCCAGGTTCCCCAGAAGGAAAATAATTTTGCAAATTGCTATCTATTTTTTCTAAATTGTTGCTTCCAAATCCATTAGAAAACCAAACTGAAATCCAAAGAAATGAAAAGCTTGATGAACTAGAGGTTCGTAAACGTAAATACATCAGATCAGGGAATTTCTCAGCAGCTCATGCAGAGCATTGTGAAACCATGTGAAAGCTTTATGAACAGAAACTTCAGCAAGGGGGACAGATATATGGCAGCTGCTTGCCAGCTCATATCTCCACTCAACACGGGAAGTTGTGATGTGGGAACTGCCCTCTTGGTTCTGGGATGTGCCTCACCAGGAAGTAGAATGTTCCTGCCCCTGGAGCCCAAATTCTATTCAAGCAGCTGCCCTCTATTGTGTACATAGCCACTGGAAGTTGAAGGAAGGTTCCTAGGCTCCCTTGGAAGACAAGACCCCACATAAGTCAAACCAGCAGCAGCCAGTATTTTAAAGAAGCCATTTGAAAATCTGTTTTCAAATGTATGATAGCATTCTTTAGAGTGATGTGTCTCAAACTTGAGCGTGCATCAGAATCACTTGGTGTGCTTGTTAAAATTCAGATGGCTGGGCTCTACTCTCAGAGTTTCTGATTCAAAAGGTCTGGAGTGGGGCCCCAGAATTTCATTTCTTACAAATTTCCCAGGTGATGCTGATGCTGATCTATTCGACAGACTTTGAGAACTACTGTTTAGGGACAAAAACACAGGAATTTGGAAGCAAAGAACTTGGATTCAAGCCTTGTATGATTTACTTCACCTCTGAACTTGAGTTTTTTCTTTTCTAACATGGAGTTTATAAGGTTGTTGGAAGGATTAAATAGAATGGTGTCTATGAAAGTTCTTTGTGAACTGTAAATATTAGCAGTTAAATGGCTTCACAAATAGTACTTGCTGCCACCCCCCCCCCAGCAGATTTTCCTGTGCTTTGTCCCCTCTCCACACAACTTTGTCCCATCAAGTCCATCAGGCGCCTAGGAAAAACTGAAGCCAAGAAGGCCCTGAGTAGTAAAAAAATTTTTAACCCACTGGGCATGGCCATAATGCTGACCTTGACTTGACCTCCCTTTTCCTCTGACTGGCCTCTTCTCAACTTGCTCCTCGTTCTTCCAGCCCTGGCCACCTCTCACAGCAAAGAACAGCAACTAGTGCTGACATTGGGGTAAAAAACTGTCAGATGGAATTTTTTTTAATTAGTAGCATAAACAGAGGAATCTACTGCCAAGCAGGAAAGCATTTGTTGGGGAAACCATTTTACTAGGTTGGTGGGCTCTGAGCTGATTTCCCTGAGGGCAAAATCCAGATGCTTGAAAGAGTTAAGTGGAATCATAAGTATAATTGCAGATTTCTAACTTAGGAATGTGTCAGACAGTTGTATTAGACAGTTGCCAGGGTAAATGATATGTCTGTGTAGAAGGGTGTCCTTTTTCTTTGGAAACTTTTCTCATTCAAAACTAATACGTGTGTAGTGTAGAAAATTTTGGAATTTTCTAAAGGTATAAAGAATTAAAATGACCCTTAATTCTGCCACACAGAGATAAATACTTAGTGGTAAGATATTGGTACATTTTCATTCAGCCTTTTAATATGTGTATGCTTATACATGAATATATGTGTATGGATATATATTTTTTGAATTGGGCTGGTACTACATACAGGTTTGTATACTGTTTTTTCACTTTTGTAATGGCAGACTATTATTCCTTCCTGTAGATATACAGTACTTCACATAACTTCCTAAATGTTGAACAATTAGGATATTCCTAATTTTACATTATAAATAACCCTGCATTCGATGACACTTCATGTACATAAATCAATGTGTGCATCTCTAATTGCTCTCTTAGGATAGACTCCTTGGAATGGAAAGATTAGATTAAAGGTAGGAACATTTTTAAAAACAGATATAATTCACCTACCATAAAATTCATTACTTTTAAGTGTGATATTCAGTGATTTTTAGTATATTTACAAGGTTGTATGACCACCACCACTGTCTAATTCCAGAAAAAATAAGCAGTGCTTCACAAATTTGCATGTCATCCTTGTGCAGGAGCCATGCTGATATTCTCTGTATTGTTCCATTTTTAGTATATGTCAGCTAAAGCAAGCACTGTAGGAACATTTTTATGTCTCTTGATGACATATGGCAAGTTTCCCTCTAGTAAATGTATACCCAATCCATTCCCATTCAGCAATGTATAAGAATGCCTCTTTCCCTGCAACTTTGCTGACACTTAGTTAAAAAAATATATTGCCAATATCATTGAAAAAGGCATTTTATTGTTTTGTATTTTTGATTAGCTCTTCTTCCTCTGTAGCTGTTCTGTAGAGATATGTCATCCACCCTCTTTCCTTTGCATGCATTTACCGTGGGCAGTCACATCCACTGCGACAGCCTCGGCTGCCTCCTCTCTGTGGATAATGATCACATGTCCATACCCTGCCCTAACCTCTTTCTGGCACTGCAGCCCAGATGTCAAGCTGCTTGCTGGGCATGACTATCTACATTTTTTTTAAACATCTTTATTGGAGTATAATTGCTTTACAATGGTGTGTTAGTTTCTGCTCTATAACAAAGTGAACCAGCTATACACATACACACGTTCCCATATCTCTTCCCTCTTGCGTCTCCCTCCCTCCCATCCTCCCTATCCCACCCGTCTAGGTGGTCACAAAGCACCGAGCTGATCTCCCTGTGCTATGCGGCTGCTTCCCACTAGCTATCTATATTACGTATGATAGTGTATATATGTCCATGCCTCTCTCTCACTTTGTCACAGCTCACCCTTCCCCCTCCCCATATCCTCAAGTCCATTCTCTAGTAGGTCTGTGTCTTTATTCCCGTCTTACCCCTACGTTCTTCATGACCTTTTTTTTTTCTTAGATTCCATATATATGTGTTAGCATATTTGACAGCATATCAAACACGCTCATATCTAAAATCAAACTCATGACTCCTGAAGCCAGCTCTGGCTCTCAACTTCCCTATCTGGATTAGTGATACCACCATTCTCCTAGGTGTTTCATGGTCACCTTAACTCCTCTCTCTACTCCATATTTAATTAGTAGTCCAAGCTTCTTGATTCTGTCTTTTATGTCCTTCCTCACATCCTTCCCTTCTGCTCCACCCTCACTGTCACTGCTCTACTTCTACCTTTTATTATGTCTATTACACTAGCCTACTCACTTCACTATGCTTTCAGTATTTATCCATATAATTCATTCTACATGTAGCTATGAGAATAACCTTCCTAACATATGCTTTTACCATGTTGCTTTCCTATCCTGGAACCTCCAAAGCCTCTCTCTCGCCTATTGGTAAAGTAAATGCTTTATCCTGACACTTAAGGCCCACCGTGTTGTTGCATCATTCTAATTTTACTTCCTGTGTGCCTTACAGAAACTGTGTTCTTCCTTCAGCATATTCCTGCTTTATCCACTCTTGTTTTTGCAAAACCTGGCATGACCTCTTCCCCAGTCTCCTCCAGCTGAAATTGTCCTGAGTCTTCAAAATCAGAGGCTTTGTGAAGTCTTCCTTGATTCAATTAGCTGTACTTTCCCATTTTTTTCCTCATTGTCTGGTTTTAGACAGCAATTTTATAGTGTTTTCAACAAAAAATTAAGGAAGCTTGCTTAATAATGTTTTTATTACATGAGTGGCTTTAAATTTTTATTGAAATATAGTTGATTTACAATGTTGTGGTGTTAGTTTCAGGTGTACAGCAAAGTGATTTGGATATGTATGTGTGTGTTCTTTTTTTGGATTCTTTTCCATTATAGGTTATACAAGATATAGAATATAGTTCCCTGTACAGTAAATCCTTGTTGTTCTCCTTTTTTAAACTCTCATTTTGTTAGCATTTCCTTTATGACACGATATTCTGCCCTGTTTAGTTACTTAGCTATTTTTATTCACCCCCTACCACACTATAAATTTCTTGAGCACAGGAATTATATCTTCTTCATTTTGGCATGTTCCATAGTACCTCTCCAAGCACGTTAAATGTAGATAGGAGCTCCATAAATGCTTGAATAAAAGAATGTTAAAGACTGCCAACTTTTTTTTTTAAGAACTACTAATGACTCAGTTTCGGGAATAAATTCTGTGCTAAGGTACAGATGCCAGACAACCCAAATGTCATGGCTTATTCTTCTTTTTCCCTCACTATCCACAGCCAATCCATCAACAAATACTGTAAGCTCTACCTCTTCAAGGTACCTCTAATCAAACCTCTTTTCTCTACCCCTACTGCTTCCTCCCTAGAACAAATCACCATTATCTCTTACCTATAAGAGCCTTTTTAAACTGGTTCCCTGGCTTCTACTCTTGTCCTGCCTAAATCTATCAGCCAAGTGAGATTTTTATAAAACTTAGATCATGGTAGTCCTCTGTTTAACAACCTCCAGTAACTTACTTCCCACTACACTGAGAATAAAACACAAACTTCCTATCTTGGCCTTTGGAAACTCCATGATCTGGCCTTGGCACTTCCCCAACCTCATGTTCCTGTACTGTCTACCTTGCTCACTGTGCTCCAGCTCTGCTGAGCATCAGCCATTCCTCATTGTCATGTTTGCTCAAAGCAGAGTGAGTAGGTTCTCTTGGTTCTATTTAGGTCTTTACTGTTATTGGACGTTGTCTTTGGGCTTCATGCCTTTAGTAGTGGAGATGACTCAGGGAGTGGCCAGAAGCAATTCTAAAGGTTTTGAGACTTGACTTTAGGCAAAACTTTTGTGGAGTCCATCATTTTGCTGAAAATTGGTACTCCAATACTGAGTTTGAGCTGAAGGAGGTATTTGGCTGAAAGGGAAAAGAAAGGAAATCTTATATTATTCCTGTAACCTTCTTCCCAAGGGATGCTACAAATATTACTGATAGAAATTGGAGCTGGAGGACAAACATCCTCCACCTTCTTTATCACCCTGGGTGTTGATTTAGAAAATTGGTCATCACAGCAGAAGCTGACTCAACAGATGGGGTTCTGTGAACCTATTGTCATTTTCTCTATGTGCTCCTCTGAAGTCTCCCTCAGGCCTCTGGTGTTGCACCCTTAGCTTTTGTATATAAGGGAAGAGAGAAAAGCCCTCTTTGTTATTCAGATTCTTGACTTGCTCCCCTTGCTTCTAGAAGCTGTGAAATATGCACCATCCACCTCCTTGCCTTTGGGATCATTAACAAGAAATAGTCTATGATGGGTATTTGTTATCAGATATACATAGATAGAGTATGCTTCACAGCCCACTCTGAAAGAGAATTCCAAGTACTGTGTTTCTAAACTACTAAGCATTTTTCTAGCCCCTAATATTTGCAGAGCTCTCCCACATCATTCATATAGTTGCTTCGTGCCAACCTTCTTTGGAAAAAGAGGTGTCCCTGTGTTTTAAAGATTTCAATGTGAAAAAGTGGAGAAATGAAAGCAAAAGTTCAAGTGTAAAGGCCCTAACCAGATGAGGGTATTGCTCTTTACTTGGAAAGCCACAAGACACCCCTTGACATGCAGCACAGCATTTCAGGGAGTCTTTACTCCCACCCCAACATCCCTTTCCTTTCTTATTCACTACCCTGGGTTTTCTTTAAGCCATGAATGGATCCTGAGGTGGAGGCTGGAGAGGGGGATCCAGCAGGTTTACATGAAAGTACTTGACCTGGCTATTCCGAGAGGTGAGGGGAGGTAGTCCCTTCTATGTAAAGCACCTGTATCTCAGATGACCCAAATTATAGCTCCCCAACTGACAAGAAAGGCCTTGTCCTAAAAGTTCTCTTTTAAATTATACATACATATATACACCCACATACACATAGATATACACACAGATACACACATACATACCCATACGTGTATACAGACATATACATTCACACATTTACATACACATACATGTTCTCCCTTGGTTGGGTCTGTATAAGGAAGGTCTCCAGATCACCAGGTTTCAGGGTCCCCCAGGTAACAGTGTGAGGGTATGAGGAGGCCTTCAGGGCTCTATATCCCTCTACAGTGATCAAGCGACTTTTGCCTCCTTCTGTCAGATAAACAAGCCATGCATTGTTCTGTCCACCAGCTGTGTGCGGGCTTCCCTTCCTGCTGAGCGGGCCAGAATGAGCATGGATTCCTTCATGTGGGGCAGGTGGAATGCGCGGTTTTGGGGTGGGGGAGGCTGGAAGAGCCACAGAAAGTAAACGGAGCTAATCAAGGACACTCTTTTGTGCTTCTCCTTATCTAAACACTTTCAAAAAGTGAAAGAGCCTGCAGTAGGTTATGGGCCAGACCCCAGGCTAAGCATAACCCCAAGCAACAGGGGCCATATTTTTCTTCTTGCCCTGGGTTGGATCAGAGCCACGGTTCTCTTTCTGCTTGCCCTCTACCCTCCTCCCTCCAAGTAGTTATTGAGGGGTCTGCTGGGAGCCAGGCTCAGAGACTGGTAGTGCTGTCAGAAGGTATTGGGGTGACACCCCACTACAGCAGCCAGTGGTTGACTCCTTCTAGAATTGGTCCACCTCCCTCCCCTCACCTCTCACAACAGCCTTTATGAGGCCTGTTCTGGGAGCCAGCTTCTGACAGATCTGCCACTTCTGCCTGCATGTGCTCACCCTCTTTGCACCCATGCCAAGTTCTTATCCTCTGAGTGCTTGGAAAAGAAGCAGTCATCTTTTCCTTCCCCTGAACATAGGAGGTGATACTTGCTCATGTTGTCTGGAACTTAGCTCTGCTAAGTGAGAGGGTACTTCTTTTACCTCCACCCCATCTCCCAGCCTCCTTTCTAAATCCCAAACTGGCCAAACTGCTCACATTCCTCTCTAATCATCTTCTGCCCAAGGATTTCTTCAGTATATGCTATCTGTGCCCATCTGCCCATCATATCACCTCCTCTGGTGACTACCCAACTGTCATGCTCCACCCTGCCTCCCTGCCTGAGCCAGTCCCAAGAATGTGCTTGCACCTTTAATCAAAACTTCCTCAGCCCACCTGGCCACTGACAGGGCCAGACTGCTATCAAATTTGTTATTCTTTACTTTGTTAGGAAATGGGGGGTCAGGGAAGCATTTTTATGGACTGGGTTACTGAGTGGAGAGAGGAAGGCACTTGGCGACCAGATTAGGGAAGGCTGGGTACCCAGGCCTGAATAATGACATTAGAAGGGACTGTTTATTCTGATGCTGTTTCAGACCAGGGGTTATTCCCTAGTGTACTGCTAACACTAAAGGTATTATATTCCCTAGTGTATCGTCAGAATGTGGTTATCACATTGGCAGCATCACCATCACTCTAGAGCTTGTTAGAAAGTCAGAATCTGGAGCCCAGTCTAGAGCTACTGAATCAGAATCTGATTCAAGATGGACAGGTGATTAGTCTGGCCACTGAAGTTTAAGGAGTGCTACTCTAGAGAACTAGGCTTGGCATTTGAACATTCTCTTAAGTAGTCCTTTTGCTCTCCTCTTCATCTGGCTTGAAGACATTCTTTTTCTAGCCACTAACAATACCCTTCCCATTATTATTTGGGGTAGAGGATAATATTAATAGCGGATATCATTTATTGAATGCCTATCACGTGCCAGGCATGCACTACAGATGAGGAAATTGAGGCTCTGTGACACGCCTAAGGCCAAACAACTAATGGGTGGGAAAGCTGAGACTCCAAGCCAGATCCACATGCACATAAAATCCCCAAACTTCCCCCTTACAGTACTTCTAACTACCAAAGGAGGGCTTTGGCACCTGCGTTTTGTGGAACAGACAAAAGTCCACCCAAACCTCCCTAGGAGGTACAGAGGGAAGAGAGGGGAAGGTGCCTCCCGGCATGATTTTCCTAGAAAGTGAAGGCCCTGGCATCATTCTTGTCCTGAGGAAGCTCACATAAACCCTCTCAGGGGCCAGAAATGGCTGGAATTGGGACCAGAGGCCAAGGGAAACTGGAGTGGGGATCCAGGAATATTATGAAGGGAAAACCCTAACTCTAAATCCCCAACAGAAATCAAATTCTGATGCCTGAGCTTGGGCTTAGTGTGTGCAACATACTCCTGTGGGGCTGCTCTGGGTTCTGGCTGTTGCATAGGTCATTGAGGACATCATGTGGACCCCCAGGCTGGGGCCTGGGACTATTACATCAGAGCATGCCATAGTTGGACGGGTTGTTTGTGACAATGGACTTTAATGTTTTATTTTGCAGAGAGGAAACAGAAGCCCATAGAGGGGGAGTAAATTGCCAGAGGTCAGAGCAAAATCATGGCAGAGGCAGGGATGCTTACTCCAAGCAGCACTATTCTGGAGTTGGAGTCTCTGGTGTGAAATGCAGTTTCCTTTGGGTCTGCTCAGGTGCCTGTAGGACGTGCAGACCCTGAAAATACAGCCCAGAATGGTTTGTGAATCTTTCTGTCTCAGCAGGACATTCATCTTGGGAGATCTCTAGGTTACTTGCCCCTATCTATGTAAAATCAGCTGTAGTGCTACTTGCTTTTCTGGACCTGGAGGCTGCTGGGCCTGGCTGATCTGGGCTTTCCTTTTCTGGGGCCCAGAGGACCTGCGGAGATGGCTGGGTGGGGTCAACCCAGTCCAGGAAGCACAGGAATTCTTTTAAGTGTATGTGTCTGGGGTATTTTTCTCCCTCACTTACGTGTATTTTTAAAAATTCTTTTTAGACACCCGCTTTATCTTTCCCAAACATCATTTCCTTGCTCCTTTCCTGAGTTCTAGCAGTGGCTGGGGGCCCAGCTTCCTTATTGGCCTCTGAGCTGTGGAAGAGGGCGGGCCAGGGCTCAGAGGAGGCTGGAGTAGGGAACAGGGGGGCTGTTTATGCTGCTGGAACTGCCTTTCATCCTTCCCTTTGCCACCAGGGTGCTGGCTGGTTTCTGGAGCAGCGTCTTCACTCCTATCCAGCTCTTGACACTGGCTTTCATTCCCTAAGGCTGTGGCCTCCTCTAGGCCCAACCAGGCTGATGGCCATACCTTGCCTTCAGTGCTACTCCTTTCTGTTCTTGGAACTGGAACCTGGCTGTGCTTGAGCCCCTTGAATCACACTCAGGGGCTTGGGCTGATGGCCCCTCTTGTCAAGAGGACTTAAAGGAAGGCAGATGGGTTTCTGCTAAAGGAGGATCCAGCCTGCAGAAAGAAGCCCAAGGGGCTGGCTGGAGGGGTTATTGAGGAGCATCTGAGCTGGCTGGATAACCAGCTCTCTCCTAAGCCATCTCCCCATCCTGGGCAACTTCTATGGTAGGTACTACTGGTAGCCATGGCCATCATGGCTGCTGCTCCCTCTTCCCCCTTTGGCTTTCTTTCTTCAATATCCCGTTTTGCTTCCTAAGAAAGGAATTTGTGGGTAATGAATGATAGGGTGTGTGTTTAATGATAGTGCCTTAGGAGAAAGGGGTTGTTGCCTCCACAGCTAGGCCTGGAGCTACATGGTTGGTGGTTGGCATTTTCTTACCTCTGTGCTTATTTCTCCTCATCCTCTTTCCCCACTGCCTAAGGAGGGGATGGTTTCAACTTTAGGACTACTGAGACTTCCCTTTTCTGACTGCTTCTTGAAGGAATGGCTAGGAGAAGCCTTAGGTGTATAAGCTTTTTGAGATAGATCCCTCTTTGGGGAGGCGGGGTCGTGTGGTATCCTAAAAAGGGTTGGAGGACCTGAGCCTCATTCTCAACTGCTGGTTACTAGCTGTGTGTTCTTGGCAAAGCAGTTCAGCTCTCTGTGTCTCTGTTTCTACATCTGTAAAGGGGTCATAATAATAGCGCTTACTGATAAGGCTGGAGTGAGGATTGAATCAGCTAATGCATGCAAAGTGCGCAGTGCCAGATACATCTTAAGTATCCAATAAGTGGTCCCTGTTGTTATTTTTTTTTAAGTTAATAGTGTTATGTTTTTTTAAGTTAATAGTACGTCAGACACTATGCTGAGTGATTTCACACATGGGACTGCATTTAATCCAGACGTTAACTCATGAGTAAGGGATGGTGATCGTCTCCATTTTACAGATAAAGAATCTACAACAGAGAAGTGACTTGCCCCAGGTCACACTGCTAGGATTGGAATGTGAGTGTGGACTGACTCCAAGTCTAGGCCTCTTCAGGAAGAATAATAGGCCAAGTATTAGACCCTATAGATAGTTTCCTCTCCTTTCCTAATCTAGGGCTAGAAGGCTCCAGCTCTGGCTACAGTTCCTGCACTGGGATTTTCCTCCCTGCAGCTTGTGCTTTTCTCCCAGTGGTCCCAAAGCCCCCACTGCCTTGCTTCTGTCTCCTTTAGGGTTGTTTCCCACTCCTGGAGAAACCCTAGAGAGAGTAGGAGCCTTTGTAAGCTATCTTTCAAAGTGTGGCAAGGGAGTGATGCTAGCGGAACCTTGACAGTGGATGGACAAATCTGGATGGAAGTACTCTTAAACCATCGAGAAGGAAAAGTCTGAGCTGACAACCCTTACTATAGCACCTACTACATATTGACCACTTGTTATGCATCAGTATGTGTCCCAGATGCTTTGAGAATATTCTCTCTCATCCCCACAATAACCTAGCCAGGTAAGGATTATTGTTTTGGTTTGGTTTGGGTTTTTTTGGATAAGAAAACTGACTAAAGCTCAGATAGGTTAAGTGACTTACACAGAATCACACATCCAAAATGGTAGTTAGGCTATGAACCTAGTAGATCTGTCTCACTTGTTTTTGCCTCGTTGCCTGCTGGCTTGGTATAGTTGGTAGGATGAGACTAATGTACATGAAATGATGATGAGCAATATCAAACATTATATTATGATGGGCTAAATTGTGGGGACTAGATTACTAAGGACAAGCTCCCTGGAGTAGACATTACTCGAGCAGTACCTTGAATAACAGGTGGGATTTAGAGTAACAAAGTGAGAGAGGGCATTCCAGGCAGAGGGAACATTCACAGTAGCAACTGAAACCCCATTCTAGGCAGTTGACATTCATGGTCTCATTTGATTTTTTTTACAACTCCATTAACTAGGTACTGTTATCCCCACTTTACAGTCATGGAAGCTAGAGCTCTGAGAAGTGAAAGCACCTGTCTAAAGCAACAGAGCTTTTAAGTGGTGGATTCCAGCCAAGGTCCAATTCCAGAGCCTGTGCTAGATTCTACTAGAAAACCAAAAGCAGAGGCACAAAGCTGGTTGCAGGGTATGATCGGAAAAGAGACATGAGAGGTTGGGCTGGGTGGGTAAAGATAGCTTATAAAGGGCTTTGAAAGTCTGATCCAGTTTACAGTTGCTGCAGGAAAGGTTAAGAAATAGGGAGCTAGTGAAGATTCTTGAATAGGAAAGTGCCACAATCCAGTTGTTGTCTGACATGATATGATCTAAAAGCAGTGACTGGAGGTGGAACAAGGTGACACTGGCTGGCGGAATAACACAGCATTTTGGGTTTTTTTGGACCTTTGCTCTTTATTTTTTATTTTTTTCTTTACATCTTTATTGGAGTATAATTGCTTTACAATGGTGTGCTAGTTTCTGCTTTATAACAAAGTGAATCAGTTATACATCTACATATGTTCCCATCTCTCTTCCCTTGTACGTCTCCCTCCCTCCCACCCTCCCTATCCCAACCCTCTAGGTGGTCACAAAGCACCGAGCTGATCTCCCTGTGCTATGCGGCTGCTTCCCACTAGCTATCTATTTTACGTTTGGTAGTGTATATATGTCCATGCCACTCTCTCGCTTTGTCACAGCTTACCCTTCCCCCTCCCCATATCCTCAAGTCCATTATCTAGTAGGTCTGTGTCTTTATTCATGTCTTACCCCTAGGTTCTTCATGACATTGTTTTTTTTTCTTAAATTCCATGTATATGTGTTAGCATACGGTATTTGTCTTTCTCTTTCTGCCTTCACTCTGTATGACAGACTCTAGGTCCATCCACCTCATTACAAATAGCTCACTTTCATTTCTTTTTATGGCTGAGTAATATTCCATTGTATATATGTGCCACATCTTCTTTATCCATTCATCCGATGATGGACAATTAGGTTGTTTCCATCTCCTGGCTATTGTAAATAGAGCTGCAATGAACATTTTGGTACATGACCCTTTATGAATTATGGTTTTCTCAGGGTATATGCCCAGTAGTGGGATTGCTGGGTCATATGGTAGTTCTATTTGTAGTTTTTTAAGGAACCTCCATACTGTTCTCCATAGTGGCTGTACCAATTCACATTCCCACCAGCAGTGCAAGAGTGTTCCCTTTTCTCCACACCCTCTCCAGCATTTATTGTTTCTAGATTTTATGATGATGGCCATTCTGACTGGTGTGAGATGATATCTCATTGTAGCTTTGATTTGCATTTCTCTAATGATTAATGATGTTGAGCATTCTTTCATGTGTTTGTTGGCAGTCTGTATATCTTCTTTGGAGAAATGTCTATTTAGGGCTTCTGCCCATTTTGGGATTGGGTTGTTGTTTTACTGTTATTGAGCTGAATGGGCTACTTGTAAATTTTGGAGATTAATCCTTTGTCAGTTGCTTCATTTGCAAATATTTTCTCCCATTCTGAGGGTTGTCTTTTGGTCTTGTTTATGGTTTCCTTTGCTGTGCAAAAGCTTTGAAGTTTCATTAGGTCCCATTTGTTTATTTTTGTTTTTATTTCCATTTCTCTAGGAGGTGGGTCAAAAAGGATCTTGCTGTGATTTATGTCATAGAGTGTTCTGCCTATGTTTTCCTCTTAGAGTTTGATAGATTCTGGCCTTACACTTAGGTATTTAATCCATTTTGAGCTTATTTTTTGCGTATGGTGTTAGGGAGTGATCTAATCTCATACTTTTACATGTACCTGTCCTGTTTTCCCAGCACCACTTAATGAAGAGGCTGTCCTATCTCCACTGTACATTCCTGCCTCCTTTATCAAAGATAAGGTGACCATATGTCCATGGGTTTATCTCTGGGCTTTCTATCCTGTTCCATTGATCTATATTTCTGTTTTTGTGCCAGTACCATACTGTCTTGATTACTGTAGCTTTGTAGTATAGTCCGAAGTCAGGGAGCCTGATTCGTCCAGCTCTGTTTTTCGTTCTCAAGATTGCTTTGGCTATTCGGGGTCTTTTGTGTTTCCATACAAATTGTGAAATTTTTTGTTCTAGTTCTGTGAAAAATGCCAGTGGTAGTTTGATAGGGATTGTATTGAATCTGTAGATTGCTTTGGATAGTACAGTCATTTTCACAATGTTGATTCTTGCAATCCAAGAACATGGTATATCTCTCCATCTATTTGTATCATCTTTAATTTTTTCATCAGTGTCTTATAATTTTCTGCATACAGGTCTTTTGTCTCCTTAGGTAGGTTTATTCCTAGATATTTTATTCTTTCTGTGGCAGTGGTAAATGGGAGTGTTTTCTTGATTTCACTTTCAGATTTTTCATCACTAGTGTATAGGAATGCCAGAGATTTCTGTGCATTAATTTTGTATCCTGCTACTTTACCAAATTCATTGATTAGCTCTAGTAGTTTTCTGGTAGCATCTTTAGGATTCTCTATGTATAGTATCATGTCATTTGCAAACAGTGACTTACTTCTTCTTTTCCAATTTGGATTCCTTTTGTTTCCTTTTCTTCTCTGATTGCTGTGGCTAAAACTTCCAAAACTATGTTGAATAAGAGTGGAGAGAGTGGGCAGCCTTGTCTTGTTCCTGACCTTAGTGAAAATGCTTTCAGTTTTTCACCATTGGGGACGATGTTGGCTGTGGGTTTGTCATATATGGCCTTAATTATGTTGAGGAAACTTCCCTCTATGCCTACTCTCTGCAGGGTTTTTATCATAAATGGGTGTTGAATTTTGTCGAAAGCTTTCTCTGCATCTATTGAGATGATCATATGGTTTTTCTCCTTCAATTTGTTAATATGGTGTATCACGTTGATTGATTTGTGTATATTGAAGAATCCTTGCATTCCTGGAATAAATCCCACTTGATCATGGTGTAGGATCCTTTTAATGTGCTGCTGGATTCTGTTTGCTAGTATTTTGTTAAGGATTTTTGCATCTATGTTCATCAGTGATATTGGCTTGTAGTTTTCTTTCTTTGTGACATCTTTGTCTGGTTTTGGTATCACGGTGATCGTGGCCTCGTAGAATGAGTTTGGTAGTGTTCCTCCCTCTGCTATATTTTGGAAGAGTTTGAGAAGGATAGGTGTTAGCTCTTCTCTAAATGTTTGATAGAATTCACCTGTGAAGCCATCTGGTCCTGGGCTTTTGTTTGTTGGAAGATTTTTTTTTTTTTTTTTTTGTGGTACGCGGGCCTCTCACTGTTATGGCCTCTCCCGTCATGGAGCACAGGCTCCGGACACGCAGGCTCAGTGGCCATGGCTCACGGGCCCAGCCGCTCCACGGCATGTGGGATCTTCCCGGACCGGGGCACGATCCCACGTCACCTGCATCGGCAGGCGGACTCTCAACCACTGCGCCACCAGGGAAGCCCTGTTGGAAGATTTTTAATCACAGTTTCAATTTCAGTGCTTGTGATTGGTCTGTTCATGTTTTCTATTTCTTCCTGATTCAGTCTTGGCAGGTTGTGCATTTCTAAGAATTTGTCCATTTCTTCCAGGTTGTCCATTTTATTGGCATAGAGTTGCTTGTAGTAATCTCTCCTGATCCTTTGTATTTCTGCAGTGTCAGTTGTTACTTCTCCTCTTCCATTTCTAATTCTATTGACTTGAGTCTTCTCCCTTTTTTTCTTGATGAGTCTGGCTAATGGTTTATCAATTTTGTTTACCTTCTCAAAGAACCAGCTTTTAGTTTTATTGATCTTTGCTATCATTTCCTTCATTTCTTTTTCATATATTTCTGATCTGATGTTTATGATTTCTTTCCTAGTGCTAACTTTGGGTTTTATTTGTTCTTCTTTCTCTAATTGCTTTAGGTGCAAGGTTATGTTGTTTATTCGAGGTGTTTCCTGTTTCTTAAGGTAGGATTGTATTGCTATAAACTTCCCTCTTAGAACTGCTATTGCTGCATCCCATAGCTTTTAGGTGTCGTGTCTCCATTGTTATGTGTTTCTAGGTATTTTTTGATTTCTTCTTTGATTTCTTCAGTGATCACTTCGTTATTAAGTAGGGTATTGTTTAGCCTCCATGTGTTTGTATTTGTTACAGACCTTTTCCTGTAATTGATACCTAGTCTCATAGCGTTGTGGTCGGAAAAGATACTTGATACAATTTCAATTTTCTGAAATTTACCAAGGCTTGATTTGTGACCCAAGATATGATCTATCCTGGAGAATGTTCAATGAGCAGTTCAGAAAAATGTGCATTCTGTTGTTTCTGGATGGAATGTCCTATATTATCAATTAAGTCCATCTTGTTTAATATATCATTTAAAGCTTCTGTTTCCTTATTTTCTTTCATTTTGGATGATCTGTCCATTGGTGAAAGTGGTGTGTCAAAGTCCCCTACTATGAATATGTTACTGTCGATATCCCCTTTTATGGCTATTAGTATTTGCCTTATGTATTGAGGTGCTCCTATGTTGGATGCATAAATATTTACAATTGTTATATCTTCTTCTTGGATCGATCCCTTGATCGTTATGTAGTGTCCTTCTTTGCCTCTTCTAAAAGTCTTTATTTTAAAGTCTATTTTGTCTGATATGAGAATTGCTACCCCAGTTTTCTTTTGGTTTCTATTTGCATGGAATATCTTTTTCCATCACTTCACTTTCAGTCTGTATGTGTATCTAGGTCTGAAGTGGGTCTCTTGTAGACAGCATATATATGAGTCTTGTTTTTGTACCTATTCAGCCAGTCTGTGTCTTTTGGTGGTAGCATTTAATCCATTTACATTTAAGGTAATTGTCGATATGTATGTTCCTATTCCCATTTTCTTAATTGTTTTGGGTTTGTTATTGTAGGTCTTTTCCTTCTCTTGTGTTTCTTGCCTAGAGAAAGTCCTTTAGCATTTGTTGTAAAGCTGGTTTGGTTGTGCTGAACTCTCTCAGCTTTTGCTTGTCTGTAAAGGTTTTAATTTCTCCATCAAATCTGAATGAGATCCTTGCTGGGTAGAGTAATCTTGGTTGTAGGTTGTTCTCCTTCATCACTTTAAATATGTCCTGCCAGTCCCTTCTGGCTTGCAGAGTTTCTGCTGAAAGATCAGCTGTTAGCCTTATGTGGATTCCCTTGGTTGTTATTTGTTGTTTTCCCCTTGCTGCTTTTAAAATGTTTTCTTTGTATTTAATTTTTGACAGTTTGATTACTATGTGTCTTGCCATGTTTCTCCTTGGTTTTATCCTGTATGGGACTCTCTGTGCTTCCTGGGCTTGATTTACTATTTCCTTTCCCATATTAGGGAAGTTTTCAACTATAATCTCTTCAAATATTTTCTCAGTCCCTTTCTTTTTCTCTTCTTCTTCTGGAACCCCTATAGTTCGAATGTTGGTGCAGTTAATGTTGTCCCAGAGGTCTCTGAGACTGTCCTCAGTTCTTTTCATTCTTTTTTCTTTATTCTGCTCTGCAGTAGTTATTTCCACTATTTTGTCTTCCAGGTCACTTATCCGTTCTTCTGCCTCAGTTATTCTGCTATTGATCCTATCTAGAGTATTTTTCATTTCATTTATTGTGTTGTTCATCGTTGCTTGTTTCCTCTTTAGTTCTTCTAGGTCCTTGTTAAATGTTTCTTGTATTTTCTCTATTCTATTTCCAAGATTTTGGATCATCTTTACTATCATTATTCTGAATTCTTTTTCAGGTAGATTGCCTATTTCCTCTTCATTTGTTAGGTCTGGTGGGTTTTTATCTTGCTCCTTCATCTGCTGTGTGTTTTTCTGTCTTCTCATTTTGCTTATCTTACTGTGTTTGGGGTCTCGTTTTTTCAGGCTGCAGGTTCGTAGTTCCCGTTGTTTTTGGTGTCTGTCTCCAGTGGCTAAAGTTGTTTCAGTGGGTTGTGTAGGCTTCCTGGTGGAGGGGACTAGTGCCTGTGTTCTGGTGGATGGAGCTGGATCTTGTCTTTCTGATGGGCAAGTCCACGTCTCTTGGGGTGTTTTGGGGTGTCTGTTTACATATTATGATTTTAGGCAGCCTCTCTGCTAATGGGTGGGGTTGTGTTCCTGTCTTGCTAGTTGTTTGGCATATGGTGTCCAGCACTGTAGCTTGCTGGTCTTTGAGTGAAGCTGGGTGCTGGTGTTGAGATGGAGATCTCTGGGAGATTTTCGCCATTGATATTATGTGGAGCTGGGAGGTCTCTTGTGGACCTGTGTCCTGAAGTTGGCTCTCCCACCTGAGAGGCACAACACTGACTCTTGGCTGCAACACCAAGAGCCTTTCATCCACACGTCTCAGAATAAAAGGGAGAAAAAGAAGAAAGAAAGAAAAAGAAAGAAAGAAAGGAAGGAAGGAAGGAAGGAAGGAAGGAAGGAAGGAAGGGGAAAGAAGGAAAGAAAGGAAGGGAGGAAGGAGGGAAGGAAGGAAGAACGAAAGAAAAGAAAGAAAGAAAGGACAAAATAAAGATAAAATAAAATAATTAAAATTAAAAATAATTATTAAGAAAAAAAAATTTTTTAAGAAAAAAAAAAGACAGATAGAACCCTAGGACAAATGGTGACAGCAAAGCTATACAGACAAAATCTCACACAGAAGCATACACATACACACTCACAAAAAGAGGAAAAGGGGAAAAAAATAGTAAATCTTGCTCTCAAAGTCCACCTCCTCAATTTGGGATGATTTGTTGTCTCTTCAGGTATTCCACAGATGCACGGTACATCAAGTTGATTGTGGAGCTTTAATCCACTGCTTCTGAGGCTGCTGGGAGAGATTTCCCTTTCTCTTCTTTGTTCGCCCAGGTCCTGGGGCTCAGCTTTGGATTTGGCCCCGCCTCTGCGTGTAGGTCGCCAGAGGGCGTCTGTTCTTCCCTCAGACAGGAAGGGGTTAAAGGAGCAACTGCTTCCAAGAATCTGGCTCCCTCAGGCTTCGGGGAGGGCGGGGCACGGGGGCGGGGCGAGCCTGCGGTGGCGGAAGTAGCTGGCGGGCCGTTACACCAGCCTGAGGCGCGCTGTGTGCGGCGGCAGAGGCCGGCGGGCCGTTACACCAGCCTGAGGCGCGCTGTGTGCGGCGGCAGAGGCCGACGGGCCGTTACACCAGCCTGAGGCGCGCTGTGTGCGGCGGCAGAGGCCGGAGGGCCGTTACACCAGCCTGAGGCGCGCTGTGTGCGGCGGCAGAGGCCGGCGGGCCGTTACACCAGACTGAGGTGCGCTGTTTGTTCTCCCGGGGAAGTTGTCCCTGGATCCCAGGACCCTGGCAGTGGCGGGCTGCACAGGCTCCCCGGAAGGGAGGTGTGGATAGTGACCTGTGCTCACACACAGGCTTCTTGGTGGCGGCAGCAGCAGCCTTAGCGTCTCATGCCCGTCTCTGGGGTCTGCGCTGTTAGCCGCGGCTCCCGCCGGTCTCCTGAGCTCCTTTAAGCAGCACTCTTAATCCCCTCTCCTCACGCACCAGGAAACAAAGAGGGAAGAAAAAGTCTCTTGCCTCTTCGGCAGGTCCAGACTTTTCCCCAGACTCCCTCCCGGCTAGCCGTGGTGCACTAACCCCCTGCAGGCTACGTTCACGCCGCCAACCCCAGTCCTCTCCCTGGGATCCGACCAAAGCCGAGCCTCAGCTCGCAGCCCCGCCCACCCCGGCGGGTGAGCGGACAAGCCTCTCGGGCTGATGAGTGGTGGTCGGCCCTGATCCTCTGTGCGGGAATCTCCCCGCTTTGCCCTCCGCACCCCTGTTGCTGTGCTCTCCTCCGCGGCTCCGAAGCTTTCCCCCTCCGCCTCCCGCAGTCTCCACCCGCGAAGGGACTCCTAGTGTGTGGAAACTTTTCCTCCTTCACAGCTCCCTCCCACTGGTGCAGGTCCCGTCCCTATTCTTTTGTCTGTTTTTTCTTTTGCCCTACCCAGGTACGTGGGGAGTTTCTTGCCTTTTGGGAGGTCTGAGGTCTTCTGCCAGCCTTCAGTAGGTGTTCTGTAGGAGTTGTTCCACATGTAGATGTATTTCTGGTGTCTCTGTAGGGAGGAAGTTGATCTCCGCATCTTACTCTTCCGCCATCTCCCCACAGTCTCCAGCACAGCATTTTGGACATAAAGTGTTAAAGGCTAGAACAGGAACTGTGGGTGGCGTGCTCTGTGGAGGAACAAAATGATTATGTGGAATAACCTCAATGAAAATAGTGGTGGGGAGCTGGGGGAGAGACAGAAAGAGGAAAAGCCAAAGAAATACTGTAAAAGAAGGCTCAGTAGAATTTAGCTAGAGACTGGATGGTTGGTGCACTCAACTTCAGGAATGCTGGATGTGGAAGAAGGGCCCAAAATAAGAGAGGTGCCGTGCTCTCCACTGTATCCCCGTGCCTAGAAATGTTGTACATGGTAGATACACATGGTACCTAGCACATACTAGTACATAGTACTTCTGTGAGATGCTTTATAAATCGTTGTTAATGGATGACTTCTGGGTAACAGCCACTGGAGAGATTTCTAGCATCATGGTTTTGTGTGTGAAACTCTGGAGCAAGTGCCTCCCCACAAGGTCTTCTAGTGCCTTGAGCCTCCCTGCTGGGCACTCTGAATCCATAATAGAACAGTGTGGTTAAATGTGGGAGCCTCACCTCCTTTCCTTCCCATAAGTTTTAGCCACTGCTACTGACCTGTGGCTCTGGTTCCTGCCCTTTGGTAGGCAGCTTCCCCTGCCCTTCCTCTTACACCTCCTTCTCTGTGTCTGGCCTGTTACTGCTCAACACATGTTTTCCTCAGCAAGGTCATTCTCCTCAGGACTACCTTTTTAGGCCTTAGCCCTCTAGAGCTCAGCACAGCTGGGATATTCTGTGTTTCCGCTGGGGTGAGGGGCATTCCCAGCTACGATGGAATCAGCTTGAGTCTGTCTACTACTGCTCCTGGGAGGTAGAGAGCTGATTTATCCCCCTCTATAACAAGAGTGTTGAAAACATGGGTCCTTATCTTAGTCAGCTCTGCTCCCTCAGTGTGTCTAGTATGGAATCTGCCACGGTAAATGAATGAATAAATTAGTAAATAAGCTATCATCTATTTATCTCTCCACCATCTCCTTTATTTATCATGTTTCTCTTACTCTGTCATTATTTTGCCTGTCATTATTTTGTTCTCTATCACCCATTTCTCTCTGTGTAGTTCCTTATAGTCTTTCTCAGACTTTTTTTCCTTTCTGTCATTTATTTTTCTCTGTACCGTCTCTCCCTCTTATCTCTGTCATCTGCCTGGTCCTTCTGACATCTATCTTTCTTTCCTTGTTTCCTCTCCCCTCCCCTCCTCTCCTCTCCCCCCCTCCCTTTCCCTCCCTCTCTCTCTCTCTCCTTCCCCCTTCCCTCCTCCCTTTCCCCTCTCTCTTATTCTCCCCCTTCCCCTCAATCTCTCTCATACCAATCATCTCTTTGTCTTCTGGCACTACCCATGCCCCATACATGCTCTTCCCCATCCCATTCTTCCCCACTTGCAAGAGTGACATCTATTCATGTGAAATATACCAGAGCACAGGGATGGGTCCTGTAGAAGCCAGTGAGTGCAAGAGTTGTGGCTGCAGCCTCCAGCACCAGACAGACACTGTGGTTGTATCCAGAGCCTTGGCCTCAGACCCATTTCCCTTTATTCACCCCTGTCCTGCTGAACAGCCAGTCTCCCCTGTCAGCCTAGCACACCATCCACCATCTCGTTCTATTCTCCCTGGCAGGAGTTGGGGCTCCTTGCCACCCTTTTGCCTACAAACTTGGGGATCTCACCTCTGTGCCCATCTTATCCTTCACTCTGTGAATGTCTTTACCATGCTTTATTTGAATTAGGTCTTTCTCTCTCACTAATCTGTAAGTTCTCAAGGGCTAAGCCATATTTGATTGATCTCTGTATCCCCAGAGGTATGTACAGATGGTACACAAGACACATACAACAAATGCTTATCAAATGAATAAGCCAAAAATTGGCAGCCAATTGGTGTTGACTTGCTCAAACTTCTCAGTCATTTACCTATCCCTTTCTTAGAGAAAAATGGGAAGATTGGCCAGAATGATTTTTTTCTCAGAGAAAACTTAGGGTGGGCACACTGTTCATTGGGAAGCAGCACTCACTTATTCCACAAATATTTATTGAGCATCTACTATGCGTCCGGCACTGCTGTACACGCTTGGGATACACCCATGAGCAAAAGAGCCCTGTGACGCTAACATTCTGTATCTCCAGGCATTGTCCTTGGGGTGAAGGAGATTTGAGTACTGAGAGCTGAGGGGGTGGCCACTAAGATTCCTACATCAGCTCCTTGCAAGATGTTCTACTTCATTTAAGGGAAAGAGGGGGTGGGGGCGGAAGCTGCCTGGGAAGTGATTTCAGCTCTGGTTCCCTAAGTTGACTTCCTGTCCCTTTCTTACTGTAGGAGGAACGCCCCCGTCAGTAGGCCACATTCATGGCATGTGGCCAAGCTGCTGGAGGGATGCCCTGAAGCAGCCACCAATATGCACTTCCCTTCTGAAGCCTTCAGCTTGTCCTGGCATTCCGGCTGCAACACGAGGTAAGTCTAGAACCCTCCCCTCAAGATAGGGTAGAGGCTAGATCACCCAGCCACTTCCTCTCCTCTGCTCTCATCCCCGTTGGAGGCTGTAGAGCCCAGAGTACTATCCTGGAAAATGGGGTGGGTTTCCAGTGTGCCTGGCTTCTGGTCCTCGTCTACTGAGAACTGTCTGTGACTTTGGGACAGTCCCTTTCCTTTTAAAAAATGTTTCCTTGAAATACTGACCTCACTCAACTTGCAAAACACCACTTTCTCCTCCTTTTCTCCTTATTTCCTTTGCAGTCTCTTTCCCTGGCTCCTCTGCATCGTCCTGGTCTCTGATATCGGTGGCCCTGGGGCTGGGTTCTGGTCCTCTTCTCTAACTACAGTGACTCATGGTGACCTCATCCATTGTTCCTCTCATCCCAGCTCTGTCACAGAACCAAAGCTTTCAGAATGGGAACCTCCCTGAATAACAGGGTCACCTGCAATGAGGATCTCTCAATTTAGGGTGCTTGGGATGGTCTGTGGTTGAAAGAGCTGCCCAGCAGACTCAGAGAACTTTCTCAGCAAGCCCAGAGCCAGCAAAGCTGCTGGCCTCAGATGCCTTTTCCCTTCCACAACAAGATCTTCCCTCTGAGAAGGGATTTCTGTTGAGGAGGCTCAGGGAAGCTAAGGGTTAAGTTTGCCCTGACTCGGTGTCTTTATTTGGCATCCGAAGTCAGGGGCTCAGGGAAGAGGCAGAGGCAGTTTTGTTCTGGGAGAACACACAGAAATACATTCTGAGCTTGGCTCCTGTTTGAGTGGGGGTGTGGCTGTTTTCAGCAGGAAGGGTGGTGGGTTGGGTAGCAGATCTCCTTGCCAAGGAGTAATTGATGGATTCCTAGCCCAGAGGTCAAGTAAGTGGAGTGGCTAATGGGCAAGGCAGGGAGCAAGAATTAGGGAAGGCTGACCTGGGGGATCTTGTGGGCTCCCGCCACTGCTCAGCTCTGGTGTTTGGAACTGTGGCCTTTCTGAGGGCAGCCTGCAACCTCCTGGGTTTCTAGCCACAGGGTGTTACTGGCATGACTTGGCTCATTTTGGCTTTGTGTGTGGGAAATGGTACTTAAAATTCAAGGTTGTGTCTGATCCTAGTCCCTTCTTTGTTCTCCCTGGTTTGGCTTTGCCATGGGGGACGAGGGCGGCCTGGGTGGGCAGGGACCACTATAGTATCAAAAGTCGTAGTAGAGAGGATGCTGATAACAATAGCCATGAAAACAACAATCAAGAGAGCAGCAGCTCCAAGTATTGAACCTTCGCTAGGTGCCCAGGCTGCGACAAGAGCTTCACTTTTATCTGGTTTCACCCACAAAGCAACCCTCTGATACAGATATTACTATTATTTACATTTAACAGACAGTGTAGCAGAAGACCTAGGACATTAGACTCGTAGAGGCCTGGGTTCAAATTCCAGGTCTGCTTCTTTAGCTGCTGTGTGAGCTTGTCAGTTTACTTTCCCTCTCTCAGCTTCAGTTTTCTCATTTGTCAAGTGGAGATAATAATCTCTCCCCTTCAATTTGAAATGAGACATTGTAAAGTGCCTGGCACATTGTAGGTCCTCGGTAAATGGTGAGGATTACTATTACCAAGAAAAGAACAGGAGGACGCCTAAATTCTGGCCCTGTCTGGGCCATGAACTAGAGCTGGACGATGTTGAGAAAATCACATCCTCACAATCACTTCCCTTTGCAGGGCTTGCTTGACACCAACGATTCTCAAAAGCATATGGTCCCTGAACCAACAGCACCAGCATCACCCAGGAACTTGTCAGAAGTAAAATTCTCAGGATCCACCCAGACCTAAAACTCTGGACATGAGACCTAGTCACTTGTGTTTTGATGAGCCCTCTGGGTGATTCTGATACATGCTCAAATTTGAGAACCACTGATTTACAAAATGGGCTGGCTGAAATTAAATCAGCCCTTTAGGGCCCCTCTCAAATGCTAATAGTCCGTGCTTGTTTCTCCTAGCAGAGAGCTATAGCTGACTCCCTGGGGACAGCAATAGTCCAGAAGCAATTCTAGACTCACTGAAGGCAGAGAAACAGAGCACAACCCTCAGTGGAGTTCTCACACTGTTAGTCTTTGGGATCTTGCCCTATCCTTCTTCCACATATCATCTTGTCTCCCATTTTACCACATTTCTGTAGTACCCCCAGTGTCCATCTGTTCCCCTGTTTCCCTTCCTTCCTCTTTTGTCTTATCTCTCTCTCACTTGTGACATGGGTGCCTCTGGGTTGTCCTGCTTCTCCCATGGCAGGGCTGGCCAAGGTGGGAAAGGGATCTGGTGACGTAACTAACTGGTGTGCCCTGTGTCTTGCAGTGACGTGTGTGTGCAGTGGTGTCCACTCTCCCGGCACTGCAGCACTGAGAAAAGCAGCTCCATTGGCAGCATGGAGAGCCTGGAGCAACCAGGCCAAGCCACCTATGAGGGCCACCTCTTGCCCATTGACCAGAGCACATACCCCAATCAGCGTGACTCAGCCTATAGCTCCTTCTCGGCCAGCTCAAATGCCTCTGACTGTGCCCTTTCCCTCAGGCCAGAGGAGCCAGGCTCTGTGGACTGCATCATGCAAGGCCCAGGGCCAACTAAGGCCCCTAATGGCCAGCTTAATGTGGCCGAAACCTCAGGAGGTGGCCGGCATACCAGTGGGAGCCACTTGACTCCTAGCTCCCAGATATCATCCCATCCACAGGAGGTCCACCACTCAGGGCCTGCCAAGGCTGCCAGGGGTCCACCACAACCTCCAGTGAGGCGAGACAGTCTTCAGGCCTCCAGAGCCCAACTCCTCAGTGGAGAGCAGAGCAGGGCTTCTGAGCTTGTGGACTCCTTGCAACAGAAGGAGAAACCTAGCTTGGACACCATGCTATCCCCAAGGAACCCTAACAGGTTCTGCTGCCTCAGCGGGCAAGACCAAGTGACAAATGAGGGCCATCAGAACTGTGAGCTCAGCCAACTTCCTGAATCCAGCCAGAAGGGCTCTGAGCATCTACTGATGGAGGCCTCGGCCAAAGCTGTTGGATTCCCAAAAGCATATGACAAAGCTTCCAGCACGGATTCCAGCCCACTTAACCAGGCTTCAGCAGAACTAGCTAAGGCTTCTTCTTTTGGCGGCCCTCCACACCTCACAGGACATCGCCATAGTGCCCCTGAAGAGCTACTGGCGTCCCACTTGCAGCATGTGCACCTTGATACTAGGGACAGCAAGGGGACGGAGCTTCCAGCTGGGCAGGATGGGCAGGAGTGGACTCTATCCCCTTTGCACAGTAGCCACACAGGCAAGAAAAGCCCATGTCCCCCTGCAGGAGGAACCCAGGACCAGCCCAGCAAAGAGAGAAAGACCAGGCCAGTGGATGATAGACTTCTGGGTTCGGGGCATCAGAGCCCAAGCAGTTCCCCACATGGAGAGGCTGATGGACATCCGCCAGAAAGAAGTTTCCAGGACCCAAACAGAGCAAGCAGAGCTGACAGTGAATTGGCCAGCCAGCAGTCCTCTGCCTCTGGCTCCCTTGTTCAACAAACCACTAAAGTAGCTGGCCGCACAGAGACAACTGAAGAAGGGGACAGTGAGCCCAAGGAGTGTGGCCGGGTGGGTGGTAGGCGAAATGGAGGGACCCGGGGCCGCTCAATACAAAACCGGCGGAAGAACGAGCGTTTTGCTACCAATCTACGTAATGAAATTCAGAGGAGGAAGGCCCAGCTCCAGAAAGGCAAGAGTCCCTTGTCACAGCTGTGTGACACCAGGGAGCCAGTGGAAGAGACCGAGAAGTGCCTAGAAAGTCCTCCACTTCCTGCCTCTAACTCATCCCTTCTATCTTCGTATAAAAAACCACCTAGCCCCAGAGACAAGCTCTTCAACAAGAGCATGATACTCAGGGCTAGGTCTTCAGAGTGCCTCAGCCAAGCCCCTGAGGGCCATGAATCTAGGACGGGCTTGGAGGGACGAATGAGCCCTAGCCAGAGACCTGGCCAGTCCTCTTTGAGCCTGAACACCTGGTGGAAAGCATCTGACCCATCCTCCTCAGACTCTGAAAAAACAAATGTTCACCGTGGAGTCTGTGGAGGTCACTGGAGATGGCCGCCAGAGCACAACCTGCAGCCACATGTGGCACTAGCCGTGGAAAACTCTTCCAACCCAGGTGACAAGGAATTGAAGGCTTCTACTGCCCAAGCTGGGGAGGAAGCCATCCTCTTGCCCTTTGCAGACAGAAGAAAGTTCTTTGAAGAGAGTAGCAAATCCTTATCTACATCTCATTTGCCAGGTTTAACCACTCATAGCAAGACTTTTACCCAGAGACCAAAACCTGTTGACCAAAACTTCCAGCCAATGAGCTCCAGCTATAGGGAATTGAGGCGCCATCCCATGGACCAATCATATCACTCCACAGACCAACCCTGTCATGCCACAGACCAATCATATCATTCCATTTCACCCCTTCAGTCAGAAACTACCACTTACAAAGAATGTTTTGCAAGCAAAGGTCTAGAACAATCCATGTGTTGTAAGCCACTACACTGTGGTGATTTTGATTACCGCAGGACGTGCTCTTACTCCTGCAATGTCCAGGGAGCTGTAGTCCATGACCCTTGCATTTATTGTTCTGGGGAAGTCTGCCCTGCTTTGCGAAAGAGAAATATGATGCCAAACTGCTACAACTGCCGGTGCCACCACCACCAGTGTATCCGGTGTTCAGCTTGTTATCATAATCCCCAGCATGGTACCCTTGAGGACAGCAGCTTGGCACCTGGCAACACTTGGAAACCCAGGAATCCAACAGTGCAGGTGAGGACTTGGCTCTTGGATGGGTGAGCTTCATTATTCTCTTTGTGAGGAGAAGCTAGGTAAATCATTTGAAAACGTAACAATTATAATATCTTAAAATTATATAGTGCTGGGTCCACTGGTAGCTTACTAACCTTGGGCAAGACATTCAGTGATCAAAATTGCACTTACCTCATCTTTAGAGGTAGAATAAAATAACTTTTGCTTCACAAAATGAACACAACTGGGCTTTATATCCTAACTGTATAATTGGTATCTGAGTGAACTTAAGCAAGTCATCCAGCCACCAAAAGTTGTAGTTATGTGATTCTTTTTAAAGGGAAAAAGAAAAGAATTTTTACCTCATAAAATGGCCAGTACTAAATAAAGTCTTATTACCTCATCTCTAAAGTGGAGGAAAGTAATGGCTGCCTCATGAATTAGTTGGGTGGATCAAATGAGATTGTGTAACACAGAGTGCCAGGCTCAGTGCCTGATCCAAAACAGCATGTATTCCCTTCCATTTCCTGCTTTAAAATATATTTGGAGCTGCAAAACTTGCAGATGTCTCCCAGGCTTTGTTTGCAGAGACCCAGGTCTAAATTGGCTGTTGCTATACCCTGGTTATGACCTACAACTCTAATACAAGCCACCACCATCCCTCAGGGTATCTGTGGAAGGACTCCCTATGCTGTTGCCAGCTTACCGCCAGATTCCTTTCCCATGGCTTTCCTAGTGCCACCTTTTGGCTGGTGCATTCAAACCAGAAGTTAGTTCCTGTGTTGAACTGTTTTTGCATAGGCCTACACTTCTGAAAGACTTACTGTATGAAATTGCTCAATACATATTCTTTGAAGAAATGAAACTTAGGGGTAAAGAAGCCTTACACAGAAGAGTACATACTCTACTATTCCTTTATATAAAGTTCTAAAACAGCTATTCTATGGAAAAAAATTTTCAAAACAGTGGTTGCCTGTGGCAGGCAGCACAGAGATTGACTAGGAAAGGGCATGAGGGAACTTTGTTGGGTGATGATCTATATCTTGATAAGAGTTTGAGTTACACAGGTGTATACATTTGCCAAACCTTAACAGATGTACGCTTAATGTTTGTGCATTTCCCTGGAAGTAGATTTTGCCTAAAATACTGTAAACAAATATCAAACTTTAATGATATGTATGCTTGAGCTTTTGAAGTATATTGATTTACACAACTTATTTTCTAGTTTTCAGCATACAGATATTGCACATATTTTGTTATATTTATCCTTAAGATTTCATGTTTTTGCTGCCATTGTAGATACTATTGTTTTCTTAAGGTCAAGTTAAAATTCTTTACTATTATGTAGAAATGCAATTTAATTTTGTATATTTTCCTTGTATCCTGCAACCTTGCCAAACTCACTTTTCTTGGTAGATTTTAAAAGATTTTCTTGTCATCCGTAAATATAAGTAATTTTGTCTTCATTTCCACTGTGTGTGGCTTTATTAGGAGAGGAGGCCCCTATTGTACTGTCTAGGACCTCCAATACAGTGTTTAGTAGAAGTGATGAGAGCAGATATTGTTACTTTGTTCCCAATTTTTCACTATTAAGTTTGATGTTAGCTGTAGATTTTTTTGTAGATGCCTTATAACAGGTTGAAGAAATTCCCTTTTATTCCTAGTTTGTTGGGAGAGCTTTTATCAAGAGTGGATATTGAATTTTTTTTCAAGTGCTTTTTCTGTATCTACTGGGATGGTCATACAGTTTTTCTCTTTTAGTCTGTTGATATGGTGAATTACGTTGATTGATTTTTGAAATAAGAACCAGGCTAGCATTGCCAGAATAAATCCCACTTGGTCATGACGTCTTATCCTTTTTATATATTACCAGATTTGATTTGCTAGTATTTTGTTAAGGATTTTTGTCTATGTATATCACGGATTTTAGTTTGTAGTTTTCTCGTGATGTCCGAGTCTGTTTTTTCTGTTTGTTTGGGTTTTTTGGGGGGTTTTCTTTTGCGGTACGCGGGCCTCTCACCGCTGTGGCCTCTCCCATTGCGGAGCACAGGCTCCGGACACGCAGGCTCAGTGGCCATGGCTCACAGGCCCAGCCGCTCCACGGCATGCGGGATCCTCCCGGACCGGGGCATGAACCCGTGTCCCCTGCATGGGCAGGCGGACCCTCAACCACTGCACCACCAGGGAAGCCCGAGTCTGGTTTTCATATCAAGATACTGGCCTCACCAAATGACTTGGGAATTGTTCTCTTCTCTCCTATTTTCCGGAAGAGTTTGCATAGAACTGGTATTTTTTTTTCCTTGAATGATTGGTAGAATTCATCATTGAAGCCATCTGGGCCTAGAGTTTTCTTAGTGGAAAGATTTTTGACAACAAATTCAATTTCTTTAATAGATATAGGGTTATCTGGGTTATCTGTTTCTTCTTGAGTGAGCTTTGGTAGTTTGCCTTTCAAGGAATTTGTCCATTCCATTTAAGTTTTCAAATGTATGGGGATAAAGTTGTACTTTGAAATGCATCAAGAATTTAAGATGGATTTGTGGATGGATAGAGGAGTGAATAGATATGTGATAAGGCAAATACAGTAAAATACTAACTGTAGAAACTATACAATGGTGGATATATAGGTGTTCATTGTAAACTTGTTCAACTTTTCTAAGTGTTTGAAAATATTCATAATAAAATGTAGCAGGAAAAAAGGAGAGGAAATATAAAATAATGGTTTAAGGGCATGATGCTGAAACCAGACTACCTGGGTTTGAATTCCTAAGCATTCCCATCTAAAAAAAATGGAAATGATAACAGTACCTACTTCATAAGTTGGTTGAGAGGATTAAATGATGTAACATGTGCAAGGCATTTAGAACAGTAACTACCAGATAGTAATCATTTTTTAAAGGTTAGTTATTATCTTTTAGAATAAAGGGAGATTTGGGCTTACCTTGAGAAACTTTTGCTGAAACAAGGACCTGCAAGTAGACAATGGAGAAAAGGGGCTAAAGTTGGGGGTGGGGATGGGGTAAGCAGATGACAGCTGCAGAACGGTCATCCTAGGGCCAGTAACTCCATAAGGGAAGGAGGTGAAATTTGCAGGTTGCAGCAGCTGACAGCAGCAATGCAGGTGTGCATGTGCCCATACCATGCCTCTCCTTTTGTACTCTGAGGGAAGGACACATTGGTTTCCTAATGTCTGTTAGATTAGATAAGTAGGTCTGCTTAGACGCTAGGCTTTCAGACATGTGGACAGCCGTCCAGAAGCCACTTCATACCCATTTCTACCCCTGCCACCTGAGCTCACCTTCCCTCCAGACATGGGGAAAACTTGTAGATGCGTTAGGATACTCCAACTCAGGTGGCTAAGGTAGTTGTGATGGTGGCTATCTGAAGTAGGGTTGAGATCCTGCTCTTTATGGCCCCTGGAAGAGGACGGGGAGCCAATTGGATCCTCTTTGGTGCTGTTAAGAGAACTAAAATCAGCACACACCTAAATCCCTCATGCTTCATGCCAGTTAGTTCTGCATATATTATCAAAGTATTTCATTTAACAACTATATGAGATACATTATAATAGGATCCCCATTTTACAGCTGAGAAAGCTGAGGCTCAGTGAGATCACACATCCTACAAGTGGTGAAGCTAGAATTTGAACAACATAATGATAATTAACATTTGAGTGTCTATGGCGTACCAGGTGCTGTTCTAGGTGCTTTACATTTGTCAACTCATGTCGTCCTCAAAGCAATCAAGAAATAGATACTGTTATGATCACTATTAAATAGCTGGGGGAAATGAGCTAAGAGGAACTCGGTAGTTTGCCTGAGGTCACACTCAGTGTGGGATTTGAATCCATGTACTGTGGCCTCAGAGGCCAAGCTCCTAGTTGTGCTACACTGCCTCTCCAAAAGCTGATTGCAAAGCCCAGGCCCTCCCCACTCTGGCAGTATGCCTTCTAGCAATATAACTTCCACTAGGGCAACAAGTTCCTACCACAGTCAATCCCCATCTGCAACAAGCCGTGGAGATATCTGCCTCTTTGATTCAAAGAGTGCAGACAATTTACAGCAACCTAAGTGGCTCAGTGAAAAAAAAAGTAAGGTGATACTGGGGAGTTGAGGAGATTGAGAGTTGGGACAGGACTTTGGTTTGGCCACTTCTATTTACTGAGCACTTCCCACAGGGCTAGACAGGGCATGGACAGGAAATCCTGGCTCCCACTGTGGCAAAATGAGTAATAGTGTCTTTGAAAGCAGGGACATCTTACAAGGGCATCAAGGCAGAATCTGTGTTGAACAAGTGGTTTTTGATGCTCTCACATGACAGGTACAGGCAGGGACTGCTCTGGTCCTCTGAAAGCTGTGAAATCTCATCGTTTCCATGGCTACTAATGTCCAGAGCCTCCTATGTGCCGAGTGCTGTGCTAAACATTCTCTATACACATCCCATTTTATCCTCACTCCTGAGAATCCAGCAAGGCTAGATAGCCTAGTCCTTATTTGCCAGACAGGAAGCTGAGGTTCAGGGAAGTGACATAACTACCCTCAAATAATGAGTATCTTAGCCAGAATGACTGACAACCAGGTGTCTTACCCCCAAAAAGGTAGTATTTTTTTTTTAACTGAGGCAAAGTTAATAAAACTTTGAATGGGACCAATAATAGCATTGGAGAAAGCGGGACTTTGGAAGATCAGTGAGGTTTAGGAAAAACTGTGCATTCCCGTTGGGCTAAGTTCTGAGTCGCTAGGTAGAGGGTACGGAATGCTGAAATCAGGGAGAATGTCAAAGGCAAATTTGCATTAGGCTTGGAGCTAGAATAGGAAGCAAGGACATTTTTACAAATGGCGTATGTGGCTTGGGCTGCAGGGAAAAGAATGCTTGGGCAAAGCCCTTAAGAACAATATGCCCAGGGTGAAGAGTCTCCTCCTGTAATATGGGGGATGAGTGCTCCCCAGAAATAAGCCCGCCTCAGCCACTGTCAGCGGATCTGGAACGAGGAGGAAGGGCCCCTGAAGTACAGGGTGGGCTAGGACAGGGTTGTAGCAGCAGGAGCTTTAGGCCTCAAAGCCTCCTCAAGGGCTGCGGCTTCCAAGAAGTTGCTTTCTATGGTGGAAGAGGCAAGAGGAACAAGCAGGTTCACTGGGAAGAACAAACAAAGAGATTTTCTTTGCAAGAGCCAGAACAAACAGCAAACATGCTAAACTGGTTTTTAACGTGGTTTGGGAGGGGAGTGAAGAAAGAGAGGGAAACTCAGTTTCTAGACCACATTGTCCAGGTCCTTGAGTGCTGTCTTAGACTCTGCATGCCCCCAGCAGCCCAGCAAGCCTCCTGACAGAAAGGCAGCCCTCTAGGTACATAGTTCTGTAGCCTGCATGGGAGAGTAGAAGGAACCAGCTGTGGGGGTGGGGAAGAGGGGGTGGGCCTGGCCCAGGACAAGCTCCTGACCTCTTTACATTTTTGAAGCCATCTATATACCTGGCTGTCCAGAGCTCCCTAACTTATCAGAATTTTGCTTTGCAGGACTTTCCTGGGGACAAATGGAAGCCAATAACAGGAAACAGGAAGACCAGCCAGTCAGGGAGGTAAGTGACCGCTCTGGGAGTTGGAGTGAGTTAGTACCTCTGAGGCTTCTGTGGAAACTGGTAAGGTTTTCTGTTTTCTATTTGCTCTGTTTCCTTTGAGGAACCTTGTCTGGTGTCAGTACAAAGGCCTTGATGCTGTAAGATGTAATCCAGCCTGCCCACCAGGCAGCTGGGCTATAGACCAAACTGATGGGTAGCACATTTTGGAATACGTAAAAAGGAGTATTGTGGGACATTGTGCCCATCAGCTCAGAGGCCTGAGGCAGGTGCCCAGGCACAAGGACATGGGGACCAGACCATGCTAAAACACAGATGGGAAGGCATAAACTATGCTTGCCTTCCAAGCAGCCGCTGGGTGGTTGGAGGGGCCAGAGAGGAGGTAAGACTGTCCAGCCACTGCTGTGCCTTTGCCTCAGAATGTTTCTTGGGTTCTGCCACCTTTCTTTTTATAGGGCTTGTTGAGAGATTAAGGTCTGTTCATTAAAAATCCAAGGCAGATCATGCTAACAATAGGTTAGAATTCCTAAAAGAAGGCAGGGACATTTTTACAAATGGTATGTATGGCTTGGGCTAGAGGGGAAAGAGTTGCTTCTGCAGAGTCCTTAAGGAAAAAAGAATGCCCAGAGTGGAGAATCTGTTCCTATAATGTGGGGAACATGGCACCTGGCACTTATGCTCCAAAGACATGAGCCCACCTGTCATAGGTGACCATGTGGAGGAGACAGTTACCTCCTCCAGGTTGCTCTCCATCAGTCTGGTTGGAACCCCTTTTGTGAAATTGTTTGATATACTCTTTCAGCTAGTTCTTCTCCAGGACAAGAGGCCCGTAAATTGTATTGATTCTTTAACTCAAACTCCAGGAATAAAGGAGGGACAGGGAAGATGGCTCTTAGCTGCGCCTCTGTGGGGGCACCTAGGAAGAGGGCTAGAATCTGGATCCCCTGACCTCTGAAAAGCCCAGGTTCTTTCCAGTGGTCTATATTATCCCCTGTGATTTGGTGGTGTAGTCAGGAATAAATTGGGCTTTCTTTTGACTCCAAAGTCTGGGAAACCTATTGGTTTTCTGATTGGCAATGGAAAGAGAGGAAGCCAACATTTACTGATCACCAGCTAAGTGTCACTGGGCTGGATCTTTTTATAACCATAATCTCATTTATTCTCCACAACAGTTAATTTTACTACCTGTTTTATAGATGAGGTCCACAGAGGTTATATAACTTAGTTGAGGTCGCACAGCTAGTAAGTGATGGAGCCAGGACTCAGACTCAGGTTTGTCTGGCCCCAAAGTTCATGCTTTTTCCATTATAACTGCTTCAATTAGGATCCCTAAGGAAACACTTCAAATGGACCCCTCAGTATCATGTCTCAGGGACCTAAGGCCTGGGTGGGGATACTGTGGGATTCTATGGCTGGCCTTGATTCCCCACTGTTTTTGGAGAAATCATTTCAGTCTAGTGGGTCTGCTGAGTTTCCCCTACTAGACTGAGACTGTCGAGAAAGGAGACCACACCTTGGTCACGGATGTATTCTCCATGCCTAGCACGGTGCCTGACACAGAGAAGTTGCTCAAGATGTATTTGTCATTTGCTTGCCAAATGAAGAAACAGAGCCTCCTCCACCATTGAATAGGTAAAATGACACAAAAATAATAATGCCAACTAACATTTCTTGAGCACGGTACTCTATTCTAGGCACCATTCAAAGTGCTTTACAAATATTTATTTACCACCATAACCTTAAGGGGTAGGTACTGTTAGTTTCTTCATTTGACCGAGAGAAGAAACTGAAACACAGATAGATAAATTCAGTTGCCTAAAGTCCCACAGCTAGTAAGTTGACTAGACCCAGGTAGCCTAGCTTCAGAGACACTATACTACGCTATGGTGCTTCTCCAAAATGGCTCTCTTACTAATCAGCCAGTCAATGAAGGGGACTTTATTTAAAACCTAGTATATGTACTGCCTGTTTCTAGGCAAGTAGGGAAATATTAAAGGAAGAGCATCAGGAAGCATAATGCCTGCCCATCCCCAGCTTGAGCAAGGAAGACTAATCCACATAAAGTTAAGTAGCAGTAATAATAAATTACCAGTTGCAAAACAACCTATGTGCCACTAGCTAAGTTACACATATCCTGTTTTATCTTCCCCAAAACTGTCAGGTAGGCATTATTATAACTAGGGCAGTGATTCTTGAACTTGAATGTGCATTAGAAATACCTGGAGGGCTTGTTAAAAAAAAATCCAGATACATGATAGCTCCCACCCCGCCCCCAGGGAGTGTGATCCAGTAGGTGTGGAATGGGGCTCAAAATGTGTATGTCTAACAAGCTCCCCAGGTGATGCTGATGCAGCTGGTCCTGGGATCACACTTTGAGAACTGATGATTCAGATAAAGAATCTGAGGTTCAGAGGAGCTAAGTAACTTACTCAAGGTCTCACAGATACTAAAGGGACAAGCCAGGTTTTCAACTCAGGCTAGTTGCTATAAGATGAAAAAGTGTCAAATACATGGTTTAAACAAGAAAAGCCTGGCACATGGTAAGGGGCCAATACATGGTAAGTATCATTGTGCCCTATTTAAGTTCATTGGAGGGTAAGAAAACTAAAGGCTGGGGCCTATAGGAGGAAAGGCCCAGAGGGGAAACTAAGCAGGCTGTATTGGAGGAATAAACCCTGCTGGTCGTTAAGAGTTCTGGCCTTATCATTAAAAAGTCTACAAATAACAAATGCTGGAGAGCATGTGGAGAAAAGGGAACCCTCCTACACTGTTGGTGGGAATGTAAGTTGGTACAGCCACTATGGAGAACAGTATGGAGGTTTCTCAGAAAACTAAAAATAGAATTACCATATGATCCAGCAATCCCACTCCTGGGAATATATCCGGACAAAACTATAATTCAAAAGGATACATGCGCTCCGATGTTTATAGCAGCACTGTTCACAATAGCCAAAACATGGAAACAGCCTAAGTGTCCATCAACAGATGAATGGATAAAGAAGATGTGGTAGATATATACAATGGAAAACTACTCAGCCATAAAAAAGAACGAAATAATGCCATTTGCAGCAACATGGATGCAACTAGAGATCATCATACTAAGTGAAGTAAGTCAGAAAGAGAAAGACGAATACCATATGATATCACTTATATGTGGAATCTGAAATACGGCACAAATGAACCTTTCTACAAAACAAAAACAGACTCAAAGACATAGAGAACAGACTTGTGGTTGCCAAGGGGGACGTGAGGAGGGAGAGGGATGGAGTGGGAGTTTGGGGTTGGTAGATGCAAACTATTACATTTAGAATGGATAAACAAGGCCCTACTGTATAGCAAAGGGAACTATATCCAGTCTCATGGGATAAACCATAATGGAAAAGAATATAAAAAAAGAATGTATATATGTGCATAATTGAGTCACTTTGCTGTACAGCAGAGATTGGCACAACATTGTAAATCAACTGTACTTCAATAAAAAAAAAGTTCTGGCCTTGAAGTCAGTCTGCCTGGGTTCAAATCCAGGTTCTTCTGTTCGCTAGCTGTGTGAATTTGGCAAGTGGCTTTCTCTTCCCCCCCACCCCCACCCCGCCCAGCTCCTCTCTTTCACCCCACCCCATCGGTTTCCTTATTTGTGAAATGGGGTAAGAGTGCTTACCTCCTGTGACTATTGTGTGGAATAATTGAGTTAATATATGTAAAGTATTTAGGACAAAATCTGGCACCATAAACCCTCAGTAAATGTTAGTTGTAATGAGGAGGAGGAGGAAGAGGAGCAGCAGCAGCAACAGTAACAGTAGAGAAAAAGGGTAAAGAGTGAAGTATTGCACCAGGATAGTTAGGCCTTGAAAACTAGGTAGGATGGCAAATATGGAAGCAATTGAAGGTTATTGATCAGGTAAGTGACATGGTAAATATGGCACTTCAGATGATTTGGCAGCATTTGCAGCCTAGATGGGTTGAAGAAAGACCAATCAGGGGCGGTGATCCAGGCATGAATGAGTGTGGCCTTGTTTTGGGAAGGTGGGGGTGCAATAGGAATGTAACAGAAGGGATAGATAAATATGTGGATATTCGGGGGAAAATGTTTATTGCGAAAGCAATATTACAGGAAATTAAAAACAGAAGAAAAAGCATCTTTTCTTTAAACATCTTTATTGGAGCAAAATTGCTTTACAATGTTGTGTTAGTTTCTGCTGTATAACAAAGTGAATCAGCTATACATATACATATATCCCCATATCTCTTCCCTCTCGCGTCTCCCTCCCACTCTCCCTATCCCACCACTCTAGGTGGTCACAAAGCACTGAGCTGGTCTCCCTGTGCTATGCGGCTGCTTCCCACCAGCTATCTATTTTACCTTTGGTAGTGTATATATGTCCATTCCACTCTCTCACTTCGTCCCAGCTTACCCTTCCCCCTCCCCGTGTCCTCAAGTCCATTCCCTACGTCTGCGTCTTTATTCCTGTCCTGCCCCTAGGTTCTTCAGAACCATAGAAAAAGTATCCTTATTCTTACTGCCCTAACACCCTAATTGTTTTCATTTCCCTGCCAGCCTTTATCTATAGGTGTAGAGATTTGCGGGTGGGGGGGGTCATGATTATAATAACTATGTAGATGTGATTTTATGTGTCCTGCTTCTTTTTTCCCCACTAAGCATTATTTGGTGAACAATTTTTCCTGTTGCTATAAAGCCTTCCTCAATAGTTATAAATTTTAATGGCTGTATAATATTTCACCAGCTTAATGTGCCCTAATTTGCTTAATCATTCCCAAACTGGTGGATAATTAGGTTGTTTCCAATTTCTTGCTATTATAAAGTAATGCTGCTAAAAAATTTTGAGCAGCTATAACCTTTTTCTCATTTTGAATGATCTCATTAAAAACAGTTATACAGAGTTGGGATTAGTTGTTGAAAGAAAATTAGCATTCTTATTGTTCTTGATATATTTCACCAAACTGCTTTCCCTGGAGGTGTTTTACTCTGCCATTAACAATATAGGAGAATACCAGTTTCCCCTAAAATTTGCCATCATGGAGATTTTTCTTTTTCTAATACAATAGGTATACATGGTACATATTATAATTTTAATTTGCTTACTTTGATTATTCTGGTTTGAACATTTTTCATGTATTTAATATTTGCATCGATTCCCATGTGAATTGTTGGTTCAGATAATTTGCTCACAAATACGTGACAACTTTTGAGAGAAAAGTAAAAAGAACTTGGGAATGAAAGGAGTTAAGCCAAAAATAATTTTCTGCCCCAGTGTCTTTAGAAAGAGAAAATTATTGACAGAGTGGGGGCAGGTGACAAGGGGACCTGGTTTGGTGGAGATAATAAGTTTGAGTTGGGATATGTTGAATTTAAAGTTAGTGAGGAAGACAAGGGGATGCTTTTGAGGAGGCCTGTTGATCACCCAGCCAGCGGAGGTAGGATGAAGAAGAATAGCCAGCAAAGGGGATTGAAGGGGCAAGCATCTGGAGTAGTAAGAAGGAGAAGTATGCCAGTGTACCATCACAGATGATAAAGAGAGGACTGCTATTGGCTTTGACGGTTTGGACACACAAGTGACCTTCGAGAAAGCAAACTTAGTAAAATGGTGGGCATAGAAAGCAGATGGCATGATGGTCTGTAAAGGGGATGCATACAGAAGAAATGCGCACAGTTTTACACATCCTAAATTCACCTTTTAAGTGTACAATTCAGTGAGTTTTGGTAAATTTGCATGCTATTGCAATCATCACCACAATCCAATTTTAGAACATGTCTATCTCCCTAAAAAGATTGCTTTTATTCATTTCCAGTCACTCTCTATTCCACACTTAGCCTCAAGAAACCACTAATCTACTTTCTGTCTCTATGGATTTGCCTATTCTGTATGTACATTTCATATAAATGGAATCATACAATATGTGGGCTTTTGTGTCTGGCTTCTTTTACTTAGCAAGCTTTAGCAGTTCATCTTTGTTATACCATATATCAGTATTTCATTCTGTTTTTTGCCAAGTAATATTCCATTGTATGGACATACCACATTTTATTTATCCATTCATCCATTAATGGACATTTGGGTTGTTTTCACTTTTTTTGTGAATAATGCTGCTATGACCATTCACATACAAATTTCTATGTGGACATATGTTTTCAATTCTCTTGGGTATATATCTAGGAGTAGAATTTATGGGCCATATGATAACTCTGTTAACTTTTTAAGGAACTGCCTAACTGTTTTCCAAAGCAGCTTCCACCAGCAAAGTAGGAGGGTTTCAGTTTCTTTTCATTAATTTTAATACAATGATTATGTGCTACTATGTGATTAGTAAAAGGGTTTAAAAGAAGAGTGCTTGAAAAGACATTTATACATTTTAAAATGTTTAAAAAGAAGTTGGCTAGGAAAAGGAAGGAGAGAAATGGGGTGGTAGTTAGAGGGGGAGATAAGGTTTAAGTTAGTGGTTCTCAAAATGTGGTCCTAGGACCAGCAACCTCAGTATCACCTAAGAACTGAAGTAGAAATGCAAATTATTGGACCCCACCCAGACCTACTGATTCAGAAACTGGGACATGGCCCAGAGATGTGTGTTTTAAGAAGCCCTTCAGGCAATTCTGATGCAAGCTAAATATGAGAACCTTTGGTTTAAGTGATGGTTTGATCAGGATTTGGGAAACTGGTTTAAGTTTAAAAACAGAAAGGAGAGGTCAATGGAAAGGGAAAGAATATTTTTGCTGAATGTGGAGGCAGCAGATCATAGTTTATGATCTCAAGGAAGATGAGAAGGCCTAGGAAAGGTCAAGGGCAGAGATGACATTTAAAGAGGAGAAATCCTGATGGAGCTTCCGCTTACCTTCTCCCCACTACACACACATTTTTTAACATTTCTTATATCATTTCTGTCACAACTGGAATGATGGGTGTAGGTGGGAAAATCAAATGTATATTCTTGAGCCATTCTCTGCCTGGAAGCCTGCAACAAATTTTAATTCCAGGTAGTTACACTCTTGGTTGTCTCCCTCCACAGTTATTTAGTTTGCATGCAGAGAATGCAAACACATTTTGATATTAGCAGGAGGGAAAAAAACATTGGTGAGTAGATCTGCTGGGAGAAAAAGCTACATAAATGTGAAGCATTTAAAAGCCCAAAGAAATTATTTCCTAGATTATCTCATTTGGTTTTCCATACTTATAATTGCCTCCTGTGATCATTTCCATTTTTCTACTTTGCACAGACCTTTCGAATGTGTAGAGTGTTTATATATAAAACCACAGTTAATCCTCACAGAAACTCTGTGAAGCCTTATTTTTCCCATTTGACTGATAAGGAAGCTGAGACTCAGGAAAGGTATTATTATACTATTATTAACAACAACAACCACAAAAGGTATAATAGCTAACATTTATTAAGTGTTTATTGGGTATCAGGCACTGCTCTAAGCATTTCACATGAATTATTTTATTTATTACTAATCATGACCCTATGAGATAGTTACCATTTATTGACCCAGTTTTACAGATGAGGAAACTTACTCACAGATAGATTAAAGTCACTTGCCCAAGGTCAAACAGGCATCTGACTCCAGAGCCCATTACTTCTGGGATTATACAGCAACTACGTGACAAAACTAGACTACTACCCAGGTTTTTCAGTTCACAGCCTAGGGCTCTCTTCCTTCTTTTTATCATACCACATCATGAGCAGAGTGTGGAATATCCAGTACACATTTCCTATTTGGCAATTGAGTAAAAGAAAACGGATAATTCAGAATTGAATCTCATTTCATTAGGAATAGTACACTTTTCAAGAAGGCTTTACCAGCTAAGAAGAATGCAACCTTCAGAGGCATGAAAGGATTTGTCAAAGAGTGTGACAAAGTGAATTTAAATACTTGGGTATTAATTTAATCGTGGGCACACAAAACCTATTCAAGGAAAATTATAAAACTCTAATGGGAGAAATAAAGACATGAATAAATGCATAGCTATACTCTGCTTCAATTTGGGAAGACTAATATAGTAATGATTACAATACTCCCTAAGTTAATAATATATAGATGTAATGCACTACCAATTAGAGTCACTGTGGTATACTTCGTAGAACTTATCAAATTCACTGTAAAATTTATCTGAAAGAATAAGTGGGCAGGAAGACCAAAGAATACATTTATTTAAAAAGGTAATGGTGGTTCAGCGAACATCATCCTCAATGGTGAAAAACTGAAACAATTTCCACTAAGATCAGAAACAAGACAAGGTTGCCCACTCTCACCACTATTATTCAATATAGCTTTGGAAGTTTTAGCCACAGCAATCAGAGAAGAAAAAGAAAAAAGGAATCCAAATCGGAAAAGAAGAAGTAAAACTGTCACTGTTTGCAGATGACATGATACAATACAAACAGAATCCCAAAGATGCTACCAGAAAACTGCGAGAGCTAATCAATGAATTTGGTAAAGTAGCAGGACACCAAATTAATGCACAGAAATCTCTTGCATTCCTATACACTAATGATGAAACATCTGAAAGAGAAATTAAGGAAACACTCCCATTTACACCGCAACAAAAAGAATAAAATACCTAGGAATAAACCTACCTAAGGAGACAAAAGACCTGTATGCAGAAAACTATAAGACACTGATGAAAGAAATTAAAGGTGATACAAACAGATGTAGAGATATACTATGTTCTTGGATTGGAAGAATCGACATTGTGAAAATGACTATACTACTCAAAGCAATCTAAAGATTCAGTGCAACCCCTATCAAACTATCAATGGCATTTTTTACAGAACTAGAACAAAAAAATCTTAAAATTTGTATGGAGACACAAAAGACCCCAAATAGCCAAAGCAGTCTTGAGGGAAACAAACGGAGCTGGAGGAACCAAATGCCCTGACTTCAGCCTATACTACAAAGCCACAGTAATCAAGACAATATGGTACTGGCACAAAAACAGAAATATAGATCAATGGAACAGGATACAAAGCCCAGAGATAAACCCATGCACCTATGGTCAACTAATCTATGACAAAGGAGGCAAGGATATACAGTGGAGAAAAGACAGTCTCTTCAATAAGTGATGCTGGGAAAACTGGACAGCTACATGTAAAAGAATGAAATTAGAACACTCCTTAACACCATACACAAAAATAACTGAAAATGGATTAAAGACCTAAATGTAAGGCCAGATACTATAAAACTCTTAGCGGAAACCAGAGGCAGAACACTCTATGATATAAATCACAGCAAGATCCTTTTTGATCCACCTCCTAGAGAAATGGAAATAAAAACAAAAATAAACAAATGGGACCTAATGAAACTTAAAAGCTTTTGCACAGCAAAGGAAACCTAAAGAAGACGAACAGACAACCCTCAGAATGGGAGAAAATATTTGCACATGAATCAATGGACAAAGGATTAATCTCCAAAATATACACGCAGCTCATGCAGCTCAATATCAAAAAAAAAAACCAACCCAATCGAAAAATGGGCAGAAGACCTAAATAGACATTTCTCCAAAGAAGATATACAGATTGTCAACAAACACATGAAAAGATGCTCAACATCACTAATCATTAGAGAAATGCAAATCAAAACTCCAATGAGGTATCACCTCACACCAGTCAGAATGGCCATCATCAAAAAATCTACAAACAATAAATGCTGGAGAGGGTGTGGAGAAAAGGGAACCCTCTTGCACTGTTGGTGGGAATGTAAATTGATACAGCCATTATGGAGAAGAGTTTGGAGGTTCCTTAACTACAAATAGAACTACCATATGACCCAGCAATCCCACTACCGGGCATATACCCTGAGAAAACCATAATTCAAAAAGAGTCGTGTACCAAAATGTTCATTGCAGCTCTATTTACAATAGCCAGGACATGGAAGCAATCTAAGTGTCCATTGACAGATGAATGGATAAAGAAGATGTGACACATATATACAGTGGAGTATTACTCAGCCATAAAAAGAAACGAAATTGAGTTATTTGTAGTGAGGTGGATGGACCTAGAGACTGTCATACAGAGTGAAGTAAGTCAGAGAGAGAAAAACAAGTACCATATGCTAACACATATATATGGAATCTAAAAAAAAAATGTTTCTGAAGAACAGAATAGGTATAAAGTCGCAGACGTAGAGAATGGACTTGAGGACACGGGGAGGGGGAAGGGCAAGCTGGGACTAAGTGAGAGAGTGGCATGGACATATATCCACTACCAAATGTAGAATAGATAGCTAGTGGTAAGCAGCCGCATAGCACAGGGATATCAGCTCAGTGGTTTGTGTCCACCTAGAGGGGTGGGATATGGAGGGTGGGAGGGAGACACAAGAGGGAGGAGATATGTGTTTATGTATAGCTGATTCACTTTGTTATACAGCAGAAACTAACACACCACTGTAAACAATTATACTCTAATAAAGATGTTAAAAAAAAAAAAGCTAATGGTGGTAGACTTACCCTATCAGATTTTAAAGTCTGTCATAAAGTGACAGTCATTAAAACCATATGATAGTGGGTTGAAAAAAAGTCACACAGTGAAATTAAATAAAAAAGAGAGATTCTAGGAACAGATACTAAGACTATAGAGCACACTGGATGCAACCGTGAACTTTAGAAAGCAATCATCTGTCTTCAGTAAATGTTGGGAACTGTAGGTATCAATATGGAGAATAATTAACTTAGAGCCACAGTGCATAGAATACTCTGTAGTAAATTTCAGAAAGCAGACCAGTTGAACAGCATATTCACTCCAGCTACGGATGGAAGATAAATTTGTGCCTGTTAAACGGAGGATATCATCAGAGACAAGATGGATGGTTTCAAATATTTAAAAGTTGGCGGAAGAAACCTTTGTACAACAAAATGTAATAAAAAGCTAAATAGCAGAATGAGGAAAATGTCTGGGGTCAGCATCACAGATAACAGTTGACTGTCCGAAAAATATAAAGAATGGATACAGATATAGAAGGTCGGCTTTCAAATTCAGCTTCATAAAAGGGCAAGGAAAATGAACAGCCAATTTACACATGAGGAAATAAAGGCAGTAAAATCACTGCCTCGAAAAGTACAACCTCTCTACCAATTAAAGAAGTGCAAATAAAAACAACATCAAGGTATCACAACCTGCTTATTAAATTATCAACAATTAATGGAAATTATAAATAGAAATTACAAAACCCTATCTTGACAAGACTTAAGGAAACAGTATGTGTTTTGGGGGGCAGTATAAATTGGTTCAGTTTTCCTAAAAGACAGTCTAGAAATATGTGACAAGAGTTACAAAACTGTTTGTACATACTCCTTGATCCAGCATACCCCCAAGGAAATAACCTAAAAAGGAAAAAAATAATTTTTTAAAGATATTTAAAGTAGTGCTATTTATAATCATGGAAAATATTTACTAATCTAATATATCATCATGATGGAATAGAATATAGCCATTAACAGTGACAGGTATACAAATATTGGGTCTTATACAGAAATGGGTATTTGTGATAGTATTAACAACAAAAAATGCTAAATTCTAAACTCACATGTTGAATCTGATAGTAGCCTTGCACAAAGAAGATTCAGAAAATCATCTGGTAAAATGTAAATAGCTGGAGTTGAATGCACATGGTGTTCTTTGGGTACATGTCAAGTTGCTGGAATTCATAATAAAAAAGAAAATCTGAAGAAGAGGCAGCCCACATTGGTTTGATTTAGGCCTGCAAAGTTAAAGATCAAGGGGTTTAGAAAAATCCCTATACCAATGACAGACTGTTACTTACCAGACATGCTTGATCTCTCTGTTAGCTAGAATTTGTTTTGCTAGAATTCTCCATCAACCAGCACTTCTGCTTATCTAAATCTGTGAGAACTTGACATTTCTGGGGGGGTACATCACCAGACATTTGTGAATCTTCAAATTTGTCACCATTATTACAACATAGAACCTCTCCACCCCCACTAATGAACATTTTATTATCTGACTCAGAACCATTACTTTCTCAAGACCATTACATTTCTCTTCACTTCCATCATCAGCACTAGTTTGCAAATAGTTTGCATTTCAGTGCCATTATTCACAGAGAAGCACATATTCTCTCTACCATGGTTACTCCACACCTATGTACCTTGTTAACAAATAGAGACCTATCAAGCCACATTGAGATGGGAATGCCAAGTGGTTGACTAGGCTCCCTCCTTTGCTTGGTGACTTGCCCTACAAAGCAGTATTGTGAGGCCTTGCAAGTCAACTTCATACCCTTTGCAAAATGACCAGTTATTACACTTCATGGATCTTTAGGGCTACTCTCAAAGGGTTAAAACCTCAAATGTTAAATATGTTCGTGCCAAAGAACTACTCTATGATAATTGTCATTCATAATTGAGCACCCAGAATGCCTTTTAAACTGAGATAAAATCATGTTCTTTATAACTTTGGTATTAAGTCTATTCCACTGTATTTTAGGTCTTCGAAATTTAGTACATTAACATCTGGTATATATGAGGACTTAAATATACAAAAATTGCTCTCTTCCCCTGGCACATCCATTGTTTAATGATTGTGGGGCACCGAATTTCCTTAAATAGCATCAGGATTCCCAGAGCTTTATGGACCTCCCATTATTTTATTTTATAAATCTTCTCGCACTTGTTACATGGGTGGTATGTATATAGTTAATTAAAATGCATTTTGTTTTGAGAGCTTTTTTTTTTTTTGGCTGCATTGGGTCTTTGTTGCTGTGCATGGGCTTTCTCTAGTTGCAGTGAGTGGGGGCTACTCTTCCTTGCGGTGCGTGGGCTTCTTATTCTTCTCATTGCAGTGGCTTCTCTTGTTGCAGAGCATGGGCTCTAGGCACGCAGGCTTCAGTAGTTGCAGCACACGGGCTCAGTAGTTGTGGCTCACGGGCTCTAGAGCGCAGGCTCAGTAGTTGTGGCGCGTGGGCTTAGTTGCTCTGCAGCATGTGGGATCTTTCCGGACCAGGGCTTGAACCCATATCCCCTGCATTGGCAGGCGGATTCTTAACCACTGCGCCACCGGGGAACTCCTTGAGAATTTTTTTTGATGGCTTTATACCTCTTAAGATACCCTGGTGAGTTGGGAACCTGGTAGATAATGACTGTTTAGAGCAGTGGATCTCAAAGTGTGATCTGGGACCAGCAATACCATCATCATCCTGGGAATTGTTAGAAATAAAAATTCTCCACTCTGCCCCAGACCTACCAAATTAGAAATTCTGGGGGTAGGACTAAGCCAACTGTGTTTTAATAAGCCTTCCAGGTGATTCTGATTCATGTTCAAGTTTCAGAACCACTGCCTATTAGAGAATAGAGCCTCAATAACCTCGGCCAGCCTGATCCTCCATTAAATTGTTCTCATGGATATCAAACCCTCCAGGCCCCTCCACAGTGTGTTACGTGCTGCTAAAATGTCTTTTATTAAATCTCTTGAGAAGGTTATGAGAATGCTGAAGAGGCAGCATGTTGTGCTGGCAAAAGCACGGGCATTGGAGTCAGATGGACCTTAGTTGTAACTTCTCCTGGCTGCTTATTCTCTTTATGTTCCCTCAGTTGTTTAACCTCCCTGAGTCTCATTTCTAACATGGGCAAGAGAATACTCAGGCTGGAAGATTGTCTTCAGGGTGAAACGAGATGGAGTCTGTTAACTGTCCAGTGCTGTGCCTGACACATGGTGGACTCTGAGTAAACAAGAGTGGTCATTACCATCCCTTAGCACCATGTCTGTGACACTATGTAGGGTTCAGAGGAGTAATGGAAAGACCTTCTTGGAAACTCCAAGTTGGAGTCATTGGAGAGAGGAATCTAAGCTTCACCCAGGACAGCCCCAGTATAGCAAGGACTTCTCTGATTTCTTCAAAGGACACTTTGCAGCAGGCTCCTGGGGGCTGTAGAAGGCTCAGAGTGAGTCCTGCCACTTGTATTTGCTGTTGCCAGACTAATTGTTCCTTGCTTGAAGTTCTGTGGCCCCAGAGACAGAGAAGGGTGGCAACAACAAGCTCTCTGGGCCCTTCTCCCCTCCCTGTGTAGCCTCCTTGTATCTCACTTCCTGGATCTTGTAAATATTTCCTTCAGCAATAAGCTGGGAGTGGCTGTTTCTCTTGGAGCAGTCTTATCTTTTGGCTGCTGGGGAAAGGGGAAGGGGAGAGGGGCTGGGACTGTGCACTCTTGCTGCTGAGATCCTGGAATGCCAAGCTATTGTGGTGAGGTTAAAAATAAAAATTCCAAACAAGAAAACTTCAAAAGGCCTAAGGAGGAGGCGGGAGGAGATTTTTCAGTCTCTGAAAATACTGGTTTACATTTTCAATTACTATGAGCCCCTCCCCCCAAAAAAAAGATAGTAACAAAAGGGGAAAATCTATTCATCAGAAGAACAGGCAGCCTGTGCCAAGAGGAAAAGAGAACAGCCCAGAACTTGGCACACGATTTGCTTTTGTTTTTGAGATGTAGGCTCCTTGCTGGTGTCAACAAAGCCCTTTCTCAGACTTAGCTTTCATGCTCCCTCCCCTCTCTTCAGCAAGGAGTTAAAGTCTTTGAGAACACCTTGGGGATGAATGTAGTGCAAGTACCTTTTGCATTAACTCAGGAGTCCTTGCTTCAGTGGGATTTCCCTTGGAGCCAGATAAGGCAAGTTCCAGCCTGGACACTACTACTTCTTACTAGCTGGGAAAATTAATGACACTCTCTAAGCCCCAGGATCCTCACCTGCAAACTGGCAATAATGGTAATTACTTCAATGAGCTGGTGTGAAGATTAATAGAAATACCTACATGAAAGTGTCTACAACAGTGTGTGACACATAGTAAGTAAGATGTAAGAAACCATAGTTCTTTTCCCTTAATTTAGCTCCTTATCCTCCACTCTAGGGAAGAATCATTACTTCATCCCAAAGAAGAGTTGTAGATTTAGATTTCTGTGCATATAGGTGGCTTGAGCCCTTTGAAACTAGGGCCTCTAGAGACCAATATCCTTGGTCTGAGCCTGACACACTTCAATGCAAGCCTCCCATTCACCAGTCTGCTTCAGCTATTAGTGCCTGGAAAGCAAGGGCTACGGGTTTTGCTCCCCTGAGATCTGGTCACCTTGCACAGTGTAATACTGAATGACAGCTTGGATGATTTGTACACACATTGGCCCAGCTGGTCCCATCGAGGGCAGTCCTTCCCCTTTTCTGGAGTCTTGCCTAGTTCTGCTCCCTTGATGTAAATGACTCTGCAAGGTTCAGGCTGCCCTTACACAAGCTGTGTCAGTGGGAGAGCAGTGCTTTTGAAATTAGGATTGATGCAGAGAATAGCAATTTCCAGGTTGCCTTGCTAGAGCCTAGTGCCTCAGGATAGTGTCACAGTGCCATAAATCGGGGCACCGAATGTCCCTAGAAGGGTGTGCTCTTTTCTCCCAACTGGTTCTGGAGTTGGCTACTTAAAGGTAAATTCTGTAATGCTGACATAAGTGATTCGTACCTAAACAAGACAACATAGAATATCTAGTCTTGTTGATCGTCACACTGCTTTTAAGCCTAAACTTGCCTTTTATTCTCTCTCCCTTTTAGTAGATGAGAAGAGTGAGTGAATGAGCCTAGGATTAAAATCCTTGGTTATCTAGGGCCTCCTGGCTCGGCAGCCATGTAGCTGAGCTGGGACTCCAGGTCTCTTGGTTTCTTGGCTATTGAGCAGGGCTGAACATTAACCAGGGGACAGTGCAGTTCAACTCCCTTGATGGGAACAAGGAGCAGGGCTGAAGCATACAGCAGTGAAGGCTGTACACTGCACAGTTTGCACAACCGTATGCAGTGGCCCTAAGGACTTCACTCTAATAATAAGCATAGTTCTGTCATTTATTAATCACTTTTCCATGTACCCAGCATCATTGCTAGGTCCTTTTTATTTTATATGGTTAATCCTCACAGCAGGTTTGTTAAGATAGATATTTTACTGAAACTGAGGTAAATTAAATACTTTCCTCAAGGTCATGCAGCTTTTGGGTTCTGGAGGCAGATTTTTAAATTTTACTGAAATTCAGACCCAAGTCTTTCTAACACTGTGTTCTTTGTGCTCTGCTCTGTTGCCTTTCCTGTGCCCTGGCAAGGAAAAGTGGTAAATTTGATGACTATCATGGAGCAGGGTTTTTCTCACCACAGCTGCAGGACATTGGCCCAACTTGAGCCTTTGGAGACATTGCTTTCACCACCTGCATCTCATAAGATCTAGATTTGAGATGAAGGTGGGGAAGAACAGGAGAGGCAAGGACAGAAGGTAGGAATGTGTGTGCTGAGGGGTGGGACACATACTGTACAGATTGGAAACCAACCTAACTGGAACAAATAACTCTATCCCCAAACCTCTACCTCCAAACCACAACACTCCCATCTTTTTCACCCTGGACCTTTGTTTCCATAGTATGATCCCTGAACCACTGGTATTAGAATCCCTTCGGGAAATTGTTTAAAATGTAGATTCCTGGGCTCCACCACAAGGTACTAAATCTCAATTTCTATTGATAGAAGTGGAGCCGAGGAATTTGCATTTTAAACAACATCTTCAGGTAATTCCAATTAAGAGCCACTTCGATTAGGAACAACTGCCTCAGACCAATGGTTTCCAACTTTTTGGATCATGCACCCTTCTCAGAAAGAATTGTTTTGAGCATTCACCTTTAATATATGTTGGTAGTTTATTAATAAATTACTTATATCTACTAATGTTCTAATATTTATGTTTTTAAATGCAAAAAACGGTGAGTTTTGCATTAGTATTCTTCGATGAGAATGGTCTCTGGTTTTCCTTTATGTATGTTCTAGTTGCTAGGTTTTGGTATTGATGTTATGCAGGATTCTTTTCTTCTCCCCCTATTCTCTAGATTCCAGAGTCTAGAAAGTGTAAATAGCATTGAGGTTGTCTGTTACTTGAAGGTTGGTAGAATTAACACAAGATCATGGGAGTGTGCTGTTTTTTTGGTCAAATTTATCAAATTTTTTCCTATGATAACCTGTGGTTTAGATATTTTCGTTCTTCTGCAATTAGTTTTGGTAATTATGTTTTCCTAGAAAACTAAGTTTTCAAATCTGTTTTCATACAGTAGAGCAAAGTGTTCTCTTACTCTTTTCATTTACTTTGTAACTGTGGTTATTTCTCCATTTCTAATTTTGTGCATTTAGGGTTTTTAATTAGATTAGCAAGAGGTTTATCTGTTTTATGGTTTTATATTTTCTTTTGAAGAAAGCTTTTGGCTTTAATTATTAGTTCTATTATTTGTTTTCTAGTGTATTAATTTCTGCCATTAGTTTTATTTCTGCTTTGCTTAGGTCTATTTTTGTGGCTCTTAACTTATTTTGTTGAAAGCATAATTCATTTATTTTAATTTGTTTTTATGTATTAATATAAGTATTTAAGACTATCAATTTTCCTTTAATCATTGTTTTAATCAACCACATCCTCTTGCTTCTGATATTTTCATTGTTGTTATTTGTAGGTAGTCTACAATTTTAGATTAGATCTCCTCTTTGACTAGAGTGAGGGATATTTTCTCCCTTTTATTTTCTGTGTGCTAGAAGTATTTGTTTTTCATTTTGCTATTAATTTCTAGTGTTATTTTATTGTGACTGGATACAGTTTTGTCATCAGCTGAAAAAGTCTTATATTTTGTTTCTGCTTTTTCTACCTTTGCATTTTCTATATATTTGCTTTATGAATTTTGATGCTATGTTATTTGGTACATAAAGATTCAGGGTAATTAGATCTTAATTGTGTTTTCTAATCATTAATATTATAGTGCCCTTCTTTGTCTTGTTTATTGCTTTTTCCCTTTAATTCAACTTTTTTTATGATATGAGTATCATGGTCCTTGGGGTTTTTTTGGGAATTAGCTCAGTTATTAAATATTTATGGAATGCCTACTATGTGCCAGGCAGTAGGTACCAGATGAATGAGACACACAAGATCTCTGCCCTTGTGGGGGTGTATGTTCTGAGAAAGGCAAAATAGAAAAATGATAATTAAGGATAAGTTGTCTCTACTTTAGATAAGGTGGTCAGGAAAGGCCTCACTGCCTGATAGCATTTATCATCCTATTACTTCCCACTCACCACCTTGTTTGTTTGTTTCCTGAGGGGGGAAATGCCAGGTGGAACAGTCTGTACACAAGGGATTATTATAATCTTAAGGAGCTATAGGTGGGCTAAGGTCCAAATAAGAAGAGAATGGGGATGTGTGGCTATGAATTTCTGATCCACATGAGGGATGAGCTAGCCAGGATGGGGACTGCAGATGAGGGGAATGAAGGAGATTTTGCTTTCCATTCTATCTGACCTGGGCCACCATTATGTGTATTATTATTTTTTGAGGAAATATTCTCAGTCTTCATTGTGACTACTGAATGGATATTCTGTCTGATGATTTAATTGAACTGCTGGAATTTCCTGTCACTAGGCAGTACTTAGCATGATGCTGATTGCTCACAGACTACAGCAGGAAACCAGATCTTCTGGCTTAGAGGGCTTAACTCTTTAAACTCAGAGATTAAAGAGATGTCCTTTGCTTTGGTCCCTCTTTATTATACAGAAGTTTAACTTTTATACATATTTAACTAAACCTGGACTTGTTTTCCTTGCATATACTTTTCTATTACTTATGAGATGAGAGTCTTATTTCACCTCACAAGTCATAGTTTTTAAGCTTTCTGATAGTTTTTTCTTATAACTACGTAATATATATATACATATATACACATATAACACATATTAAAATTTTATACACACACACACACACACACCCTGAACTCTTGAATCTGAAATTTATTTTGGTATATAATATATGGTACAGCTCCAAATAACACTGCTCTGCAATTGTCTCAAAAATATCTATTAAATAATCTTTATCTTCTTGTTATGGAAGGTGAATTATATATGACATTTTTATAAATAGTTTGATATGTTTCTGGACTTTCAATTATGTTCTATTAGTCAGTAAAACAGTTTTAATTATAATTGCTTTATATTATGCTTTATACCTTACTTACCCCCCATTTCTTCTGTAGCAAAATATGTTTTTTATTATACAGTAGTCCCCATGTATCTGTGGGAGATATATTCCAGGACCCCCAGTGGATGCCTGAAACCACAGATAGTACTGAACCCTATATATATACTATGTTTCTTTTAAATACATACATACTGATGATAAAGTTTAATTTGTGAATTAGGTAGAGTAAGAGATTAACAGTAATAACTAATAATATAATAGAACATTATAACAATATACTGTAATAAAAGTTATATGAATCCTGTCTCTCTCCTTGATCAACTTCCTCAACCCTGCCAGAAATGTGGCAGTGGCTTCTTCATTGACAGATGCAGCCTTTCCAGTAACTTTCCTGTTTTTCAGTCCAAACCTATTCCTAAATCTTTGTAACCATCTCTTACTTGCAGTAAATGGCTGAAGTCACTTGTTTCAGGGGATCCCTTGCTGAAGTCTTCGTATAGGCTCCATGTTTTCTGGCGCAACACATTGCTGTCAGTCGGAACATGCTTTCTGTTCATGTCTTCCATCCACAAATTTAATGCCTTTCCATCTTACCTAAGCCCATGTCATGCACTCTGGCTGTAACTTTTGCAGTTTGAGGTATGACAGCAGGCACGAATTTCTTTTTCCTTCTTCATGATTTGATGGATACAAGATTCGTTCTTACCATAGATCTTAGCAACCTCAGCATATGATTTTTTCCCTTTCCTTGTTAAGTCAAGAACGTTCACCTTTTCACTTAAAGGAAGCACTTTACGGTTTCTCTTTGGCAGATCTAAATTGCCAGCATCTCTACTCTTAGGCCTTGGGGCCATTATTAAGTAAAATAAGGGTTACTTGAACACAAGCACTGTGACACTGTGACAGTCCATCTGATAACCTAAGACAGCTACTAAGTGACTAATGGGTGGGATCCGCTGGACAAATGGATGATTTAAGTCCTGGGAAGGATGGAGCAGGATGGCGGGAGATTTCATCACACTACTCAGAATAGTGTGCACTTCAAAACTTATGAATTGTTTATTTTGGGAATTTTTCATTTACTATTTTTTGGACTGTGGTTGACTACAGGTAGCTGAAACCTTGGAAAGTGAAACAGCGGACAAATGGGGACTACCATATCCTGCTTTATTTTGCAAGTTAACACAAAAATTCTATAGTTAAAAGTCCTGGTGAGAATTCTGATTGGAATTGCATTAGAAGGATATATTTTAAATCCAAAATAGCAGATATTTGTGAATGGCCTGCTCGATGTTTTTTGGTACAAGTATAAGAACATGGACAGAAAGTATACATGCCAAATTCATGATATAGCTTGCATGTAGAGAGGCAGCAGGGGAATAGAAGTGGGGAGTGAAACAAAGGATATTATTATTTTAAAAATTCATGAAGCATAGATGGTAAAGTATTAAAATGTGCTAATTGTGGGCAGTAGGTGGGAACATGAATATTTATTATAACAATCTCTGTATGTTTTTAAACATTTGAAATGTTTCATAATTAAAAACAAAACAAAAACAACAGATGTAGCAGGATAACCGCACTTGCAAGCCCCAGAACACAGCACATTTGTGTGGGGTGGTGTGTATATCCAGACTTTGGAGTTAGACTCTCCATGTTCAAATCCTAGCTCTGCCACTTACCAGCTTTATGACCCTGAGCAATGACTTAACCTGCCCATGCCTCAGTTTCCCCAGCTATAAAATCAGGACAATAATAATAGCTACTTCCTAGGGTTATTGTGAGCATTAAATAAGTTAAGACATGGAAAGCACTTAAAACAGTGTCTGGCACTTAGTATGCACTCAGTAAGTGTTAGCTATCAGTATTATATAGCATATATTATTATTGCTACACTTACTACCTATATTATATTGTTTTGTGGCTGTTTTAAATTTTACATAAATGATGTTATCCAAAATTATGGGACCATCTGCAACGTGCTTGCTTTATACAACCTTTATCTGCTGTTTTGCAGGGAAATGGCTCATTCCAAGGCTAGCTTTTCATGGGCAACCCCCTTCCATCCTTGCTTTGAGAACCCAGCACTGGACTTGTCAAGCTACCGAGCAATCTCTTCTCTTGACCTCCTTGGAGACTTCAAGCACTCCTCAAAAAAACCAGAGGAAACCTCCGTTTATGAAGAGGATAGCTCCCTAGCCTCCATGCCCCACCCACTGCGGGGCCGGGCCTTCTCAGAGAGCCACATCAGCTTGGATCCTCAGAGCTCCCGGGCCTGGGGGCAGCATAGGAAGGAGCTCTTTACCAAAGTTGATGAGATCCAGCCAGATCCTCTGGGTGCCAGGAAGAAGGCCTTTCCTCCTCCTCGCCCTCCTCCTCCCAACTGGGAGAAGTACAGGCTCTTTCGTGCAGCCCAGCAGCAGCAGCAACAGCAGCAGAAGCAGCAAAAGCAGCAGCGAGAGGAGGAGGAAGAGGAGGAGGAAGAGGAAGAAGAGGAAGAGGGGGTGGAGGAGGAGGGGGAGGAGGAAGAGCTGCCACCCCAGTATTTCAGTTCAGAAACCACTGGTTCCAGTGCCCTCAATCCTGAGGAGGTCCTGGAGCAGCCCCAACCGCTGGGCTTTGGCCACCTGGAGGCTTCAAGGCAGGGCTCACAAAGCCTTCCAGCAGAGCAAGGGTCCTTTGCTCTCCATTCCAGCAATTTCCTGCCTCCAGTAAGGGTCCATTTGGGATCTCAAGCTGAGAAGGCTCTGCCCCCTTGCTATTATGGCATTGGTGGGCTTTGGAGAACATCAGAGCAGGAGACCACTGATTCCCCCAAGTAAGTGCTTATGAAAGACATTAGGTCCCTGAAGAGGTGGCAGCATGAGTTTGAATTCCACCTTCACCATTTGCCAGCTGTGTGACCTTGGGCTGGTCAATTAAACTATTTCCAGCCTCAGTTTTCTCACCTGGAAAATGGGCATGATGATACATGGTTGTTGTGAATATGAGGATAATCCACGTAAAAGACATAGCCCCATACTTAACACATAGTAGGTACTCAGTAAATGTCATTGATGTTCTTATCCCTAAATATCACTATCAAGGTTCTATATTTATTTTTTTCTAGTTTGTCTTTAAGGTATGCATCAGTGTCTGGCCCCTGAGCAATAAGGCATTGAACCGTTATTGCCTTGTGGCCTTTTCCAGAAGCCTGGCTCAGGTCCTTTTCTGCCTTTTCTGCTGCTTGCTCTCTAGAACAAGAGGCCAGCTCACAACCTGACCTGCCTCTGCTGTAGGACCTGTCTGAGCTTCTAAACTCTTCCCCCACCCCCAGCATCAAAGGTGTTCCTGGGGTTGGATGCATTATGCCCTGGCCATTCCTTACAACAGCCAAAGGCATTCTTTTCATCTTCCACTTTCTCCATCACCCCCACCCTTGTTTCCTCTGCCTCTTTGCATTTGCTTCAGTGGGCAAATGGTAGTACCAAAAGTGGTAGTTGACAGGGTCAGCTGTCTGGGCAGAGAGGCTGCAGAAGGAGTGTACTCTGGCCACAGAACTGTTCCCTTCACTGTGCCAATGCTCATTGGCGTGCCCCACAATGTGTGGTTGTCCTCTTTGCTCCAAAACAAAAGAGCTTTGGCTTTTGGCTCTGCCAATCCTCCTGCAGAGAGCTCCATGGACTCTCTGCTGGGGATGGGGATGAGGGGCAGGTGTCTATCCTTTCAGTGCTTCCTTTAAATACCTTTACAGAAGGAACTTGCCTGAGACTTGTTGCTATTAGAAGTACCTTGTTATCGTGTCTTTTACTGATGGACAAATCCATTACTTGGCTATCTGGAGCTAGTTGACAAGTTTTCCAGCCTAAGGTGCCACAGGCACAGCACTTACAGGGCCTGGCTCCCAGACACTATGAGAATTTGTCAGATCCCTAGTGGCTGCTTCTCAAGCTGCCCATCTAGCTGGGGGGTATTCTTATTCTAATTAGAAAACATTTGTGGAAAGTGACTGTGGATTGTTACCTATCACAGCAGAGAGAAGAGAAGGCAACCTAGCACATAGTAGGCACTTAATATTTCTGAAGAAAGAATGAATAAATGAATGAATGATCACGTATTAAGCATGTGATATGTGTTAGACACTGCTAGCCATTTTATATCTATTATTTCATTGAATTCTCCCAACGGCCCTATGGGCCATTATTATCCCCATTTGACAGATGCGGAAACTAAAGCTGAGTAAAATAAGGGACTACCTAACTCAGAATTACACAGAAAAGACTCAAAGCCAGATCTTACTCCAAAATCTATGCTGCTTTTGCCATCCTAGGCAGGCTCTCTTAGGGAGATCTGGTTCCTGCAGTAGCCAGGCCTTTACTTAGACCTCCTGTCCCCTAGAAGGCAATGTGTACCAGAGGTAGTAGTTACAGGCCCCAGGCTTACCCCTTTCAGCCTCCTAGTCCTTCCTCCTTTATGTACCTCCATTCATCTTGGCACCTTGTCCAGAGAGAAGGAAATTGCTATTACTAGAGATCTTGTAACTTGTTGCACAGATTTTCTTTTTCTTAATGACTATGGGATGCAAGGGGAAACATTTGTTTGCATACAAGCCTGGCTTGTGGCTGCAAAATGTCAATTGTAGATGCTTCTTTGAGTGATGGAGATTTAAGGAAAAACATCATTCCCGACATAGCTAATATTTTTTGCCTCTTTACTATGTGCCAAGCATTGTTCTAAGCACATTTGTTTATTGACTGATTTAATCTTCACAACAAGCCTATGAAATAGATACCATTAGTTTCCTACAGTTTTTAGATGAGAAAAGTGAGGCACAGGGATATAAATTAAGTTGCAGAAGATCACAGGTAGCCAGACCCAGATAGTCTGGCTCACTGTGCCAACTACATCACCCCAGGATCTCTGGGCTCCTCAAGAAGATCCTATTCCAGACCCTCAGAGAGCACAGGGTTCTACCCAGCAGGAAGTGCCTTTAAGGTTTTGTAAGGGAAAGTAGTGTTAAGGGCAAGTAGATGTGTAATATTTTGAATCTAAAATGCAAAAAAAAAAAAAGACATCCTAATTTCAGCCACGTTAAACTAGAGTCTCTCTGTAACCCACATACTCTTTAGTTATAAAATGTCAGGATACATGTAGAAGCAGGTGAGTGGAATTATTGAGCATTGGTTAAATCTGATAACTCTGATTCAATTACAGGTATAGTTTGCTTTATGGACTCTATGCATTTTCTCTCAGTGCTCTGGAGAAGGAATCTTATTTTTGCAACAAAGTTCATTATCAAGGTCAAATTATGTTCTCATAGATCTCCTATAACCTCTGCCCTATTAATGGAGAATATGAGGAAAGGAGCCCTAGAACACAGTGCCTGATATGATACACTATAATATAGTACAGGGCCATGTCTGCTAGGGAACTGAGTCTCTAATTAGCACATCCTCTTTCAAAATTTTTCTCCAGTTTTATTGAGATATAATTGACAGATAGCCACATCCTTTTTTTAAAAAAAATTCTGTGCTTTCTTTCAGTACTTTCTAACTTTCAACTCGCACACATGCCCCTAAATATTTTTCTTATAGGTAGGAATTCCCTAAATTCATACATTTATATTTCCTCCAGAATGTTCTCTCTTCTCTGCTAACATAGATACAGTCCAGCCAGAAAATTCCTTACATTCAGGGTTTTATGTGATGTCAAGTTGACCCTTTGGCAGTATAGTATAGTGGCTAAAAGCACAGATTCTGGAGTTAGGTCACCTAGGTCTAAATCACGGGTCTGCTATTTACTGTCGTGATCCCGGGAAAGTCACTTTACCTCTCAGTGCCTCATGTTCCTCATCCATAAAATGGTTGTCATGAGCATTACATTTTATGTCTATATTTACACACACACACACACACACATACATATATATCTTAGTACAGCTCCTGGGCATAGTAAGCACTATGTGAATGTTAGCTAGTAGTGCTCTTTTATCAGTGCTATCAGCTTAAAAACCTACATGTAAAATGAATACCTAGGATGAGCAATATTGGCATGCCCAAATTTCTTTTGTGTGGTGAATTAGGAGACAGCATAGCATGAATCAGTAAATAGCTGTGGAGCCTTTTACCCATTATTTTTGACCTTTATCTAAGAGCTGCAAATAGCTGCAAAAATGACTAATGAGTTTCTCCTATTTTTCCTTTCAAACAGCTAGAGGTTAGTGAAGGGGCAGTGACACAGACAGGTGGAGGGTAGGGATGGCTGGTAGGCAACAAGAACATAGTGGGGGTGGGTCTCCCCTTTACATAAACCATAGGCGGAATTATTTGCCTCTCCATCACTGAACCCTAACATTGAAGCATTTCATTTCTTTCCTCACATCAGACCAGAAGCTTTGATGGCAGAAGAGTCCAAACCTAAGCCAGCATGGAGCCAGAGCTACTTCTTTCCTGAGGAGAAGTTCTCTTTCATGGGCTGGGGCTCCGAGAAGCAGCACCTCAACCCCGCAGCCTTCAGTGAACCCAAGACAACAGGGTCTGCTGTTACACTTGTCAAGCCCCTGGGCACCACTGGTTCCATTTCCCCCCATTTCATTCTGCAACCATGGAGGAGGCTGGGACCATTGGGGATATGCCAGAAGTTGAGAGATGTTATCCCTTCTCAGGCCAAAGGCCTGCCCCACCTCAGGCAATCTCAGAAGAGCTCATGAGAGATGTGGTGGGCTGTGAAAAGTCTCTGGCAGGGGTGCTAAACTCATCCTCCAACACGGTGACCACTGCTGAGGTCATAGGTGACCTCTTTGCTGTGGGAGAGATGCAGTGGAGGGGTTATTTCAAGCAGGAGTGGCACCACCAGGAAAGGTGAAATGATGAGCGTGTCCAGGAAAGCCATGGAGTGCCTTTATAAGCAAGCAGACTAGATAGAGCCAGGTTGGGCTAGCATCCAGGATGGGTAGGATGGAGCCCAACGGCCTTAGAGGACAAATAGCTAAGGTCTCAGACATGTCTCTACCACCTAGCCCCTCCCGTGGGATCCATATACTGGGACCCTGAACCAAGGGGAATCATTGATGATCAGAAGCCTGGAACTTTAGGGGCCTTCTAGTTTTTTCTGGATTTTATTGGGGTGTTAATGACCAAACCCATTGATCTCTAAAGAAGTCCCCCCAGCTGTGGAAGTCAGGGATGTAGAAATAGCCTTCTAAGTTCTTAAAGTTGGCCTTAACTTGGTTTCTAGGGAGCCTTCACATGGCCTGTTTATGTTTGAACAGTGCCTCCCCATCCATTATTTCCTTATTTTATAACTCCTTGGTGAAGCAGGGTCCCATTTTATAAATGAGGAAATTAGGAAGCAGAAAGGTCAGCAGGCTGTCAACAGAGGTGCTCAAATGGTCATTTTTTGTTTCCACAGACAAGAGTTTCAGCACTTCTCACCTCCCCAGGGTGCCCCAGGGATCCCTACCTCTTATTCAGCTTATTACAATATTTCTGTGGCCAAAGCAGAGCTGCTGAACAAGTTGAAAGACCAACCCGAGATGGCAGAGATTGGCCTGGGAGAGGAGGAAATTGACCACGAACTGGCTCAAAAAAAGGTGAAGTTTTTGGCATGCCTTAGAGATTTACTGCATTTAGCCTGAGTGTGTCTGGAGGTTGACCTGCCCTCTACACAATCCAGAATATCTTGGTACATTCCTGTATTTTCAATATGGAAATCAAATAGCCTGTCTAGGTTTCTCACAAATGCAACTGCAGTCTCTTTTTGATCCAGTCAATAAAAGTAATAATAGTATAGTAAACATCATCATCATCATCACAGTGTCTCTCAAATCCTAAAACCAACTCTATAAGATAGACATTACTGTCTTCTTTTTACCAGTTGAGAGGACCAGATTGCCCAGGGTTACAGACTAAGTGTTGAGCCAGGACTCAAAGTCAAGACTGTCTGACTTTCTGCTCTGAAATAAGCCAGCCTTGTAAGCAACTCGCTACCCAAGGCACATCAGAGTTTTTGCCAGTGAGCTCTAACCAATGGCAGCCATTGATTTTATTCTGTGTAACTTTCAAAGAGAGAGCAGACTGGCCAAGAAAGAAAAGGAAAAATTATAGGCCAGTCAACTTTAATATTTATTTGCAAGAATAGTCAATCATCTCTTAAAAGTACTAAAATAGACAAATGGAGATGATGTTGTTCTGAAGCCTCCCCTTTCTTCCTCTAAGTACCACTAGCCTGGGTTTCTAATCAAATTCCTGGAATCACTTTGCCCTCCCTGCACTTACCCCTTTTATTTCATAAGCAAATAGGGTTTCCACGGCAACCTCAAAGGCCCAATTTACCACTTTGTAGACATCTGAACTCAATGCAAATTGCTCTTCTGCCCATATTTCTTATTCAGGACATGACCTGTACAAAAGCTCAAGGCCATTTGCAAGAGACCCCCACCACTTTCCAATCTGAAGCAAAATGTCAGGGAAAGAATAGGAAGCATGGTGGCATCAAAGTTTTATTGATCCAGGTGCCTGCTTCCTTGGATTCCATGTTTCCTAAATATGACAGGGCTGCTCCTGGCTCACTCAGGATTTTTTTTATTAGGAGCAAACCTAATAAATGTCTGATGAGGAGAAAAGAGACATGATCAGAAATGGCAAAACACAGAACAGCAGATAGTGACTTGAAGTGATTGTGGGTGGGCTAAGACAGTTTTTGTCTCTGAGGAAGATAGGTGAGGAAGGTCACCAATTTGTAATATCCCAGAAAAGCCACTCAGCTCTAGCTGGGTCTGTGATGACTCCACAGCTGTATCCACTACCCTTTCCCCAGAGTTGAAGTTCAGGTTATAAAGCCCAAGTGCTGAGAAACAAAGGGCTCTGTCCACTTTCTTCCTTCCAGATCTATGGGACCTAAGAGCTGGGGGTAGGTAGGTGATTTTCCAAGTTGATCATTTGGCCCCCAGCCCTCCCTTGTCCCTGGCACTGAGTTTTGTTTGGGAAAGCAGAGGGTGCGGATATAATTGGGAGCTTCTTGGCATCTAATTGTGTTGCCTCATTCATATCATTGATCCTTAATTTCCAGTGGGTTTTGGAAATTTCCCTAAATGTAAACCTATTACACTTTACACTAAGATCATGGTGAGCTCCTGACTTTTGACCAGTTCTGAATTATGACACCTGGCCCAGACCCAGAGCAGGCTCTCTTGTCCTTTGTCACCTCGGACATCTCTAAATAAAGGACGAGAAAAGAACATACTCTACATAACTACAAGCTTATGCTCCCAGAGTGCCTGAGCAGGAATAGTAATAAAACACTGAAGCATACTTCCTATATAGAAGACACTATTCTAAGCATGTAGTATGTATTAAGTCATTTCATTCTCATAACAACACTATGAGGTAAGTAATATTGTTACCCCATCTTTTAGATGGTGAAATTGAGGCACAGAGAGGTTGAGTAACTTGCTCAAGTTTACACCATTACTTTGTGGCAGAGCTGGGGTTCAAACCCAGGTAGTCTGGCACTAGAGTCCATGCCATTGACCATAATGCAATACTGACTGCAAAGGCTGGGAGCAACCTGGGACAGGTCTATTCTTGTCAGGACCTTGCAGCTAGACAGGTATCCATTAGCTCAGAGTGCCAGGTGGTGGTGGTGGTGGTGGTAGTAGTAGTAGTAATAGTAGAAGTAGTAGTAGTAACAGCATCAATAAACATATATTGAGCACTTAATGTGCCACGCACAATACTAAGTACTTTACTTCTATGATCACATCTAACCCTCACAACAATGGACGGTTGGTGGGGGGCACTTCTCCAATTTACGGATGAGGAAACAGAAGTCTCAGTGGGATTGGGTATCTTGCCCAAGGTCACACAGTTTGGAGGATGTGGAATTGGAATCCAGGCATCTCTGACTCTAAAACTCCACTCTACCACACTACCTTCCTGTGAGTGCAGTCCCACAACTGGTTACACCTATAGGGGAGACAAATCAGAAGACACAAGCAGTCCTTCCCTTGAGAAACTTACAGTCAGTAGTGGGAGAGGGATCAGATGCACACACAGGAAACAGAAAGTGAACAACCTCAAAGTACACTCAAGGTTCTCATTCTAAAAGACTGGAGAGTTTAGAAAAGAAAAAGATCATTGAGAGAGGAGTTATGGGGGCAGGGGCTTCCAGCAGGGAGGGTAGGGGCAAAGCTGGGCTCTGAAGAAAGAATGGGAATAGCCAAAGTGAAGGAAGAGATAAAGAGCTGGCAGAACTGCATAAGCAAATCAGGAATATAAGAATGAGTGTTGTGAACACAGCGTGAGGGGCTAATCCTCAGAGGTTCTGAGGAGTGAGATTAGAATGGTAGGGTGAGGCCAGACTGAATCATAATCATAGCAGCTGCTTTTATTGAGCACTTAGTCTGTGCTAAACCCTTGGCATGCATTATCTCATTGAACCCTTATTACAATTCAGTGAAGTAGGTACTGCAGTTACCCCATTCTGCAGATAAAGAAAGCAAAACTCCATACAGAAATTCACCTAAGGTCACACAGCTAGGAAGTGGCAGAGCTAGCAGTCAAACCTAGTCATTGTGACTCCAGGACTCACACTTTTATCCAAAAGGCCTCAAGAGCCAAGCTGAGTGGTGGAAGATCTAGCACAGTGTCATCAACATCAGAGGTACTGAAAGGGATTGAAGGAGAATGAATGAAGTAATAGGCAAACACTTGATGGCAGTGCTTTTCTTACCTATGCTCTCACAAGCATTTCTGTTTATTAAATAGCCTCAGCAAGTATTTAGTAAGTTACATTTGGCAAACGAGAACTAGCCAATGGGTACCACTCATCTAATGCCAAGAAGTTTGGTGGTGACAGAGATTCCTAGCAGATCTGAAGAGATGAGAAAGAAGGTGCCTGTCCAGAAAACTGGAATTGCTCACAACTTGCTCAGGTTTCCTTTGTTTCCAGTGACTAGGGTAGAGCCCGCCTTCGGTTATTTAGATCTCTAAACAGCGGTTCCAGGGACAGATCCATTTCTGTCAGTCCCCATTCTCATCCTTTGCTTCTCCTGTTTATTTCTCCTAGATTCAGCTCATCGAAAGCATTGGCAGAAAACTTTCAGTCCTGCAGGAGGCCCAGCGAGGATTGCTGGAGGACATCACTGCCAATTCTGCCCTTGGGGAGGAGGTGGAGACCAACCTAAAAGCCGTCTGCAAATCCAATGAGTTTGAAAAATACCGTTTGTTTATTGGGGACCTGGACAAAGTAGTCAACCTGTTGCTGTCGCTCTCTGGTCGACTGGCCCGTGTGGAAAATGCTCTCAACAGCATCGATTCAGAGGCCAACCAGGAGAAGGTAGGGTTGAGGTCTCCAGGGTGTGGATGGAGGGAAGTGCCATCTGCTTCTTCCCAGGGATCCCTCTTTCAAGTTTGGCTAGTCTGGAGGCAGCAGAGCATAGTGTGAAGAGTATGGGCACTGGCTTTTAAGTGGAAATTCTGACTTTACCACTAAGTAACTGTGTGATTGTGGGCAATTCACTTAACCTCGCTCTGTCTCCATCCCTTCAAAAATAGGGTAAACACACTACCTACCTCATGGGGTTGTGAAACTTAAATTGGATAATCCATGTTAATGACTTAAAACATAGCCTGGAACAAGATAAACACTAAATCATTGCTAGTTGCCAGTAGTAGTAGTAGTAATAGTAGCAAGTAGTTGAGATTGGGAGTCTGTCAATTTCATAGGTTGGGACACTCTGCATAATTCCTGAACCCAAATGGCATTGCCTTTTTCTATCCAGTGGTTCTTGGATACAAATTTGAACCCACAGTGAAAGGCACATATGCTTGTGTATACACACATGGATACACACACACACACACACACACACACTCACACAGAGACACACACTGTTTTGAAAGTATCGTCACAGCGATGTTTTTTTTTTACCAGATGGAAGGTGTACGAGCTGGCTTTGTCAGAGCCTTCCCCCACCCCAATCCCAGCGGTGGTCCACAGATTAACAACAGTTTAGAGATAGAAAGAGGTGATTGCTCATCCCCCATCCAGAATTGCTGTCATGTTTATCCTCCCCTTGCTACAGGAAAGAAAGGCTTTTGCATGAAGGTGGACTTCAGGGCAAGAAATCTAGGACTGATCACTGAGCAGAGGGGCTAGTGGCTTTGTGGGAGCATCACTGGTGGAGCACTGGGTCGGGCAGATGACTGGTCATTGGGATAGCCTTATTGGTCTTCTGCTTCCCCAGTTGGTGCTGATAGAGAAGAAGCAGCAGCTGACAGGGCAGTTGGCAGATGCCAAGGAGCTGAAGGAGCACATGGAGCGCCGGGAGAAGCTGGTGTTTGGTATGGTCTCCCGCTATCTGCCTCAGGACCAGCTCCAAGATTACCAGCACTTTGTGAAGATGAAATCTGCTCTCATCATTGAACAGCGAGAGCTGGAAGAGAAGATCAAGCTCGGGGAAGAGCAACTCAAATGTCTCAGGGAGAGCCTACTCCTGGGGCCCAGTAATTTCTAATTCCACCAGCAGACTGCCTGCACCATCCCTGCCCCGCCATGATGGGAAGCGCTTTCAATCCTTGTTAGCACTTTGTTAGCAAGTAGATAACAGTTAGTTAGCAGTTTGTTCCATATTCTTTACCCTGTACGTCTCTCACTACCCCTTAACCTAGCAGTGTTCCCAACCAACTAAGAGGACCTGGGGAGGCACCAAGCTTCTACCCAAGGGAGTAGAAGCAAGAAGCAGGAGCTGCAGCAAAGTGTGATCATACAACCACACTCTCCTTCCCACAGTTTGCACGGCCAAGCATTCACCACACACAGGACCAACAAAATGCCTTCATTATCCTTTGTACTAGGACACCAGGAACATCATGTACTCAGCCCCCCCCCCCACACACACCATCATCAGCCTTTGAAGTCTCAGAGAGAAGTTGCCTGTGCAGCTCCACTCTTCCCCAGGGCTCGTGGCCCAGCCATTTCCCACAGAGATCTGGCTGTCTTGAGGGCATTCACCTACCACCAGCTTCAGGGCCTCACCCCAGCTTTGCAGTAGGAAGCACAGAAGGAGAAATGACATTTAACAGAATGTGAGCAGAGGTTGGGAATCACCTGATGCCCTGCTAGAAGGAGCTATGCTTAAACAAACTGGCTCTACCCCTGCCTTCCCCATTACCTAGCTGAGGGGGAGGAGGACTATCTTCAGCCCCAGCTAGTGTGGCCCTCCTCCTGTCCTAAGACTTTGGCCTACCACTTCCTGTTTCATCTTGCCTTTTCACTGCTGGGAGTTACAGGTGCCTACCCTAAGGGCTTCACACTATGGGCCATGAATAGCTCTACTAAAGCTGAGTTCTGGATACATGTTTTATTATTGGGGGGAGGGGGTTGTTGTTATATTTTAAATGGCCTTTTGATTTTATTTATTTTTATGTCTTGATGGTTTTTTTCTGTTTTTTAACTAATAAGGTAAGAAGAGGGGAGTTGGAGAGGGAAAAGTTAGCCCAGAAGGAAAGCATTTTCTGCAGATCAGCCTGAATTCATCATGGCTAGGTAAGCAAGTGCCAAGGCCTTGAATTCTTCCCACCATAGCTAACAAGTGTCTAAGGAAGGAGTTCTCACTTCTAACTCAGTTTCCCCACTGTGGCCTGGCCATATACTTCCCTTGAAGTCTGGATGACCATGAGCTTAGAGTTCCCCAACAGGCTTCAACTGCTTCTTATTTTTTCTTGAAACCAAAGAAATCTGAAAGGGACAAAGGTTCACCCATTTCTCTACCATTTCCAAGCTAAGGAAGGCGTAGAGGTGATCTCAGGAAGAGCTCCTCTATCTAATTGTTTTCTTATCCTGTGGCCTGGCTCGAGTAGCCGAAATTCATGGTAGCTGGAAGCTCCAGCCAGGGCCAGCCCGCCAGAGCAAGTTATAATCCAGCCGGGATCTTAGGCACACAAATAATGAATGCTGCTGCTGTGGCCACCCGGTAGCCAGTTTCTATCCTGGAAAAGCCCTCAGGTGGGTGATGGCAGGAAGGGAGTTGTGGCCAAATGCTGCCCTGTTACCCAGCTCAGTCTTCTGTTCCTTGCTAACTGGGGCCCATGCTTGGTATTGCACAGCCCTGTGCAGCCAACCCGGCATTGCCATCGCTTCTAGTTACTGCTCAGTTCCTCAGGGTCCTTGGAGGTTAACTGTAGCAGCAGGGGTGCCTCATTCAACCAAAGAATTTGCCAAGGAACTTTGCTGCTGCCACAAATACTGGTTGCTAGCTTCCGTTTCCTCTTCATTGTATTTGGAAACAATGGAAGAATCTTGGCCAGCAGGGTGTCCTGTGGGGAGGGGTGCCCTGAGTATGCTCAGTACACTGCTGCTGTCAGAACCACTGTTAAAATGTCAACCTGCCATTCTCCCATCAAGTGGAGGATTCTACTCTATTCAGGAAGGCTGATGGCTTATAAAGGGCTAGGTTTACCTAAGCCAAGGTTGCATGAGATGGGGGAATGCTTTGAATAGAGGCTGTGGTTGCCATCTTTTTTTTTTTTTTTTTTTTTGTAAACAGGCTCTTAAACAGTGAGCAGGCAGAGATGTCCTGTATTGGGGAGGATGAGGCCAATGTAGCCCAACATTCTAATATTTTTTTTTGCCAGAACAGCTTTTTGGGAATATAGCCTAGGGAAAAAAGTGGCCACTTACCTGGACACCATGACCATGGTCTGGGCTTTTCTAGTCAGCATTAGAATGATTGTATCTTAAGTTTATCAGACTAAAAGTACTATTGACTTTGTTATTTGTTTCCCTTATCCCACCTCCAATTATTCTAAAGTTAGGATCAGAGTACAAGAATGCTCATTTTCACACGGAGTTTCCAAAGCACTTAATACTATATTGAGCAGTGAAGCTCGGCAGACAAAGGTGAACTACCAGACAGGCACAGATGCCCCACAATGCTGACGTGGCAGGCCCATCATGAGTGATAGCACTGCAAAGCCGCCGGTATTACTTGAGATGCAGTATCTCTTGCCCATTCTCATTTGCTGTGCTCAGCCCTCCACCAAGGCCTGCCAGGGAGTAGCAGTTTGGAAGGCAGGGCAAGGGATTTCCCCATACAGGCCACAGTGGGTAATGTGTAAGCACAGTGGTTGAAATTTAGAGCGGAATCAGCATAAGGGGCTCTGGGTAATCGAGTCTCCTTGAGTCCCACCAGCTGCAGACTCAGCCAGGGTAGAGCAGTAAATGCTCAAGGGGAAGCCAAGAAAAAGCCCTAGAAAATGAGAGACTGGAAGCTGAGGAACGGAGAGGGTGAAAAGATGAAAAGCCTCTTTCAAGGCCAGATTCAGGTTCTGTTTTCCATTTCACCTCATGTGCCAAAAAGCTGCCGAGGGGCACCGGAGCCACAGCCTTAACCCCAGCCTCCCTAAAGGTGCTGCTCTGCCAGTAGCAGGCCCCAAATGGAGGAAGCTGGGCACATTTCTGGCCACTTTCTCCTGTCTGAAGCTTGATGTCTCCCTCTGTCTTTGCCAAAGGAATTGTCTATGCCAATAATATTTCTGTAACAGCATATTGTATTCTTTGAAGATTAGTAGGTCTTTAGAGGGGGGTGGGGCAAGGGGCAATTTCTATAGGGAAAGAACCAGTGTTTGTTGTACAAATGTTGGGGGGGTCATCTATCCCATGTGAAGCTATTATTTTTCTGAATCTTATTGTTTCTGCGTTTGTGTCCTCCACCACTCCCTTCTTGGCTGACATTGATATGCCTGCCAGATTGTCATCAAGGGTCATACTTCAATAAAAGGTGCTAAGGACAAAAATAAAATTATCTCACGTGTTTTGACTAAGGTCATGGAAATTCCCTAATATACTGCTGAAAAGTATTGGAAAGGAATTTGGTCACCTATCCATAGTCCTTCATAGGTAACCGTATGATCAGAGCCTTACCCACATCCCTAAACCCTTATGCTGGCCCCTCAGGGATAGCATTGATGCTACACCATTCATTATTCCCAGTACAGTAACTGAGAATTCAGGAAGAGTCAACAATAGGCATGATCTCAGGTGTAGACCTCAGCAGTATACAGAGCCCAGTTCTGGAGTCTATCCTGATCAGAGGTGAGCCACTTTCTAGACCTCCTCCAATCTTGAGTTCTCTCTACTAGTATCATCTGACTTCTACCTGATAGTTCAGTCTCACACCTTTACTCTTAGTCACTGATCAGCTTTCCAAGATAACCTCAAGATTTAGACCCAAATATACTCCAGGCAGCTCCTCTGACCCTGAAAATCTTACTTGCCCCCCCATCCATACATTATTGATATCCCAACTGATCTCCTCCTATTCCAGATATCCAGTGCAGTAGAGTAGAAAGAGCCCAGTTTGGGTATTGGAGTGAACTGTGTTCAAATCCTGATTCTGCAACTTACTTCTTATTCTATGAATCTGGCTTATTTGCTCAACTTCTGAGTTCATTTTCTTATCTGTAAAATGGAAACAATAATATGTGTCTTTCTTACAAGACTGTTGTGGCTTAAAAATAATAAATGATAGCCACCAGCTATATACTAAGAGGTTGTTTGTTAGAAAGGCAGAATCAATCCCAGACTCCACTCGAAACTGAATGATAATAGTCTGCATTTTAACTAGACTCCCAGGAGATTCATGTGCATATTAAAAGTTGAGAAGCACCAGCTTATCACAAATAGGCTCAGTACATAGTAACCATCATTCGAGTCCTGATTTACTCAGTTCATTCTTTTCCAACCCAGACACATTCTTGCTTTTCTCATATTGCTCACAACTACCTGCCTAAATGAGTTTAGCAAGGTCTCAGGATACAAGGCTGATATATAAAATCACTTCTGTTTCTGTACACTAGCAATTAACAATCTGAAAACAATTTCATTTATAGTAGCATCAAAAAGAATAAAATACTTAGGAATACATTTAACAAAAGAAGTATAAGAATTTTATACTGAAAACTAAAAACTGTTGAAAGAAATTTTAAAAAATCTAAATAAAGGCACTCTATGTTCATCGATTGGAAGAGTTAATATTGTTTAGATCACAATACTCCTCAATTGACCCACAGATTCAGTGCAATCCTTATGAGAATCCCAGCTGGTTTCTTCGCATAAATGGAAAAGTCAAACCTAAAATTCATATGGAATTGCAAGGGACCCAGAATAGTCAAAACAATCTTTAAAAATAACATAATTGGAGGACTCACACTTAATTTCAAAATCAAATCTCACTACAGAGCTACAGTAATCAAGACAGTATATGTACAAGGATAGACATATAAATAAATGGAATAACATTGAGAGTACAGAAATAAACCCTCATATTTATGGTCACTTAATTTTCAATAATGGTGCCAAGACAATAAAATGGAGAAAGAATAGTCTGTCAACAGATGATGCAGGGACAACTGGGTATCCACATGGAAAAGAATGAAGTTGGATCTCTTCCTTATACCACACAACAAAATTAACTTGAAATGGATTATAAAGCTAAATGTAAGCATTAAAATTACAAAATTCTTAGAAGAAAACATAGGAATAAATCTTCCTGACATTGGGTTAGGCAATGATTACTTCAGTAGAACTTCAAAAGCACAACTGACAAAAATATCAATAAATTGGGGGCTTCCCTGGTGGCGCAGTGGTTGAGAGTCCGCCTGCCGATGCAGGGGACATGGGTTCGTGTCCCGGTCCGGGAAGATTCCACATGCCGCAGAGCGGCTGGGCCCGTGAGCCATGGCCGCTGAACCTGCGTGTCCAGAGCCTGTGCTCCACAACGGGAGAGGCTGCAACAGTGGGAGGCCCGCGTACCACCAAAAAGAAAAAAAATCAATAAATTGGAATACATCAAAACTTTAAACTTTTGTGCTGCAAACAATGCCATCAAGAAAGTGAAAAGACAATCCACATAATTGGTAAAGTATCTAATATTGGGCTTTTATTCAGAACATGTAAAGGACTCTTACAATGCAAAAATAACCAATTAAAAATGGGCAAAGACTTTTTCTTTTTATCAGAATAGACGTTTCTCCGAAGAATATATGCAAATGACCAATAAGCACGGGGAAAAATACTCAACACTAAGGAAATACAAATCAAAACCACAATGAGATACCAGTTCATACTGACTATGATGGCTATAATAGAAAAGGCAAACAATAACAAGTGTTGGTGAGGATATGGAGAAATTGAAACACATACATTGCTGGTGGGTAAAATGTAAAATGATGTGGCCATATTGGAAAACAATTTGGCAGTTTCTTTAAATGATAAACATAGAGTTTCCATATGACTTAGCAATACCACTCCTAGGCATATAGCCAAGAGAATTGAAAACAGGCATTCAAACAAAAACATGTACACAAATGTTCAAAGCTGCATTATTCATAACAGCCATAAAGTAGAAACAACCTAAATGTCCATCAGCTGAGGAAGGGATACACAAACTTTGTTGGGATATTATTCAGCCATAAAAAGGAATGAGGTACTGATACCTGCCACAACATGGATGAACCTTGAAAATGTTATGCTAAGTGAAAGAAGCCAGTCACAGAAGATCACATATTGTATGATTCCATTTATATGAAATGTCTAGAATAGGCAAATCTACAGAGGCAGAAAGCAGATGAGTGGCTGCCAAAGGCTGGTAGTCTGGGAGAAATGATTGCTAATGGGCATGGGGTTTCTTTTTGGGGTGATGAAAATATTCTAAAATTAGATTGTCATCAAGGTTGCCCAACTCTGTGAATATACCATAAACCATTGAATTGTACACTTTAAATGAGTGAGCTGTATGGTATATGAATTATTTCTCAATAAAAGTGCTTTTTTAAAAAAGAAAAATACTTTGGCCTATTTCTGTCAGTCTCATTCCTATTGACAAAAATCTGAATTGATGGTAAGCATGTAGTTCATGCCTGAGCCTGAAAGATACAATATTCACACCATTTGTGTTTTGGGAGGGAGCTTGTCATTACATCCTTCCCCTTGCAGACTTGGCAGACCCAGCAACACAAGGAGTAAGAGTAGTCTCAACGCTATCTCATGACTTCAGCGGGAATAGTAGGGATGGGACCTATTGGGGAAGAGGGCAATCTTTCTAGGCAAGGAGTATGGTAGAGTAGATAAGGACTTCAACTCTTTAGGCAAATAAATCAGGTTTTAGATCCTGAGTCCATCAACTTACTATGTCACCTATACAAGTTACTTGACCCCTCTCAAGCTTCATCTCTAAAAGGGGGCTAATAAAAAGCACTACCTCAAAGTGTTATGAAGATTAAATGAGATAATCCACATGAAGCACCTAAAATAATGCCTGCCATACAGTAAGCATTCAGTAAAGGTTAGCTGCTAGATTTATTATTTTTATTGAGGTGAAATTGAAGCAAAACCATATAAGGAAAAGTAAAGCACCCTCAGCTTTGGAATCAGACAGCTCTGTTAAGGTGACCTGGGGAAGTCACTTCATTTATGGGACTTTAAGCTCCCTGTAATAATGAGTATAATAATCCTTCTCTAGGGAGGCAGTTTAAAGCCTAGACACTGGAACCCACACCACCTGGTTTTGAATACTGTCTCCACCACTTACAAGTTGTGTGACCGTGAGCATATTTAACTTCTCTGTGTGTGGGTATCCTCTTCTGTCCATTGGAGGTAACAAAAATACTTACACCTCCTTGGGTTGGTGTGAAGAATTATTGAGTTAATCCATGTAAAGTGCTTAGAATAGTGCCTAGCATACAGTAAGTACTCAATGAATATTAATGGTTGTTATAAAGCTAAAGTAGGAAACAAATGAGATCCTTGGTAAAGCTAGGCATGTAGTAGGTCCTCAGTAAAAGGCGGTTCCCTTCCTCACCCATCCTGCTCTGTGAACCAGGTCAAGATTTCCTCGGACTTGCAGAGAAAATGTTTCAGACTAAGGAGGTCCTCATAGTAAGTAGAATTTTCTGGCAGGCTCAATACTACCATCTGATGGGAACAATGCCATCTATTAGCTGCCTGCAAGATGACCACCTATATTTCTAAGAACATACCCCATTCAGAGCAGTAGGGAAAGAATTATTTTGCCTGTGGACTACTTGGGCTCCAATTTAAGGATGGCTTAGGGAAATCAACTTCTCCTCAAACTTCCTCTTTATATTTGGTGTCAACTTAAATGTCATTGAGTTCCCTACCCTAGGTTAGGCGCTTTTACATATGTGCCACTATTTTTTTCTAGCTAGATATACAATTTTAAACAAAAATTCTCATTTAATCCTTGCAATATCTATGTGACATTTAAACACTTTACTAAATAGAGATTCAGAAGTGAACAAAACAGGCAAATTGTCCACCTTCATGAGGCTTCCACACTAATGAGACAATTACATAATGCTTTATATTTAGAAATATACACACATAATCATTTTTTACCCTAGTAGAGCAAGACAAAACAGACTTTTCCTTGATTCCACAGCTATTAGCAATAGGTTAAATTCATGACTCTCTTTGCTACTGTAATAACTAAAATATTTTATGTTAATTTTAGCAGTGATATTCTTATTTTCTGACTGAATGGAATCTGTAATGGGATATTTTAAAAATGCCTAGCAAAAGGATGGCAAACCCCTGTCCCTGAAGAAGTTGGATTTAAAGATGGTTTAGACAGAAAGGTTGAATTCCACTATTAATAAAGACAGCTAACTTATATCACATGGAACTAATGCCCATTTTGTGCATGGTTCAAACATAGCCACAGGCTAAAGCGTTCTGGCAAAAGCCTCTCTGCTACTGGGCAATATAAATCTTAAAAGACCATGCTCTGTTTGTAAACTAAGTTTCTTAAATATGTCCCTTCATCCTGGATTTGCTCACTGCTGCTAACTGAGTGAAACAACATGGTTTGAATTTCCATTTTCCTCTCAGCTACTGATTTTCCATCTAAAAAGGATAATTAATGGAACTCACTTCTTTGGGTGCTGAGTTGGTCATATTTTTTACAGAGGAAATAATTTGGGAAAAGGCCATGAGTGACAAATCTTTCCAACTTGAAAATGCATTAGGTTAAATGGAAATAAGTCAAAGTGCTGGAAAAAATCATCTGTACCCTGATTTGTCCACATTTTTTAGTTTGAGAAAGGTAAAATAGCAGACCAAACCCATTAGTAGATACAATAAATGATAACTTCTAATTGAGAGAAATCTCTTATTTTGGCTAAGCTTAAATAGCTACTGTTTAGAAGTCTTATACATGACTATATATTTAAACACCTTTTACAAATAGGAAAGCTTTATTTTTCTTTCAGAAAAGTAGGCAATGGTAAGAGTGAGGAGAGGCAGATAGAGAAGAGTAATGAGACTGTGGGTAAATTAGATAATGCAATGCATTTAGAACATAATTTTGGTCACTTTCACACAGCCTGGCAGCTATTAAGTAAGCCTGTTGTAAGAATCAGACAAATCCGGTTTTGACAAACAGCCTAAAGCATGTCTGTTACTGAACAATCTGAAAATGAGGAAAATCACATGTCTTCTGGACCTTGCTGTAATGGCACTCAGACCCTTAGACATAGAGCTAGCTCTGCCCTCCCTCTGAGACCTAGAGTTCCATTGTCAGGTCTGTGAAGCGGATACTTCTGGGGTTATTAAAGAAGTAATACCCCTCCTGGCTCCAGGCTCTGAATATAGGGTGCATGTAACACCACTCTCCACACCTGACCCCCAAATGGCATACAAGGCCAGGTCTCTCTAATTGGCCTCACTGCCCACAGGATAAAGTCCTGACTCCTTGCATACAAGGCCATTTGTGATCTGTCTCCTGTGGACCTCTCTCTTCTCCAGCTAGGACTCCTGACACCTCCTCACATTCATCCTCCACTCTAGCCAGTTCTCCAAACATGTCATGCAGTCTAATCCCTCTGTGCCTGCAGAAAGACAGGTTCCTCTGCCTGAAAATCCCTCCCCTGACTTCACCCATTTAACTAATTCCAGCTTGTCCTTCGATGTCAACTCGGAATTCACCACTTTCAGAAACATCCCTTAATTATACTAATAAGAGTATATGATATTTGGATAAGATAATAATGTTTTCTGTCTCTTGCTTTAGGCTGTGGGCTTTTTGAGGGCAGAAAGTAATTTAGACCACCAACACTTTTCACACTGGACCTAGCTCATTGTACACACTTCAGAAATAGACGGTAGTAATATTTTATGAGAGGGAGGCATTCATGAAGTCTTTACTGTGAGCTTCATATTCTGGAGATATTTTATGCTGGTTCCTCTGCCTCAACACAATTATTAAATATTGGAGTGTCTTTTCTTTAAACATCTTTATTGGAGTATAATTGCTTTACAATGGTGTGTTAGTTTCTGCTTTATAACAAAGTGAATCAATTACACATATACATATGTTCCAATAACTCTTCCCTCTTGCATCTCCCTCCCTCCCACCCTCCCTATCCCACCCCTCTAGGTGGTCACAAAGCACCGAGCTGATCTCCCTGTGCTATGCGGCTGCTTCCCACCAGCTATCCATTTTACGTTTGGTAGTGTATATATGTCCATGCCACTCTCTCACTTCGTCCCAGCTTACACTTCCCCCTCCCCATATCCGCAAGTCCATTCTCTAGTAGGTCTGTGTCTTTATTCCCGTCTTGCCCCTAGGATCTTCATGATCATTCTTTTTTCTTACGTTCCATATATATGTGTTAGCATACGGTATTTGTTTTTCTCTTTCTGACTTACTTCACTCTTTATGACAGACTCTAGATCCATCCACCTCACTACAAATAACTCAATTTCGTTTCCTTTTATGGCGGAGTAATATTCCATTGTATATATATGCCACATCTTCTTATCCATTCATCTGTTGATGGACACTTAGGTTGATTCCATGTCCTGGCTATTGTAAATAGAGCTGCAATAAACATTTTGGTACATGACTCTTTTTGAATTGTGGTTTTCTCAGGGTATATGCCCAGTAGTGGGATTGCTGGGTCATAGGGTAGTTCTATTTGTAGTTTTTTAAGGAACCTCCATACTGTTCTCCATAGTGGCTGTATCAATTTATATTCCCACCAAAAGTGCAAGAGGGTTCCCTTTTCTCCACACCCACTCCAGCATTTAATTTTTGTAGATTTTTGAACGATGGCCATTCTGACCAGAGTGAGATGATATCTCAATGTAGTTTTGATTTGCATTTCTCTAATGATTAATGATGTTGAGCATTCTTTCATGTGTTTGTTGGAAATCTGTATATCTTCTTTGGAGAAGTGCGTATTTAGCTCTTCTGCCCATTTTTGTAATGGGTTGTTTTTCTGATATTGAGCTGCATGAGCTGCTTGTAAATTTTGGAGATTAATCCTTTGTCAGCTGCTTCATTTGCAAATATCTTCTCCCATTCTGAGGGTTGTCTTTTCGTCTTCTTTATGGTTTCGTTTGCTGTGCAAAAGCTTTGAAGTTTCATTAGGTCCCATTTGTTTATTTTTGTTTTTATTTCCATTTCTCTAGGAGGTGGGTCAAAAAGGATCTTGCTGTGATTTATGTCATAGAGTGTTTTGCCTATCTTTTCCTCTAAGAGTTTGACAGTGTCTGGCCTTGCATTTAGGTATTTAATCCATTTTGAGTTTATTTTTGTGTATGGTGTTAGGGAGTGTTCTAATTTCATACTTTTACATGTACCTGTCCAATTTTCAGAACACCACATGTTGAAGAGGCTGTCTTTTCTCCACTGTATATTCTTGCCTCCTTTATCAAAGATAAGGTGACCATATGTGTGTGGGTTTATCACTGGGCTTTCTATCCTGTTCCATTGATCTATATTTCTGTTCTTGTGCCAGTGCCATACTGTCTTGATTACTGTAGCTTTGTAGTATAGTCTGAAGTCAGCGAGCCTGATTCCTCCAGCTCCGTTTTTCTTTCTCAAGATTGCTTTGGTTTTTGGGGGTCTTTTGTATTTCCATACAAATTGTGAAATTTTTTGTTCTAGTTCTGTGAAAAATGCCAGTGGCAGTTTGATAGGGATTGCATTGAATCTGTAGATTGCTTTGGGTACTACAGTCATTTTCACAATGTTGATTCTTCCAATCCAAGAACATGGTATATCTCTCCATCTCTTTGTATCATCTTAAATTTCTTTCATCAGTGTCTTATATTTTTCTACATACAGGTCTTTTGTCTCCTTAGGTATGTTTATTCCTAGATATTTTATTCTTTTTGTTGCAATGGTAAATGGGAGTGTTTTCTTAATTTCACTTTCAGATTTTTCATCCTTAGTGTATAGGAATGCTAGAGATTTCTGTGCATTAATTTTGTATCCTGCTACTTTACCAAATTCATTGATTAGCTCTAGTAGTTTTCTGGTACCATCTTTAGGATTCCCTCTATGCCTACTTTCTGCAGGCTTTTTATCAGAAATGGGTGTTAAATTTTGTCAAAAGCTTTCTCTGCATCTATTGAGAGGATCATGTGGTTTTTATCCTTCAATATGTTAATATGGTGTATCATATGGATTGATTTGTGCATACTGAAGAATCCTTGCATTCGTGGGATAAACCCCACTTGATCATGGCTTATGATCCTTTCAATGTGCTGTTGGATTCTGTATGCTAGTATTTTGTTGAGGATTTTTGCATCTATGTTCATCAGTGATATTGGCCTGTAGTTTTCTTTCTTTGTGACATCTTTGTCTGGTTTTGTTATCAGGGTGATGGTGGCCTCGTAGAATGAGTTTGGGAGTGTTCCTCCCTCTGCTATATTTTGGGAGAGTTTAAGAAGGGTAGGTGTTAGCTTTTCTCTAAATGTTTGATAGAATTTGCCTGTGAAGCCATCTGGTCCTGGGCTTTTGTTTTGGTGTTAGGGAGTGTTCTAATTTCATTCTTTCCCATGTAGCTGTACAGTTTTCCCAGCACCACTTATTGAAGTGGCTGTCTTTTCTCCATTTTATATTCTTGCCTCCTTTATCAAAAATAAGGTGACCATATGTTTGTGGGTTTATCTCTGGGCTTTCTGTACTGTTCCATTGACCTATATTTCTGTTTTTGCATCAGTACCACACTGTCTTGATTACTGTAGCTTTGTAGTATAGTCTGAAGTCAGGGAGCCTGATTCCTCCAGCTCCATTTTTCTTTCTCAAGATTGCTTTGGCTATTCAGCGTCTTTTGTGTTTCCATACAAATTGTGAAATTTTTTGTTCTAGTTCTGTGAAAAATGCCAGTGGTAGTTTGATAGGAATTGCATTGAATCTGTAGATTGCTTTGGGTAGTAGAGTCATTTTCACAATGTTGATTTTTCCAGTCCAAGAATATGGTATATCTCTTCATCTCTTTGTATCATCTTTAATTTCTTTCATCAGTGTCTTATAGTTTTCTGCATACAGGTCTTTTGTCTCCTTAGGTAGGTTTATTCCTAGGTATTTTAATTTTTTTGTTGCAGTGGTAAATGGGAGTGTTTCCTTAATTTCTCTTTCAGATTTTTCATCCTTAGTGTATTGGTATGCAAGAGATTTCTGTGCATTAAATTTGTATTCTGCTCCTTTACCAACTTCATTGATTAGCTCTAGTAGTTTTCTGGTAGCTTCTTTAGGATTCTCTATGTATAGTATAATGTCATCTGCAAACAGTGACTGCTCTTCTTCTTTTCTGATTTGGATTACTTTTATCTCTTTATTCCTCTCTGATTGCTGTGGCTAAGTCTTCGAAAACTATGTTGAATAACATTGGTGAGTGTGGACAACCTTGTCTTGTTCCTGATCTTAGAGGAAATGGTTTCAATTTTTCACCATTGAGAACAATGTTGGTTGTGGGTTTGTCATATATGGCCTTTATTATGTTGAGGTAAGTTCCCTCTATGCCTACTTTCTGGAGGATTTTTATCATAAATGGGGGTTGAATTTTGTTCAAAGTTTTTTCTGCATCTCTTGAGATGATCATGTGGTTTTTCGCCTTCAGTTTGTTAATATGGTGTATCACAGTGATTGATTTGTGTATATTGAACAATCCTTGCATTCGTGGGATAAACCCCACTTGATCATAGTGTATGATCCTTTTAATGTGCTGTTGGATTCTGTTTGCTAGTATTTTGTTTCCTCTAGAATTTTTATGGTTTCAGGTCTCACATTCAAGTCCTTAATCCATTTTGAGTTATTTTTTTGTGAGTAGTGTAGATAGAGCTGTCCAATTTCATAGTTCTGCATGTGAATATCCAATTTTCCAGCACAATTTATTGAAGAGGCTATTCTTTCCCCATTGATTATTCTTGGCTCTCTTGTCAAATATTAGTTGACCATATATGCATGGATTTATTTCTGGGCTCTTCATTCTTTTTCATTGGTCTAGCTGTCTGTTTTTATGCCAATACCATACTGTTTTGATTACTACAGTTTTGTAATAACGTTGAAATCAGGATGTGTGATGCCTCTATCTTTGTTTCGTCTCAAGATTGCTTTGGGTTTTGGGGGGCTTTTGTGGTTCCATATGAATTTTAAGATTGCTTTTTCTATTTCTGTGAAAAATTCCACTTGGAATTTTGATAGGGGTTGCATTGACTCTGTAGAGGGCTTTGGGTAGTATCGACATTTTAACAATATTAACTCTTCTGATCCATGAACATGGGATATCATTCCATTTATTTGTGTCTTTTTCAGTTTCTTTCATCAATGTCTTATAGGTTTTGGTGTATAGATATTTCATCTCTTGGTGAAATTTATTCCTAAGTACTTTATTTTTTTTTGATGCTATTGTAAATGGGATTATTTTCTTTTGTTGATAATGTATTGAAACACAACTGATTTTTGCATGTTGATTTTACATCCTGAAATTTTACTGAATTTGTTTTATTAGTTCAAACAGTTTTTAGTGGAGTCTTTAGGATTTTCTATACACAATATTAAGTCATCTGCAAACAGAGATTATTTTACTCCTTCCTTTCCAAACTGAATGCCTTTTATTATTATTTTCTTTTTTTGCCTAATTGCTCTGGCTAGGGCTTCCTGTACTTTGTTAAGTAGAAGTGGTGAGAGTGGGCACACTTGTCTTGTTCTTGATTTTAAAGGGAAAAGATTTCAAATTTTCACCCTTGAGTATGATATTAGCCATGAGTTTGTTATATATAGCTTTTACTGCATTAAGGTATGTCCCTTCTATACCCAATTTATTGAGAGTTTTTATCATGAGAGGATGTTTAACTTTCTCAAATGCTTGTAATGCATCTGTTGAGATAATCATATGATTTCTGTCTTTTATTTTATTTATGTGGTGTGTCACATTTATTATTGTGTATGTTGAGCCATCCTTGCATCCCAGGGATAAATCTCACATAATCACTGTGTATGATCCTTTCAATATGCTGTTGAATTCATTTTGCTAGTATTTTGTTGAGAATTGTTGCATCTATATTCATGAGGGATACTAGTCAGTGGTTTGCTTTCCTTATAGTACCCTTATGTGGCTTTGGTATCAGGGTAATGCTGTCCTCATAAAATGAGTTGGAGACTGTTTCTTCCTCTCAATTATTTGGAAGAGTTTGAGAAGAGTTGGCATTAATTCTTTCTTAAATGTTCGATAGATTTCACCCACACAAGGCCATCTGGTGCTGGGCTTTTGTTTATAGGAAGGTTTTTGATTACTGATTCAATCTCCTTACTTGTTATTTGTCCCTTCAGATTTTCTATTTCTTTATGATTCAGATATGGTAGTTTGTATGTTTCTAGGAATTTTTCCATTTCTTCTAGGTCATCCAAATTTTTGGCATATAATTATTCACAGTAGTCTCTTATTATCCTTTGTAATGTCTGTCCTTTCATTTATAATTTTATTTATTTAAGTCCTCTCTCATTTTTTCTTAGTGTAGCTGAAAGTTTGTCACTTTTGTTAATCTTATAACCCAGAGAAAACCATAATTCAAATAGACACAGGGACCCCAATGTTCATTGCAGCACTATTTACAATAGCCAGGTCATGGAAGCAACCTAAATGCTCATCAACAGACGAATGGATAAAGAAGATGTGGTAAATATATACAATGGAATATTACTCAGCTATTAAAAGGAACGAAATTGGATCATTTGGAGAGACGTGGATGGATCTAGAGACTGTCATACAGAGTGAAGTAAGTCAGAATGAGGAAAACAAATATTGTATATTAACGCATATATGTGGAACCTAGAAAAATGGTACAGATTAACAGGTTTACAGGGCAGAAATTGAGACACAGATGTAGAAAACATGTACGGACACCAAGGGGGGAAAAGTGGTGGGGGTGGGGGTGGTGTGATGAATTGGGAGATTGGGATTGACATATATACAATAATATGTAAAAAACGGAAAACTAATAAGAACCTCTGTATAAAAAAGTAAGTAAAACAAAATTCAAAAAACCCCAAAATCTTGATTTTGTTGATCTTTTCCATTATTTTTCTAATTCTCTATATCACTTATTTTTGCATAATCTTTGGTATCTCCTTACTTCTGCTAAATTTGGGTTTAATTTGGCTTTGTTTTTCTAGTTTCATGAGGTTGTTTATATGAGATCTTTCTCTCTTTTTTTGTAACTTTATTGGAGTATAATTGCTTTACAATGGTGTGTTAGTTTCTGCTTTATAACAAAGTGAATCAGTTATACATATACATATGTTCCCATATCTCTTCCCTCTTGTGTCTCCCTCCCTCCCACCCTCCCTATCCCACCCCTCTAGGTGGTCACAAACCACCGAGCTGATCTCCCTGTGCTATGCGGCTGCTTTCCACTAGCTATCTATTTTACGTTTGGTAGTGTATATATGTCCATGCCACGCTCTCACTTTCTCACAGCTTGCCCTTCCCCCTCCCTATATCCTCAAGTCCATTCTCAAGTGTGTGTGTGTTAGCATACGGTATTTGTTTTTCTCTTTCTGACTTACTTCACTCTGTATGACAGACTCTAGGTCCATCCACCTCACTACAAATAACTCACTTTCATTTCTTTTTATGGCTGAGTAATAGTCCATTGTATATCTGGGCCACATCTTCTTTATCCATTCATATGTTGATGGACACTCAGGTTGCTTCCATGTCCTGGCTGTTGTAAATAGAGCTTCAATGAACATATTGGTACATGACTCTTTTTGAATTATGGTTTGCTCAGGGTATATGCCCAGTAGTGGGATTGCTGGGTCGTATGGTATTTCTATTTGTACTTTTTTAAGACACTTCCATATTGTTCTCAATACTGGCTGTATCAATTTACATTCCCACCAACAGTGCAAGAGGGTTCCCTTTACTGCACACACTCTCCAGCATTTACTGTTCCTAGATTTTTTTATGATGGCCATTCCGACAGATGGGAGATGATATCACATTGCAGTTTTGATTTACATTTCTCTAATGATTAACGATGTTGAGCATTCTTTCATGTGTTTGTTGGCAATCTGTATATCTTCTTTGGAGAAGTGTCTGTTTAGCTCTTCTGCCCATTTTTGGATTGGGTTGTTTGTTTTTATGTTATTGAGCTGCATAAACGGCTTGTAAATTTTGGAGAATAATCCTTTGTAAGTTGCTTCATTTGCAAATATTTTCTCCCATTCTGAGGGTTGTCTTTTGGTCTTGTTTATGGTTTCCTTTGCTGTGCGAAGGCTTTTAAGTTTCATTAGTCTGATTTGTTTATTTTTGTTTTTATTTCCATTTCTCTAGGAGGTGGGTCAAAAAGGATCTTGCTGTGATTTATGTCATAGACTGTTCTGCCTATGTTTTCCTCTAAGAGTTTGATAGTTTCTGGACTTACATTTAGGTCTTTAATCCATTTTGAGTTTATTTTTGTGTACGGTGTTAGGGAGCATTCTAATTTCATACTTGCACATGTACCTGTCCAGTTTTCCCAGCACCAGTTATTGAAGAGGCTGTCTTTTCTCCATTGTATATTCTTGCCTCCTTTATCAAAAATAAGGTGACCATATGTGCATGGGTTTATCTCTCGGCTTTCTATCCTGTTCCTTTGATCCATATTTCTGTTTTTGCACCAGTACCATACTTTCTTGATTACTGTAGCACTGTAACAGAGTCTGAAGTCAGGGAGTCTGGTTCCTCCAGCTCCGTTTTCCTTTCTCAAAATTGCTTTGGCTATTCGGGGTATTTTGTGTTTCCATACAACTTGTGAATTTTTTTGTTCTAGTTCTGTGAAAAATGCCATTGGTAGTTTGATAGGGATTGCATTGAATCTGTAGATTGCTTTGGGTAGTAGAGTCATTTTCACAATGTTGATTCTTCCAATCCAAGAACATGGTATATCTCTCCATCTATTTGTATCATCTTTAATTTTTTCATCAGTGTCTTATAGTTTTCTGCATACAGGGCTTTTGTCTCCTTAGGTAGGTTTATTCCTAGATATTTTATTCTTTTTGTTTCAATGGTAAATGGGAATGCTTTCTTAATTTCACTATCGGATTTTTGATCATTAGTGTATAGGAATGCGAGAGATTTCTGTGCAGTAATTTTGTATCCTGCTATTTACCAAGTTCATCGATTAGCTCTAGTAGTTTTCTGGTAGCATCTTTAGGATTCTCTATGTACAGTACCATGTCATCTGAAAACAGTGACAGCTTTACTTCTTCTTTTCTGATTTGGATTCCTTTTATTTCTTTTTCTTCTCTGATTGCTGTGGCTAAAACTTCCAAAATTATGTTGAATAATAACCGTGAGAGTGGGCAACCTTGTCTTGTTCCTGATCTTAGTGGAAATGGTTTCAGTATTTCACCATTGAGGATGATGTTGCCTGTGGGTTTGTTATATATGGCCTTTATTATGTTGAGGAAAGTTCCCTCTATGCCTACTTTCTTCAGGGTTTTTATCATAAATGGGTGTTGAATTTTGTCGAAAGCTTTCTCTGCATCTATTGAGATGATCATATGGTTTTTCTCCTTCAAACTGTTAATATGGTGTATCCCATTGATTGATTTGTGTACATGGAAGAATCCTTACATTCGTGGGATAAACCCCACCTGATCATGGTGTATGATCGTTTGAATGTGGATTCTGTTTGCTAGTATTTTGTTGAGGATTTTTGCATCTATGTTCATCAGTGATATTGGCCTGTAGTTTTCTTTCTTTGTGACATCTTTGTCTGGTTTTGTTATCAGGGTGATGGTGGCCTCGTAGAATGAGTTTGGCAGTGTTCCTCCCTCTGCTATATTTTGGAAGAGTTTGAGAAGGGTAGGTGTTAGCTCTTCTCTAAATGTTTGATAGAATTTGCCTGTGAAGCCATCTGTTCCTGGACTTTTGTTTGTTGGAATATTTTTAATCACAGCATCAATTTCGGTACTTGTGATTGGTCTTTTCATATTTTCTATTTCTTCCTGGTTCAGTCTCAGAAGGTTGTTCATTTCTAAGAATTTGTCCATTTCTTCCAGGTTGTCCATTGTATTGGCATAGAGTTGCCTGTAGTAATCTGTCATGATCCTTTGTATTTCTGCCATGTCAGTTGTTACTTCTCCTTTTTCACTTCTAATTCTATTGTTTTGTGTCTTCTCCCTTCTTTTCTTGATGAGTCTGGGTAATGGTTTATCAGTTTTTTTTATCTTCTCAAAGAACCAGCTTTTAACTTTATTGATCTTTGCTATCATTTCCTTCATTTCTTTTTCATTTATTTCTGATCTGATCTTTATTATTTCTTTCCTTCTCCTAACTTTGGGGTTTTTTTGTTCTTCTTTCTCTAATTGCTTTATGTGTAAGGTTAGGTTGTTTATTTGAGATGTTTCTTGTTTCTTATCGTAGGATTGTATTGCTATAAACTTCCCTCTTAGAACTGCTTTTGCTGCATCTCATAGGTTTTGGGTCGTCGTGTTTTCATTGTCATTTTTCTGTAGGTACTTTTTGATCTTCTCTTTGATTTCTTCAGTGATCTCTTCGTTATTAAGTAGTGTGTTGTTTAGCCTCCATGTGCTTGCATTTTTTACAGAATTTTTCCTGTAATTGATATCTTGTCTCATAGCATTGTGGTCCAAAAAGATACCTGATACAATTTCAGATTTCCTAAATTTACCAAGGCTTGATTTCTGACCCGAGATATGATCTATCATGGAGAATGTTCCATGAGTACTTGAGAAGATTGTGTATTCTGTTGTTTTTGGATGGGATGTCCTATAAATATCAATTAAGTCCATCTTGTTTAATGTATCATTTAAAGCTTGTGTTTCCTTATTTATTTTCATTTTGGATGATCTGTCCATTGGTGAAAGTGGGGTGTCCCCTACTATGTTTGTGTTACTGTCGATTTCCCCTTTTATGCCTGTTAGTATTTGCTCTATGTATTGAAGTGCTCCTATCTTGGCTGCATAAATATTTACAATTGTTATATCTTCTTCATTTACCAATCCCTTGATTGTTATGTAGTGTCCTTCTTTGTCTCTTGTAATAGTCTTTAATTTAAATTGTATTTTGTCTGATATTAGAATTTCTACGCCAGCTTCTTTTGAATTCCATTTGCATGGAATATCTTTGTCCATTGCCTCACTTTCAGTCTGTATGTGTCCCTAGGTCTGAAGTGGGTGTCTTGTAGACAGCATATATATGAGTCTTGTTTTTGTATCCATTCAGACAGTCTATGTCTCTTAGTTGGAACATTTAATGCATTTACATTTAAGGTAATTATCGATATGTATGATCCTATTACCATTTTCTTAATTGTTTTGGGTTTGTTATAATATGTCTTTTCCTTCTCTTGTGTTTCATGCCCAGAGAAGTTCCTTTAGCATTTGTTGTAAAGCTGGTTTGGTGGTGCTGAATTCTCTTAGCTTTTGCTTGTCTGTAAAGGTTTTAATTTCTCCATCAAATCTGAAAGAAATCCTTGCTGGGTAGAGTAATCTTGGTTGTAGGTTTTTCTCCTTCATCACTTTAAATATGTCCTGCCCCTCCCTTCTGGCTTGCAGAGTTTCTGCTGAAAGACCAGCTGTTAACCTTATGGGGATTCCCTTGTGTGTTATTTGTTGTTTTTCCCTTGCTGCTTTTAACATTTTTTCTTTGTATTTAATTTTTCATAGTTTGATTAATATGTGTCTTGGTGTGTTTCTCCTTGGATTTATCCTGTATGGGACTCTCTGTGCTTCCTGGACTTGATTGACTATTTCCATTCCCATATTAGGGAAGTTTTCAACTATAACCTCTTCAAATATTTTCTTAGTCCCTTTCTTTTTCTCTTCTTCCTCTGGGACCCATATAATTCGAATGTTGGTGCATTTAATGTTGTCCTAGAGGTCTCTGAGACTGTCCTCAGTTCTTTTCATTCTTTTTTCTGCTCTGCAGTAGTTATTTCCACTCTTTTATCTTCCAGGTCTCTTATCCGTTCTTCTGCCTTAGTTATTCTGCTCTTGATCCCTTCTAGAGAATTTTTAATTTCATTTACTCTGTTGTTCATCTTCGTTTGTTTGCTCTTTAGTTCTTCTAGTTCCTTGTTAAACGTTTCTTGTATTTTCTCTATGCTATTTCCTAGATTTTGGATCATCTTTACTATCATTATTCTGAATTCTTTTTCAGGTAGACTGCCTATTTCCTCTTCATTTGTTAGGTCTGATGGGTTTTTACCTTGCTCCTTCATCTGCTCTGTGTTTTTCTGTCTTCTCATTTTGCTTAACTTACTGTGTTTGGGGTCTCCTTTCTGCAGGCTGCCGGTTTGTAGTTCCCGTTGTTTTTGCTGTCTGTCCCCAGTGGCTATGGTTGGTTCAGTGGGTTCTGTACGGTTCCTGGTGGAGGGGCCTAGTGCCTGTGTTCTGGTGGGTTAGCCTGGATCTTGTCCTTCTGTTGGGCAGGCCCGTGTCTGGTGGTGTGTTTTGTGTTGTCTGTGGCCTTATTATGATTTTAGACAGCCTCTCTGCTAATGGGTGGGATTGTGTTCCTGTCTTGCTAGTTGCTTGGCATAGGGTGTCCACCACTTTAGCTTGCTGTTCGTTGAGTCAAGCTGGGTCTTGGCGTTGAGATGGAGATCTCTTTGTGATTTTTGCCATTTGATATTACGTGGAGTTGGGAGGTCTCTTGTGGACCAGTGTCCTGAACTTGGCTCTCTCACCTCAGAGGCACTGCCCTGATGCCTGGTTGGAGAACCAGGAGCCCTTCATCCCCCTGGAAAAAGGAAAAAAATATATATCTTTGCTCCCAACGTCCACCTCCTTTATTAGAGATGATGCATTGTCTATTCAGGTATTCCACACATGCAGAGTACATCAAGTTGATGGTGGAGATTTAATCTGCTGCTCCTGAGGCTGCTTGGAGAAGTTTCCCATTCTCTTTGTTGTTCACACTGCTCCAGGTGTTCAGCTTTGGATTTGGACCTGCCTCTGCATGTAGGTCGCCGGAGGGCATCTGTTCTTTGCTCAGACAGGACGGGGTTAAAGGAGCAGCTGATTCGGGGGCTCTTGCTCACTCAGGCCAGGGGTGGGAGGGGTACGGATGCAGGGCGAGCCTGTGGCGGCAGAGGCCAGCGTGACTCTGCACCAGGCTGAGGTGTGCCATGTGTTCTCCCGGGGAAGTTGTCCCTGCATCACGTGACCCTGGCCGTGGTGGGCTGCATAGGCTCCCAGAAGGGGAGGTGTGGATAGTGACCTGTGCTCGCACACAGGCTTGTTGTTGGTGGCAGCAGCAGCTTTAGTGTCCCATGCCCATCTCTGGTGTCCGCGCTGATAGCCGCAGCTTGCGCCAGTCTCTGGAGTTCCTTTAAGTGGCGCTCTTAATCCCCCCTCCTCACGCACCAGGAAACAAAGAGGGAAGAAAAGGCCTCTTGCCTCTTTGGCAGGTCCAGACTTTTTCCTGGACTCCCTCCCAGCTAGCTGTGGCGCACTAGTCCCTTCAGGCTGTGTTCACGCAGCCAACCCCAGTCCTCGCCCTGGGATCCGACTGAAGCCCGAGCCTCAGCTTCCAGCCCCCATCCGCCCCGATGGGTGAGCAAACAAGCTTCTCGGGCTGGTAAGTGCTGGTCGGCACCGCTCCTCTCTGCAGGAATCTTTCCGCTTTACCCTCTGCACCCCTGTTGCTGCACTCTCCTCCATGGCTCTGAACCACCCCCGCTCTGCCACCCGCAGTCCCTGCCTGCGAAGGGGCTTCGTGTGGAAGGCTAGTGTGTGGAAACCTTTCCTCCTTCACAGCTCCCTCCTATTGGTTCAGGTCCCGTCCCTATTTTTTGTCTTTGTTTTTTCTTTTTTCTTTTGCCCTACCCAGGTACATGGGGAGTTTCTTGCCTTTTGGGAGGTCTGAGGTCTTCTGCCAGCGTTCAGTAGGTATTCTATAGGAGCTGTTCCACATGTAGATGTATTTCTGATGTATTTGTCAAGAGGAAGTTGATCTCCGTGTCTTATTCTTCCACCTTCTTGAAGCTCCTTGATCTTTCTTTTTTTTAATGTAGGCATTATAACTATCAACTTCCCTTTCAGGACTTCTCTTGCTTCATCCTATATGTTTTGGTATGTTGTGTTTCCATTTTCATTTATTTCAAGATATTTTTGATTTCCCTTTTGATCATCTTTGACCCATTGATTGGTCAGGCGTGTGTTGTTTAATTTCCACATATTTGTGAATTTTCCAGTTTTCCTTATTCATTGATTTCTAGTTTCATATCATGTGGTCAGAAAAGATACTTGATACTTTTACAGTCTTTTAAAATTTGCTAAGACTTGTTTTGTGACCACATATGATCTATCCTAGAGAACGTTGCATGTGCACTTGAGAAGGATGTGTGTTATGCTCATTGTGAATGGAATGTTTGGTATATGTCTGTTAGGTTCATTTGGTCTAAAGTATAGTTCAAGTCTAATGTTTCCAGATTGATTGTCTATCTGGGTGATCTATCCATTGTCAAAACTGGTTTATTGAAGTCCCTATTGTTATCATACTGTTGTCTATTACTCCCTTCAGATCTGTTAGTGTTTGCTTAATATGTTTAGGTGCTCTGATGTTGGGTGCCTATATATTTACAATTGTTACCCTCTTGATGAATTGAGCACTTTTTCTCATTACAATTTTTGACTTAAAATCTGTTTTCTCTAAAGAATGAAATTTTTCCATTTGCACCAACATGATGGACTTGGGGGGATATTATGCTAAGTCAGATAAGTAAGACAGAGAAGAAAAATACTGTATGATATCACTTATATGTGGAATCTAAAAAATACAACAAACTAGTGAATAAAACTAAAAAGAAGCAGACTCACAGGTATAGGGAACAAACAGTGATTACCAGTGTGGGGAGAGAAGGAGAGAGGGGCAATATAGGGGTAGAGGCAAAAAAAGGGTTATTATGGGATTATAATGAAATCATGTGTGTGAAACATAAAAATTGTAAAGCACTTTAGAATTTTAAAAATCTTTCATTCAATAAAAAAAATAAAGTTAGTTTTGTCTGATATTAGTACCCCTGCTCTCTTTTGGTTTTCATATCCGTGGAATATCTTTTTCACCCCTTCACTTTGAGCCTATGTGTGTCCTTGAAGCTGAAGTGAGTCTCTTATAGGCAACATATAGCTGGGTCTTGTTTTTACTTAATCATTAAGTAACTTTATGCCTTTTGATTGGAGAATTTAATCTATTTACATTCAAAGTAATTTTTGATAGGTAAGGACTTACTATTAAAAGCTTATTAATTGTTCTCTGGCTGTTTTGAAGTTCCTTTGCTCCTTTTTACTTCTCTTACTGTCTTCCTTTTCAACTGATGATTTTTCCACAGTAATGTACTTTGATTCTCTTTTCTTTATTTTGTGTTCATGTATTATAGGATTTTTTGTGTGTGGTTACCCTGAGGCTTACTGGAAACATTTTATTGATATAACAATCTACTTAAGCTAATAACATCTCAATATTGGTTGTATACAAAAACTCTACCCTTTTGCTCCCTCCATTTTATGTTTTTGATGTCACAATTTACATGTATTTATATTGTGTAGCCATCAACAAATTATTGTAGCTATATTTTAAACATCTTTATTGGAGTATAATTGCTTTACAATGGTGTGTTCGTTTCTGCTTTATAACAAAGTGAGTCAGCTATACATATACATATATCCCCATCCCCCTATCTCCTCCCTATTTTTAATACTTTTGTCCTTTAACTTTTATACTAGAGTTATGTGGTCAACATACCACCCTATTACAGTATTAGAGATTTCTAAATCAGACTATATACTTAACATTACCAGTTTGTTATATATTTTCTTATGTTTTCATATTACTCATTAGCATCCTTTCATTTCAGCTTGAAGAACTCCTTTTAGCATTTCCTGTAAGGCAAATTTGGTGGTGATGAACTCCCTCATCTTTTGTTTTTTTGAGAAAGTCTTTATCTCATCTTCATTTCTGAAGGACAACGTTGCTAGGTAAAGTCATCTTGGTTGGCAGCTTTTTCTTTCAGCACTTTAAATATATCATCTCATTCTCTCCTGGTCTTCAAGGTTCTGCTGGGTTCCCTTGTATAAGAGATTTTTTCTCTTTCTGCTTTAAAAATCTCTTCTGTATTAGCTTTTAGACAGTTTTATTATAATGTTTCTTAGAAAAGATTGTTTTGGATTGATATTATCGGGTGGCCACCTAGCTTCATGAATTTGGATATCCAAATCTCTCCCCAGGTTTGGGAAGTTCCCAGCTATTATTTATTTAAACTTTCTCCTTCTCTTCTCTTTCTGGGATTCCAATGACACCATAGATTGTTTATTTTAATGATGTCCCATAAGTCCTATAGACTTTTTCATTCTTTTTTTCTTTTTGTTCCTCTGACTCAATAATTTCAAATGATCTGTCTTTGAGCTCATTGATCTGTTTGGTCCCATCTGATGATGAAGCTCTCTATTGAGTTCATTTCAGTCACTGTATCCTCAGCTCCACAATTTTTGTTTGGTTCTTCTTTATGTTTTCTGTCTCTTTGTTGGACTTAATTTTGTTTTTGTATTTTTTCCTGATTTTGTTAAATTGTTTATCTGTGTTCTCTTATAGCTCTCTCAGCATCTTTAGAAAAATTACTTTGAATTCTTTGTCAGGCAATTCACATAACTCCATTTCTTTAAGGTCAGTTACTAGAAGTTTACTATGTTCCTTTGGTGGTGTCATATTTCCCTGATTCTTTGTGATCCCTGTAGTCTTGCATAGGTTCCTGCACATTTGAAGATTCAGTCACCCTTTCCAGACTTTATGGACTGACTTTGGTAAGGAAAGGCCTTCACTTGCAATTGAAGCATGATGGAGCATAATGTGACCCTGGATCTGGTGGTGAAGGGCACAAGTTCAGGGGCATGTGGTGGCTCCAGGTCTGAGTGGAGTCATGATGTCTTGTCAGCTCAGGCTGCTGGGATCCACAGCATCCATAAATGTTTGGTGAGCACTGTGGGGGCTTGCAGTGGCTACAGGGGTTGTTGGGGTCCTCAGCTGTACCTCCAGGCCTAGCAGCTAGAGACCAGGTCAGGCAGTGGTGGTAGCTGGAGTTGGTGGCATGCACATGCTTGGCTATGGGGGCCAGCTGCCAGTGACTGTATAGTGGGAGGGGCTGCTTGCAGACATACACACAGTGGTGGGGGCCAGGGCCAACAGTAAGGGACTGGGCCAACTGTTGGTTCACACTGGCAGCTGTGGAGGACCTGGGTATTTGCATGCATTCCTGTTGCTGTAGGGTCTTCCCATGAGTGCACATACAGCAGTTGAGGCCAGGGAAGGAAATCAGCTAGAGTTATGCAGGTGCAAACCTGGAAGGGCTAGTAGCGGGTGAGACCAGTTGTTCAGGCTAAAGACAGGAGACAGGACAAGAGCCAGGTCCACAGCAGTTTCAGGGGCCTTGTTTGTTGGCATGCACTATAGCGGCTGCAGTGTCTCCACATGGGTTTGTGCCCAACAATGGATGTGGGTGATGAGGGTCAGGCCAGGGGCATGCAGGTGCATAGCTAGGGGATGGGGGAGGCTAGATGCAGGTGAGCCCATTGGTGGCTCACCTGGATATAAGGCCAGTGACTGGATATAAGGCCAAATCTAGACCCATAAGCAGCTGTGAGGACCTTGACTGCAGGATCTTGCCATGGGCACAAACGTAGCAGTGATGAGAGGCAGGGTGTCAGCGTGCTAGTGCACTGCTCGAGGGACTATCCCCAAGCACTCATATAGCAGTTAGGGTCAGCCACAGGCATCTAGACTAGTGTCTTGCATTCACATGGCTACAGAGGCCTGGGCTGGCTGCTGGTACAGATCTCAGGCTCCAGTAGGAGCGGGTAGAGGGAGCTGGGAGGGTCGTGGGTAGCTGGCATCTGTGAATGCAAATACCTGTGGAGCAAAAAATGGTGAAATCTGCAGGAGGTCCACACAGGCTGTGCTGGCCATTGGTTTCTTTAGTGGCAAAGGCTGCTGGGTCCTCTATAGAGCAGGCCACTGGGAACCATGGACTCTCCTGCTGCATAGCTAATACTGGTAGCCCTGCTCTCTTTCTTGTTCCTTGCCACCTCTATATGTCTCAGCTTTGCCAGTCTCGGTGAGAAAAAACTGAAATGGGTCCTCCATGTGGTGCCTTGAAAGGGTGGGAAAGCTGGTCACTCACCGCATTCTCCCTTTCCTAGCAATGGAACTCTTTCTAGCTGGAGAGTTACTTCTTGGCACTGAGTAATGTCAGCTTGGGGGATGGGATGATGCAGGCAAAATGAAGCTGTTGTTCCTTCTCTTTTTGTGTGGTTATTCTTAGGTTTTTTGTTCCACTGTGTTGCTGAAGTTTCTTCAGTGGACTCTTGTGGTCTCCTAGAGCTGTTTCTGTTTATGGATAGCTATGTAATTGTTGATCTTTGTGGGAAGACAGAGGCTTGGTATTCTACTTCACCATCTTGAAGACATTACTCCTTAGCTTTGGCATTGATATTTGCAGACTGAATAGCCAATATATTCTTCAACTTTTAATTAATTAATGAATTTTATTTATCTTTAATTAATTAGTTTATGTTGTGGCAACAAACAATTCCAAAATTTCGATGGCTTACAACAAACATTCCCAGTGATTCTTACATGAGGGCTAATGGTTAGTTACAGCTTTGCTGTTTGGCTGGGCCTCATGAATCTTTTCATTCAGTGACCCAAGCTAAAGGTACTGCCACTCCCTTTGGCCCACTCTTCTCTTGTTGGAAAGCTAAAGCTTGAGGGAGACAGAGCCAAACCATGAAAGGGTATTTAAACCCTCTTTTCTGATGTGAGGTATACCATATCCACTATATTAGTTAGCTATTGCTAAATGACGATTTACAAAAAAGTTAGTGGCTTACAACAACACATTTATTGTCTCACATTTCCTGTGGGTCAGGAGTCTGGACATTGCTTAACTGGATCCACTGCTTAAAGGTTCACCAGCTACTTGCTGGCTGTAAGCTGAAGGCTACCCTCATCTCCTAAAGGTTGCCCTCAGCTCCTAGAGGCTGCCAACAGTTCTAGATGCTGTTTGCAGTTCCTAGAGGCCTCTCCACAGTTCCTTGCAATGTGACAACAGGGCTGATGACTCCATGGAGCTAGAAAGAAGAGTCTCTAAAGTAAATCTGCTAGCAAGACTAGATCTTATGTCCTGTAATATAACCATGGAAGTGACATTTCATCACCTTTGCCATATTCCATCAGTTAGAGGCATATTACAAGTCCCACCCAAACTCAAGGGGTAGGGATTGCAAAAGGGCACGAACACCAGGTAAGGATCACGGAGACAATTCTAGAGTCTGTACACCACATTTACTTACATTCTATTGACTGAAGTAAGTCACATGGCTGGCCAATTCCCTAAATGATGGGGCAGTAAGGTATACTCAGCCTACAGGGTGGGGAAGGAATAAATAATGTTGAGTATATAATACAATCTACCAAAAACTTAATTTTTGGCATTCTTAAGCTTGTGTGTAATCAATAATCATGTGATAACCTGTCGTATTCATTACCATAATAATGATAACAATATAAACAAGGGAAGTCAGTAAGACTTATTGTTAACATCTTAATATTCACTTTTTAAAAACATATTTATTGGAGTATAATTGCTTTACATTGTTGTGTTAGTTGCTGCTGTAAAACCAAGTGAATCAGCTATACGTATACATATATCCCCATATCCCCTCCCTCTTCTGTTGCACTCCCACTCTCCCCATCCCACCCCTCTAGGTGGTCACAAAGCATAAGCTGATCTCCCTGTGCTAGGTAGCTGCTTCCCACCAGCTATCTATTTATCATTTGGTAGTGTATATATGTCGATGCAACTCTCTCACTACAGCTCAGCTTAACCGTCCCCCTCCCCGTGTCCTCAATTCAATTCTCTACGTCTGTGTCTTTATTCTTGTCCTGCCCCTAGGTTCTTCAGAACCATTTTTTCTTTTTATATTCCATATATATGTGTTAGCATACGGTATTTGTTATTCTCTTTCTGACTTACTTCACTCTGTATGACAGACAGACTCTAGGTCTATCCAACTCACTACAAATAACTCAATTTCATTTCTTTTTATGGCTGAGTAATATTCCATTGTATATATGTGCCACATCTTCTTTATCCATTCATCTGTCAATGGACACTTAGGTTGCTTCCATGTCCTGGCTATTGTAAATAGTGCTGCAATGAACATTTTGGTACATGACTCTTTTTGAATTATGGTTTTCCCAGGGTATATGCCCAGTAGTGGGATTGCTGGGTCATATAGTAGTTCTATTTTTAGATTTTTAAGGAACCTCCATACTGTTCTCCATAGTGGCTGTATCAATATACATTCCCACCAACAGTGCAAGAGTGTTCCCTTTTCCCCACACCCTCTCCAGCATTTATTGTTTGTAGATTTTTTGATGATGGTCATTCTGACTGGTGTGAGGTGATACCTCATTGTAGTTTTGATTTCCATTTCTCTAATGATTAGTGATGTTAAGCATCCTTTCATGTGTTTGTTGGCAATCAGTATGTCTTCTTTGGAAAAATGTCTGTTTAGGCCTTCTGCCCATTTTTGGATTGGGTTGTTTGTTTTTTGCTATTGAGCTTCATGAGCTGTTTGTAAATTTTGGAGATTAATCCTTTGTCAGTTGCTTCATCTGTAAATATTTTCTCCTACTCTGAGGGTTGTCTTTTCATCTTGTTTACGGTTTCCTTTGCTGTGCAAAAGCTTTTAAGTTTCATTAGGTCCCATTTTTAAATTTTTGTTTTTATTTCCATTTCTCTAGGAGGTGGGTCAAAAAGGATCTTGCTGTGATTTATTTCTTAGAGTGTTCTGCCTATGTTTTCCTCTAAAAGTTTTATAGTATCTGGCCTTACATTTAGGCCTTTAATCCATTTTGAGTTTATTTTTGTGTATGGTGTTAGGAAGTGTTCTAATTTCATTCTTTTACATGTAGCTGTCCAATTTGCCCAGCACCACTTATTGAAGAGGCTGTCCTTTCTCCATTGTATATTTTTGCCTTCTTTATCAAAGATGGGTGACCATATGTGCATGGGTTTACCTCCGGGCTTTCTATCCTATTCCATTGATCTATATTTCTCTTTGTGTGCCAGTACCATACTGTCTTGATTACTGTAGTTTGTAGTATAATCTGAAGTCAGGGAGCCTGATTCCTCCAGTTCAGTTTTTGTAAAGCAATTATACTCCAATAAAGATGTTTAAAAAATAAAATAAAATTTTTTTCTAGTTCTGTGAAAAATGCCATTGGTAGTTTGATAGGGATTGAATTGAATCTGTAGATTGCTTTGGGTAGTATAGTCATTTTCACAATTAACATTCACTTTTTTTTTTTTTTTGCGGTACGCGGGCCTCTCACTGCTGTGGCCTCTCCCATTGCGGAGCACAGGCTCCAGACACGCAGGCTCAGTGGCCATGGCTCACGGGCCCAGCCGCTCCGCGGCATGTGGGATCTTCCCGGACTGGGGCACGAACCCATGTCCCCTGCATTGGCAGGCAGACTCTCAACCACTGCGCCACCAGGGAAGCCCTAACATTCACTTTTAAACATAGATAAGCATTTTTAGATGGAATTTGAAGAGAAAGTATTGTCATATACTCTATATGTTTTACTTCTATCAATCAGTTGAAGAATAAATATATATCTAATACGGCAAAAGTAAAATATAACAAAAACTAATGCTGGTTGTAACAACTGTTAATTTTACCTCTATAAAACTTAAGAACTTTCATATAGTTAAATAGAGAAGTATATTGGTGGTTAATAAAAATTTTTAAATAGTGTACTCACTAGATAACCTTAGGAAGAATACCAATTTCAAACTATAAAGTCTTTAAAATTTTTAAGTAACAAAGATCCAAATATATTATAATTCTAAACTGTAGACTTGTTTGAGGTATTAGCATTCATAATACTAAACAACATAACCTTTAAGTATATACTTAATGTTTAGTGATTAATTTCATTATTCTTTCAAGAAAAAAATACCTTATTTGGAAATTGTTCACATCTTATGAGGATGGCTTAAAACCAGTATGTCAACTTTTCCATCTCAAATTTTCAAGGAAGGAAAGTCTCAAAAATGCAGGTTAAAGAATCCTTTCTAAAGCAAATGACAATTAAACTAAAACCTGAAGGATTTAGCCAGGCAAAAGTATAGTGAAGAAACTGGAGGGAAATTCTAAGTAGAGGGGGTGGCATATAAAGGAATGAGAAGGCTGAGTACATGTTAAGGGGCTGAAGTGCTGTGAGGAAGGTATATTAGTTTACTATCCTACCACAACTTAATGACCTAAAACAACATACATTTATTATCTCACAGTTTCTATGTGTCAAGAATCCAGGCAAAGTTAAGCTGGGTTCTCTGTAAGGCTGAAGTTAAAATCTTAGCCAAGGCTGGGCTCTAATCTAGAGGTTCAACTAGAGAAGGGGCCACTTCCAAGCTTAGTCCAGTTGTTGGCAGAATTATTTTCCTTGTGGCTTTAGGAATCACGGCAGGTTGCTTCTTCCAAGCCAGCAATGGGGGATGGGGGGAGAGAGAGAGAGAGAGGGAGAGAGAGAGAGAGAGAGAGAGAGAGAGAGAGAGAGAGAGAGAGACTCTATAAAAGTCAGCTAGTGGTATGGCCAAGATGGCAGAGTAGGAAGATCCTGAACTCACCTCCTTCTAAGGACACACCAAAATTACAACTATTTACAGAGCAACTATCTTTAATAACTGAAGACTAGCAGAAAATATTTTCTACAGCTAAACATATAAAGAGGGAATCACAATGAGAATGGTAGGAGGGAAAGAGACACAGTATAATCAAGACCCACACCCCCAGGTAGGCAACCCACAAATGGGAGGATAATGTCAATTGCAAAGGTTCTCCCCAAGGAGTGAGGAGTCTGAGCCCCATATTAGGCTCCCCGGCCTCAAGGGTCTTGCACTGGGAAGACAAGACCCCAAAACTTCTGGCTTTGAAGGCCAGTGGGGCTTGCATATAGGAGAGCTGGAGAGCTATAGGAAACAGACTTTATTAAAAGGCACATGAAAATTCTCATGTGCTCCAAGTTCCAGCACAGAGGAAGTCATTTGAAAGTAACCAAGTTCAGAAGCATTTGTTGATCTTGGAGAGCCTCCTGGAGAGGCAGGTGGCAACTGGGACTCCCTCTGAAATAATAGATGCTGGCAGTACCAACTTTTGGGAATTCATTCTACCACGAGGATACTGGTGCTGGCAAGCATCATTTTGGAGTCCTCTCTCTAACCTAAGAGCACCAGGGACTTATTCACCCACCAGCAAGTTGGCACAAACCCTGGGAAACACAGGCCCCACAGCCAGTCACACTGTGTCCCCAGCCCTGCCCACCAGCAATCCAGTACCAGCACCAGAACCCTCTGGGCCACAGAGCAAGCCATGCTGGGACCCAACCCTGCCCACTAGTGGGTTGGCAGCCCCATTTAAGGCATGGCCTGGCAGCCAGCCAGGCCAGGGTTCAGTCCTGCCTACCAGTGCACATACAGTAGTCAGGCCCACCACAACAGAGCTTCCCACCCAACCCACATAGGGGGAAACCCCTAGAGCACATAGCTCTGGTGACCAGAGGGGAATGCACAGCTAGGCCCCATAGGATGTCTCCTACATAAGGCCATTTCTCCAAGATCAGGAAATGTAACTAACCTACCTAATACATAGAAATAGAGAATTAGGCAAAATGAGGAGACAAAGGAATATGTTCCAAACTAAGGAATAAAACCAAACCTCAAAAAAAATAAAACACTAAACAAAATGAAATAAGCAATCTACCCAATAAAGAGTACAAGGTTATGATCATAAAGAGGCTAAGTGAACTTGGGAAAAGAATGGGTGAACACAATAAGTTTAACAAAAAGTTGGAAAATATGAAGTAAAAACAGAGCTGAAGAATACAACTGAAGTTAAAAATTAGCTCGGTGCTTTGTGACAGCCTGGAGGGGTGGGATAGGGAGAGTGGGAGGGAGGGAGACGTAAGAGGGAAGAGATATGGGAACATATGTATATGTATAACTGATTCACTTTGTTATAAAGCAGAAACTAACACACCATTGTAAAGCAATTATACCCCAATAAAGATGTTAAAAAAAATACACTAGAAGTAATCAGCAGTAGATAGGTGGTACAGATGAACCTATCAGTGAGCTGGAAGAAAGAGTAGTGGAAATCACCCAAGCTGAAAAGAAAAACCAATTTTAAAAAATAAGGACAGTTTAAGAGACCTCTGGGATAACACCAAGCATGCTAACATTCGCATTATAGGGGTCCCAGAATGAGAAAAGAGAGAGAAAGAGACAGAGAACTTACTTATTTGAAAAAATAAGAGCTAAAAATTTCCCTATCCTGGAAAAGGAAACAGGCATCCAGGTCCAGGATGCACAGAGAGTCCCAAACAAGATGAAGCCAAAGAGGTCCACACCAAGACACTTTATTTTAAAACTGGCAATAAAAAAAATCCCACTACTGGGCATATACCCTGAGAAAACCATAATTCAAAAAGAGTCATGTACCACAATGTTCATTGCAGCTCTATTTACAATAGCCAGGACATGGAAGCAACCTAAGTGTCCACCAACAGATGAGTGGATAAAGAAGATGTGGCACATATATACAATGGAATACTACTCAGACATAAAAAGGAATGAAACTGAGTTATTTGTAGTGAGGTGGATGGACCCAGAGTTTGTCACACAGAATGAAGTAAGTCAGAAAGAGAAAAACAAATACCGTATGCTAACACATATATATGGAATCTAAAAAAAGAAAACGGTTTTGAAGAACCTAGGGGCAGGACAGGAATAAAGATTCAGATGTAAAGAATGGACTTGAGGACACGGGGAGGGGGAATGGTAAGTTGGGACGAAGTGAGAGAGTGGAAATGACATATATACACTACCAAATGTAAAATCGATAGCTAGTGGGAAGCAGCCACATAGCACAGGGAGATCAGCTTCGTGCTTTGTGACCACCTAGAGGGGTTGGATAGGGAGGGTGGGAGGGAGGGAGACACAAGAGGGAGGGGATATGGGGATATATGTATACATATAGCTGATTCACTTTTTTATACAGCAGAAACTAGCACAACATTGTAAAGCAATTATACTCCAATAAAGATGTCTAAAAAAGTGTCAAAAATTAAAAGTAAAGAGAGAATCTTAATAGCACCAAGAGAAAGGCAATGAGTTATATTCAAGAGAACTCCTGTAAGACTATCAGCTGACTTTCAGCAGAAAATTTGCAGCCCAGAAGGGAGTGGCATGATATATTTAAAGTGATGAAAGGAAAAAACCTACAACAGAGAATACTTTACCTGGCAAGGCTATCACTCAGAGTTGAAGGAAAGATCAACATTTTTACAGACAAGCTAAAGTTAAAAGAGTTGAGACCCATTGAATCAGCTTTACAAGAAATGTTAAAGGGACTTCTCTAAGCAGAAAAGAAAAGACCCCCACAACTAGAAGTATGAAAATTATGAAAGGAAAAATCTCACTGGTAAAGGCAAACATACAGTAAAGGTAGTAAATTATCTACTTATAAAGCTAGTAAGAGAGTTAAGAGACAAAAATAGTAAAATCAGTCATATCTACCATAAGTAGTTAAGGTGATAAAAGAAAGTAACATGATGTCAAAACATTAAACGTGTTACAGGGAATTAAAATGCAGGGTTATAGGATGCATTTGAACTTAAAATATCATCAACCTAAAATAATCATATATATATATATATATATATATATATGATTGTGTATATGCTGTTATACATGAACCTCATGGTAACCACAAGCCAAAACTCTGTAAGAGATACAAAAAATAGAGAAAGGAATTCAAACATAAAACTAATAGTCATCAAATCACAAGGGAAGAGAAGAAAAGAACAAAAAAAAATACTATAAAAGCAACAAGAAACAATTAAGAAAATGACAATAAGTACATTCCTATCAGGATTTACTTTAAGTGTGAATGGACTCAGTGCTCCAATCAAAAGTGGCCAGATGGGTACAAAACAAGACCCATATATATGCTACCTACAAGACACTCACTTCACATCCAAAGACACACACACTGAAAGTGAAGGGATGGAAAAAAGGTATTTCATGAAAATGGAAACAAAAGGGAAGGTGGGGTATCAATCTTTATTTCAGACAAAATAGACTTTACAACAAAGACTGTCACAAGAGACAGAGAAGGTAATTACAGAGAGACCAATCCAACAAGAAGATATAAAATTTGTAAATATATATGCACCCAAAATAGGAACACCTAAATAGATCAAATATTAACAGATATAATGGGAGAAATTGACAGTAACACAATAATAGTAGGGGACTTTAACACCTCACTTACATCAATAGACAGATCATCCACACAGGAAATCCATATGGAAACATGGGCCTTAAATAATACATAGAACAGATGGACTTAATAGATATATGTAGGACATTCCATCCAAAAGCAGCAGAATACACATTCTTTTCAAGTGCACATGAAACATTCTCCAGGACAGATCATATGCTAGGCCACAAAACAAGTCTCAGTAAATTTAAAAAGATCGAAATCAAATCAAGCATCTTTTCTGACTACTATGGTATGAGACTAGAAATCAACTACAAGAAAAAACTGCAAAAACACAAACACATGGAGACTAAACAGTATGCTGCTAAACAACCAATGTGTCACTAAAGAAATCAAATAGGAAATCAAAAATTATCTGGAGAAAAATGAAAATGGAAACACAATGATCCAAAAATCTATGGGATGCAACAAAAGCAGTTCTAAGAGGGACGCTTATAGTACCTCTTAGAAACAAGAGAAATCTCAAATAAACAATCTAATCTTACACCCAAAGGAACTAGAAAAAGAAGTACAAAACCCCCAAAGTTAGAAGGAAAGAAATGACAAATATCAGAGCAAAACTAAATAAAAAAGAAACTAAAAAAAATAGAAAAGATCAATGAAACTAAGAGCTGGTTCTTCTGAAAGAAAGAAATTGATAAATCTTTAGTCAGACTCATCAAGAAAAAAAGAGAAAGGGCCTAAATAAATAAAATCAGAAAGGGAAGAGAAGTTACAACTGACACCACAGAAATACAAAGGATCACAAGATTCCTACTAAAAATTATACATCAATAAAATGGACAACCTAGAAGAAATAGAAAAATTCCTCAAAATGTATAATTTCCTAAGGCTGAATTGGTAAGATATGGAGAATATGAACAGATAGATTATCAGTAATTAATTGAATCAGTAATTTAAAAAACCTCCCAACAAACAAAAGGCCAAGACCAGATGGCTTCACAGGTGATTTCTACCAAACATTTAAAAAAGAGTTAACACCTATCCTTTTCAAATTATTCCAAAAAATTAAAGAGGAAGGAACTCTTTCAAACTCATTCTATGAGGACAGCATTACCCTGATACCCAAACCAGATAAAGACACCACACAAAAGAAAATTACCAGCCAATATCATTGATGAACATAGATGTAAAATTTTTCAACAAAATATTAGCAATCTGAATTCAACAATACATTAAAAAGATCATACACCATGATTAAGTGAGATTTACCCAGGGATGTAAGGATTGCTCAATATCCACAAATCAATCAATGTGATATACCACATCAAAAAAATTAAGCACAAAAATAATATGATAATCTCAATAGATGCAGAAAAAACTACTGACATAATTCAACATCCATTTATGATAAAAACTATCCACAAAGCGGGTATAGAGGGAACATACCTCAACACAATAAACCTACAGCCAACATCTGACAGTGGTGAAAAGCTGAAAGCATTTCCTCTAAGATCGGGACATTTCAAGGATTCCCACTCTCACCACTTTTTTTCAACATAGTATAGGAAATCCTAGTGAAAGAAAGAAAGAAAGAAAGGATGGAAGGAAGGAAGGAAGGAAGAAAGGAAGGAAGAAAAAAAGAAAAATAAATAAAAGGAATACCAAATTAGAAAGGAAAAACATACTGTCACTATTTGCAGATGACAACAATGCTATATGTAGGAAACCCCAAACACTCCCCAAAAAACTATTAGACTAATAAATTAATTTAGTAAAGTTGCAGGACACAAAATTAACACGCAGAAATCTGTTGTGTTTCTCTAGAATAACAACAAACTATCAGAAAGAAAAATGAAGAAAACAATACCATTTATAATTGCATCAAAAAGAAGAAAATACCCAGGAATAAATCTAACCAATGAGGCAAAAGACCTGTACTCAGAAAAATATAAGACAGTGATGAAAGAAATTGAAGATGACATAAATGAAAAGATATACTGTGCTCATAGGTTGGAAGAATCAATAATGCTAAAATGACCATACTCCCCAAGGCAATCTACAGATTCAGTGCAATCCCTAGCAAAATAACAATGACATTTTTCACAAAACTAGAAAAAATAATTCTAAAATTTGTATGGAAACACAGAAGACCCCAAACAGCCAAAACAATCTTGAGAAAGAAGAATGGAGCTGGAGGAATAATGCTCCTTGACTTCAGACTTTGCTATAAAGCTACATTAATCAAAATAGTATGGTACTGGCATAAAAACAGACATAGATCAATGGGACAGAGAGCCCAGAAATTAACCCACATGTATATGGTCAATTAATCCACGACAAATGAGGCAGGAATATACAATGGGGAAAAGACAGGTTCTTCAATAAATGGTGTTTGGAAAACTGGACAGCTACATGCAAAAGAATCAAACTGAACTTTTTCTCACACTATATATAAAAGTAAACTAAATGAATTCAAGACTTAAATGTAGGACCTGAAACCATAAAACTCCTAGGAGAAAACTAGGCAGTATGCACTTTGACATCAGACTTAGCAATATATTTCTGGATTTCTCTGCTCAGGCAAGGGACAAAAACAAAAATGAACAAATGGGCACCGGAGACAAGCCGGTGCCCATGCCCAGGCCACTCAGATCTCCCCGCTAGACACTGGAAATAGATTTTGATGGTATAGGGCCTCTTTCACTTGACCCTAGATGGCAGAGGACTAAGATGTGGAGATCACCTTCCTCCCCATAAATATATCAAAAATGCAACTACAGGTGGAACAACTCCTACAGAACACCTACTGAATGCTGGCAGAAGACATCAGACTTCCCAAAAGCCATGTGGCTGACAGGATCTTGGTGCTCCCGGCTGGGTGTCAGGGCTGAGCCTCTGATGTGGGGAGAGCCGAGTTCAGGAAATTGGTCCACCAAGAGACCTCCTGGCTGCACGAAATATCAAATGGTGAAAACTCTCTCAGAGATCTCCATCTCAACACTAAAACCAGCTCCACTCAACAACCAGCAAGCTAGAGTGCTGGACACCCCATGCCAAACAACTAGCAAGAGAGGAACACAAACACACCCATTAGCAGAAAGGCTGCCTAAATTCATAATAAGTTCACAGATACCCCAAAACACACCACTGGACACGGTCCTGCCCACAAGAAAGACAAGAACCAGCCTCATTTGCCAAAACACAGGCACCAGTGCCCTCCACAAGGAAGCCTACACAGCCCACTGAAAAAGACCCACTGGGGGCAGAAACCAAAAACAATGGGAACTACAAACCTGCAGCCTGTGAAAAGGAGACCCCAAACACAGTAAGTTAAGCAAAATGAGAAGAGAGAGAAATATGCAGCACATGAAGGAGCAAGATAAAAACCCACCAGACCTAACAAATGAAGAGGAAATAGGCAGTCTACCTGAAAAAGATTTCAGAGTAATGATACTAAATATGATCCACAATCTTGGAAACAGAATGCAGAAAATATAAGAAACGTTTAACAAGGACCTAGAAGAACTAAAGAGCAAACAAACAATGATGAACAACACAATAAATGAAATTACAATTCTCTAGAAGGAAGCAATAGCAGAATAACTGAGGCAGAAAAATGGAGAAGTGACCTGGAAGATAAAATAGAAGAAATAACTACTGCAGAGCAGAATAAAGAAAAAAGAATGAAAAGAATTGAGGACAGTCTCAGAGACATCTGGGACAACATTAAATGCACCAACATTTGAATTATAGGGGTCCCAGAAGAAGAACAGAAAAAGAAAGGGACTGAGAAAATATTTGAAGACATTATAGTTGAAAACTTCCATAATATGGGAAAGGAAATAGTCAATCAAGTCCAGGAAATGCAGAGTTCCACACAGGATAAATCCAAGGAAAAATATGCCAAGACACATGCTAATCAAACTATTGAACATTAAATACAAAGAAAAAAATATTAAAATGAGCAAGGGAAAAGCAACAAATAACATACAAGGGAATCCCCATAAGGTTAACAACTGATCTTTCAGCAGAAACTCTGCAAGCCAGAAGAGAGTAGCAACACATATTTAAAGTGATGAAAGGGAAAAACCTACAACCAACATTACTCTATCCAGCAAGGATCTCATTCAGATTCGACGGAGAAATTAAGACCTTTACAGACAAGAAAAAACTAAGACAATTTAGCATCACCAAACCAGCTTTACAACAAATGCTAAAGGAGCTTCTTTAGGCAGGAAACACAAGAGAAGGAAAAGACCTACAATAATAGACCCAAAACAATTAAGAAAATGGTAATAGGAACATACCTATCGATAATTACCTTAAATGTAAATGGATTAAATGCTCCAACCAAAAGACATAGGCTGGCTGAATGGATACAAAAACAAGACCCATGTATATCCTGTCTACAAGAGACCCACTTCAGACATAGGGACACATACAGACTGAAAGTGAGGGGGTGGAAAAAGATATTCCATCCAAATGGAAATCAAAATAAAGCCGGAGTAGCAATACTCATATCAGATAAAACACACTTTAAAATAAAGAATGTTATAAGACATAAGTAAGGACACTACATAATCATCAAGGGATCAATCCAAGAAGAAGATATAACAATTATAAATATATATGAACCCAACATAGGAGCACCTCAATACATAAGGTAAATGCTAACAGCTATAAAAGGCAAAATCAACAGTAACAAAATAATAGTAGGGGACGTTAACACCCCACTTTCACCAATGGACAGATCATCCAAACTGAAAATAAATAAGGCAACACAAGCTTTAAATGACACATTAGGAGACGGGGAAGGTGGGGGAAGAATAAGACGCGGAGATCACCTTCCTCCCCACAGATACATCAGAAATACATCTACACGTGGAACAACTCCTACAGAACACCTACTGAACACTGGCAGAAGACCTCAGACCTCCCAAAAGGCAAGAAACTCCCCACATACCTGGGTAGGGCAAAAGAAAAAAGAATAAACAGAGACAAAGGAATAGGGATGGGACCTGCACCAGTGGGAGGGAGCTGTGAAGGAGGAAAGGTTTCCACACACTAGGAAGCCCCTTCGTGGGCAGAGACTGTGGGTGGCAGAGGGGGGAAGCTTCGGAGCAGTGGAGGAGAGTGTAGCAACAGGGGTGCGGAGGGCAAACTGGAGAGATTCCCTCACAGAGGATTGGTGCCGGCACTCCAGCCCGAGAGGCTTGTTTGCTCACCCGCCAGGGTGGGTGGGGCTGGGAGCTGAGGCTCGGGATTCTGTCGGGAGCGCAGGGAGAGGTCTGGCGGCGTGAAAACAGCCTGTAGAGGTTAGTGCACCATGGCTAGCCGGGAGGGAGTCCAGGGAGAATTCTGGACGAGCTGAAGAGGCAAGAGACTTTTTCTTCCCTCTGTTTCCTGGTGCGCGAGGAGAGAGGATTAAGAGTGCTGCTTAAAGGAGCTCCAGAGACGGGCGTGAGCTGCAGCTAATAGTGCAGACCCCAGAGACGACGGGCATGAGAGGTTAAGGCTGCTGCTGCCACCACCAAGAAGCCTGTGTGGAAGAACAAGTCATGCTCCACACCTCCCTTCCAGGGAGCCTGTGCAGCACACCACTGCCAGGGTCCCGGTTCGAGGGACAACTTCCCCAGGAGAACGAACGGCACACCTAAGGATGGTGCAACGTCCCGCCAGCCTCTGCCACAGCAGGCTCGCCCTGCACCCCGTGCCCCTCCCTCCCACTGGCCTGAGTGAGCCACAGCCCCAGAATCAGCTGCTGCTTTAAACCCGTCCTGTCTGAGTGAAGAACAGACACCCTCCGGTGACCTACACGCAGAGGCAGGGCCAAATCCAAAGCTGAGTCCTGGGAGCTGTGCCAACAAAGAATAAAAAGGGAAATTTCTCCCAGCAGCCTCAGAAGCAGCGGATTAAAGCTTCACAACCAACTTGATGTGCCCTGCCTCTGTGGATTACCTGAATAGACAATGAATCATCCAAATTGAGGAGGTGGACTTTGAGAGCAAGATTTATTATTTTTCCCCTTTTCCTCGTTTTGTGAGTGTGTATTTGCATGCTTCTGTGTGAGCTTTTTTCTGTATAGCTTTGCTTTCACCATTTGTCCTAGGGTATTGTCCATCCATTTTTTGTTTTGTTTAGTTTTTTTACTTTAAAAAAAACCTTTTTTCTTAATAATTATTTTTTATTTTAATAACTTTATTTTATTTTATATTATTTATTTTATTTTATCCTCTTTCTTTCTTTCTTTCTACTTTTTCTCCCTTTTATTCTGAGCTGTGTGGATGAAAGGCTCTTGGTGCTGCAGCCAGGAGTCAGTGCTGTGCCTCTGAGGTGGGAGAGCCAACTTCAGGAAACTGGTCCACAAGAGACCTCCCAGCTCCACATTATATCAAATGGCGAAAATCTCCCAGAGATCTCCATCTCAACACCAACACCCAGCTTCACTCAACAACAAGCAAGCTACAGTGCTGGACACCCTATGCCACACAACTAACAAGACAGGAACACAACCCCACCCATGTGCAGAGAGGCTGCCTAAAATCATAAAAAAGCCACAGACACCCAAAAACACAACACCAGACGTGGTCCTGCCCACCAGAAAGACAAGATCCAGCCTCATCCACCAGAACACAGGCACTAGTCCCCTTCACCAGGGAGCCTACACAACCCACTGAACCAACATTAGCCAATGGGCACAGACACCAAAAACAATGGTAACTACGAACGTGCAATCTGCAAAAAGGAGATGCCAAACATAGTAAGATAAGCAAAATGAGAAGACAGAAAAACACACAGCAGATGAAGGAGCAAGATAAAAACCCACCAGACCTAACAAATGAAGAGGAAATAGGCAGTCTACCTGAAAAAGAATTCAGAATAATGATAGTAAGGATGATCCAAAATCTTGGAAACAGAATAGAGAAAATGCAAAAAACATTTAACAAGTACCTAGAAGAACTAAAGAGGAAACAAGCAATGATGAACAACAAAATACATGAAATTAAAAATACTCTAGATGGGATCAAAAGCAGAATAACTACGGGAGAAGAACGGATAAGTGACCTGGAAGATAAAATAGTGGAAATAACTACTACAGAGCAGAATAAAGCAAAAAGAATGACAAGAACTGAGGACAATCTCAGAGACCTCTTGGACAACATTAAACGCACCAACATTCGAATTATAGGGGTCCCAGAAGAAGAAGAGAAAAAGAAAGGGACTAAGAAAATATTTGAAGAGAATATAGTTGAAAATTTCCCTAATATGTGAAAGGAAATAGTTAAACAAGTCCAGGAAGCACAGAGAGTCCCATACAGGATAAATGCAGGGAGAAACAGGGCAAGACACATATTAATCAAACTGTGAAAAATTCAATACAAAGAAAACATATTAAAAGCAGCAAGGGAAAAAGAAAAAATAACACACAAGGGAATCCCCATAAGGCTAACAGCTGGTCTTTCAGCAGAAACTATGAAAGCCAGGAGGACTGGCAGGACATATTTAAAGTGATGAAGGAGAAAAACCTGCAACCAAGATTACTCTACCCAGCAAGGGTCTCATTCAGATTTGATGGAGAAATTAAAACCTTTACAGACAAGCAAAAGCTGAGAGAGTTCAGCACCACCAAACCAGCTTTACAACAAATGCTAAAGGAACTTCTCTAGGCAAGAAACACAAGAGAAGGAAAAGACCTACAATAACAAACACAAAACAATTAAGAAAATGGGAATAGGAACATATATATCGATAATTACTTAAATGTAAATGGACTAGATGCTCCCACCAAAAGACACAGATTGGCTGAATGGATACAAAAACAAGACCCATATATATCCTGTCTACAAGAGACCCACTTCAGATCTAGGGACACATACAGACTGAAAGTGAGGGGATGGAAAAAGATATTCCATGCAAATGGAAACCAAAAGAAAGCTGGAGTAGCAATTCCCATATCAGATAAAATAGACTTTAACATAAAGACTATTAGAAGAGACAAAGAAGGACACTATATAATGATCAAGGGATCGATCCAAGAAGAAGATATAACAATTGTAAATATTTATGCACCCAACATAGGAGCACCTCAATACATAAGGCAAATATTAACAGCCATAAAAGGAGAAATTGACGGTAACACATTCATAGTAGGGGACTTTGACACACCACTTTCACCAATGGACAGATCATCCAAAATAAAAATAAATAAGGAAACACAAGCTTTAAATGATATATTAAACAGGATGGACTTAATTGATTTTTATAGGACATTCCATCCAGAAACAACAGAATGCACATTTTTCTGAACTGCTCATGGAACATTCTCCAGGATAGATCATATCTTGGGTCACAATTCAAGCCTTGGTATATTTAAGAAAATTGAAATTGTATCAAGTAGCTTTTTTGACCACAATGCCATGAGACTAGATATCAATTACAGGAAAAGATCTGTAAAAAATACAAACACATGGAGGCTAAACAATACACGACGTAATAACCAAGTGATCACTGAAGAAATCAAAGAGGAAATCAAAAAATACCTAGAAACAAATGACAGTGGAGACACGACAAACCAAGACCTATGGGATGCAGCAAAAGCAGTTCTAAGAGGGAAGTTTATAGCAATACAATCCTACCTTAAGAAACAGGAAACATCTCAAATACACAAACTAACCTTGCACCTAAAGCAATTAGAGAAAGAACAAACAAACCCCAAATTTAGCAGAAGGAAAGAAATCATAAAGATCAGATCAGAAATAAATGAAAAAAAATGAAGGAAATGATAGCAATAATCAAAAAAACTAAAAGCTGGTTGTTTGAAAAAATAAATAAAATTGGTAAACCATTAGCCAGACACATCAAGAAAAAAAGGGAGAAGACTCAAATCAATAGAATTAGAAATGAAAAACAAGTAACAACTGACACTGCAGAAATACAAAGGATGATGAGAGATTACTACAAGCAACTCTATGCCAATAAAATGGACAACCTGGAAGAAATGGACAAATTCTTAGAAATGCAAAAGTTGCCAAGACTGAACCAGGAAGAAATAGAAAATATGAACACACCAATCACAAGCACTGAAATTGCAACTGTGATTAAAAATCTTCCAACAAACAAAAGCCCAGGACCAGATGGCTTCACAGGTGAATTCTATCAAACATTTAGAGAAGAGCCAACACCTATCCTTCTCAAACTCTTCCAAAATATAGCAGAGGGAGGAACACTGCCAAATTCCTTCTACGAGGCCAACATCACCTTGATACCAAAGCCAGACAAGGACGTCACAAAGAAATAAAACTACAGGCCAATATCACTGATGAACATAGATGCAAAAATCCTCAACAAAATACCAGCAAACAGAATCCAACAGCACATTAAAAGGATCATACACCATGATCAAGTGGGGTTTATTCCAGGAATGCCAGGATTCTTCAATATACGCAAATCTATCAATGTGATAAACCATATTAACAAATTGAAGGAGAAAAACCATATGATCATCTCAATAGATGCAGAGAAAGCTTTCGACAAAATTCAACACCCATTTATGCTAAAAACCCTGCAGAAAGTAGGCATAGAGGGAACGTTCCTCAACATAATAAAGGCCATATATGACAAGCCCACAGCAAATATCATCCTCAATGGTGAAACACTGAAAGCATTTCCACTAAGATCAGGAACAAGACAAGGTTGCCCACTCTCACCACTCTTATTCAACATAGTTTTGGAAGTTTTAGCCACAGCAATCAGAGAAGAAAAGGAAATAAAAGGAATCCAAATAGGAAAGGAAGAAGTAAAGCTGTCACTGTTTGCAGATGACATGATACTATACATAGAGAATCCTAAAGATGCTACCAGGAAACTACTAGAGCTAATCAATGAATTTGGTAAAGTAGCAGGATACAAAATTAATGCACAGAAATCTCTGGCATTCCTATATACTAATGATGAAAAATCTGAAAGTGAAATCAAGAAAACACTCCCATTTACCATCGCAACAAAAAGAATAAAATATCTAGGAATAAACCAACCTAAGGAGACAAAAGACCTGTATGCAGAAAATTATAAGACACTGATGAAATAAATTAAAGATGATACAAATAGATGGAGAGACATACCATGTTCTTGGATTGCAAGAATCAACATTGTGAAAATGACTCTACTACCCAAAGCAATCTACAGATTCAATGCAATCCCTATCAAACTACCACTGGCATTTTTCACAGAACTAGAACAAAAAATTTCACAATTTGTCTGGAAACACAAAAGACCACGTATAGCCAAAGCAATCTTGAGAACGAAAAAAGGAGCTGGAGGAATCAGGCTCCCTGACTTCAGACTATAATACAAAGCTACAGTAATCAAGACAGTATGGTACTGGCACAAAAACAGAAAGATAGATCAATGGAACAGGGTAGAAAGCCCAGAGATAAACCCACGCACATATGGACACCTTATCTTTGATAAAGGTGGCAGGAAAGTACAGTGGAGAAAGGACAGCCTCTTCAATAAATGGTGCTGGGAAAACTGGACAGGTACATGTAAAAGTATGAGATTAGATAACTCCCTAACACCATACACAAAAATAAGCTCAAAATGGATTAAAGACCTAAATGTAAGGCCAGAAACTATCAAACTCTTAGAGGAAAACATAGGCAGAACACTCTATGACATAAATCACAGCAAGATCCTTTCTGACCCACCTCCTAGAGTAATGGAAATAAAAACAAAAATAAACAAATGGGACCTAATGAAACTTCAAAGCTTTTGCACAGCCAAGGAAACCATAAACAAGACCAAAAGAAAACCCTCAGAATGGGAGAAAATATTTGCAAATGAAGCAACTGACAAAGGATTAATCTCCAAAATTTACAAGGAGCTCATGCAGCTCAATAACAAAAAAACAAACAACCCAATCCAAAAATGGGCAGAAGACCTAAATAGACATTTCTCCAAAGAAGATATACAGAATGCCAACAAACACATGAAAGAATGCTCAACATCATTAATCATTAGAGAAATGCAAATCAAAACTACAATTAGATATCATCTCACACCAGTCAGAATGGCCATCATCAAAAAATCTAGAAACAATAAATGCTGGAGAGGGTGTGGAGAAAAGGGAACACTCTTGCACTGCTGGTGGGAATGTGAATTGGTTCAGCCACTATGGAGAACAGTATGGAGGTTCCTTAGAAAACTACAAATAGAATTACCATATGACCCAGCAATCCCACTACTGGGCATATACCCTGAGAAAACCAAAATTCAAAAAGAGTCATGTACCAAAATGTTCATTGCAGCTCTATTTACAATAGCCCGGAGATGGAAACAACCTAAGTGCCCATCATCGGATGAATGGATAAAGAAGATGTGGCACATATATACAATGGAATATTACTCAGCCTTAAAAGAAACGAAATTGAGCTATTTGTAATGAGATGGATAAACCTAGATTCTGTCATACAGAGTGAAGTAAGTCAGAAAGAGAAAGACAAATACCGTATGCTAACACATATATATGGAATTTAAGAAAAAAAATGTCATGAAGAACCTAGGGGTAAGACAGGAATAAAGACGCAGACCTACTGGAGAACGGACTTGAGGATATGGGGAGGGGGAAGGGTGAGTTTTGACAGGTCGAGAGAGAGTCATGGACATATACACACTAACAAACGTAGTAAGGTAGATAGCCAGTGGGAAGCAGCCGCATGGCACAGGGATATTAGCTCGGTGCTTTGTGACAGCCTGGAGGGGTGGGATAGGGAGAGTGGGAGGGAGGGAGACGCAAGAGGGAAGACATATGGGAACATATGTATATGTATAACTGATTCACTTGGTTATAAAGCAGAAACTAACACACCATTGTAAAGCAATTATACACCAATAAATATGTTAAAAAAATTGATAGCAAGTTAAGTATGAACACATTCTAAAACTTTACATTTTTACTTCCTAAGAACAAACAAACAAAAAAAGCCCAGAGCCAGATGGCTTCACAGGCGAATTCTATCAAACATTAGAGGAGAGTTAACACCTATCTTTCTCAAACTCATCCAAAATATAGCAGAGGGAGGAACACTCCCAAACTCGTTCTACGAGGCCACCATCACCCTGATAACAAAACCAGACAAGGATGTCACAAAGGAAGAAAACTACAAGCCAATGTTGCTGATGGACATACATGCAAAAATTCTCAACAAAATACCAGCAAACAGAATCCAACAGCACATTAAAAGGATCATACACCATGATCAAGTGGGTTTTTTCCAGGAATGCAAGGATTCTTCAATATACACAAATCAAACAACGTGATTCACCATATTAATAAATTGAAGGAGAAAAACCATATGATCATCTCAATAGATGCAGAGAAAGCTTTTGACAAAATTCAACACCCATTTATCATAAAATCCCTGCAGAAAGTATGCATAGAGGGAACTTTCCTCAACATAATAAAGGCCATATATGACAAGCCCACATCGTTCTCAATGGTGAAAAACTGAAACCATTTCCACTAACATCAGGAAGAAGACAAGGTTGCCCACTCTCACCACTCTTATTCAACATAGTTTTGGAAGTTTTAGCCGCAGCAATCAGAGAAGAAAAGGAAATAAAAGGAATCCAAATCGGAAAAGAAGAAGTAAAACTGTCACTGTTTGCAGGTGACATGAAAGTATACACAGAGAATCCTAAAGATGCTACCAGAAGACTACTAGAGCTAATCAATGAAGTTGGTAAAGGAGCAGGATACAAAATTAATGCACAGAAATCTCTGGCATTCCTATACACTAATGATGAAAAATCTGAAAGTGAAATTAAGAAAACACTCCCATTTACCATTGCAACAAAAAGAATAAAATATCTAGGAATAAACCTACCTACAGAGAGAAAAGACCTGTATGCAGAAAATTATAAGACACTGATGAAATAAATTAAAGATGATACAAATAGATGGAGAGATATACCATGTTCTTTGATTGCAAGAATCAACATTGTGAAAATGACTGTACTATCCAAAGCAATCTACAGATTCAATGCAATCCCTATCAAACTACCACTGGCATTTTTCACAGAACTAGAACAAAAAATTTCACAATTTGTATGGAAATACAAAAGACCCCGAATAGCCAAAGCAATTTTGAGAAAGGAAAACGGAGCTGGAGGAACCAGGCTCCCTGACTTCAGACTATAATACAAAGCTACAGTAATCAAGAGAGTATAGCACTGGCACAAAAACAGAAATATAGATCAATGGAACAGGATAGAAAGCCCAGAGATAAACCCACACACATATGGTCACCTTATCTTTGATAAAGGAGGCAGGAAGGTACAGTGGAGAAAGGCGAACCTCTTCAATAAGTGGTGCTGGGAAAACTGGACAGGTACATGTAAAAGTATGAGATTAGAACACTCTCTAACACCATACACAAAAATAAGCTGAAAACGGATTAAAGACCTAAACGTAAGGCCAGAATCTATCAAACTCTTAGATAAAACCATAGGCAGAACACTCTGTGACATAAATCACAGCAAGATCCTTTTTGACCCACCTTCTAGAGAAATGGAATTAAAAACAAAAATAAACAAATGGGACCTAATGAAACCTCAAAGATTTTGCACAGCAAAGGAAACCATAAAGAAGATGAAAAGACAACCCTCAGAATAGGAGAAAATATTTGCAAATGAAGCAAGTGACAAAGGATTAATCTCCAAAATTTACAAGCAGCTCAATAACAACAACAAAAAAAAAATCCAATCCAAAATTGGGCAGAAGACCTAAATAGACCTTTCTCCAAAGAAGATATACAGTTTGCCAACAAACACATGAAAGAATGCTCAACATCATTAATCATTAGAGAAATGCAAATCAAAACTACAGTGAGATATCATCTCACACCAGTCAGAATGGCCATCATCAAAAAATCTAGAAACAATAAATGTTGGAGAGGGTGTGGAGAAAAGGGAACACTCTTGCACTGCTGGTGGAAATATTAATTGGTACAGTCACTATGGAGAACAGTATGGAGGTTCCTGAAAAAACTACAAATAGAACTGCCATATGACCCAGAAATCCCACTACTAGGCATATACCCTGAGAAAACCATAATTCTAAAAGAGTCATGTACCAAAATGTTCATTACAGCTCTATTTACAACAGCCAGGAGACGGAAGCAACTTAAACGTCCATCACTGTATGAATGGATAAAGAAGATGTGGCACATATATACAATGGAATATTACTCAGCCATAAAAAGAAACGACGTTGAGTTATTTGTAGTGAGGTGGATGGACCTAGAGTGTGTCATACAGAGTGAAGAAAGTCAGAAAGAGAAAGACAAATACCGTATGCTAACACACATATATGGAAGCTAAGAAAAGAAATGTCATGAAGAACCTAGAGGTTAGAAGGGAATAAAGACACAGACCTACGAGAGAGTGGACCTGAGGATATGGGAAGGGGGAAGGGTAAGCTGTGAGAAAGTGAGAGCGTGACATGGACATATATACACTACCAAACGTAAAACAGATAGCTAGTGGGAAGCAATCACATAGCACAGGGAGATCTGCTCGGTGCTTTGTGACCACCTAGAGGGGTGGGATAAGGAGGGTGGGAGGGAGACGTAAGAGGGAAGAGATATGGGAACATATGTATATGTATAACTGATTCACTTTGTTATAAAGCAGAAACTAACACACCCTCGTAAAGCAATTATACTCCAATAAAGATGTAAAAATATAACTAAATAAATGACACATTAAAGAAGATGGACTTAGTTGATATTCATAGACATTCCATCCAAATACAGCAGAATACAGTTTTATCAACTGCTTATGGAAAATTTTCCAGGATACCTCATATCTTGGGTCACAAATCAAGCCTTGGTAAATTTAAGAAAATTGAAATCATGTGAAGTGTCTTTTCCGACCACAACGCTATGAGACTGGATATCAATTGCAGGTAAAATGTGTAAAAAATACAAACACATGGAGGCTAAACAATACACTACTAAATAACCAAGAGATCACTGAAGTAATCAAAGAGGAAATAAAAAAATACCTAGAAACTAATGACAATGAAAACACGACAACCCAAAACCTATGGGATGCAGCAAAAGCAGTCCTAAGAGAGAAGTTTATAGCAATACAATCCTACCTCAAGAAACAAGAAACCTCTCACATAAACAACCTAACCTTACACCTAAAGCAATTAGAGACAGAACAAAAAGAACCCAAAGTTCGCAGAAGGAAAGAAATCACAAAGATCAGATGAGAAATAAATGAAAAAGAAATAAGGAAATGATAGCAAAGATCAGTAAAACTAAAAGCTGGTTCTTTGAGAAGAAAAACAAAATTTGTAATTCATTAGCCAGACTCATCAAGAAAAAAAGGGAGAAGATTCAAATCAATAGAAATGAAAACAGAGAAGTAACAACTGACACTGCAGAAATACAAAGGATCATGACAGATTACTACAAGCAACTCTATGCCAATAAAATGGACAACCTGGAAGAAATGAACAAATTCTTATAAATGCACAACCTTCCAAGACTGAAACAGGAAGAAATAGAAAACATAAACAGACCAATCACAAGCACTGAAATTGAAACTCTGATTAAAAATTTTCCAACAAACAAAAGCCCAGGAACAGATGGCTTCACGGGCGAATTCTATCAAACATTTAGAGAACAGGTAACACCTATCCTCCTCAAACTCTTCCATAATATAGCAGAGGGAAGAACACTCCCAAACTCATTTTATGAGGCCTTCACAACCCTGATACCAAAACCAGACAAAGATGTCACAAAAAAAGAAAACTACAGGCCAATATCACTCATGAACATAGATGCAGAAATCTTCAACAAAATACTAGCAAAAAGAATCCAACAGCACATTAAAAGGATCATACACCATGATCAAGTGGGGTTTATCCCAGGAATGCAAGGATTCTTCAGTATACGCAAATCAATCAATGTGATACAGCATATTAACAAACTGAAGGAGAAAAACCAGATGATCATCTCAATAGATGCAGAAAAATCTTTTGACAAAGTTCAACACCCATTTATGATAAAAACTCTCAAGGAAGTAGGCATAGAGGAAATTTCCCTCAACATAATAAAGGCCATATATTACAAACCCTCAGCCAACATCGTTCTCAATAGTGAAAAACTGAAACCATTTACTCTAAGATCAGGAACAAGACAAGGTTGTCCACACTCACCACTGTTATTCAACATAGTTTTGGAAGTTTTAGCCACAGCAATCAGAGAAGAAAAAGAAATAAAAGGAATCCAAATCAGAAAAGAAGAAGTAAAACTGTCACTGTTTGCAGATGACATGAAAGTATACACAGAGAATCCTAAAGACGCTACCAGAAAAGATACTACAGCTAATCAGTGAATTTGGTAAAGTAGCAGCATACAAAATTAATGCACAAAAATCTCTTGCATTTCTCTACAGTAATGATGAAAAATCTGAAAGAGAAAGTAAGGAAACACTCCCATTTAGCATTGCAACCAACAGAATAATATAACGAGGAATAAACCTACCAAGGGAGACAAAATACCTGTATACATTAAACTATAAGACACTGATGAAATAAATTAAATATGATACAAACAGATGGAGAGATATACCATGTTCTTGGATTAGAAGAATCAACACTGTGAAAATGACTCTACTACCCAAAGCAATCTACAGATTCAATGGAATCCCTATCAAACTACCAATGGCATTTTTCACAGAACTAGAACAAAAAAATTCACAATTTGTACGGAAACACAAAAGACCCCAAATAGCCAAAGCAATCTTGAGAAAGGAAAACGGAGCTGGAGGAATCAGGCTCTGTGACTTCAGACTATACTACAAAGCTACAGTAATCAAGAGAGTATAGTACTGGCACAGAAACAGAAATATAGATCAATGGAACAGGATGGAAAGCCCAGAGATAAACCCACACACATATGGTCACCTTATCTTTGATAAACTAGGCAAGAATATACAATGGGGAAAAGACAACCTCTTCAATACGTGGTGCTGGGAAAACTGGACAGCTGCATGGAAAAGAGTGAAATTAGAACACTCCCTAACACCATACACAAAAATAAACTCAAAATGGATTAAAGACCTAACTGTATGGCCAGACTACAAAAATCTTAGAGGAAAATGTAGGCAGAACACTCTGTGACATATATCACAGCAATGTCTTTTTTCACCCACCTCCTAGAGAAATGAAAATAACAACAAAAATAAACAAATGGGACCTAATGAAACTTCAAAGCTTTTGCACAGCAAAGGAAACCATAAACAAGAGCCAAAGACAACCCTCAGAATGGGAGAAAATATTTGCAGATGAAGCAACTGACAAGGATTAATCTCCAAAATATACAGGCAGCTCATGCAGTTCAATATCAAAAAAGCAAACAACCCAATCCAAAAATGGGCAGAAGACCTAAACAGACATTTCTCCAAAGAAAATGTTTGCCAACAAACACATGAAAGGATGCTCAACATCACTAATCATTAGAGAAATGCAAATCAAAACTACAATGAGGTATCACCTCACACCAGTCAGAATGACCATCATCAAAAAATCTACAAACGATAAATGCTGGAGAGGGTGTGGAGGATATCGAATCCTCTTACACTATTGGTGGGAATGTATATTGATACAGCCACTATGGAGAACAGTATGGAGGTTCCTTAAGAAACTAAAGATAGAACTACCATACGATCCAGCAATCCCACTACTGGGCACATACCCTGAGAAAACCATAATTCTAAAGGAGTCATGTACCACAATGTTCATTGCAGCTCTATTTACAATAGCCAGGACATGGAAGCAATCTAAGTGTCCATTGACAGATGAATGGATAAAGAAGATGTGGCACGTATATAAAATGAAATATTACTCAGCCATAAAAAGAAACAAAATTGAGTTATTTGTAGTGAGGTGGATGCACCTAGCGTCTGTCATACAGAGTGAGGTAAGTCAGAAAGAGAAAAACAAATACCGTATACTAACACATATATATGGAATCTAAAAAGGAAAAAAATGGTTCTGAAGAACCTAGGGGCAGGACAGGAATAAAGACCCAGACATAGAGAATGGACTTGAGGACACAAGGAGGGGGAAGGGTAAGCTGGGACGAAGTGAGAGAGTGGCATGGACATATACACTACCAAATGTGAAATAGATAGCTAGTGGGAAGCAGCCGCATAGCAGAGGGAGATCAGCTCGGTGCTTTGTGACCACCTAGAGGGGTGGCATAGGGAGGGTGGGAGGGAGACGCAAGAGAGAAGAGATATGGGACTATATGTATAGGTATAGATTATTCACTTTGTTATACAGCAGAAACCAACACACCATTGTAAAGCAGTTATACTCCAATAAAGATGTTAAAAAAATAAATTGAAAAAATTTTTAAATCAAATTAATAAATATATCTATCATACAATCCAGCAGTGCCACTTTTGGGTATTTACCCAAACAAAACAAAACCCACTTATTCAAAAAGTTATGTGTACTCTGATGTTCCGTGCAGCATTAGGTACCATGGCCAACGTATGGAAAGAAACTAAGCGCCTGTCAATAGATTAAATGGAATGTTACCTAGCCACAAAAAGGAATGAAATCTTGCCATTTGCCACAACACTGATGGACCTAGAGGGTATTTTACTAAGTTAAATGAGTCAGATGGAGGAAGACAAATACCATATGATTTCACTTATATGAGAAATGTAAAAATAAAACAAATGAACAAACATAACAAAACAAATAGAGATACAGAAAACAAACTGGTCGCTGCCATAGGTGAGGGAAGTGGAGGGATGAGTGAACTAGGTGAGAGATATTAAGAAGTACAAACTTCCAGTTATAAAATAAATGTCAAGGGGATGTAATGTTCTGTGTAGGGGATATAGTCAATAATATTGTAATAACTTTACATACTGACAGATGATAACTAGACCTATCGTGGTGATAATGTTGTAATGTATAAAAATATCAAAATATTATGCTGTATACCTGAAACTAATACAATAAGTCAATTATACTTCAGTTCAAAAAATAAAAATAAATAAAATAAGCTCGCTAGCAAGACAGAGTCTTATGTAATGTAATGTAGGCACAGGATTGACCTCCTATCACCTTTGTCATAGTCTGTTGGTTAAAAGCAAGCCACCTGTTCTGCCCACATTCAAGCGAAGGGGATTACACAGAAGTGTGAATACCAGGTGATGGGGATCTTAAGGGTCTACCTCAAAACCTGTTCACCACACAGACGTATGGTGCTACTAGTTAGGTGGTAGAGGTTCACCTAATTCAGAGTTTGGACAAATGCTGCTTGGCCAGGTATCAAAAACAATATTCAGCCAAAGCTAAGGCCAAACACCCAAATCCTCATTATATATTGAAATTCTTGTATACAAGAGTAAATTTGAAATTATATCAAAATATTAATCGTAAATTTATTATTTGTTAGCAGTCAATTTTTTTGTTTATTATTATAATATGGGGATAACATTTCCAAGCACTGTCACACTGCCTACCATACTGTTGACCTCTCCTTCATAACATTTTTTCTCCCACAATTTTACATTTATTTGTATGACTAGTTGATTAATGTTTGAGTATTATGCTGAACTCTAATCTCCAGAGGAACAGGAGCCAGTGTCCAGTTTTGCTTATAGCAGTACTTTTGGTGGAATATGGTTCTCCCCCATATCCCCCTTACTCCTACCTATCCTCACCCCTCATGGGAAGGGAGACTGTTAGCATCATAAAAGTACATTTAAATGATTCCATCAGAGATGATCAGTAAATAGCAAGAGAGGGGTTTATGAACAAGTTAAGGTTTTTAATAATTGTGAAAATTTTGAAGCAACCTAAATGTCCAATAGTAGGGAAATTGTTAATTATAACATGGTACATCTAATCCATGCAGAAAGAATGGATACTATTCTTTCCTTTTTTTAGGTAGTTACCCTTTCTAGATATACAGAATACAAACGAGACTGCTGCCCAAGCAGTACCATCTGCACTTCCTAATAATAGTGTAGCAAAAACTTCATGTACTTTGAACAGACCTAGGTTCAAACTCCAATTCTACCAATCTTGGATGGCTAAATGGAGGTCTCCCTATCCTGAATGAGGTTTGCCTAAAGCAGTGGTTTTCAAACTGTGGACCTTGAAGCAGCAACAGTAGCCTCACCTGGGAACATGTTAGAAATGCAAGTTTTCTAGTCTCAACCCAGACCTACTGAATCAGAATCTATGGGGGTGGGGCCCAGCACTCTGTTTTAACAAGGCTTCCAGGTGATTCTGATGCACACTCAAGTGTGAGACCCCAAATTCAAGTCACATTTGTTTTACCCATCCCATCCTTGGTTATATTGGTCTCCAACCACAAGGTGGCAACCTCTGTCTAAAGTCCTATGGGTTGACCAATGGTTACAGTAAATGTATCTGGTCTAGTCACCTAACTGTCCAAAATGAATGTGATATAGGGATGTGAGAGAGAAGTGGGAGATGAGAGAAGGAACAGAGAGATGGAATGAAGAATAGGGCTGGAGGGGGCTTTATCTTCACTTTTAACATAGCAAGTTAAGGATGAGGTAGTAGTGGTGGTGGTGTCAGTGGTGCTAGTATCAGGTTATTTTCCACCTAATAATTCAGCTCATTCTGGGTACAAAACAATGCACATGAATGTTGGAGTGTCTGTGGACAACCAATTTCATCTATGCTTTTCATCCTTTAATACACAGACACTACTCAAAGGCAAGCACCTCCCCACACCATCACCTACCCTCCTCCTACATTCGTACTCTAATCATGAATTCCTTATCCATTTTTCTTCCCATTATTGATTTCCCTCTTTTAAAACCTTTCCATAGTTCTACCTGTAACTCCGTTGCACAGTAAAGCAAGCTGAGCTCGCGAAAATGTACTTTGTTGCCCTCCTTAACTGAGACTTGGTACTCCCCTGAAGATTATACTTTCCAAATAGCCCTCTCTGGTGAAATCTATTTTCTTATTCCCCATAAATTATATGGTTTGACAAAGAGGGTAGAGAATGGGAAATCCCAACAACAGAAGTCTCAAAGGAAGATAAAATTTCTCATCTCTGGCAATGGAATCCATGCAGACATGACACCCAGCACCTTAGATTCTCAGTTGTGTTGAATGCCTCAATCCCATTTCACTTCAGCCACTGTCACCCATGACTACACAGTGGATCTTTATAGGAAATCCACATTGGAAATCTTTTTTGACTCATTTATCTTTTTCTTCTTTACTGCTTTCTATAGGATAGGTGGAATTTTCTTTTCCTGGCTTAAAAGTTATACATTCTATTGTTGTTCTTATTGTGGTTTCCCTTAACATCTATGTTTATTTACCCCTATTAATTTATCAGTGTATTTTCCTCTTAACAATACAAGTATTTGAAAATGTTCTTATGTCCTTTGCATCCCATCACACCTTCCCCATCATTTTGATAATGTTTAAAACTTTAGTTCTGGGCTACTAGGAATATGATTTTTCTTCTTTCTGCTCAGTATTTTCAATTTTTCACATCAGCAATAAACTATACCATGATATTAAATCACCCTTACTTCCCATATCTCTTGCAGTATCTCTTTTTATCTCTTCTCATTTGAAGACCTCCTCCAAAATTGTCTTCAACAAGGATCTTTGTGTGGCAAGCCTTCTGAGACATTTTATGCCCCCAAATATTTTTATTACTCCACTACATTTAAATAAAAAATGACTGAATATAAAATTATAGGTTAAAAGTATTTTAAACATGATAGATCCAGTCCCTTAAAAATATTACTTGATTGTTGTATTTAATTTTGCTAATAAGTGATATTAATTTAATTATTTCCTTTGTAGAGAATTTTACTTTTCTATCTGGAAGATTTGAGAAGTCTTTGATATTCTTAAATGCCATTAAAATGTGTGCGTATGTGTATGTGTACATACATATACATATATACATATACATATACAGGTTTTACCTTATCTCTCCTAGTCTGTGTCAGCCAAAATGTGTTTAAGGAATGGGGAAAAGAGAGCCCCAGGTACCACAGAACCTGTTGATCATTCCCATTTGCTGCTATGATCAAGGCTTCATCTTGATACTCTTTGAAATAAGCAGCAGTGTTGAGGAGCCAATGTCCCCAGGTTGTAATCTACCAGCCTTTGGGGTTTGAAAGGGATGGAAGAGTGAATGTCCAATTAGGTAATCCCCACCTGTTTTCAACCTTCCACTCAACAAAACAGGGCTTTTTTTTGCTGCCTTATATACTCTGATATATCCACAAATACTGTTAACTGTAGTTTGGGATGTTACTATTGATTTCTATAGTGAGGGTAGATAATGTAGGTACCATGACAGAAGAAATACAAGAGCAAAACAACAAAAGCTTTCATTAAACTTATCCTCTTACTGTTGCCTCCAACTACCCTCTATTCCAGACTGCTAAAAACAAAAAACAAAAAAAACACAGCTATGCAGATTGAAGCCACCACAAACAAATGGCTTCTTTTCTCAGTTGGGCCCTCTGGCACCACTCGGCTAACTCTTATTTGTTAGCTTCCTCTCCCATTTGTTCAGTGCCTATTCAAATCGGCACCACACTCATCAAACCCCTCCAATCCCTCTTCTTTTCAGCAATGGGCTGAGAAACTGCACCTTATGCAACCCCAGAAGTACTCTCTCATATGTGAATGGCAGTCCTAGAACACAGTATAGAACACAGTGAAAATTATACCTCTAGTTGTGCTAGACTTTGGCCCTGCAAGGACTTTGAATCCTATGTCAAAGGTAAATGAAGACAGTGAAATGACAAGAATGGAAAATCAGGCCAAATCTCTAAATCCAGTGAACATATGCTTCAGGAATGAAGCAGAAATCAAAACATTCTCAGGCGAAGGAAAACTAAGAGAATTTTTCATCAGTAGACCTATGCTGTGCCTAAAGGAGCTTCTTGAAACATAAAAGAAATATAAAAAAGGGAATCTTAGAACATAAGAAAGGAAGAAAAAATAATGGAAAGATAAAATTACGGGTAAATGTAATAAACTTTCCTTCTCCTCTTGACTTTTCTAAATTATGTTTAATGGTTGAAATAAAAATTATAATATTGTCTGATATGATTCTCAATGTATATAGAGGATATAGTTGATAAAATTATAGTATGAATGGGAGAAGGTGTATTAAAACTAAAGGGAAATACCTCAATGTAACTAATAAAATGTATACATAACCTGTAGACTTTGATAAGTTATGTAATATGTAATATGCACAGTATTATATAATATCTACACCAACTACTTAAAAAATCTATATGAAGAGATGCACTAAAAAATACTAGCTAATTCAAAATGGAATTCTAAAAAATCTTGAAGTAACCCATAGGAAAGCAGGAAAAAGAAAACAGAAATGAAGAGCAGAGAGAACAAAGAGAACATGAACACCACCACCACCACCAAGCACACACATAAACAGTGAAGGACTTAAGCCCTAACATATGGATAGTTAAATTAAATGTAAATTATCTAGGGAGTTTGATTGGACAAGATGGCAAAGACTCATCTCTCCCCGTTTCTCTCTGCTAAGTACAACTGTAACATGACATAAGAGGCAACCATGGGAGGACTCTGGATGGTGGAGAAAGGAAAGTAGACTGGCTAAAAACTCCAGTGCTGGGGGAAAGATACAGCAGGTGGGTATCTTACAACTCCTCACTCAGTAACAGAAGGCCACCCAAGCCTGGCATCTCCTGACCCTAACATATTGGATGAAGGTGACTCAGGCAGGTTCATGCTTTCTCCAGATTAAATGGGAGTTATGCTGACAATTCCAGTCAGGTCCAGTGGCAGTGGTAAGGGTGATCATGTGGGAGCTCCAAAAATAAAAGGTGGCCAGGGGAAATAATCTTTATTTCTGTGAGCCAGAGAGTTTCTTCTCTCACCTAGAGATGCCCAGTGGCCCCAGTGGCATCAGCAGGGGTAATACCACTACAAGTGGCCCAGCCTGGAAAACATTCTTTGTATTCTGTAGTTGAAGACTCCCTTTGCCCACCTAGAGACACTGATAGACCTGACAGCATTGGGAGTGGGGAATCCCACCACCACAAGTGGCAAAATTCAGGAAGGACAAGCACTGCTCACCTTATATAAAATATCCTGAAAAATGCACATTATTAGAGAAGAAAGCAGTTTTGCCTGGGATTGTGAATGGGAGCAGGGCTTGACTACAAACAGATTCAAGAAATTGAGGTTGGGGAGTGGTGGTAAATGTTCTAAAACTGGATTTGGTGATGGCTGCATAACTCTATAAATTTACTAAAAATATTGAAATGTATACTTACAATAGTTGAATTTTATGGTATGTAAATTATACCTCAATAAAACTGTTTTAAGCTCACAGTTAACTAAAACTAGAAAGAACTTCTTTAACCTAATAACATGCATCTACTGACATAATCATAATTAATATAAAAGATTGAATACTTTTCCCCTAAGACCATGGAAAAGACAAGCATCCTTATTTTCACCACTCCTATTTAACACCATATTGGAAGTCCTAACTGGCGTAATAATGCAAGAAAAATAAAAATAAAAGGCATACAGAATATGGAGGAAGAAATAAAACTATCTCTATTCACAGATAACATGAGAAAATTCCATGGAATTTACAAAAAAGCTACTAGAACTAATAAATGAGTTTAACAAGGTCTCTAATTGCATTTCTATATTATTAGCAATGAACAATCAGAAGTCAAAGTTTATTTTAAAAAAAACAGTATAATTTACAATTGCACCAGAAAAATTAAATTCTTAGGTTAAAAAAAAAACTAACAAAATATGTTCAGGATATGTACACTGAAAGCTACAAAACATTTGAGAAAAATATCAAATAAAAACTAAATAAATGTATATATTTATTATATTAATAAATATTAATATATTAATATTTATATTAATGGATTGGAAACCATATTAATGGATTGGAAAATTCAATACTGTTAAGAGGTCAATTCTCCCAAATATTGATCTATAGATTCAATGCAAACCCAATTAAAATCCCAACAGGATTTTTTTCTAGATATTAACAAGCTGATTCTTAAATTCATATTGAAAGGTAAGGAAATGAGAATAGCTGAAACAATTCTGAAAAAGAAAAAAATTGAAGAACTCACAGTATCTCATTTCAAGCCTTAACTATTAAACTATGGTAATGAAACCAGTGTGATATTTGGAGGAATCAGTCTATCCAATGTTAAGGCTAACTATATAGCCATAAAAATCAAGGCAGTTATTGTATTGGCAGATACGCAAATCAATGGAACAAAACAGAGAACCAGAAATAGTCTAATACAAATAGGGTCAACTGATGTTTTACAAAGATGTGAAGGCAAGTTAATGGAAAATGATTGTTTTTTCAACAAATGGTGCTGGAACATTTGGATATCCACATATTAAAAAATGAACCTTGATCTGTACCTCACACTTTATATAAATATGAACTCAAATGGATCATAAGCCTAAATTTTAAATGTAAAATTATAAGACTTAAAAAAAATAAAATTTTTGTGACCTTTGACTAGACCAAGGGTTCTTATATATCTCACCAAAAGCACATGCTATTAAAGAAAAAATTGATAAGTTGGAACTCATCAAAATTAAAACCTTCTGCTTGTGAAGAACTCTGTTAAGGGAATAAAAAGACAAGCCACAGAAAATATTTGCAAAACTGATATCTGATAAAAGACTTGGATCCAAAATATATTAGGAACACTTGAAACTCAGTAAGAAAACAAATGACCCAATTTAAAAATGGACAAAAGAGCAAATACCTCACCAAAGAAGATATACAGATTGCTAATAAACATATGAAAATACACTCAAAATGATATGTTATCAGGGAACTGCAAATTAAAATGAGACATCACTACACACCTATTAGAATGGATAAAATCCCTGACAATATCAATTGCTAGTGAGGATGAAGAGCAACAGGTGCTCTCATTAATTGCTGGTGGGAATGTAAAATGATACAACCACTTTGGATGACAATTTGGCAGTTTCTTGCAATGCTAAACTTAGTCTCATCATGCAGCCCAGCAATCCTGTTCCTAAATATTTACCCAAATGCTTTGAGAATTTATGTCCACACAAAATCCTGCATGCAAATGTTTATAGCAGCTTTATTCATAATTTCAAACAACTGTTAGCAGTCAAGCTGTCCTTCAAGGTAAATGGATAAACAAACTGCAGTACATCCATGCTGTAGAACACTATTCAGCAATTAAAAGGATTGAGCTGTTACTTCTCCTTTTACATTTCTAATTCTACTGAGTTGAGTCTTCCCCCTTTTCTTCTCGATGAGTCTGGCTAATCGTTTACCAATTGTGTTTATCTTCTCAAAGAACCAGCTTTTAGTTTTATTGATTTTTGCTATGATTTCCTTCATTTCTTTTTCATTTATTTCTGATCTAATCTTTATGATTTCTTTCCTTCTGCTAACTTTGGGGTTTTTTGATTTTTGTTTTTCGTTTTTGCAGTATGCGGGCCTCTCACTGTTGTGGTCTCTCCCGTTGTGGAGGACAGGCTCCGGATGTGCAGGCTCAGTGGCCATGGCTCATGGGCCCAGCCACTCCGTGGCATGTGGGATCTTCCCGGACAAGGGCACGAACCCGTGTACCCTGCATCGGCAGGTGGACTCTCAACCACTGTGCCACCAGGGAAGCCCGAACTTTGGGGGTTTTTTGTTCTTCTTTCTCTAATTGCTTTAGGTGTAAGGTTAGGTTGTTTATTTGAGATGTTTCTTGTTTCTTGAGGTAGGATTGCATTGCTATAAACTTCCCTCTTAGAATTGCTTTTGCTGCATCCCATAGGTTTTGGGTTGTCGTGTTTTCATTGTCATTTGTTTCTAGGTATTTTTAAATTTCCTCTTTGATTTCTTCAGTGATCTCTTGGTTAGTTACTACTGTATTGTTTATCCTCCATGTGTTTGTATTTTTTACAGATCTTTTCCTGTAATTGATATATAGTCTCATAGTGTTGTGGTCGGAAAAGATACTTCATATGATTTCAATTTTCTTAATTTACCAAGGCTTGATTTGTGACCCAAGATATGACCTATCCTGGAGAATGTTCCTTGAGAAGAAAGTGTATTCCGTTTGTTTTGGACAGAATGCTCTATAAATAACAATTAAGTCCATCTTGTTTAATGTGTCATTTAAAGCTTGTGTTTCCTTATTTATTTTCATTTTGGATGATCTGTCCATTGGTGAAAGTGGGGTGTTAAAGTCCCCTGCTATGATTGTGTTACTGTCGATTTCCCCTTTTATGGCTGTTAGCATTTGCCTTATGTATTGAGGTGCTCCTATGTTTGGTGCATAAATATTTACAATTGTTATGTCTTCTTCCTGGATTGATCTCTTGATCATTATGTAGTGTCCTTCTTTGTCCCTTCTAATAGTCTTTATGTTAAAGTCTATTTTATCTGATATGGGAATTGCTACTCCAGCTTTCTTTTGGTTTCCATTTGCATGGAATATATTTTCCATCCCCACACTTTCATTCTACATGTGTCCCTAAGTCTGAAGTGGGTCTCTTGTAGACAACATATATATGGGTCTTGTTTTTGTATCCATTCAGCCAGTCTATGTCTTTTTGTTGGAGCATTTACTCCATTTACATTTAAGGTAGTTATCGATATGTATGTTCCTATTACCATTTTCTTAATTGCTTTGAGTTTGTTATTGTAGGTCTTTTCCTTCTCTTGTGTTTCTTGCCTAGAGAAGTTCCTTTAGCATTTGTTGTAGAGCTGGTTTTGTGGTGCTGAATTCTCTTAGCTTTTGCTTGTCAGTAAAGGTTTTAATTTCTCCGTCGAATCTGAATGAGATCCTTGCTGGGTAGAGTAATCTTGGTTGTACGTTCTTCCCTTTCATCCCTTTAAATATGTCCTGCCCCTCCCTTCAGGCTTGCAGAGTTTCTGCTGAAAGATCAGTTGTTAACCTTATGGGGATTCCCTTGTATGTTGTTTGTTGTTTTTCCCCTGCTGCTTTTAATATCTTTTCTTTGTATTTAATTTTTGATACTTTGATTAATATGTGTCTTGGTGTGTTTTTCCTTGGATTTATCCTGTATGGGACTCTCTGTTTTTCCTGGACTTGATTGACTATTTCCGTTCCCATATTAGGGAAGTTTTCAACTATAATCCCTTCAAATATTTTCTCATTCCCTTTCTTTTTCTCTTCCTCTTCTGGGAGCCCTATACTTCAAATGTTGGTGTGTTTAATGTTGTCCTAGAGGTCTCTGAGACTGTCCTCAATTCTTCTCATTCTTTTTTCTTTATTCTGCTCTGCTGTAGTTATTTCCACTATTTTATCTTTCAGGTCACTTATCCATTCTTCTGCCTCAGTTATTCTGCTGTTGATCCCTTCTGGAGAATTTTTAATTTCATTTATTGTGTTGTTCATCTCTGTTTGTTTGCTCTTTAGTTCTTTTAGGCCCTTGTTAAATGTTTCTTGCATTTTCTCTATTCTATTTCCAAGATTTTGGATCATCTTTTCTATCGTTATTCTGAATTCTTTTTCAGGTAGACTGCTTATTTCCTCTTCATTTGTTTGGTCTGGTGGGTTTTTACCTTGCTCCTTCATCTGCTGCATATTTCTCTGTCTTCTCATTTTGCTTAACTTATTGTGTTTGGGGTCTCCTTTTTGCAGGCTGCAGGTTCATAGTTCCTGTTGTTTTTGGTGTCTGCCCCCAGTGGCTAAGGTTGGTTCAGTGGATTGTGTAGGCTTCCTGGTGGAGGGGACTGGTGTCTGTGTTCTGGTGGATGAGGCTGGACTTTGTCTTTCCGGTGGGCAGGACCATGTCTGGTGGTGTGTTTTGGGGTGTCTGTGACCTTATTATGATTTTAGGCATCCTCTATGCTAATCGGTGGGGTTGTGTTCCTGTCTTGCTTGTTGTTTGGCATAAGGTGTCCAGCACTGTAGCTTGCTGGTCATTGAGTGGAGCTGGGTCTTAGCATTGAGATGGAGATCTCTGGGAGAGCTTTTGCCGTTTGATATTACATGGAGCCAGGAGGTCTCTGTTGGACCAATGTCCTGAACTCAGCTCTCCCACCTCAGAGGCACAGACCTGACACCCGCCTGGAGCAACAAGATCCTGTTAGTCACACGGCTCAGAAGAAAAGGGAGAGAAAAAGAAGAAAGAAATAAAAAATAAAATAAAATAAATTTATTAAAATATTTTTTTAATATTATTCACAATAAATAAATATTTTAAAGTAATAAAAAAGAAAGAAAGAAGAGAGCAACCAAACCAAAAAAGCAAATCCACCAATGATAACAATTGCTAAAAACTATACTAAAAAAGAAAAAAATAAAAGACAGATAGAATCCTAGGACAAATGATGAAAGCCAAGCTATACAGACAAAATCACACAAAGAAGCATACACGTACACATGCACAAAAAGAGAAAAAGGGGAAAAATATATATATATAAAGGAAGAGAGCAACCAAATCAATAAGCAAATCTACCAATGATAATAAACTCTAAATACTAAACTGAGATAAACATAAAGCCAGAAACAAATTAGATGCAGAAAGCAAACCCCAAGTCTACAGTTGATCCCAAAGTCCACCGCCTCAATTTTGGGATGATTCATTGTCTATTCAGGTATTCCACAGATGCAGGGTACATCAAGTTGATTGTGGAGATTTAATCTGCTGCTCCTGAGGCTGCTGGGAGAAATTTCCCTTTCCCTTCTTTGTTCACACAGCTCCTGGGGTTCAGCTTTGGATTTGGCCCCACCTCTGCATGTAGGTTGCCTGAGGGCATATTTTGGGAAGTCTGAGATCTTCTGCTTGCGTTCAGTAGATGTTCTGTAGGAGTTGTTCCATGTGTAGATGTATTTCTGATGTAGTTGTGGGGAAGAAGGTGATCTCCATGTCTTACTCCTCTGCCATCTTGAAGGTCTCTCCCCTCAATAGGATATTTGGTGGTTGTGTGTTTAGATAATGAAACCTTGATTCTATAATATATGTGGTAATGCAAAGGGCCAAAAATATCCACGGCACACTTAACATAGAAGAATAAAGCAGGATAACTTGCTTTACCATATACCAAGACTTATAGAGCTATTGTCATTAAGTACTGGCACAAGTATAGACAAGTAAACTGAGACACACTAGAACACACCAAAGCACTCTCACATATATGGATACTTATTTTATGACAAAATGGTATTAGAAAGGAGTGGATGAAGGAAGATTTATTTTTTGATAAATGGTGTTGAGACAATGGGGTATCCATATAGTAGACAAAATTAAGTGGAACCCTATTTCATACTAACACCAGGTAGATTATAGACCTAAAAAGCAAGTGGCAAAACTATAAAACTTTTTGAAAATTATATATGAGAATATCTTCATACCCTTGGAGTAGGGAGAAAATATTTGCAAAATATGTAATCCATAAGGACTTGTATCCAGAATATATATTTTAAAAAGTTTCCAACACATCGATGAGACAGACAGCCCAATAGAAAAGTGAGGAAAAGACTTGAAAAGTCACTTCACAAAGAAGGAAATCCAAATGATCAATAATCATAAAGTACATCCATTTGTATATATAAAATTTTAAAGTATGACAAATTATAGAAGAAGATATGAATCAATAGTAACTTTTAGACACTATTGGTGGGAATGTACATTGGTACAAGCACTTCGTAAAACAGTTTGGCATTATCAATTAAAATGGAAGATATACTTATGCTATGACCCAATAGGTATATCCTGGGTAATTAACAGAACAGAAATGTGTGAACATATACAAAAATGGTATGAAGCTTTATTCATAACAGCCAAAAACTAGATACAATCTAAATTCCCTTTAATGTGGAAGGACAAATTTTTCTGATTTATATAATAAACTGCCATACTTCTGCAAAAATAAAGATATTATAGTACATGAAACAACATGGATAAATCTCAGAAATATAATCCAGTCATAAATTTCAAGACAGATAAAATTTAACCACAGTGTTCAGGGATGTACACCTAGGTGGTAAAGGTATAAAGAAATGCTAAAAAATCACACCATATTTAACTTTTAGCAGGGTGGAGGAGTGTGTGATAGGAAGGAACACAGGTAGGAGGCCCTTCCTGGGTGTTGACTTTGTTTTTTTTCTTATCCCAGTGATGGTTATACATGGTATTCACTTTGTCATAATTCATTGAGCTATATACTCACAATTTATGTATGACACTTACATTTCACTATTTTAAAAAATCCTTAAAAACAAAAAATGGAGGCTATCTGACAAACTTTCTCAGCTTGCCACCCCCCTTGCTGGTAAATGCATCTGTGTGTACACTCGTTGCCTTTTCCTCTCTAGCCTCAAAGGTAAGGCATCTCTTCTGTCTCCTCTGAGCCCTTTTGCCACCAAATTATCCTCTTTCTCCAACATCTTTGATCTCTCATTCCACTGCTTCATCCTATAAATATGCTAAAACAATCTAATATGTCCCCACATTTTTCTTTCCTTCTTCTTTTTCCCATTCCACCTTCCTTTCTCTCTTCACAAACTTTAAAAGGTTAATTTACACACACTCTCTTTCCATTTCATTCTTCAATCAATTGAAATCTGGTTTCCACACTTTGTCTCACTGCTCCCTCTCTAAGTTCAACAATGACCTCCTTCCTAATCATCATTGGCTAAGTTTCAGGTGTCATCTTTTTTGGCCCTTTCTATTGTATTTGATATTAGTAACCACATTCCTTGAAATCCTCTCCTGCTTTGGCTTCCAGGACACTGCTCTTTCTTGGATTTCCTTCTGCTTCTGTTACTATTACTAAGAAAAAATATATTTTATAGCTAACAGTCATATATATTTCTATGTCCTCAGCAACTTTCTAGGCATTTACATATATTAACTTGTTTAATCCTCATACAACCTTATAAAATAGATACTATTGCTATCATATCTTTTTACAAGTAAAGAAATGGAGGTACCTAAGGTCATCAAGATAAAGTGGCAGGGGTGGAATTTGAACCTAGGCAGTCTGAATCCAAAATCTGTTCTCTTAACTTCTACCTCTCTTGTGTACACAGTTGCCATTGAAGGTTTTCTTTCCTCTCTCTATTATTTAACTGTTGGTGTTCCCTGGAATTTATCTGCTCTTCTCACTCTAAAAGATCTCGTTAGCTAATCTTGTCCACTCTCAGGATTTAAAAGACCATCTATAAGGCAATGATCCCCAAATCTATACCAACCACCCTGACTTCTCTGCTAAGTTCAGGACTGGCCTCATGCATCCTGCAGAAGGTCATAGGGCCACATGCTTAGAATGATCCTGCACTTGGTTTAATGCTCTATTGTCACTGCTTTGAAATTCTTTTTTTTTTAATTTTTGAATTTCATCTTATTTATTTTTTTATACAGCAGGTTCTTATTAGTCATCGATTTTTTTTTAGTCCATGAAGATTATCAGGTTTATTGAACAATGTAAGTAACATGGAGTTGCTGAGATTGCCAACAGCCATATGTCCTCTTTTTCCTCCATTATCTTGATAAATACACAATAAGAGCGAGTAAATGGAAGCAAAATAAGTATGTAGCAAAAGAGGCATAAAATTTTTATGATGTGATTATACTTGTCACCAATAAAATTGGTATCAGATGTGTTACATTCTAAAAAGAACATAAATGCTACATTAGTTTAATAACAATCAAAACATCATTTTTACACCAAATAATACAAGTAACTATAAAACATAAAGGCCATATACACATGTGCACAGGAAGCAGAAAACTGGAATTCACAGTCAATTGTTTTTATTTCATAGCTTAATATTTCAAGGTGAAAAAACTTGTAGTATTATGTGTCCACTATTCTATGGAAATTTACCCACTTTCCCCAAATAACTCACGCCAATTCTCACATCATGGTGGGGGTGGGGGTGGAGTGACAGGTAGAAAAATATCATTATAATGATCAGACATAGACATGTAAAAGTAAGTTAAACATTGCAATCATATCAAGGATGGTAGAGGGCATGGGTTGAGAGAGCAAAGACAGTTATATTTTGGAAAGTTTATACTTATGACATTCTTGAAAAGAAATTTTAGTACATTCTTTTAGAGATCATCAATAAATGTTCAATCCTCCTATAGATTATTTACTATGTAGGAAAAAGACAACTCAGGATTTTAAGCCAACTGAAATTTTCAAGCGTATATCAAGTTCATTTTCTTTTAATTAAAAAAAATTTATTTAACATCTTTATTGGAGTATAAGTGCTTTACAATGGTGTGTTAGTTTCTGCTTTATAACAAAGTGAATCAGTTATACATATACATATGTTCCCAAATCTCTTCCATCTTGTGTCTCCTTCCCTCCCACCCTCCCTATGCCACCCCTCTAGGTGGTCACAAAGCACCGAGCTGATCTCCCTGTGCTATGCGGCTGCTTCCCACTAGCTATCTACCTTACATTTGGTAGTGTATATATGTCCATGCCACTCTCTCACTTTGTCACAGCTTACCCTCCCCCTCCCCATATCCTCAAGCCCATGCTCTAGTAGGTTTGTGTCTTTATTCCCGTCTTGCCCCTAGTTTCTTCATGACCATATTTTTTTGTCTTAGATTCCATATATATGTGTTAGCATATGGTATTTGTTTTTCTCTTTCTGACTTACTTCACTCTGTATGACAGAATCTAGGTCCAACCACCTCACTACAAATAACTCAATTTCGTTTCTTTTTATGGCTGAGTAATATTCCATTGTATAAATGTGCCACATCTTTACCCATTCATCTATTGATGGACACTTAGGTTGCTTCCATGTCCTGGCTATTGTAAATGGAGCTGCAATGAACATTTTGGTACATGACTCTTTTTGAATTATGGTTTTCTCAGGGTACATGCCCAGTAGTGCGATTGCTGGGTCGTATGGTACTTCTATTTTTAGTTTTCTAAGGAACCTCCACACTGCTCTCCATAGTAGCTGTATCAATTTACATTCCCACCAACAGTGCAAGAGGGTTTCCCTTTTCTCCACACCCTCTCCAGAATTTATTGTTTCTAGATTTTTTGATGATGGCCATTCTAAATGGTGTGAGGTGATACCTCATTGTAGTTTTGATTTGCATTTCTCTAATGTTTCATGATGTTGAACATTCTTTCATGTGTTTTGTTGGCAATCTGTATATCTTCTTTGGAGAAATGTCTATTTAGGTCTTCTGCCCATTTTTGGATTGGGTGGTTTGTTTTTTAGATACTGAGCTGCTTGTAAATTTTGGAGATTAAGCCTTTGTCAGTTGCTTCATTTGCAAATATTTTCTCCCATCCTGAGGATTATCTTTTCGTCTTGTTTATGGCTTCCTTTACTGTACAAAAGCTTTTAAGTTTCATTAGGTCCCATTTGTTTATTTATGTTTTTATTTCCATTTCTCTAGGAGGTGGGTCAAAAAGGATCTTGCTGTGAATTATGTCATAGAATGTTCTGCATATCTTTTCCTCTAAGACTTTGATAGTTTCTGGCCTTACATTTAGGTCTTTAATCCATTTTGAGCTTATTTTTGTGTATGGTGTTAGGGAGTGATCTAATCTCATGCTTTTACATCTACCTTTCCAGTTTTCCTAGCACCACTTATTGAAGAGGATGTCTTCTCTCCACTGTATATTCTTGCCTCCTTTATCAAAGATAAGATGACCATATGTGCGTGGGTTTATCTCTGGGCTTTCTATCCTGTCCCATTGATCTATATTTCTGTTTTTGTGCCAGTACCATACTGTCTTGATTACTGTAGCTTTGTAGTATAGTCTGAAGTCTGGGAGCCTGATTCCTCCAGCTCCGTTTTTCGTTCTCAAGATTGCTTTGGCTATTTGGGGTCCTTTTTGTTTCCAAACAAATTGTGAAATATTTTTCTTCTAGTTCTGTGAAAAATGTCAGTGGTAGTTTGATAAGGATTGCATTGAATCTGTAGATTGCTTTGGGTAGTAGAGTTATTTTCACAATGTTGATTCTTCCAATCCAAGAACATGGTATATCTCTCCATCTGTTTGTATCATCTTTAATTTCTTTCATCAGTGTCTTATAATTTTTTGCATACAGGTCTTTTGTCTCCTTAGGTAGGTTTATTCCTAGATATATTATTCTTTTTGTTGCAATGGTAAATGGGAGTGTTTTCTTAATTTCACTTTCAGATTTTTCATCATTAGTGTATAGGAATGCCAGAGATTTCTGTGCATTAATTTTGTATCCTGCTACTTTACCAAATTCATTGATTAGCTCTAGTAGTTTTCTGGTAGCATCTTTAGGATTCTCTATGTATAGTATCATGTCATCTGCAAACAGTGACAGCTGTACTTCTTCTTTTCCGATTTGGATTACTTTTATGTCTTTATTCTTCTCTGATTGCTGTGGCTAAAACTTCCAAAAACTATGTTGAATAAGAGTGGTGAGAGTGGGCAACCTTGTCTTGTTCCTGATCTTAGTGGAAATGGTTTCAGTTTTTCACCATTGAGGATGATATTGGCTGTGGGTTTGTCATATATGGCCTTTATTATGTTGAGAAAAGTTCCCTGTATGCCTACACTCTGGAAGGAGTCATCAATTTTATACACATCTGTGTATACATGTCAATCCCAATCGCCCAATTCATCACACCCACACCCACACCCTCCTTTGTAATTCTTAATAATTTTTGAACAATTGGCTCTGCATTTTAATTTTGCAATGGGACTTGCAAATTATCTAGCTGGTCCTGCCTAAGCTTCTGACATATATTCAACTGCCCAGTGTATAGCTCTACCTCTCTGTCAAAATCTGCACTCATGCCTTTCCTATCTGAACCTTTCTCATATTCTATCTGGTATCCTATCTTCAGTTGATGCTAACATCCAGTCACCCAATGCAGAAACCTGAGAACCATCTTTCATTTCTCTTTGTCACTCCATCTCTACATCCAATCCTGCCAGGACCTGCCACCTTAACTTTCTACCTTTTCCTTGAATCATCTTTTCCTTTTCATTACTGCTGCCATTATCTTTTGTCTAGAATACTACAATGCTCCTCTTTAAAAGTTTGTCCTACTTCTAGTCTTACCCTTTCAAACCCATCTTTCATAATGCTACCAAGCAGGGCTGCCACATTGCATAATTCCAGGTAACATCATTCACACTGTACAATATAGTAGCCTTACTAACAAGACTGATTTTTCTTAAATGCAAATGTGATTATGTTAGTACCCTTCTGAAAACTCTTCAATGGCACCCCAGTAATACAGGATAAATTCCAAGCTCCTTAGCATTCCATTCAAGCATTCCATGATCTAGGCCTCAACAATGTCTCCTGTCCTTCATCTCATGTTCTATCAATACAGACCTATGCTCAGAATTCCCTGTTCACACCATGCTTTTTTCTCTGCCTGAAATGTTCTCTCCCCAGCCTTCTATTCCTTAACCCTTTTCATCTGGGTAATTTCTATTTCTGCTTCAGAACTCAGTTCAAACAATCTCATTCAGGAAGCTTAGTCTGAAACTTAACCCTCAACCCCAGGCTCGTCTAGGAATCCCTTCCTCTATCATAGCACTTGTAACTTGTAACACTCTATGATCATTGTTTGTTTATATTCCCCCACCTCTGAGTATAAGCTTCTTAAGAGCTGATACTCAGTGTTCTCAACACCTAACCAAGTGTTAACCCAGGCTGAATTGACCCAAACAAAGACAAACTCTACACTAACCTCAGGATAGTAAATGCTTTTTTTCAGAAATCCTCTTAGGACTGTTCAAAATGGCAAAGAATATGCAAGTAGCCCCATCAGAGAGGAAGAAAATGATAAATATATCCAGGTCTTATATGAAGCTAGTATGCAGTATTTCAGTCATACTGATTGTAAAAAATATTGAAATATTTTCATACTAGCCATTAAATAGCTATTTAGTACTGAGGCTCTCCAACTCCTTCCACCACTCTTCTGGGCCCTTCCCTAAGATTCTCCCAGACCTCTCCACGATCCAGCCCAACAGCGGCTCCCAGAACCCTGCTCTAGCACTAATGTCTCTTCTGATTGATTATTGCCCCTGCTAAGCCAGTTGTTAAAATATTTTGAAGATTACCTCTAAAATTACACTTCCTCAGTTGTGAAGCACTTCCTCCCACAATATTTTCAGCTAATCTTTACGTTTCAGGGTCCTAGGGACCCTGGTTGCTAGGCTTAGACCCTAAGTCAGACAACCAAACATCCACTAGAAAGAGTACACGACATTCAAACGGATATGTAGCATTATCAGGGCTGATGTTTTTCAAGCTTTCTCTGGCATTGGATCACCCCCTTTTTTCTTTTTTTTAAAAATAAATTTATTTATTTATTTGGCTGCCTTGGGTCTTTGTTGCTGTGCGGGGGCTTTCTCTAGTTGTGGTGAGCGGGGTCTAATCTTCGTTGCGGTGCACGGGCTTCTCATTGTGGTGGCTTCTCTTGTTGTGGAGCACAGCCTCTAGGCATGCGGGCTTCGGTAGTTGTAGTGTGTGGGCTTCAATAGTTGTGTTCAAATAATGAGTATCTGAACTATGTCTCAGTAGTTGTGGTGCATGGGCTTAGTTGCTCTGTGGCATGTGGGATCTTCCTGGACCAGGGTTTGAACCTGTGTCCCCTGCATTGGCAGGCGGATTCTTAACCACTGTGCCACCAGGGAAGTCCCCCCCCTTTTATTCAAATAAAATTTTTATGTGCACGGCAGGGCAATATACTACTAAGCTAATGTCCAAATACCTTTCTCTTTTCAGTAGAATGTATTAATAAACAAAACATGGAACCAGAAAGCTTGGAACAAATCCAAGGTTGTAGCATATTTAACAAGCTCCTAGTTGATTCTGATACACACTGAACGTTCATCTAAATTCATCATGGAGATGGGATGAGTTGCCAAGATGGAGAGGGCACACACTAGCCTGAAAGAGGAACAATGAGATCTTTGTTGCCAGAGCCTGATTACCAGGCTCTCTTGGACTGCCTAAGCCCCAAGATTCTGATATAATCGAAGGGAGGTGAAAGGATCCCACAAAGCAATTGATATTGGATTTCTGGCCAACACTGCTGAGTGGGAAGTCAAATAGGACATGTTAATTTTTTCTAATTTAATCCATTTAGATTTTTATTGCACTTTAAAAAATGGATATATATGGCAGTTCATCTAATAAGCCTAATACATGAGTTAAAAACCAATACTGTTTTGGCTTCTAAATATAATACCAACTCTGAAGCTACACTTAGTTCTGCAATAAATCTTTAGGTTTGTGTACCTCAAAGTTGCTCAAACATGAAACTTTCAAAATTGTACTTATAATCACAAAGCTTCTGTATTCAAAGTTTATCCCAACACCAACAGTAACATAAAATGAAGCAAGACTACAGTTACAATAAAATTCTATTTTTCTCTATTTCACAAATCAGAGAATCAATTTTATTTTAATTAAGCATTTAAAACATGTTATCTTATTTTTCATTAGACTCTTAATTTGAGATAATTATAGAGCCACATGGAGTTGTAAGAAATAATCCAGAGAGATCCTGTCGACCCTTCATTCAGTTTCCCCCAATGGTAACTATAGTACAGTACCACAACAATGATATTGACATTGATATGATCCACTGATATCATTCAAATTTCTCCAGTATTACTTGTACTCATTTAAGTATATATTTAGTTCTATACAATTTATCATTTGTGTAGGTTTGTGTATCGACCATTGTAGTCAAGATACAGAATAGTTCCATCACCACAAGAATCTCTTGTTTTGCCGTTTTATAACCATATCCACTTCCCTCTCTCAACCCTCCCCAGAACCAAAACTCTAAGTCCTGACAACTACTAAACTGTTCACAATTTCTATGATTTTGTCATTTAAATTTTTTTCCATAAATGGAATCATACTGTACATAACTTTTGGGGATTGCCTTTTTTTATACAGCATAATTACCCAGAGATATTTTTTCTATTAATATATTTTTCAGTTTGCATTTGGTTCTTTTTTATAACTTCTATTTCCTTGCTGAGATTTTCTATTTTTTCATTTGTTTCTAGCATGCTCATAATCGCTCATTGAAGCATCTTTATAATGGCTTCTTTAAAATCTTTGTCAGATAATTCCAACATATGATTCATCTCTGTGTTGGTGTCATTCGATTGTCTTTTCCTTTTAAAGTTATTTTCCTGGTTCTTGGTATGACAGGTGATTTTTTAATGTATCCTAGATATTTTGGCTATTGCGTTAGGAAAGTCTAGTCCTGCATAAATCCTCCACTTTAGCAGGCAGTCTCCTTGTTTAGTTTTAGCATGTAAGTCCTAGCCGATTTTTGTGTTCCGTGATTCCAGTAACAGTTTAATCTTCAGAGCCTTTGCTGTGCTTTGATTGGCTTGGATTAACTGGTATCTCTTGGGCCCCCATTGTTCTGTGCTGGTTCGGCTTGTGGAGGCAGAAGTTGCTTCTTCAGGATAGATTGTGTGGTGTCTCTAATTGGGGAAAGGGCGTCTCCATGAAGAAGAACACTTTCTGCACTTGGGCCACTTGTTGTTGCTGGATCCCTCCACCCAGGGCATCCTGGCCAGTCTGTGTTGGGGAGGGGATTCTCAGGACCATGGATGCAAAGAAGCTTCCAGGCTGGATCACTTGTTCTAGAGGGATCCCGCTTGCAGAAGACTCCCTGGCTATCCAGTATCTCTCAGTGGGGAAGGGAATCTCAAGGACCACAGAACAAAGGAGTTTATTTCCAGGATTTAGAGTTACACCTAGTGGGGAGGAGAAGAGAGCAATGATTCTATGCCATCTTATCTGGACCAGAAGACCTCTTTATTCTCTTTTATGCTAGTTAAGATGTCTGAGTATTGAACTAATCTCTTTCTTTTTATAAATTGTATAGAGCACTTAAAAATTATTGTTTTGCTCTATGTTTAAGAAACTTAACTTCATCTCTCATTTCTACAGCCAACTGGGTTATTCACCAATAAATTAACTGAGACATTCACTGGTGTTTTATTCAATATTATCACTTAGAAAAACTTTTTCTTGAAGTGTAACACAAATACAGAAAAGTGAACGAATTTTAAATTTACACACCAGCAAATTACCACAAAATTAACACATTAATATAGTATTACTTTTGATTAAAAAATAACGTGGATATCTATTTCACAAAAATGTGAACATACTTAACACTACTGAACTGTACACTTAAAAATGATTAAGGTGGTAAATTTTATGTTATTGTTTTTTACCAAATTAAAAAAAAAAGGAATCTGTGGAGACAAAACACCTAACTTCTGAAAAATACCAACAATGCCTCCAGACTCACAGCCTAGCAGAGGTGACTGGAGCAAATTCCTAGTATGTCTTCAGCTCCTTTTCCTCCTACATATTCAGTCAAACAGTTATTGATGGTTTTCATCTATGAAAGAAAATAAAGAAATGTGGCATCTGTTGCACCTTAAGTGTTGTGGGAAAAGCAAAGCACAGCTGCTCTAGCTGAAGTCGGGGTGGTATAGCAGCCCTGCCGTTTTCACTTGACTTTTCATCACACAGTCATCCTGTCAACAGGACTGTTGTGAAAATTAAGTGAAATAAAATAGGTGAAAGGTCTTCTACATGGCAGGTGTTCTTTAAAAGTTTGTTGAATATGGAGACAAATGAGAGGGTAATACAGACTCATAAACACATGCTGCGGACATCTCTAAAGAGGAAAACCAGGGAAGAACAGTCAAGAAGTAGGACTTACTTTGTGTGCCAAACAACATTTTTGGATAATGATTTATAAACAATATCCCATGTAACCCTCTACAATTAATGCTAAAGAACTATTCATTTTCCCACTTGACAAATGAAAAAACTGAAGCTCAGTAGGGCATATATCTTTTCGGATTATAGTTTGCTCCAGATATATGCCCAGGAGTAGGATTGCTGGACCTTATGGTAGCTCTATTTTTAGTTTTTTAAGGAACCTCCATACTGTTCTTCACAGTAGCTGGACCAGTTTACATTCCCACCAACAGTGTAGGAGGGTTCCCTTTACTCCACACCCTCTCCAGCATTTATTGTTTGTAGATTTTTTTGATGAGAGCCATTCTGATGGGTGTGAGGTGATACCTCATTGTATCAATAGTTTTGATTTGCATTTCCCTAATAATCAGTGATGTTGGGCATTTTTTCATGTGCTTTTTAGCTATTTGTATGCCTTTTGGAGAAAACCATAATTCAAAAAGATACATGCACCCCAATGTTCATTGCAGCACTATATACAATAACCAGGACATGGAAGCAACCTAAATGTCCATCAACAGAGGAATGGATAAAGAAGATATGGTACATACATACAGTGGAATATTACTCATCCATAAAAAAGAACGAAATACATTTGTAGCAACATGGATGGACCTAGAGATTGTCATACTGAATGAAGTAAGCCAAAGAGAGAAAGACAAATATCATATGATATCACTTATATGTGGAATCTAAAAAAAAAAGGGTACAAATGAACTTATCTACAAACCAAAATAAAGTTACAGATGTTGAAAATAAACTTATCATTACTGGGGGTAAAGGGGGGACGGATAAATTGGAAGATTGGGATTGACATATACACAGTACTATATATAAAACAGATAGGGCTTCCCTGGTGGCACAGTAGTTGAAGGTCCGCCTGCCAGTGCAGGGGACGTGGGTTCGTGTCCCAGTCCGGGAGGATCCCACATGCCGCAGAGCGGCTGGGCCCGTGAGCCATGGCTGCTGAGCCTGTGCGTCTGGAGCCTGTGCTCCGCAACGGGAGGGGCCACAGCAGTGAGAGGCCAGCGTACTGAAAAAAAACAAAACAAAACAAAAAAAAAAACAGATAACTAATAAAGACCTACTGTATAGCACAGGGAACTCTACTCAATACTCTGTAATGGCCTATATGGAAAAAGAATCTAAAAAAGAGTGGATATATGTATATGTATAACTGATTCACTTTGCTGTACACCTGAATCTAACACAACACTGTAAAACAATTATATTCCAATAAAAAAATTAAATTAAAAAAAAGAAAGATTAGTGCAACTAGCCCTATGGACACAAAGTTTAAAAATAAAGTAACAGAACCAGGATTTGAATATCTACTCTTCTAGCCTAGTTACAAAGCCAAGCTTGTCCAAAGAATAAGGCTCAAACCCATTTTCATGGAGTGCAATAATCCAGCCCCAGCAGATCTTCCCAGCCTTCTCTCTCCACTTCTCCACCTTATATTTTACACTCTAGTAACTGAATAATCAGTTCCTCTCTCATCCTTACCCCCTTAACCAACCATTACACCTTTACATGCTGCTGTTTCTCACTTCTGTGCTTTGTTCCTAATGCCCTCAACTTGGCATCCTGTCCCTCTCCTATTTACATGGCTGAGTCACCTCTTCTTGGAAATCTTCTCAAATCCCCATTGTCCCTGTCTCCTTAACCTGCCCACCCTCATATACTCCCACTATTCTCTTTGCTTATTTATATTGAATTGCTGTTGTGTATTTACTTCTATGTGAGCTCCTTGAAGGCAAGAACCATTTCTTATTCATCTATATTGGTCTAACATGATTCCTGGCACATACTTGTTATCCAATAAATGTTTGTTCAATGAGTAAATGATTGAGTGAACAGATAAATGACTCTAAACAGTGTTTTATCCTCTTTAGCCATTCATCTATCTTGTTTTGAATTTTGGAACCGTATTCTTGTGCAAACCACCTCTGCAGTTATTATTTACTTAATATTTTTCTTTAACTCAAGTCACTTTTCAATATTTTTAATCAACTTAGCCTTGTTCTAAGCAGTATCTATAGAATCATGGGATGTATGTATATACATATACATATCTCCAATACATATTTCAGTTACATTAAGATGACTATTGAAATTTTTAAAATGCTTATCCTTTTACCTCTTAAATCACCTTGTGACCCTCCAGTGGTATACATACCATGCTAAGGAAATAATCACCTAATGTCACTGCTGCTGTTGCATGCAGCCTGCATCTGATGGGCAGAGGAAGCTGGGGAGGTAAATGGCAGCTGGATACCCTTGTGCTAATATAACTAGGGCAGGTGACTGAGTCAATACTGAGACGATCTTGACTAAGGAAAGAAATCTCTAAACAGCAGCAGTTGCCCATGACACTGCTTGACCAGTCTCTGGAGTATGTCAACCCAGACTTGACCCTGGGATGTCCATGTGGTGCAAGGGGTTAAGCCCAGCTATTCCTGGCCCCATCACAATGCACCTGTTTTGTTAAAATTGAGTTCTGGCCCCAAGTTGTGAGTTCAAGCCTTCCCCGAGTGGTACACAGTGTGTAGTACTGAATATGAGACAGTATAGCCTAGTGCTGATTCTTAACTGGATGACCTGGAGCAAATTTTCTGAACTTAAATTTTCTCACCTGTAAAATATGTATGTTATATATATACCTCATGCAATGGTTCTCAATCCTGGCTGTACATTATAATTATCTGGGGAGATTTTTTAAAAATATTTTTTGTCAGAAATTGTAATTTAATTGGTGCAGTGGAGCTAGGGCCCTGATACTGCTTTTCAAGTTGTCCAATGTGCAGCTAAGGTTGAGAATCACTGAGTTGATTGGAGAATTAAATGAAAGCATTTATAAAGCACCTGGAACATGGTAAATACACGAGAAATGTAAGCTATTATTAATGTTATCATCATTACTAACAGGCTTATTCTTTGGTTATCCTTTCTAGTTTCCATTCTGGTAGCCTATCCACAACATGCCTTACTCTGACAAGCCCACACATCTCCTGCCCCAAAGACCAGGCCAGCTGTCTGAATCATGTTTTCTGATGATGGCTTTGAACATCATCTTCTGCCTTCATAGCACAACCTCTGTGCCTGGGACCACACGTATTCCACACACCCTGATTGAAACCACCCATGACCAGGTTTCTGGGTGATTGTGAACAAGCCCCCTGGCCTGCTTCTCTGTAGAATGAGATAGAGCAATGGCAGTCACACATTGCCTCTCTCCCCCCCACCTTATCCAGGGACATCAGGTTACAAGAGAACAAGCTGTTCTTCTATCTTAATAATGGGGTGGGGGAAGGGGATGAGGCCAGCTGTATGCATATGAGTTGCATATGAGCTGCATATGAAACTCATGTGAGTTTTCTGTTATGGAGGGTGTTTTTCTTTTTTTCCCCATACCATCAGTGACTGAAGCTGGTTTTGAGCCTAGGGAAGGCTGCTAACGTGGCTACATGCTAATGATCATCCTAAAGGCAATAGTTAATGTTTATTGAATGTCATGCACTGTGTCAAAGTGCTTATATAAGGATGATCTTATTTAATCTCCAGAGCAACCCTTGGAGACAAGGTCTATTTTTATCATCTTCATTTTTCAAATAAGAAAACTAAGAGGCCCAAGAGAGGTGAAGTAGCTTGTCTGAAGGTAGCAGGTGAGAGATCCCAAGAAATCTGGCTCTAGAGACTGTGCTTTTACTCAGATTTCTGAACTTAGTCCTAGAGATGCAAAAGACCTGAGAGATCTCCCAATCCAACCCCCTTATGTTATCAGTGGGGGCAACTGAGAACCAACTAGGGAAAGGAACATTTTCCTGAACCACGGGCATATTTTAAGAAAATTCATTTAATGAATACTTATTGAGCACCTAATGCCAGGCCATGTGCTGGGTGCTAAAGATACAGAGTTTTTAAAAAAAACAAAAATCCTTGCCCTAATGAAGCTGATATTGTAGGGGAGAGACAGTCTATAAACAAACTAGCAAAATAAATGTAGTATATTAGAAGTTGATAAATACTACATGAGAAATAAAACAAGGAAGAGGCAAAAGGAGTATAGGGGTGACTGAAAATTTAAACAGAGAAGTCAGGGAAGATCTCACTGAAAAAAGACATTATTTTAATTAAGATCTGAAGGAGGTTAGGGAGTGAATTATTTGCATATTTGGGAGAAGATTTTTTCAGGCAGAGCTTGCTTATGTCAAGGACCAGCAAGGAAGCAAGTGTAGCTGAAGCAGAGTGAGCGTGAGGCAAAGTAGTGGGACCTAATATTATAGAGATGAAGAGGGGACAAATCATGCAGGGATTTGTAGGCCATTAAAAGACCTTTGACTGTTACTCTGAATGAGCTAATAAGTCATTGGAGGATTTGGCGTAGAGGAGTGATATGATCTGACTTGAGAATTGAAACTATCCCTCTGGCTGTTGTAAGGAAAATAGGGAGGTGAGTATGGAAGCTATAGTGAGTGAATGGTGGCTTAGAACAAAACGGTAGTGGTGAAAAGGATAAAAATGTGGCCAATTTTTGAGAAAATTTGAAAGTAGACCCAGTTGTAAGGGAAGAGTAGTTGTGAAGTGTGAGAGAAAGAGAAAAGTCAAGAATGTCTGGTTCAGACTCCTCCATCACACTCCCTGTTGGGCCCAAGGATTTCTTTAGCCAAGCAACTGCCATTAGTTTTCATCCTGTCTTCCTGTCTTAGTTTTGTTATTTTTTAAAGCAATTTCTCATTCTAACTCCTCTTGCTATTTTAAGATGTTGGGGGTAGGAGTTTATTAATTAATTAATTAATTTTTGCTGTGTTGTGTCTTCGTTTCTGTGCGAGGGCTTTCTCTAGTTGTGGCAAGCGAGGGCCACTCTTCATCACGGTGCACGGGCCTCTCACTATCGCGGCCTCTTTTGTTGCGGAGCACAGGCTCCAGACGCACAGGCTCAGTAGTTGTGGCTCACGGGCCTAGTTGCTCCGTGGCATGTGGGATCCTCCCAGACCAGGGCTTGAACCTGTGTCCCCTGCATTAGCAGGCAGATTCTCAACCACTGCGCCACCAGGGAAGCCCCCTGTCTTAGTTTTAATCCAACTCCTAGGATACTCTGGAGAGTCTACTGTCCTCTTAGGGAATCATGGGAAAGAGACGAAGCCAGCAGAATTATTGAGCCACTGTAGTAAAGGTGAGGCAACTTGGTCTGAGGTGCCCTATTCTGATCTGAATTACCTGCCTCAGGACCACTGTGAGAAAAGAGAATATTCTGAAATTTGAGACCATTTGTGCTCATTTGCCTGCTGGATAAGGCAGTCATTATGGCCTGAACAGGAAATGGTGCAACTCCCCCAACCCCTCCTGCAGATGGTCAGCAAAGGCCTACTTGACAGCCTGCAGACAGAACCCCAGGGGGAAGAATCCACTCTACTCCAGTTAGAGGTCATCTTTAAGAAGTGCTTCAGATCCCATGGCAGACATTTGGAATCCAGAATGGGGCAAACTCTTTGGTTTTCTATTTTAGGTGACAGCTGTACGTTAAGATATTTGCAGACACATGAAAAGTAAAAGGTTTTGCTCCTCCTCTCCTCCCTGATTTTTGAGTCCTGACTACCAGGATTTATAGTTTCAAGGTTCTTGAGAATAGCAGCTAATCCTAGTCGTGCATGCACCTCTAACAGCTGCATTTCCAGGAAGATATTTGTCAAGTTAAGAGTTTCCTTAGCAGACCCCAAAAATAAAATGACACTTCATTAGAGAGGAAAGAGGGTGTACAAGGAAATAAAGGGAGATCAGAGTACCACCAGGGTCCCTGGTCCATGCGTTTCCACAGTTATTCACTCCTATCTTCCAGAACTGGACTGGTGTAGATGAAAGGGATGGGGCAATGCAGACATATCCAGAGTCTAGCAGTGACATATGGATCAATATCAATAAGAGAAGTTGAACTATAGCCTCCTTCCTTTCTAGCTGTCCTCAGCCCAGTGGTAATACCCCCAGAGGGATCACTACCCCTAGGAAGGGTGGGTACACATGTGGGGCAGTTTCCCTAGCCTAAGCCAGTCTTTGGTCATACTTGCCAACTGGAAGGCACCCCCAACCCAAGGCTGTAGGGTTTTCAGTAGTCTGAGCCACAAGCTACCAGGAGAAGAAAACGATTTTTTTTAAGTGAATGTTTTCACTAGAAATTCCACTTTGATGGGCCTTTGAGGACTCACTGACTAAAAAACTTTAAAATAATTATTTTGAAAGCTCTGCTGTGTACTGTACAAGTCCTAAAGTAATAGTCATAGCCTCTATTAATGGTGACCTACTCTGTGCTGGATACATTATAAACTTTTATTCATTTAATCTTCACGGAAACCTAACAGAATTAGCATTGACATACCCATTTGAAAGGTGAGGAAATGGAGGCCACCACTGACTTTGTCCTGTGTCACATAACTAATCAATGGCAGATTCAGGGTTTAAAGCTGGGTTGGCCATGCTTGTTCTACAATTGTTGTAAGTGTTTCTAGAATACAAGACCCTTTGATGTTGGCTCCCTCCTTACCTATCAAACTCTCCTATCTCATGGTTACCCCATGTGGGCCTCTATCAGCACACACCCTCATGAAAATATCCTGCACACTCCAGGAGGTAAATAGGGTATTAGTTAAGATGTAGGCTCTAGAACCAGACTGTCTGGATTCCTAATGCCATTTCAGCCACTTTCCTGTGGTGTGGCCTCAGGTTCCTTATCTGTAAAATTGTAATAATAATAGTCTCTACTTCATTGGGTTGTTTTGAGGATTAAATGAGATAGTGCAAAAAAAATGAGATTGTGCACGTAAAGCTCTTAGAATGGTGCTTGGCACAGAGTAAGAATTCTTTAAGTATTAAGTAGTATTATTGCTGGCTCTAGGCCTTTCCTATTTCTGTTACATTTTCTTTGAAGAGTTCCCAGGATCTTCTTTCCAGGTACTTCTTAACTAACCTTCAGCTCAAACCCCACATCCTCCAAGATTTCCCTGACCATCACAACTTTCCAGTACTTCATATCTGGACATATTACCCACTCTGTGTTCTCAGTCCCTAGGCTATGCTTTGAACCTAGAAGGTACTCAATAAGTCCTTATGGAGATGTATAAATGTGTGAATAAAGGAGTCATGTTGCTAGCTGGTTTTCTTTTGTGAAGACTCTTCCCAGCTGCCCTCCCCCCTCCTGCCCAATTAAGCAATGCAGGCATTCCTCTTCTTTTATAGTTTAGTTTAACAAGGCTTGGATTTCAGGGTAGGATATTTTTGCCCAGGCAACTTGCTCATTTCTTACTCTCTGCCTGGTCTCCAGGAGACAGATTAACCTAACTTGCTAACACTTTGCCTTCCTGACTGGGTGCCTTAGCTACATAGTGAGAAAAGTGTATCTTTCCTTCTTTTTTTTCTTTTTTCTTTTACCAGTTTGAGGATTTGAGGGGATTATGGGGGATTCTGATTTGAGGTTTTGGAGCTTCTCTTCCTAGTCCAATTCATTCCACTCTGTACTTACTCTACCTGGGTGATCACATCCATTCACATAATTTTAATTACCACTTCTCTGTTAATGGCTCCCATGCAGTGTTGTGCTGGTAAATATTTAACCATTGGTTTTCTGAGGGAAAAAAAAAAACTTCTTGATTTGTAGTATTTGCTAATTTCCCTTGTGTAAATACTTCCACCATGGTGGATTTCAAGTTACCAACAGAACACAGAGATGGGAAGAGATACAAGATAGCATACTATCATATAACATTTCTACCATACAAATCCAAAAATGTGGGCTTCCCTGGGGGCGCAGTGGTTGAGATTCCGCCTGCCGATGCAGGGGATACGGGTTTGTGCCCCGGTCCGGGAAGATCCCACATGCCGCGGAGCGGCTGTGCCCGTGAGCCATGGCCGCTGAGCCTGCGCGTCCGGAGCCTGTGCTCCGCAACGGGAGAGGCCACAACAGTGAGAGGCCCGTGTACCGCAAAAAAAAAAAAAAAAAAAAATCAATAAATGTAAATAACCTCAAGAGCATAGAAAATAATAAAATAAATAGGAAGTGGTGAGTTTTGAGTATTTACCTTTGTTTTTAATAAATTTATTTAATTATAAGTTTATATAATTTAATTTTAAATAACTGTTATGTTTGACAACCAGCTCATTAAATCCCTGAAAATTTAGCAGTTTCTCATGAGCCATTACAAGTTGGCTCCAGCCCACCACTGCTCCCATGTGACTGTCTCCCAAACATATATCTGCAGCCCAGATTGCTCTCCTCAATTCCAGACCTATGTACACAATCGACAATTCAACTCTACTTGGATGTTCAACAGACACCTCTAACACATTTCAACAATTACATTCTCAATAAATTCCCACTGTCCGAAGTCTGCTTTACACTTTGTCTTCCCTGTCTCAGAAAATAGCACCACTAGTCACCAGTCACCCAAGCCAGAAACCTGGGAATCATCTTTGACTTCTTTTTCTAAGCTACTCAATATCCCTGAGCCTTTTCAATCCTAACTTATTAGCCCCTCTCCCCCTGCTCTTGCCTTAGTTTAGGCTTCTTCATCTCATGCCTAGAACATGACAGCAATCTCCTAACTGGTCTCCCTGAATTTCCACCCTTTCTCCCTACTAATCTATCCTACACTAAATGACTAGAAGGAAATTCAAACCTCACCATGTCATTATCAAGCTTAAAACTCCTCAGTGAAGATTGACTTCCAGACCACTCCCCAGTGAAACTGGTGAAAAGTATTTTAAAAACAATAATTTAAATCTCTGGAAATGGTCCTAAGGGCAAACAGCAAATGAAGAAACATCTATTCAAGAAAAGCTGCAAAAATTCAGTAAAAAAGGTGAGAATCTGTGGTATTTGCACCAAGATCACACCCTCCATCCCCCTCCCAGCACAGCAAAGTGAGTAACTGCACTCTAGACTTCTGCAGCTGATAACACAAGGCTCCCTCTACCCCATCTCCCAATCAGAGGGCTTTCTTCCCACGAGAAGCAAGACTTCAGCGTTTCTCATCCTGCCCTCAGGTACCTGTTGCTAAGGATAGATCCTGGGTGACTGTGGTCAAAAAGTGGTGTCTCACTTTTTCCACCCAGCCCCCACTCGTGGCGTGGAGACTCTGCCTTGAGGAGACATGCTGAGAATACTGCGGCCTTCATCATCCTTTCCCTGCCTCATTAAGTGGTAATTACATGGCAGGAGAGGAAAGCTGAGAGGACTTCAGGTTACTAACTGACCCCATCCACCAAGAGATCAGCTCCTGGAGTGGGAGTGTTACTCAGAGAGAAGCTTGCCATTTCCTCACTAGCTCCAGAGCATTGGCTCAGGGATTTTGCCTGGGGGGTGGGGGGAAGAAGCAAACCATAAAAAAGATAGATCCTGATCTCTTACCAAAGGAAATGATTCTGTTTGCAACAGAGCTTGAAGATGTACAAGGCTAAGGAAACACTCAAGAGCAGTGGAGGTTGCAGTGAAAAGCAATTGGGAGGACTGGGAGGAGGTTCAAGGATTTTAATAAAGATACAGTCTAGGCTGTGGGCAGGCTAGTTTGCAGGACAGAACTGGGGGATAAGACAGCTGTGAGGAGCCCTCTTAGGGTCAGAACAAATATCAAACATTGAACTCAGAAACTATTGTTTCTGAGAAAATGGAAATCCTGGAGTTTAAAAATATAATAATTGGACTTCCTGCTTCTGGTTCCTCATAAGGAACTGGGAAGTTGCCACTCAATCCTAAAACAAGTAAGAAGCTGAACAGACCAAAACATCAACAAATCTTCTTGGATCCATAAAAGAAATGAAGACACAAGGCAAACTTTTGCCGCCAACATTAGAGAGACAGGCAAATAAAGGCTCTCACAGATTACTGCAGCAGAGACTCACCAGCAGAAAGCACCAGGGAACCAGTGCCCGCCTAGGAAGTTCTGAACTGTAATTGACGAATTGCTGGAGTCTGAGTGCAGAAAACTCCGAAAGTTAAACACTCCATGGGGACCCAGTTGTGGTAGGGTCCCACAGTATTGTAGGATTTACCTCCAGGATCTCAACCAGTTTCCATATTATCAGAGAAAATCCCCTCAGGCTTCTAGCAGAGGGAAGGGAAAAAGAACCATTCTGAAATACACCAGAGAACTGTTCTTAACAAGGCCTGCCCTCAGCAGAACCTAATTAACCAGAGCCTAACCTGCAGGAGTATTATCAGAACTTCTCAGGGGAAGAGAAATATCCAAATCTAGCTGTCGCTAGCCATCCTTTCCCACCTAAGGAGGGAGAAAAAGACTGAGAAACACTCGTGAAGTTCAAAGTCCAGAGGTATAGGCACATTAAAAGACTGGGACCTAATCATAGAACTATAGAATGCTTCCCCAGAACTATAGAATGCTTCCCCTCCCCACCCCACTTCACCACCACATTACTAAAGGCCTATTTGCAACATTTTTTTTTGAGGTACGCAGGCCTCTCACTGTTGTGGCCTCTCCCGCTGTGGAGCACAGGCTCCCGACGCACAGGCCCAGCGGCCGTGGCTCACGGGCCCAGCTGCTCTGCAGCATGTGGGATCTTCCCAGACTGGGGCACGAACCCGTGTCCCCTGCATCGGCAGGCAGACTCTCAACCACTGCGCCACCAGGGAAGCCCTTTGCAACATTTTTTAACCTGGTATATCAGGTCCAGCTATCAAGAAAAAATTACAAGGCAAGTCAAAAATTAAAAACACAGTTTGAAGAGACAGAGCAAGCAATAGAACCAGACATGGCAAGGATGTTGGAATTACCAGACAGGGAATTTAAAACAACTGTAATTAATATGCTAAGGACTTTAATGGATGAAGTAGACAACATGCAAGAATACATGGACAATGTAAACAGAGGGTTGGAAATCCTAGAAAGAATCAAAAAGAAATTCTAGATATAAGAAAACTCTATAACAAAAATGAAAAATTCCTTTGATGGGCCCCTTAGTAGACTGGATATGGCCAAAGAGAGGATCTCTGTGCTAGAGGATATACCAATAGAATCCTCAAAAACCTAAGAGAAAACAAATACTGAAAAAAAACAGAACAGATATCCAAGGACTATAGAACAACTTTTGAAGTGGAATATCAGAAGGAGAAGAAAGACAAAAAGGAACAAAAGAAATATTTGAAACAATAATGACTGAGAATTTCCCCAAATTAATGTCAGACACCAAACCATAGATGCAGGAAGCTCAAAGAACACTGAGCAAGTTAAATGTCCAAAAAGCTATACCTAGGCATATCATTTTCAAGTTCCAGAAAGTAAACCATAAAGAAAAATCCTAAAAGAAGTCAAAGGGGAAAAAACACCTTACCTATAGAGGAACAAAGATAAGAATTACATCCAATTTCTCTTCAGAACCATGCAAGTGAGATGAGAGTGGCGTGAAATATTTAGTGTTGAGAAAAAATAACTACCAACCTAGAATTCTGTACCCAGCAAAATTATTCTTCAAAAGTGAAGGAGAAATAAAGACTTTCTCAGACAAAAAAAATTGAGGAAATTTGTTACTAGTAGATCTACCTTGCAAGAAATGTTAAGAGAAGTTCTATGGAGAGAAGGTAAATAATATAGGTCTAAATCTTGGATCTACATAAAGAAAGAAAAAGCATCAAAGAAGGAATAAATAAAGCTAAAATTAAAAGTTTTATTTTTCTTAATTGATCCAACAGGTAACAGCTTATTCAAAATAAAAAATAGATACAATGTATCAATTATGTATGCTAATGTATATATCTTATATATATATGCTTATGTATGCTTATATGTAAAATGAATAACAAGAATGATACAAGAGACAGGAAGAAGGATTATTTTGTTATTATAAGATACAAATGTTATTTGAAAATAGACTTAAATTAGTTATAAATGTATATTGCAAACTCTAGGGCAACCACTAAAAAAGTATAACTGATATGCTAAGAAAGCATAAAATGCTCAACTAAAACAACAAAAGGCAGAAAAAGAGTGGAAGACAAGAATAGGAACAAAGAACAAAGGCAACAGATCAATAATAGTAATTAATATAGTACATAGTAATACCATATCAATAATCACTTTTATTTTTTAATTAATATTGTTGATGTACAATATTATATTAGCTTCTGGTGTAGTACATAATGATTGACATTTGCATACATTATGAAATGTGAAATGACAGTCATTATGAAATGATCACGACTATAATTCTGGTAACAATCTGTCCATATACAAAGTTATTACAATATTAATGACAATACATTTTATGCTGTATATTACATCCCCATAACACATTATATAATTGGAGGTTTGTATTTCCCCTACACATATTTTGCCAACCTCCACAAGCACCTCCACTATGGCAACAACCTGTTTGTTCTCTGTATCTATGACTCTGTTTCTGTTTTGTTGTTTGTTCATTTGTTTTGCTTTTTAGATTCCACATATTAGTGAGATCTTGTGGTATTTGTCTTTCTCCCTCTGACTTATTTCACTTAGTATAATACCCTCTAGGACCATCCATGTTGTCACAAATGGCAAGATTTCATTTCTTATGACTGAGTAATGTTCAATTATAATATATAACATCTTCTTTGTCCATTCATATATTGATGGACACGTATTGCTTCCATATCCTGACTATTGTAAATAATACTGAAAAGAACATTGAAGAGCATATAACTTTAGGAATCATTGTTTTTGTTTTCTTTGGGTAAATACCCAGAAATGGAATTGCTACATCATATGGTAATTCTATTTTTAACTTCTTGAGGAAACTCCATCCTATTTTCCATAGTGGCTGCACCAATTTACAATCCCGACAGTGCATGAGGGCTCCCTTTTCTCCACATCCTAGCAAAACCTTGTATTTGTTGTCTTTTTGATGATAGCAATTCTGACAGATAGATGTGAGGTGGTATCTCATTGTCATTTTAATTTGCATTTCCCTGATGATTAGTAATGTTGAGTATTTTTCATGCGTCTCTTGGCCATCTGTATGCCTTCTTTGGAATAACGTCTATTCAGGTCCTCTACCCATTTTTTACTAGGTTTCTTATGTTGAGTTGTGTAAATTTTTTTTTATATATTGGATAATAACCCCTTATCAGATATACATTTTGCAAATATCTTCTCCCATTCAGTAGGCTGCATTTTCATCTTGTTGATAGTTTTCTTCACTGTGCAAAAGTTTTTTAGTTTTATTAGGTCCCATTTGTTTATTTTTGCTTTTGTTTCCCTTGTCTGAGGCAACATAGTCAAAAAAATATTGCTAAGATGGATGCCAAAGAGCATACAGCCTATGTTTCCTTTTAGGAGTTTTATGGTTTCAGGTTTTATATTTAAGTCGTTAATCCAGTTTGAGTTTATTTTTGTGTATGGTGTTAGAAAGTAGTTTTGATTCTTTTACATGTAGCTGTCTGGTTTTCCCAACACCATTTACTGATGAGTCTGTCCTGCCTAATTTGTCATAGATTAATTGACCATAGATGTATGGGTTTATTTTTGGGCTCCCTATTCTGTTCCATTGATCTATGTGTCTGTTTTTGTGCCAATACCATACGGTTTTGATTACTGTGGCTTCATAGTATAGTTTGAAATCAGGATGTGTGATACCTTCAGGTTTGTTCTTCTTTCTCAAGATTATTTTTTGGTTATTGAGGGTCCTTCATGTTTCTATACAAATTTTATGATGACTTGTTCCAGTTCTGTGAAAAATGTCTTTGGTATTTTGATAGAGATTACATTAAATCTATAGATTGCCTTGGGTAGTATGGTCATTTTAACAATATTAATTCTTTCAATCCATGAGCATGTATCTATCTATTTGTTTGTGTGATCTTCATTTTCTTTCATGTGTTGTATAGGTTTCCAAGTACAAGTCCTCTTTGCATAGATTTATTCCTAGGTATTAATATTTTATATTTTTGATGTGATCGTAAATGGGATTGTTTTCTTAATTTCTCTTTCTGATAATTTATTGTTAGCCTAGAGAAACACAACAGATTTCTGTATACTAAATTGTATCCTACAATATTACTGAATTCATTTATTAGTTCTAACAGTGTTTTGGTGGCCTCTTTAGGATTTTCCATATATAGTATCATGTCATCTGTAAACAGTGATAATTTTACTTCTTCCATTAATATTTGGATTTCTTTTTCCTGTCCAATTGCTGTCGATAGGACTTCAAATACTATGTTGAGAAAAAGTGGCTAGAGTGGGCAACCTTCTCTTGCTCCTGATCCTAGAGGAAATGCTGTCAGCTTTTCACCATTGAGTATGATGTTGGCTGTGAGCTTGTCATATGTGGCTTTAATTATGTTGAGGGACGTTCCCTCTATAACCACTTTGTTGATAGTTATTATCATAAATGGATGTTGAATTTTGTCAAAAGTTCATCTATTGAGATGACTATACGATTTTTCTTCTATTGTAAATGTTGTGTATCACATTGATTGATTTGCAGATATTGAACCATCCTTGCATCATTGGAATAAATCCCACTTGATCATGGTGTATTATCCTTTTAAAGTACTGTTGAATTTGGACTGCTAATATTTTGTTGAGGATTTTTACATCTATATTAATCAGTGATACTGGCCTGTAATTTTATATTTTTGTGGTGTCTTTGTCTGGTTTTGGTATCAGGGTGACATTGGCCTTGTAGAATGAGTTCAGAAGTGTTCCTTCCTATTCAGTTTTTTGGAATAATTACAGAAGGATTTGTGTTAACTCTTCTTTAAATGTTTGGTAGAATTCAAACATGAAGTAGTCTGGTTCAGGACTTTTGTTTACTGGGAATATTTTAAATTACAGATTCAATTTCATTACTGGTAATTGTTGATATTTTCTATTTCTTCAGTCTTGGGAGATTGTACATTTCTAAGAATTGTTCCATTTCTTCTAGGTTGCCCATTTTTATTGGCATATAATTGTTCTTAGGAATCTCTTACGATCCTTTGTAGTTCTGTGATGTTGGTTGTAACTTCTTTCTGATTTTATTTATATGGGTCTTCTCTCTTTTTTCTTGATGAGTCTGGCTAAAGGTTTATCAATTTTGTCTATCTTTTCAGAGAACCAGATTTTAGTTTCATTGATCTTTTCTATGTTTTTTTAGTCTCTATTTCATTTATTTCTGCTCTGATATTTATTATTTCTTTTCCTTCTACTAGGTCTTGTTTGTTGTTCTTTTTCTAGTTCCTTTAGGTGTAAGGTTAGATTGTTTATTTGAGATTTCTCTTATTTCTTGAGGTGGCTTGTGTCACTGTAACTTCCCTCTTAAAGCTGCTCTTGTTGCATTCCACAGGTTTTTGGATTATTGTGTTTCTTTTTTTTTCTTTTTTTTTTTTTGCGGTACCTGGGCCTCTCACTGTTGTGGCCTCTCCCGTTGCGGAGCACAGGCTCCAGACATGCAGGCTCAGTGGCCATGCCTCACGGGCCCAGCCGATCCGCGGCATGTGGGATCTTCCCAGACCGGGGCACAAACCCGCGTCCCCTGCATCGGCAGGCGGACTCTCAACCACTGCACCACCAGGGAAGCCCTGTGTTTCTCTTTATAATTGTCACCAGATATTTTTTGAGTTCCTCTTTGATTTCTTCAGTGGTGCATTGGTTGTTTAGTAGTATATTGTTTAGTCTTCACATGTTTGGATTATTTGCAGTTTTTTTCTTTTAGTTGCTTTCTAGTCTCATTCTGTTGTGGTTGAAAAAATGCTTGAATAATTTCAATTTTATTAGCTTTATTGAGACTTGTTTTGAGCCTAGCATGTTATCTATCCTAGAGAATGATCCATGTGCACTAGAAAAGAATGTATATTCTGCTGCTTGGGGATGGAATGTTCTATATATATGTATTAAGTGCATCTGGTCTAACATGTCATTTAAGACCAGTGTTCCCTTATTGATTTTCTCTCTGGATGATCTGTCCATGATATAAATGAAATGTTAATTTCCCCTACTATTATCGTGTTACTGTCAATTTCCCCTTTTATATCTGTTAATATTTGGTATATGCATTTAGGTGTTCCTATTTTGGTTGTATATATATTTACAAATGTTATATCTTCTTGTTGGATTGATCTATTTATCATTATGTAATGTCCGTATTTGTCTCTTGTTACAGTTTTTGTCATAAAGTCCATTTTAGCTGATATAAGTATTGCTACCTCAGCTTTCTTTTTGTTTCCATTTGCATGAAATACCTTTTTCCATCCCCTCACTTTCAGCATGTGTGTGTCCTTAGATCTGAAGTGAGTCTCTTGTAGGCAGCATATATATGGGTCTTGTTTTTTTATCCATTCAGCCATTCTATGTCTTTTTTTTTTTTTGCAGTACACGGGCCTCTCACTGTTCTGGTCTCCCCATTGCAGAGCACAGCCTCCGGATGCACAGGCTCAGTGGCCATGGCTCACAGGCCTAGCCACTCCACGGCATGTGGGATCTTCCCGGACTGGGGCACGAAGCCGTGTCCCCTGCATTGGCAGGTGGACTCTCAACCACTGCGCCACCAAGGAAGCCCCATTCTATGTCTTTTGATTGAAGAATTTTGTCCATTTATATGTAAAGTAATTCTTGATAGGCATGTTCTTCTTGTCATTTTTTAAACTGTTTTCTGTTGGTTTTGTAGTTCTTTTTTGTTACTCTCTTCCCTTATGACTTGATAACTACCTTTAGTATATGTTCAGATTCCTTTCTCCTTTGTGTATGTATCTACTGTAGGTTTCTGGTTTGTGGGTACCATGAGGTTCATACATAACAACCTATATTTATATATACATGATTATTTTAAGTTGATGACCTCTTATGTTTGAACACATTCTAGCAACCCTGCAGTTTTACTCCCCCATCCATGTTTAATGTATTTAATATCATACTTTACATCTTTTTGCATGTGTGTATCCTGTAACTACTTATTATAGACATAGATGATTTTACTACTTTTGTCTTTTAACCTTCCTACTAGCTTTATGAGTGGTTGATTTACTATCTTTGCTGTATGTTTGCCTTTACCAATGTGATTTTTTTCCTTTCATAATTTCCATATTTCTAGTTGTGTTCTTTTCTTTTTCTGCTTAGAGGAGTGGTTTTAACATTTATAGTAAAGCTGGTTTTGTTGTGATGAACACTTTTAGCTTTTGCTTGTCTGTAAAACTCTTGATTTTTCCTTCAGATCTGAATGATAGCCTTGCCGGGTAGAGTATTTTTGTTGTAGGTTTTTCCCTTTCATCACTTTAAATATATCATGCCACTCCCTCCTGGCCTACAAAATTTCCACTGAAAAGTCAGCTGTTGTCTAATAGGAGTTCCCTTCTACATAACTAGTTGCTTTTCTCTTACTACTTTTAAGGTTCTCTCTTTATCTTTAATTTTTGCCATTTTAGTTATGTGTCTTGGTGTGGACCTTTTTGGGTTCATCCTGTTTGGGACTCTTTGTGCTTCCTCAACCTGGATGTCTGTTTCCTTCTACAGGTTAGGGAAATTTTCATCTATTATTTCTTTTTTTAATTTTTTTTTATTTTTTTATTTTATTTATTTATTTTTTTTATTTTTTTAAACATCTTTATTGGGGTATAATTGCTTTACAATTGTGTGTTAGTTTCTGCTCATCTATTATTTCTTTAAGTAAGTTATCTGCCCCTTTCTCTGTCTCTTTTCCTTCTGCTATGCCTATAATGCAAATGTTAGTAAGCTTCATGTTGTCCCAGAAGTCTCTTAAACTATCTTCATTTTTTTCAATTCTTTTTGTTTTTTCTGTTCAGCTGGGTGTTTCCACTGTTCTGTCTTCCAGTTCGCTGATCTGTTCCTCTATGCGTGTCATCTAATCTACTTTTGATTCCTTCTAGAGTATTTTTAATTTCAGTTATTGTAGTCTTCAGCTCTGTTTGGTTCTTCTTTATATTTTTAACTCTGTGTTAAATTTCTCACTGTGTTCATCCACTCTTCTTCTGAATTCATTAATCATCTTTATGAACATTACTTTGAACTCTTTATTGAGTTGATTGCTTATCCCCACCTTGCTTAGTTCTTCTGAGATTTTGTCTTATTCCTTTGTTTTGAACCTATTTTTCTGTTTTCTCAGTTTACCTAAGTTCCTGTGTTTATTTCTATGTGTTACATAGGTTGGTTACATTTGCTGATCTTAGAGAAGTGGACTTATGTAGGATATGTTCTACTGCACTCAGCAGCACACTCCCCTCTGGTCACCAGAGCTGTATGCTCTAAGGGTGCTCCCTATGTGGGCTATGTGGGCCCTTATGTTTTAGTGGGGCCATCTATTGTGGGTGCACAGATGGGTGTGGCTGGCCCCTGGCCCAGTTGGCTTTCAGGCCCTGCCTCATGCTGGTCTGCCTGCCCATTGGTGGGCAGGGTCAGGTACTGGTGCATCTGGTTGTGCAGCCAAGTAGGTCTGGAGGTAGGTGGCTACAGGTCCAAGAGGGCCCAGGACTGGTGCCAGTTTGCTAGTGGCAGGTAAGCCCCCAGCATTAACAGGCTAGAGGACAGACTCCAAGACTATGTTTGTCAGCACCAGTGTCCTTGTGGTAGTATGAGCTCCCCAAAATGGCTTCCACAATGTCTGTGTCCCCAGGGTGAGTCCCATTTACCTCCAGCCCTTCAGGAGGCTCACCAAAATCAGCAAGTGGGTGTAACTCAGATCCCTTTCAAATTACTGCTGCTGCACTGGGACTTGGAATGTGTGAGAGTTTACATGTGCCCTTTAAGAACAGAGTCTCTGTTTCCTACAGCCTTCCAGCTCTCCTGTACACAAACACTGCCAGCCTTCAAAGCCAGACATTCTGGGGGCTTGTCTTCCTGGTGCAGTATCCCCAGGCTGGGGATCCCGATGTGGGGCTTGAACCCCCTTGCTCCTTGGGTAGAATTTCTGCAGTTGTGATTATCCTCCCTTTTTGTGGGACACCTACCCAAGGGTGTGGGTCTTGACTATAGTGCATCTCTACCCCTTCCTCCCATCTTGTTGTGGTTCCTTCTTTATATCTTTAAGTGTGGAAGATCTTTCCAACCAGTCTTCAGTTTGTTCTCATAGATAGTTGCTCTGTAAATAGTTATAGTATGCCTGTTGTAAGGAGGTAAGCTCAGTATCTTCCTACTCCAAAAGTTTGGCCACACCTCTCAATAATCACTTTGAATATCAATGATCTAAATTCACCAGTTAAAAGACAGATTATCAGAGTAGATTAAAGAACACAACTCAGCTATATGTTGTCTACAAGAGATCCACTTTAAACATAAAGATACATGAAGATTAAAAATAAATGGATGGAGAAAAATATACCATGCTAACACTTACTAACTAACTAGCACTTATGCACAGCAAAAGAAATGATAAACAACATGAAAAGACAACCTACAGAATGGGAAAAGCTTATTTGTAGACCATATATTTGATAAGGGGTTAATATCCAAAATATATAAAGAACTCATACAACTCAACAGCAAAAAAAAAAAAAACCTAATAATCCAATTAAAAATGGGCAAAGGACCTGAATACACATTTTCCTAAAGACATACAAATGGCCAACAAGTACATGTAAAGATGCTCAACATCACTAATCATTGGGAAGTGCTAATCAAAACTACAGTGAGATATCACTACATGCCTGTTAGAATGGCTAGCATCAAAAAAGAAATAGAGTTATCAAATCTGGTAAGGATGTGGAGAAAAGGAAACCCTAGTACACTGTTGATGGGATTGTAAAGTGTTACAGCCACTTTGGGAAACAATATAGAGGTTTCTCAAAAAATTAGAAATAGAACACCACATGGTCCAGTAATTCCACTTCTGGATGTATATCCAAAGAAAATGAAAACACTGTATCCAAATATACGCACTCTTGTGTTTATAGCAGCATTATTTACAATAGCCAAGACATGGAAACATCCTAAGTGTCCATCGACAGATGAATGGATAAAGAAGTTGTTATGCGCACGCACACACACATACACACACACACACACACACACACACGCACACACAATGGATTATTCATCCACAGAAAGGAGGAAATCCTGTCATTTGTGACAATATGGATGGACTTTGAGAGCATTATGCTAAGTCAGACTGAGAAGGACAAATACTGTATGATCTTACTTATATGCAGAACCAAAAGAAAAAGAAAACCTCATAGAAAAAGAGATCAGATTTGTAGTTACCATAGGCAGGGGACAGGGATGTCGAATTGGAGGAAGATGGTCAAAAGGTACAAACTTCAAGTTATAAGTGAAATAGGTACTTGGATGTAATGTACAACATTTTGTACAATGTATAACACTGCTGTATGGTATATATGAAAGTTATTTAGAGTGTAAATTCTGAAAGTTCTCATCACAGGGAAAAATTTTGTTTTGTTTTGTTTCATTGTTATTTTTTTAAAATCTATATGTGATGATGGATGTTAACTAAACTTATTGTGACAGTTATTTCACAATACAGTAGTCCCTCCTTATCTGTGGGGGATACTGTTCCAAGATCCCCAGTTGATGCCTAAAACCGTGGATCGTACTGAAACCTATATATGCTGTGTTTTTTGCTATACACACACATGATAAAGCTTAATTTACAAATTAGGCCCAGTAAGAGATTAGCAAAAATAACTAATTATAAAATAGAACAATTATAACAGCATAATGTAATAAAAGTTATGTGACTTGTCTCACTGTCTCTTTTTCTCTCTGAAAACATCTTGTTGTATAAATGTAATGTCTTTTCCATCTTAACTATGCACTTATCATGCACTATCACCATACATTTTGCAGTTTGATGTACAACAGCAAAACTAGCATGAATTTCTTTTTTCTTCTTCACAATTTCATGGATAGAAGATTTGTTCTTACAGTAGATCTTAGCAACCTCAATATATGATTCTTTTTTCCTTATTAAATCAAGAACTTTCACCTTTTCACTTAAAGGAAGCACTTTATGGCTTCTCTTTGGCATATCCAAATTGCTAGCATCACTATTCTTGTCCTTTGAGGCCATTACTAAATACAATAAAGGTTACTTGAATGCAAGCACTGTGATTACCTCAACAGTTGATCTGATAACTGAGATGGCTATTAAGTGACCAACAGACAGAACACACTGGACAAAGGGATGATGAGCCACATCCCAGGCAGAAGGAAGCTGGATGGTGCATCAGACAAATGAATAAAGAAGATATGGTATATAAGGAATGTTACTCAGCCATAAAAAATGAAATTCTGCCATTTGCAACAATGAGGATGGACCTAGAGTATATTATGCTTAGTGAAATAAGTCAGACAGAGAAAGACAAATACTGTATGTTATCACCTATTGTGGAATCTAAAAAATAAAACAAACAAATGTATATAGCAAAACAGAAACAGACTCAGAGATATAGCAGACAAGCTAGTGGTTACCACTGGGGAGAAGGAAGGGTGGAGGGACAAGACAGGGGTATGGGATTAAGAGATACAAACTACTATGTATAAAATAGATAAGCAACTATATATAGTATATTGTATAACACAGGGAAATGTAGCCATTATTTTATAATAACTTTTAATGGAGTATAATATGTAAAAATACTGAATCACTGCTGTACACCTGAAACTAACATAATATTGTAAATCAGCTATACTTGAATTTAAAAATTTTCATCACACTACTCAGAATGGCATGCAATTTAAAACGTGTGAGTTATTTATTTCTGGAATTTTCTATTTAATATTTTCTGACCACAGTTGACCACAGGTAACTGAAACCATGGAAAGCAAATCTGCAGATAAGGGGGACTACTATATATGTAAATCAAATTACTCTGCTATACACCTTAAACTTATACAGTGCTATATGCTAATTATATCTCAGTAATACTGAAACAAATGTAAACTCCCTGTGCTGATAAATATTCCCACCCAACTTTCTTTCCTCTTTAAATGGATTAAAACTTTTCTGTCACTTTTATTCCCTAGCACCAATTCATATTTATATCTAAGCATTTTTATCTCTTTCTGTTCCACTTCTTTCTCTCCAGTCCCACCATTATCATATTTTTCTTTAGCTTGAATAGCTTATGCTTGATCTTTTGCAACAGTTCTCTCTACCTCCATCCCTCTCTGTCCTGTCACCAGTTCCAACTACCCAATGAAGATTACTCAAACAAAAATGTAATCACATTTCCATATGACATGCACAAGAATGTTTACAGCAGTGCATTTGTAATAGCTCCAAACTCCGTATATCAATAGGAGAATCGACACATATATTGTTCTATAGCCATACAATGTAATAATGCACTGCTTATGAAAATGAATGACCTATACCTGCAAGCAATAAATGGATGGACCACAAAAAATGTTGATCAAAAGCTACAAGACATAGAATAATATGTTATATATTGATAATTCCACTTCTATAAAGTTCAGTAATGGGCAAAATTAATATATGGTGATCAAAATAGGATAGTGGTTTTTGTTGGTCAGTAACAGTGGCTGGAAAGAGCACAGGAGGCCTTTTGGGGCTGGGGAATAGGGGGAAGATAAAGTTCTGCTTCTTGATGTGTTTTGGTTACATGGGTAGGCTCAGTATGTGATTATTTATTACCTTATTACCCATGTCCTTTTCTGTATATACATTATAATTTAATTAAAAAGTTTAGAAAATTATAAAATTCTGGAGTCAATAAATCTTTACATGAATCTGATTGTACCACTCCTTTTCTGAGCTAGGTACAATAGAATGAGCACAGGCTTTTGGCATCTGACAGACCTGAGTTAGAATACCAACTCTTCCAGATAATTGTGTAACCTTGGACATGTCATTTCATCAATCCTCAGTTTTCTCATCTGTAAATTGGGAGTAATAATATATACCTTGAGTATATTCCATTGTCTTGATGCACTACAGTTTATTTATTCATTCACCTACTGAAAGACATCTTGGTTGTTTCCAAGTTTTGGAAGTTATGAATAAAGCTGCTATAAACATCCACATGTGGGTTTTGGTGGGGACATAAATTTTCAACTCCTTTGAATAAATACCAAGAGGGAAGATTGATGGAGCATATGTTAAGAGTATATTTAGTTTTGTGAGAACCACCAAGCTATCTTCCAAACTGGCTGTACTATTCTGCATTTCCATCAGCAATGAATGAGAATTCCTGATGCTACACATTTTCTCCAGCATTTGGTGTTGTCAGTGTTCTGGATTTGGGCCATTATAATATGTGTATAGTGGTTTCTCGTTGTTTTAATATGTATTTTTCTGGGGGTATCTTTTTATATGCTTACTTGACATATGTTTTTATTCTTTGGAGAGGTGTCTGTTAAGGTCTTAACCCCATATTTTAGTCCAGTTGTTTATTTTCTTATTGGTGAGTTTTAAGAGTTCTTTGTATGTTTTGGGTATCTCTCAGGATTTTTTAACTCTCAGGATAGTCCACACTGAACCTCTAGCAATTCATTGAAATTACCATTTAAGTGTTCCTCCCATTTCCTTGCTCAAGCAGCTTCTGCTCCTGGTAAGCTGTGATCTGCTCCTGGTAAGCTGTGATAGGTCCCTATCTCTACAGATTTGGGGATAGCAATTTGTCCTGTCACCTCAACTCTCTGATAGATCTAAGAAAAGTCATTGATTTTCAGTTTGTTCAACTCTTATTGTGAGGGTGGGAGTGACCATTTCTAAGCTCTTTACATGTTGGAACTGAAACCAGAAGTCCTCTGTTCAAGCATTTTTATAATATATGCTTTGTTACATAATCCAATGTCTGTGCCATCTTGTTTGCTTCTTTTCCCACGTGAGTTGAGATTTTCATTGTTCTTTGTATATTAGTAATTTGGGATTACAATCTGGACATTTTAAATACTCAGTTGTGGGACTCTGGATCTTGTTTACATCCTATGGAAAAGATTGACATTTTATTTAAGCAGACACTTGACCTTGTTTAGTTCAAGCCACAATTTCCAACTCACTTTCTGTAGGCTGCGGTTGCAATGTCAGTTTAGTTTTCAAAGGCTTTGCAGTGCTATTTGTACCTGTCCTATGTGTGCACCACCCAGTGGTCAGTCTAGAACCTGGACTGTTGTCTGTTCATTATCTCAGTTCTCAAAATTTTATTATGCTAATGGAAATAAAACACATGCATGGGCAAGTCAGGATTGAGCCCAGGAGTTCAAAAACCTTTTTATGGGATCATTTTCACATACTTCTTCTCTGCTATCTCCCTAGTGCTTCTGGTTCCCTGGGTCTCCCCTTTTCTGTCTCCCATCCTCAAACTGCCCAATTCTGTGATTGTGACGCACCCAGGTCCAACCAACAGGAGAATCGAGAGCATGTAGAATAATCAATGGAATTTGCCCTGGCTTTCTTGGCATCACAGCTCCACTGAACAAAGCACAGACTTTTGTTTTCTCATAGATTTGGATCCTACGGTTTCCTGTTGCCATTCGCATTCACTGCTACCTTCTCCGCCACCGAGGAGCCACTTGTGAGCAGGGACATGATGAAATGGAGAAAAAGGAAAGAAAAAAAGAACCAGGGGATTTCTTCTTCTTTCTGAGTTCAAAAAGCTCCCATTTTCTTTCGTTGATCCAGGAGTAGAGTGTTTTTTCCTATGTCTCTCTCTGTACTACAGTGCTCACTTTTAGGTTTTAAGTTGCATTGACTTAAGGCCAGAGGATTCCAGAGGAGGAAAAATGGTAAATTTGCAACTAGTTCAATGTTACTTTGATTTCTGGCAGTCTTCCTCTGCTGATATTTACTTTTCATAGTTCTCAAATAACTGCATATGAATTCTTTCCAGGTTTTATAGTTATATTCAATTGGAGAGAAAGGCTGGCATATATTTACTCAATCCTACCTGGAATCAGAATTCCTTGAGGAAAAATTTTGAAGCATGAATCAGATTATGTCATTCCCCTACTCTCAATCCATCACACTTACAATAAATTTGAAACACATACTTCTAAAATGTAGTGACAATATATCCAGCTGGTTTCCCAAGATGCAATGTAGAAACAAACAGAAATTTCATTTTATGTATATCAATATCAACCCCAATCAACAAAAAGACGAATTCTTGCTGTTCATATGATACACCATCTGATTTCAAGTAGAAGGAGGAAGAGAGAAACAAATATAGTAAAACTAAAGTCACAGAAATGAGATAAGAGCTTTCCCAAGGAGAAATAGCTAGCTATCTGCTGAACAAGTGAGCTCAGACATAATTCTATGAAAAGTTTCACAAGATACAGAGCCCTGTGACCTGGAGTGGTCTTAGAAAGCCTCATGGAGGAGATAACACTTGTGAGAACCTCATTCATTCAACAAATATTTATTGCTAATTTTTTATCTGCTAGCACTCACCCTGACTTTTCTGTCATTCCCACTTTGACTTGTGGATGCCTTGACTTATTTAACCATAACATTTTAAGCACTCAGAGACTATTTATGAAATGCAACATTAGAATTAGTGTTTAAGAGCACAGGCTAAAGATTATATAATGCTTGCAAAGTATTAAGCATAGAGTCTGGCATGTAATAAACTCTTAATACATGATAGCTGTTATTATTGAGATCTAGTATAAATAAATATACATTAGGTATATGCTGGGCAATGCCTTCAAGGTTAGTTATTATTTAAATAAATGGAAAAATGAGGCATGGTATATTGTGTATATTGCAGTGAAAGGGGGGCTCTAGAGGGAGCATGAAAGATGGTATGAGGGCAGAAAAATTGAATTCATAATAAGAGGCTGGTGAAATATGCCACTTTGTTTTAAATGAAAACTTTGCAGAAGTTAGTAATGAGGTCAGAAGATCAAAAGCCTTGGGCATTGGGTCAGGGATTCTTTTTTTATGGCAGGTTCTTGTTAGTTATGTATTTTATACAAATTAGTGTATATATGTCAATTCCAATCTCCCAATTCATCCCACCACAACCCCCCACCACTTTCCCCCTTTGGTGTCCACATATTTGTTCTCTACATCTGTGTCTCTATTTCTGCCTTGCAAACCAGTTCATCTGTACCATTTTTCTAGATTCCACATATATGCATTAGTATACGATATTTGTTTTTCCTTTTCTGACTTACTTCACTCTGTATGACAGTCTCTAGGTCCATCCATATTTCTACAAATGACCCAATTTCATTCCTTTTAATGGCTGAGTAATATTCCATTTTATATATGTACCACATCTTCTTTATCCATTCATCTGTCGATGGGCATTTACATTGCTTCCATGACCTGGATATTGTAAATAGAGCTGCAATGAATATTGGGGTGCATGTGTCATTTTGAATTATGGTTTTCTCTGAGTATATGCCTAGGGGTGGGATTGCTGGGTTGTATGGTAGTTCTATTTTTAGTTTTTTAAAGAACATCCATACTGTTCTCCATAGTGGCTGTATCCATTTACATTCCCACCAACAGGGCAAGAGGGTTCCCGTTTCTCCACACCCTCTCCAGCATTTGTTGTTTGTATATTTTCTGATGATGCCCATTCTAACTAGTGTGAGGTGATACCTCATTGTAGTTTTGATTTGCATTTCTCTAATAATTTAGTGACATTGAGCAGCATTTCATGTGCCTCATTGCCATCTGTATGTCTTCTCTGGAGAAATGTCTATTTAGGTCTTCTGCCCATTTTTTGACAGCTTTTTTTTTAATATTGAGCTGCATGAGCTGTTTATATGTTTTGCAGATTAATCTTTTTTCCATTGATTCATTTGCAAATATTTTCTCCCATTCTGAGGGTTGTCTTTTTGTCTTGTTTATAGTTTCCTTTGCTGTGCAAAAGCATTTAAGTTTCATTAGGTCCCAATTGTTTATTTTTGTTTTTATTTCCATTACTCAATGACAATAAAGAAACAACTCAACTGAGAAAAAGAAACAAAGAACAAGTGCAACAAATACAAAAGAGTTACAAATATGGTAGATATTAATCTAACTATGTCAATAATCACTTTAAATGTGAATAGTTTACCTACACGAAAGGGCATCATCAATAAAGTGAAAAGACAATCCATGGAATGGGAGAAAGCATTTGCAAATTATATACCTGTGAAAAGACTTGTATGGAGATTACAAAATAAATTTTTAGAACTCAACACTAAGAAGACAAATAACCTAATTTTAGAATGGGCAAAGAATTTGAATAGGTATTTCTCCAAAGAAGATATACAGATTGCCAACAAACACATGAAAGAATGCTCAACATCACTAATCATTAGAGAAATGCAAATTAAAACTACAATGAGGTATCACTTCACACCAGTCAGAATGGCCATCATCAAAAAATCTACAAACAATAAATGCTGGAGAGGATGTAGAGAAAAGAGAACCCTCTTGCACTGTTGGTGGGAATGTAAATGGATACAGCCACTATGGAGAACAGTATGGAGGTTCCTTAAAAAACTACAAATAGAACTACCATATGACCCAGCAATCCCACTATGGGGCATATACCCTGAGAAAACCATAATTCAAAAAGAGTCATGTACCACAATGTTCATTGCAGCTCTATTTACAATAGCCAAGACATGGAAGCAGCCTAAGTGTCCATCGACAGAAGAATGGATAAAGAAGATGTGGCACATATATACAATGGCATATTACTCAGCCATAAAAAGAAATGAAACTGAGTCCTTTGTAGTAAGATGGATGGACCTAGAGTCTGTCATACAGAGTGAAGTAAGTCAGAAAGAGAAAAACAAATACCGTACGTTAACACATATATATGGAATCTAAAAGAATATTTTTAAAGGTTCTGAAGAACCTAGGGACAGAACAGGAATAAAGACACAGACATAGAGAATGGACTTGAGCACACAGAGAGTGGGAAGGGTAAGCTGGGACAAAGTAAGAGAGTGGCATGGACATATATACACTACCAAGTGTAAAATAGATAGCTAGTGGGAAGCAACCACATAGCACAGGGAGATCAGCTCAGTGCTTTGTAACCACCTAGGGGGTGGGATAGGGAGGGTGGGAGGGAGATGCAAGAGGGAGGAGATATGGGGATATATGTTTATGTATAGCTGATTCACTTTGTTATAAAGCAGAAACTAACACACCATTGTAAAGCAATTATACCCCAATAAAGATGTTGAAAAAAAAAAGGAAAAAAAAATCTGGAATCACAACTAACTTAAGCATAAGTACAGAGTATATTTGTAAACTCAAAAAAATACTAAAGCAATTATTAATAAAGAAAAACCTATATAAAAAGAAAAATCAAAAAATGAAGAAGAGGGCTTCCCTGGTGGCACAGTGGTTGAGAGTCCGCCTGCCCATGCAAGGGACACGGGTTTGTGCCCTGGTCCAGGAAGATCCCACATGCCGCAGAGCAGCTAGGCCCCTGAGCCATGGCTGCCGAGCCTGTGCGTCCAGAGCCTGTGCTCCGCAATGGGAGAGGCCACAGCAGTGAGAGGTCTGCGTACCGCCAAAAAAAAAAAAAAAAAGAAGAAGAAGAAATTAGTAAACAATATGAAGAAGACCCAAACAACAGAAGCTCTAAGGTGGAACTTTAAGCTTCCTTTGACGCTATTAGTTGGGGAATAGATGTGACCAATCCTCTATGTTGATGAGAGAAAAAGAAAATAATAGACAGTGAATCTTAATAAAAAGCAAAAATTTGGAGTAAAAAAATAAATAAAGTGAACTTACAATCAAATATATGCTAGAAATAAGAAAATTTAATATTAGCACAAGGAAAGGACAATGGATAACAAGGTTAGTGGTAATATCTTAAGTTAGTATGTCATGTTTTCGTTATTACCATCTCAGTAACTCAATCTTATTAAAATAAGTTAAAAACTGAAAATATAATTTTAAAATATTGTTTACAAAGACTTGCACAATATTACTGAATCTTAATTTCAATAGAAATTTTTACATACATCTCTTTGAACATCACACGCAAATGTCAAAATATTGACTCAGTGAGAAAATATATGAGAAGGTATTTGGGACATTAAGTTATTTTCATGTGAATTGACTCAGAGTGAAAGTCAAAATATGTCTGTTTAGGAAAAGAAAGTAACTGCAGTTTTTGTTCCAAAATAGTTCATTTAAATAGAAGCCTCCTACTTATGAGTGTGTTGCCTTCTAAATAGTAATGTGTAAATCAATTATTTGAACATTGGAATGTGCTTTCCCTTGCTGTAATGTAATAAATGGTGGCTTTGTTACTTTAAAAATAAAATAAAATGGGCAAAGTATTTGAATAGGCATTTCTCCAAAGAAGATATACAAATGACAATAAGCATATAAAAAGATGTTCAGCATTATTAGTTATTAGGTAAATGTAAATCAAAACCACAATGAGATAACACTTCACACGCATGAGTCACTTATAATCAAAAAGACAAAAAATAATAAGTATTGGTGAGGATATGGAGAAATTGGAAACCTCCAATTACATTACTAGTGGGGATGTAAAATGGTTCAGACACTTTGAAAAACATTTGACAGTTCCTCAAAGTGTTAAACATAGAGTTACCATATGATCGAGCAAACCCACTTCTAGATATTTACCTAAGAGAGTTGGAAAAAGTCCACTCAAAAACTTGTATATGAATGTTCATAGCAGCATTATTCATAATACCCAAACTTCGATCAACTGGTGAATGAAAAGAAAATGGTATGCTTCCATGATAGAAGAGTTGGCAATAAAAGGAAATGAACTATTGGTATATGGTACAATGTGGATGAACCTTAAAAACATTATGCACATATTCTTTCATATATTGAAAGAAGATAGTCACAGAAGACCACATATTTTAGGATTCTGTTCATATGAAGTGTCCCAAATAGCCAAATCTATACAAACAAACTTGTGGTAGGTTAGGGCTGGAGGGAGGGAGGATTGGCAGATGGGGAGTGATTGCTAATGTGTAATGGGGGTTATTTTTTACATATGAAACTTTAAGAAAGTAAAGATTCACAGGAAGTTGCAAAGATAGTACAAAGATATTCCATTTACTCTTCACCCAGTTTTCTCTAATGTTTATAACTTACATAATTATAGTGCAATATCAAAACCAGGAAGTTAACATTGCTACAAAGTGTGTTTATACACTTGACCCTTGAACAACATGGAGGTTAGGAGAGCTGACCCTCCATGCAGTCAAAAATCCATGAATAACTTGTAGTTGACCCTCAATATATGCTGTCCCACTGCATCCGTGTTTCCTTAATATCCATGGTTCTGCATCCTTGGATTCAACCAAGTGCTGATCATATAGTACTGCAGTATTTACTACTGAAAAAAAAATCCACATATATGTGGACCTGCATGGTTCAAACTCATGTTGTTCAAGGGTCAACTGTAGTTCTGTCATTTTATCACATGTGTAGATCCCTGTAAACACCACCACAATCAAGATAAAAAAGCTATTCTGGGGCCTCCCTCGTGGCGCAGTGGTTGAGAGTCCGCCTGCCGATTCAGGGGACACAGGTGCGTGCCCTGGTCCGGGAGGATCCCACATGCCGCGGAGCGGCTGGGCCCGTGAGCCACGGCCGCTGGGCCTGTGCGTCCGAAGCCTGTGCTCCGCAGCAGGAGAGGCCGCAGCAGTGAGAGGCCCGCATACCGCAAAAAAAAAAAAGCTATTCCATCACTACAACTATCTCCCTCATGTTACCCCTTTATGATTACATCCACCAACTCTATCCCCTAAATCTTTATTCTCTGGTAACCACTAGTCTGTTTTCCATCTCTATAGACTGTTGCATGACTGGAATGATGCAGTATACTATCTTCTGAAACTATTTTTTTTACTCAGTGAAATACCCATGAGATCCATCCAAGTTGTTACATACATTAGTAGTTCATTACTTTTTATTACCACATAGTATTCATACTATTGATGTACCAGAGTTTGTTTAACCTTTCACCCATTTGGGCATTTATTTCCTTTTCTGTTTTTTGGTTATTACAAATAAATCTACTATGAGCAATTGTGTACAGGTTTTTGTGTGGATATGTTTTCATTTCTCTGGAATAAATACCCAAGAATGAAGTTAATTTTCTTTTGTTTGCATTTTTTTCGAGTATGTTCGTGATTGCTCATTGAAGCATTTTTATTACAGTTGTTTTAAAATGTTTGATAAATAATTCTAACATCTGTGTCATCTTGTTAGCATCTGTTGATTGATTTTTGTCAATCAAGTTGAAATCTTCTTGGTTTTTTTATGTTGATGATTTTCAATTGAAACATGGACATTTGGGGTATTCTGTTATGAAAGTTGGGATCTTATTTAAATCTTATGTTTTAGAAAGCCTCCTCTGACACCACTGTTTTTGTGCCACCTCATTACTGCCAGGTGGGTGTGGAAGTCCAGGTTCCCCACTTGGTTTCTGTTGACACCTGGTAGGAAGGGACTACTTGTTACTTCTGGGTGGAGGTGAGAGTTCAGTGGCACAATGTCATTCCTTGGGTCCCAAGGGCCCGTAACTGTTCTACCTTCTTTATTCCACCTTTTCAATACATCTAATTTTTATTTTACATATAATGTCCATGATTTTATCTGTACTTAGTTGGAGGAATATGGAAACGTATGTCTATCTTTCCTGAAGTATACATACGAGGCATTTCTTTTTGGGGTGGTGAAAATTTCATAACTCTGCATGTACTAAACATTGTAGACTTTCAAAGCATGATTTTTGTGGTATGTAAATGATATCTCTATAAAAAGTGGAAAACAAAACAAAAATAAAAAGAAGTGAGGAAGCTGTTCAGTAGCCAGAGGCATAAATGATGCAGTTTAGTTTATTCTAGAGTAGATGTTAAGGAAGGCACAGCCTCTGTTTCTGCATCCCAATACTCTATTTGTCAATGACTAGCCCCAATGTCACAACTTTTATGTCATCCCATCCACAAAACTTTTCTCCATGGCATTTGCTGAGTGCCAACCTTAGCATTATAACAGACATTATGATAGGTATGGTCACATTCAATCATCCCAAAGATCCTGCATGGTAAGTTATCACCATTTTAAAGTTGAGGAAACTATGGTTCTATGAGGTTAAGTGACTGATCCAAAGTCAAACAAATAAGAAGTGAGGAAACTGGGATTTCCACTTGTCTCTTTTATAGTGTTCTTCACTTTCTGCCCTACATTACAGATATTTGTGTATTTATATAATTATCTCTACTAGGTTTCAAACTTCTTGAATAAAGGAATCATGTCTTATTCACATTCGGATGTTTTGCATTGCCTAACATGTAAGCGTTGTAGTTGATACTGAAATGTTTCTAAAATGAATGAATGTATGGCTACAGTAAAGTTTATTAAATAAAAAATACTGTACAGCTGATGCTATTATCTTCCCCCGACAAGTAAAGAGGAAGCCTTCTTTTAGAGGCCCCAAATAATTCAGGCATGGGATGAGTGCTCCTGCTCAGTGCCTCCACAGCCCCCAGGGTTTAACTCCATCATATATATCTTTCCACACTAAACTATAAATCTCCCTTTGTATGTCTGTCTCCCACTAAACTGTGAGATCCTTGAAGACAAGAACTTTGTCTGAATGATCTCCGTATTGGTAATTTCTGGGCCTTCAACACCCTGGACAGAGCTTGATAAAGAAAGTTTGCCCAATGGATAAATGCTGAATAAAATAATGAAGTCAATCAATCTCTGTAATGCAGTTCCCAGGAGGGTAATAAAAGGAAATGTACTTTTTTTCCCCTCATCACTCCATCCAATCTATCATCCTGTCCTAATGGCTCCACCTCCAAAATATATCTCAAATCCAATCAAATTTAACTTAGTCCTCCACTGCTACTACCCTAGTAAAACTTAACATTTTTAGACAAGACTATTTTAGAAGCTTCCCAGCTGCTCTCCCTGCTTCTATACTTGACGGCTACAATCAAACCTTTAAACAGCAGGCAGAGGAATCTTGTTTTTTTGTTTTTGAGGGATTTTCATTTAATTTTTTAACAAATCAATTACCATCTTTGTTCTTTTACTTTTTGAAAAGTTCTCCACCTATCACCGCCACAATCAGGATATTAAATGGTTCCATTACCACCAAAAATTAAATTCAGGCTCTGCCTTTATGTGCACGCACACACACACTCCCCTGGAAACCATTGATATATTCTTTATTACTCTAGTTTTATCTTTTCAAGAATGTCATATAAATGGAATCATACAATATGTAACCTTTTGAGACTTGGATTCCTTCACTCAGCACAATGTCTGAGATTTGTCCAAGTTGTTGCATATATCAATAATGCAGAAAAAGCTTTGGACAAAACTCAGCACCCATTTATGTTAAAAACTCTCCAGAAAGTGGGCATAGAGGGAACCTACCTCAACATAATAAAGGCCATATATGACAAACCGACAGCAAACTTCAATCTCAATGGTGAATACTTGAAAGCATTTCCTCTAAGATCAGGAACAAGACAAGGTTGCCCACTCTCACCACTAGTATTCAACATAGTTTTGGAAGTCCTAGCCATGGCAATCAGAGAAGAAAAAGAAATAAAAGGAATGCAAATTGGAAAAGAAGAAGTAAAACTGTCACTGTTTGCAGATGACATGATACTATACATAGAAAATCCTGAAAATGGCACCAGAAAACTATTAGAACTAATCAATGAATTTTGTAGGGTTGCAGGATACAAAATTAATGCATAGAAATCTCTTGTATTCCTATACACTAACACCAAAATATCAGAAAGAGAAATTAAGGAAACAATCCCATTCACCACTGCAAAATAAAGCATAAAATACCTAGGAATAAACCTGCCTAAGGAGGTAAAAGACCTTTACTCAGAAAACTATAAGACACTGATGAAAGAAATCAAAGATGACACAAACAGATGGAGAGATATACCATGTTCCTGGATTGGAAGAATCAATATTGTGAAAATGAGTATACTACCCAAAGCAATCTACAGGTTCAGTGCAATCCCTATCAAATCACCAATGGCATTTTTCACAGAACTAGAACAAAAAATCTTAAAATTTGCATGGAGACACAAAAGACCCCCAAGAGTCAAAGCAATCTTGAGAAAAACAAAAAACAAAACAAAACAAAAAATGGAGCTGGAGTAATCAGACTCCCAGACTTCAGACAATACTGCAAAGCTACAGTATTCAAGACAATATGGTACTGGTACAAAAAGAGAAATATAGATCAGTGGAAAAGGATAGAAAGCTCAGAGATAAACCAATGCACCTATGGTCACCTAAACTATGACAAAGGAGGCAAGGATATACAATGGAGAAAAGACAGTCTCTTCAATAAATGGCTCTGTGAAAACTGGACAACTGCATGTAAAAGAATGAAATTAGAACACCCCCTTACACCATACACAAAAATAAACTCAAAATGGATTAAAGACCTAAATGTAAGGCAAGATACTATCAAACTCTTAGAGGAAAACATAGGAAAGACACTCTTTGACATAAATCACAGCAAGATCTTTTTTGACCCACCTCCTAGCATAATGGAAATAAAAATAAACAAATGGGACCTAATGAAACTGAAAAGATTTTGCACAGCAAAGGAAACCATAAACAAGATGAAAAGACAACCCTCAAAATGGGAGAAACTATTTGAAAACGAATCAATGGACAAAGGATTAATCTCCAAAATATATAAACAGCTCATGCAGCTGAATATCAAAAAAATAAACAACCCAATCAAAAAATGGACGGAAGACCTAAACAGACATTTCACCAATGAAGGCAAACAGATGGCCAAGAGGTACATGAAAAGATTCTCAACATAACTAATTATTAGAGAAATGTAAATCAAAACCATAATGAGGTATACCTTCACTCCAGTCAGAATGGCCATCACCAAAAAATCTACAAACAATAAATGCTGGAGAGGGTATGGAGAAAAGGGAACCCTCTTGCACTGTTGGTGGCAATATAAATTGATACAGCCACTGTGGAGAATAGTATGGAGGTTCCGTAAAAAACTAAAAATCTAATTACCATATGACCCAGCAATCCCACTACTGGGCATATACCCCGAGAAAACCAGAATTCAAAAAGACACATGTACATTGCAGCACTATTTAAAATAGCCAGGTCATGGAAGCAACCTAAATGCCCTTTGACAGATGAATGGATAAAGAAGATGTGTTACATATATACAATGGAATATTACTTAGCCATAAAAAGGAACAAAATTGGGTCATTTGTAGAGACGTGGATGGACCTAGAGACTGTCATACAGAGTGAAGTAAGTCAGAAAGAGAAAAACAAATATATATTAATGCATATATGAGGAATTTAGAAAAATGGTACATATGAACAAGTTTGCAAGGCAGAAATAGAGACACAGACATAGAGAGTAAGAACACCAAAGGGATAAGGGGGGTGAGGGATGAATTGGGAGATTGGCATTGAAATATATACACTAATATGTATAAAATAGATAACTAATGAGAACCTGCTGTATAGCACAGGGAACTCTACTTCACCTCGCTGTACAGTAGAAACTAACACAACATTGTAAAACAACTATACCCCAATTTAAAAAAGAAAGAAATAAAAAAATAGTTAATTATATTTCATTGCTGAGTAATATTCTATTGTTTGGATGTACAAGAGTTTATCTATTCACCTGTGGAAGGCTATCTGAATTGCTTCCCTTTTTTTGGAGATTATGAATAGAGCTGCTATAAACACTCATGTATAGATGTATAGTTGTTGTTGTTTTTTCATTTCTCCAGGAATGGGATTGCAAAGTCATGTGGTAAATCTATGTTTAATTTTATGAAAAACTGCCATACCTTTTTCCATGGTGGCTATATCATTTTGCATTGCCATAAGAATTGTATGAGAGCTTCAGTTGATTGCTACTTTCACCAACAATTGGCATTGCTGGTAATTTTTATTTCAGCCACTCTAGTAGGTGTGTAGTGGTATCTCATTATGGTTTTTAACTCTCATTTTCCTAATAGCTAAAGATATTGAAAATCTTTTTATGTGCTTATTTGACATCCTCATATCCACTTTGGTGAAGTATTTTTTCAAGTTTTCCCCCCAGTTTTAAATTAATTAATTAATTAATTAACTTATTTATTTATTTTTGGCTGTGTTGGGTCTTCGTTGCTGCACATGGGCTTTCTCTAGTTTGCAGCGAGTGGGGATTATTCTTCGTGGTGGTGTGCGGGCTTCTCATTGTGGTAGCTTTTCTTATTGCAGAGCACAAGTTCTAGGTGCACAGGCTTCAGTAGTTTTGGCACATGGGCTCAGTAGTTCTGGCTCGCAAGTTCTAGAGTGCAGGCTCAGTGGTTGTGGCACACGGAATTAGGTGCTCCACTGCATGTGGGATCTTCCCAGACCAGGGCTCAAACCCATGTCCTCTGCATTTGCAGGCGGATTCTTAACCACTGTGGCACCAGGGAAGTCTGCACTTATTTTTTTTTAACATCTCTATTGCAGTATAATTGCTTTACAATGTTGTATTAGTTTCTGCTGTATAATAAAGTGAGTCAGTAATATGTATATATATATATATATCTCCATATACCCTCCCTCTTGTACCTCCCTCCCACTTTCCCTATCCCACGTCTCTAGGTGGTCACAGACCACGGAGTAGATCTCCCTGTACTATGCTGCTGCTTCCCACTAGCTATCTATTTTACGTTTGGTAGTGTATATATGTCAATGCCACTCTCTCACTTTGCCACAGCTTACCCTTCCCCCTCCCCGTGTCCTCAAGTCCATTCTCTCTGTCTGCATCTTTATTCCTGTCCTGCTCCTAGGTTCTTCAGAACATTTTTATTTATTTAATTTTTTGGATTCCATATATATGTGTTAACATATGGTATTTGTTTGTCTCTTTCTGACTTGCTTCACTCTGTATGACAGTCTCTAAGTCCATCCACCTCACTGAAAATAACTCAATTTCGTTTCTTTTTATGGCTGAGCAATATTCCATTGAATACATGTGTCACATCTTCTTTCTTTCTTTATATCTTCATTGGAGTATAATTGCTTTACAGTGGTGTGTTAGTTTCTGCTTTATAACAAAGTGAATCAGTTATACATATACATATGTTCCCGTATCTCTTCCCTCTTGCATCTCCCTCTTTCCCACCCTCCCTATCCCACCCCTCTAGGTGGTCACAAAGCACCAAGCTAATCTCCCTGTGCTATGCAGCTGCTTCCCACTAGCTATCTATTTTACGTTTGCCACTGTATACATGTCCATGCACTCTCTCACTTTGTCACAGCTTACCCTTCCCACTCCCCATATCCTCAAGTCCATTCTCTAGTAGGTCTGGGTCTTAATTCCTGTCTTACCCCTAGGTCCTTCATGACATTTTTTTTCTTAAATTCCATATATATGTGTTGGCATATGGTATTTGTCTTTCTCTTTCTGCCTTACTTCACTCTGTATGACAGACTCTATGTCCATCCACCTCATTTCAAATAGCTCAATTTCGTTTCTTTTTATGGTTGAGTAATATTCCATTGTATATATGTGCCACATCTTCTTTATCCATTCATCCGATGATGGACACTTAGGTTGTTTCCATCTCCTGGCTATTGTAAATAGAGCTGCAATGAACATTTTGGTACATGACTCTTTTTGAATTATGGTTTTCTCAGGGTATGGCCCAGTAGTGGGATTGCTGGGTCATATGGTAGATCTATTTGTAGTTTTTTAAGGAACCTCCATACTGTTCTCCATAGTGGCTGTACCAATTCACATTCCCACCAGCAGTGCAAGAGTGTTCCCTTTTCTCCACACCCTCTCCAGCATTTATTCTTTCTAGAATTTTATTGATGGCCATCTTGACTGGTGTGAGATGATATCTCATTGTAGTTTTGATTTGCATTTCTCTGATGATTAATGATGTTGAGCATTCTTTCATGTGTTTGTTGGCAGTCTTTATATCTTCTCTGGAGAGATGTCTATTTAGGTCTTATGCCCATTTATGGATTGGGTTGTTTGTTTTTCTGTTATTCAGCTGCATGAGCTGCTTGTAAATTTTGAAGATTAATCCCTTGTCAGTTGCCTCATTTGAAAATATTTTCTCCCATTCTGAGAGTTGTCTTTTGGTCTTGTTTATGGATTCCTTTGCTGTGCAAAATCTTTTAAGTTTCATTAGGTCCCATTTGTTTATTTATGTTTTTATTTCCATTTCTCTAGGAGGTGGGTCAAAAAGGATCTTGCTGTGAATTATGTCATAGAATGTTCTGCATATCTTTTCCTCTAAGACTTTGATAGTTTCTGGCCTTACATTTAGGTCTTTAATCCATTTTGAGCTTATTTTTGTGTATGGTGTTAGGGAGTGATCTAATCTCATGCTTTTACATTTACCTGTCCAGTTTTCCCAGCACCACTTATTGAAGAGGCTGTCCTTTCTCCAATGTATATTCCTGCCTCATTTATCAAAGATAAGGTGACCATATGTGCGTGGGTTTAACTCTGGGCTTTCTATTCTGTTCCATTGATTTATATTTCTGTTTCTGTGCCAGTACCATACTGTCTTGATTACTGTAGCTTTGTCGTATAGTCTGAAGTCAGGGAGCCTGATTCCTCCAGCTCCGTTTTTCGTTCTCAAGATTGCTTTGGCTATTCTGGGTCTTTTGTGTTTACATACAAATTGTGAAATTATTGGTTCTAGCTCTGTGAAAAATGCCAGTGGTAGTTTGATAGGGATTGCATTGAATCTGTAGATTGCTTTGGGTAGTAGAGTCATTTTCACAATGTTGATTCTTCCCATCCAAGAACATGGTATATCTCTCCATCTATTTGTATCATCTTTAATTTCTTTCATCAGTGTCTTATAATTTTCTGCATACAGGTCTTTTCTCTCTGTAGGTAGGTTTATTCCTAGATATTTTATTCTTTTTGTTGCAATGGTAAATGGGAGTGTTTTCTTGATTTCACTTTCAGATTTTTCATCATTAGTGTATAGGAATGCCAGAGATTTCTGTGCATAATTTTTGTATCCTGCTACTTTACCAAATTCATTGATTAGCTCTAGTAGTTTTCTGGTAGCATCTTTAGGATTTTCTATGTATAGTATCATGTCACCTGCAAACAGTGACAGCTTTACTTCTTCTTTTCCGATTTGGATTCCTTTTATTTCCTTTTCTTCTCTGATTGTTGTGGCTAAGACTTCCAAAACTATGTTGAATAAGAGTGGTGAGAGTGGGCAACCTTGTCTTGCTCTTGATCTTAGTGTAAATGGTTTCAGTTTTTCAACATTGAGGATGATGTTGGCTGTGTGTTTGTCATATATGGTCTTTATTATGTTGAGGAAACTTCCCTCTATGCCTACTTTCTGCAGGGTTTGTATCATAAATGGGTGTCGAATTTTGTCGAAAGCTTTGTCTGCATCTACTGAGATGATCATATGGTTTTTCTCCTTCAATTTATTAATATGGTGTATCACGTTGTTTGATTTGTGTATGTTGAAGAATCCTTGCATTCCTGGAATAATCCCCACTTGATGATGGTGTATGATCATTTTAATGTGCTGTTGGACTCTGTATGCTAGTATTTTGTTGAGGAATTTTGCATCCATGTTCATCAGTGATATCGGCCTGTAGTTTTCTTTCTTTGTGACCTCCTTGTCTGGTTTTGGTATCAAGGTGATGGTGGCCTCGTAGAATGAGTTTGAAAGTTTTCCTCCCTCTGCTATATTTTGGAAACTTTGAGAAGGATAGGTGTTAGCTCTCCTCAAAATGTTTGATAGAATTCGCCTGTGAAGCCATCTGGTCCTGGGCTTTTGTTTGTTGGAAGATTTTTAATCACAGTTTCAATTTCAGTGTTTTTGATTGGTCTGTTAATATTTTCTATTTCTTCCTGATTCAGAGTTGGCACGTAGTGCATTTCTAAAAATTTGTCCATTTATTCCAGGTTGTCCATTTTATTGGCATAGAGTTGCTTGTAGTAATCTTTCATGATCCTTTGTATTTCTGCAGTGTCAGTTGTTACTTCTCCTTTTTCATTTCTAATTCTATTGATTTGAGTCTTCTCCCTTTTTATCTTGATGAGTCTGGCCAGTGGTTTATCAATTTTGTTTATCTTCTTAAAGAACCAGCTTTTAGTTTTATTGATCTTTGCTATCATTTCTTTTTCATTTATCTCTGATCTGATCTTTATGATTTCTTTCTTTCTGCTAACTTTGGGGATTTTTTGTTCTTCTTTCCCTAATTGCTTTAGGTGTGTGGTTAGGTTGTTTATTTCAGATGTTCCTTGTTTCTGGAGGTAGGATTTTATTGGTATAAACTTCCCCCTCAGAACTGCTTTTGCTGCATCCCATAGGTTTGGGGTCATCGCGTTTTCATTGTCACTTGTTTCTAGGTATTTTTTGATTTCTTCTTTCATGTCTTCCATGATCTATTGGTTATTTCGTAGTGTATTGTTTAGCCTCCATGTGTTTATAATTTTTACAGATTCTTTCCTGTAATTGGTATCTAGTCTCATAGCATTGTGGTCAGAAAAGATACTTGATATGATTTCAATTTTCTTAAATTTACCAAGGCTTGATTTGTGACCCAAGATATGATCTATCCTGGAGAATGTTCCATGAGCACTTGAGAAGAATGTGTATTCTGTTGTTTTTGGATTGAATGTTCTATAAATATCAATTAAATCCATCTTGTTTGATGTGTCATTTAAAGCTTGTGTTTCCTTCTTTATATTCATTTTGGATGATCTGTCCATTGGTGAGAGTGGGCTGTTAAAGTCCCCTACTATGATTGTGTTACTGTCGATTTCCCCTTTTATGGCTGTTTGTGTTTGCCTTATGTAGTGAGTTGCTCCTATGTGAGTGCATAAATATTTACAATTGCTATACCTTCTTGGATAGATCCCTTGATCATTATATAGTGTCCTTCTTTGTCTCTTGGTACAGTCCTTATTTTAAGGTCTATTTTGTCTGATATGAGAATTGCTACTCCAGCCTTCTTTTGATTTCCATTTGGATGGAATATCTTTTTCCATCCCCTCACTTTCAGTCTGTATGTGTCCCTAGGTCTGAAGTGGGTCTCTTGTAGACAGCATATGTACGTGTCTTGTTTTTGTATCTATTCAGCCAGTCTATTTCTTTCTGTTGGAGCATTTAATCCATTTACATTTAAAGTAATTATAGATATGCGTGTTCCTATTACCATTTTTTAATTGTTTTGGGTTTATTATTGTAGGTCATTTCCTTCTCTTGTGTTTCCTGCCTAGAGAAGTTCCTTTAGCATTTGTTGTAAAGCTGGTTTCGTGGTGCTGAATTCTCTTAGATTTTGCTTGTCTGTAAAGCCTTTAATTTCTTGGTCAAATATGAATGCGATCCTTGCTGGGTAGAGTTATCTTGGTGGTAGGTTTTTCTCCTTCATCACTTTAACTGTGTCCTGCTACTCCCTTCTGGCTTGCAGAGTTTCTGCTGAAAGATCAGCTGTTAACCTATGGGGATTCCCTTATGTGTTATTTGTTGTTTTCTCTTGCTGCTTTTAATATTTGTTCTTTGTATTTAATTTTTGATAACTTGATTAATATGTGTCTTGGCGTGTTTCTCCTGGGATTTATCATGTATGGGACTCTGTGTGCTTCTTGGACTTGATAAACTATTTCCTTTCCCATATTAGGGAAGTTTTCAACTATAAACTCTTCAAATATTTTCTCAATCCCTTTCTTTTTCTCTTCTTCTTCTGGGACCCCTATAATTCGAGTGTTGGTGCATTTAATATTTTCCCAGAGGTCTCTGAGACTGTCCTCAAATCTTTTCATTCTTTTTTTCTTTATTCTGCTCAGCAGTAATTATTTCCACTCTTTTATCTTCCAGGTCACTTATCCGTTCTTCTGCCTCAGTTATTCTGCTATTGATCCCTTCTATAGAATGTTTAATTTCATTTATTGGTTGCTCATCACTCTTTGTTTGCTCTTTAATTCTTCTAGGTCTTTGTAAAATATTTCTTGTATTTTCTCCATTCTATTTCCAAGAGTTTGGATCATCTTTACTATATTATTCTGAATTCTTTTTCAGGTAGACTGCCTATTTCCTCTTCATTTGCTAGGTCTTGTGGGTTTGTTCCTTGCTCCTTCATCTGCTGTGTGCTTCTCTGTCTTCTCATTTTGCTTAACTTACTGTGTTCGGTGTCTCCTTTTCGCAGGCTGCAGGTTCGTAGTTTCCGTTGTTTTGGGTATCTGTCCCCAGTGGCTAAGTTTGGTTTAGTGACTTGTTTAGGCTTCCTGGTGGAGGGGACTTGTGCCTGTGTTCTGGTGGATGAGGCTGGATCTTGTCTTTCTGGTGGGCATGTTCATGTCTGCTGATGTGTTTTGGGGTGTCTGTGGCCTTATGATTTAGGCAGCTTCTGTTCTAATGGATGGGGTTATGTTCCTGTCTTGCTAGTTATTTGGCATAGGGTGTCCTGCACTGTAGCTTGCTGGTCGTGGGGTGATGCTGGGCCTTGGCATTGAGATGGAGTTCTCTGGGTGATTTTTGCAGCTTGATATTACATGGAGCTGGGAGGTCTCTTGTGTACCTGAACTTGGCTCTCCCAACTCAGTGGCACAGCCATGACACCTGGCTGGAGTACCAAGAGCCTGTCCTCCACACAGCTCAGTATAAAATGGAGAAAATAAAGGAAGAAGGAAAAAAAGAAAGAGGAAGATAAAATAAAATAAAGTTATTAAAGTAAAAAATAATTATTAAGAAAAATATTTTTTAAGTAATAAAAAAAATGGTCAGACAGAACCCTAGGACAAATGGTAAAAGCAAAGCTATACAGACAAAATCACACACAGAAGCATACACATACGCTCTCACAAAAAGAGAAAAAGGGGAAATATATATATATATATCATTGCTCTCAAAGTCCACCTCCTCAATTTGGGATGATTCGTTGTCTATTCAGGTATTCCACAGATGCAGGGTACATCAAGTTGATTGTGGAGATTTAATCCTCTGGTCCTGAGGCTACTGGGACAAATTTCCTTTGCTGGGATAAATTTCCCTTTCTCTTCTTTGTTTGCAAAGCTCCCAGAGTTCAGCTTTGGATTTGGACCTGCCTCTGCGTGTAGGTCACCTGAGGGCATCTGTTCTTCACTCAGGACAGGGTTCAAGGAGCAGCTGATTCGGGGCTCTGGCTCACTCAGGTCGGGGGTAGGGAGGGGTATGGATGCAGGGCAAGCCTGCCGCAGCAGAGGCCAGCGTGACGTTGCACCAGCCTGAGGCGCACCGTACGTTCTCCCGGGGAAGTTGTCCCTGGATCCTGGGACCCTGGCAGTGGCGTGCTGCACAGGCTCCCCGGAAGGGAGGTGTGGACAGTGACCTGTGCTCGCACACAGGCTTCTTGGTGGCAGCAGCACCAGGCTTAGCGTCTCATGCCCGTCTCTGTGGTCCATGCTGATAGCCGCGGCTCGCGCCCGTCTCTGGAGCTCCTTTAAGCAGCGTTCTTAATCCCCTCTCCTCACGCACCAGGAAACAGAGGAAAGAAATTGTCTCTTGCCTCTTAGGCAGGTCCAGACTTTTCCCCGGACTCCCTCATGGCTAGCTGTGGTGCACTAGCCCCCTTCAGGCTGTGTTCACGCAGCCAACCACAGTCCTCTCCCTGCGCTCGGACCGAAGCCTGAGCCTCAGCTCCCAGCCCCGCCTGACCCAGCGGGTGAGCAGACAAGCCCCTCTGGCTGCTGAGTGCTGGTCGGCACTGATCCTCTGCGCAGGAATCTCTCTGCTTTGCCCTCCGCACCCCTGTTGCTGCGCTCTCCTCCGTGGCTCCGAAGCTTCCCCGCTCCACCACCCACAGTCTCCACCTGTGAAGGGCCTTCCTAGTGTGTGGAAACCTTTCCTCCTTCACAGCACCCTCCCAATGGTGCAGGTCCCGTCCCTATTCTTTTGTCTCTGTTTTTTCTTTTGCCCTACCCAGGTACGTGGGGAGTTTCTTGCCTTTTGGGAGTTCTGAGGTCTTCTGCCAGCATTCAGTAGATGTTCTGTAGGAGTTGTTCCACATGTAGATGTATTTCTGATGTATTTGTGGGGAGGAAGCTGATCTCCGCGTCTTACTCTTCTGCCATCTTGAAGCTCCTCCTCTTCTTTGATTTCCTGCATCAGAATTTTATAGTTTTCCTCCTATATAATCCTGTGTATATTTTGTTGTCTTTATGCCTAAAGTTTCTTTTTTGGGGTACTGATGTAAACGGGACTGTTTTTTTTCAATTTCAGATTCAATAGTTCATTGCTGTTATATAGGCAAGATATTGACTTTTGTATGTTAACTTTCTATCCTGTGGCTTTCCTATAATTATTTATTAGTTCCTAGAATATTTGGCTATTCTTTGGGATTATTCATGTAGAAAACCATGTCTATCTGCACACAAAGAGAGTTTTATTTCATTCTTCCCAATTTGTATACCTTGTACATGTTTTTCTTTTCTTAATGCATTAAGTAGGACCTCCAGTACAATGCTCATTAGGAGTGATGAGCGGGGCATCCTTGCCTTTCTACCAGTCTTAGAAGGAAAGGATACAGTTTCTCATCTTTAAGTATGATGTTAGCTGAAGGTTTTTGTAGATTTTTAAAAATCAAGATGAGGGAGTTCCTCTCTATTTCTAGTTTGCTGAGAGTTTTTATCATGAATTGGCGTCAGATTTTGTCAAATGCTGTTTTTGCACCTATCGATATAATCATATGCTTTTTATTTTTTAGCTTGCCCATGCAATAGTTACATTAGTTGATTTTTGAACATTGAAGCAATCTTGCATACTTTGAATAAATCGCATTTTGTCATGGCATGTAATTCTCTTTATATAGTGTTGAATTTGATTTGTCAACATCTTGTTGAAGATTTTTTGCATATATATTCATAAGAGATATTGGTCTGAAGTTTTCCTTTATGTTAATGTCTTTATATGGTTTTGGTACTAGGCTAATGCTGTCTTCATAGAATCAGTTAGGAAATTCTCACTTCCGCTTCTATTTTCTAGAAGAGATTATGGGGAATTGATATCATTTCTTTCTGTAATGTTTGGTAGATTCTCCAGTGAAACCACCTGGGCCTAGTGCTTTCTGTTTTGGAAAGTTGTTAATTATTGACTCAATTTATGTAATGGATATATGCCTATTCAGATTATCTGTTTCTCATATTGTGTGAGTTTTTGTAGTTTCTGTCTTTCAAGGATTGGTCCCTCTTATCTAGGTTATCAAAGTTGTAGACATAGAGTTGTTCATATTCCTTTATTACCCTTTTAATGCCCATGAGATCAGCAGTGATAACCTCTCTTTCATTTCTGATATTAGTAATTCATGTCTTCTCTCTTTTTTTCATGGTTAGCCTGGTTACTAGTTCATTAATTTTGTCAATTTTTCAAATAATCAACTTTTAATTTTGTTAATTTTTTCTGTGGATTTTGTTTTCATTTTCACTGATTTCTAATCTAGTTCTTTTTAAAAATTGAAGTACAGTTGATTTATAAAATTTTGTTACTTTCTGGTGTATAACAAAGTGATTCAGATATATATATATATTTTTTTTCTTTTTCAGACTCTTTTCCATTATATGTTATCAGAAGATACTGAATACAGATCTACACGTGGAACAACTCCTACAGAACACCCACTGAATGCTGGCAGAAGACCTCAGACTTCCCAAAAGGCAAGAAACTCCCCACGTACCTGGGAAGGGCAAAAGTAAAAAGAATAAACAGAGACAAAGAATAGGGACGGGACCTGCACCATTGGGAGGGAGCTGTGAAGGAGGAAAGGTTTCCACACACTAGGAAGCCCCTTCGTGGGCGGAGACTGTGGGTGGTGGAGAGGGGAAGCTTCGGAGCCATGGATGAAAGCGCAGCAGCAGGGGTGTGGAGGGCAAAGTGGAGAGATTCCTGAACAGAGGATCGGTGCTGACCAACACTCACCAGCCGAGAGGCTTGTCTGCTCACCTGCTGGGGTCGGTGGGGGCTGGGAGCTGAGGCTCAGGCTTCGGTCGGATCGCAGGGAGAGGACTGGTGGCATGAATACAGACTGAAGGGATTAGTGCACCACGGCTAGCCAGGACGGAGTCCGGGAAAAAGTCTGGACCTGCCAAAGAGGCAAGAGACTTTTTCTTCCCTCTTTGTTTTCTGGTGCACGAGGAGAGGTGATTAAGAACGCTGCTTAAAGGAGCACCAGAGACGGGCGCGAGCCGCGGCTATCAGTGCAGACCAGAGAGATGGGCATGAGATGCTACGGCTGGTGCTGCAGCCACCAAGAAGCCTGTGGGCAAGCACACCTCCCCTCCTGGGAGCCTGTGCAGCCCGCCATTGCCAGGGTCCCAGGATCCAGAGACAACTTCCCTGGGAGAACGCACAGCAACGTCACGCCGGCCTCTGCCACCACAGTCTCTTGCTGCCCTCCGTATCCCTCCTTCCCCCCGGCCTGAGTGAGCCAGAGACCCCGAATCAGCGGCTCCTTTAACCCTGTCCTGTCTGAGCGAAGAACAGACGCCCTCCCGCAAACTACACGCAGCGGCCAGGCCAAATCCAAAGCTGAGCCCAGGGTTCTGTGCAGACAACGAAGAGAAAGGGAAATTTTCCCCAGCAGCCTCAGGAGCAGCGGATTAAATGTCCATAATCAACTTGATGTACCCTGCATCTGTGGAATACCTGAATAGACAACGAATCATCCCAAATTGAGGAGGTGGACTTTGAGAGCAAAATTTATTATTTTTTCCCCTTTTCCTCTTTTTGTGAGTCTGTATATGTATGTTTCTGTGTGACATTTTGTCTGTATAGCTTTGCTTTCACCATTTGTCCTAGGGTTCTGTCCGTCCTTTTTTTTTTCTTTTTACATTAAAAATTTTTTTCTTAATAATTATTTTTTTATTTTAATAACTTTATTTTATTTTACCTTATTTTATTTTATTTTATCATCTTTCTTTCTTTCTTACTTTCTACATTTTCTCCCTTTTATTCTGAGCCGTGTGGATAATAGGCTCTTGGTTCTACAGCCAGGGGTCAGTGCTGTGCCTCTGAGGTGGGAGAGCCAACTTCAGGACACTGGTCCACAAGAGACCTCCCAGCTCCACATTATATCAAATGGCGAAAATCTCCCAGAGATCTCCATCTCAACACCAACACCCAGCTTCACTCAACAACAAGCAAGCTACAGTGCTTGACACCCTATGCCAAACAACTAGCAAGATAGGAGCACAATCCCACCCATTAGCAGAGAGGCTGCTTAAAATAATAATAAGGTCACAGATACCCCAAAACACACCACCAGACGTGGACCTGCCCACTAGAAAAACAAGATCCAGCCTCATCCACCAGAACACAGGCACCAGTCCCCTCCACCAGGAAGCCTACACAACCCACTGAACCAAATTTAGCCACTGGGGACAGACACCAAAAACAAAGGGAGCTATGAACCTGCAGCCTTCAAAAAGGAGAGCCCAAACACAGTAGGATAAGCAAAATGAGAAGACAGAAAAACACACAGCAGATGAAGGAGCAAGATAAAAACCCACCAGACCTAACAAATGAGGAGGAAATAGGCAGTCTAACTGAAAAAGAATTCAGAATAATGATAGTTAACATGATCCAAAATCTTGGAAATAGAATAGAGAAAATTCAAGAAACATTTAACAAGGACCTAGAAGAACAAAAGAGCAAACAAGTAATGATGAACAACACAATAAATGAAATTAAAAATACTCTAGAAGGGATCAATAGCAGAATAACCGAGGTAGAAGAACGGGTAAGTGACCTGGAAGATAAAATAGTGGAAATAACTTCTGCAGAACAGAATAAGGAAAAAGAATGAAAAGAGCTGAGGACAGTCTCAGAGACCTCTGGGACAATATTAAACGCAACAACATTCGAATTATAGGGGTTACAAGAGAAGAAGAGAAAAAGAAAGGGACTGAGAAAATATTTGAAGAGATTATAGTTGAAAACTTCCCTAATATGGGAAAGGAAATAGTTAACCAAGTCCAGGAAGCACAGAAAGTCCCATACAAGACAAATCCAAGGAGAAACACACCAAGACACATATTAATCAAACTATGAAAAATTAAATACAAAGAAAACATATTAAAAGCAACAAGGGGGCTTCTCTGGTGGCGCAGTGGTTGAGAGTCTGCCTGCCAATGCAGGGGACACGGGTTCATGCCCCAGTCCCAGAAGATCCCACATGCCTCGGAGCAGCTGGGCCCATGACCTATGGCCGATGAGCCTGTGCTCCACAACAGGAGAGGCCACAACAGTGAGAGGCCCGCATACAGCAAAAAAAAGAAAGAAAAAATAGAAAAAGCAGTAAGGGAAAAACAACAAATAACACATAAGGTAATCCCCATACGGTTAACAGCTGATCGTTAAGCAGAAACACTGCAAGCCAGAAGGGACTGGCAGGACATATTTAAAATGATGAAGGAGAAAAACCTACAACCAAGATTACTCTATCCAACAAGCATCTCATTAAGAATTGATGGAGAAATTAAAACCTTTACAGACAAGCAAAAGCTGAGAGAGTTCAGCACCACCAAACCAGCTTTACAACAAATGCTAAAGAAACTTCTCTAGGCAAGAAACACAAGAGAAGGAAAAAAACCTATAATAACAAACCCAAAACAATTAAGAAAATGGGAATAGGAGCATACATATCGATAATTATCTTAAATGTAAATGGATTAAATGCTCCCACCAAAACACACAAACTGGCGGAATGGATACAAAAACAGGACCCATATATGTGCTGTCTACCAGAGACCCACTTCAGACCTCGGGACACATACAGACTGAAAGTGAGGGGATGGAAAATGATATTCCATGCAAATGGAAACCAAAAGAAAGCTAGAGTAGCAATTCTCATATCAGACAAAACAGACTTTAAAATAAAGACTATTACAAGAGACAAAGAAGGACACTACATAATGACCATCTCCTTGGATCAATCCAAGAAGAAGATACAACAATTGTAAATATTTATGAACCCAACATAGGAGCATAAGGCAAATACTAACAGCCATAAAAGGGGAAATCGACAGTAACACACTCATAGTAGGGGACATTAACACCCCACTTTCACAAATGGACAGAGCATCCAAAATAAAAATACATAAGGAAACACAAGCTTTAAATGATACATTAAACAAGATGGACTTAATTGATATTTATAGGACATTCCATCCAAAAATAACAGAATACAAATTTTTCTCAAGTGCTCATGGAACATCCTCCAGGATAGATCATATCTTGGGTCAAAAAATTTAAGAAAATTGAAATTGTATCAAGTATCTTTTCCGACCACAGTGCTATGAGACTCGATATCAATTACAGGAAAAGATCTGTAAAAAATACAAACACATGGAGGCTAAAAATACACTACTGAATAATGAAGTGATCACTGAAGAAATCAAAGAGGAAATCAAAACACCTAGAAACAAATGACAATGGAGACACGACGACCCAAAACCTATGGGATATAGCAAAAGCAGTTCTAAGAGTGAAGATTATAGCTATACAATCCTAACTTAAGAAACAGAAACATCTCGAATAAACAACGTAACCTTACACCTAAAGCAATTAGAGAAAGAAGAAGAAAAAAACCCCAAAGTTAGCAGAAGGACAGAAATCATAAAGATCAGATCAGAAATAAATGAAAAATAAATGAAGGAAATGATAGCAAAGATCGATAAAATTAAAAGCTGGTTCTTTGAGAAGATAAACAGTGTTGATAAACCATTAGCCAGACTCACCAAGAAGAAAAGGGAGAGACTCAAATCAATAGAATTAGAAATGAAAAAGGAGAAGTAACAACTGACACTGTAGAAATACAAAGGATCATGAGAGATTACTACAAGCAACTCTATGCCAATAAAATGGACAACCTGAAAGAAATGGACAATTTCTTACAAATACACAACCTGCCAAGACCGAATCAGGAAGGAACAGAAAATATTAACAGACCAATCACAAGCACTGAAATTGAAACTGTGATTAAAAATCTTCCAACAAACAAAAGCCCAGGACCAGATGGCTTCACAGGTGAATTCTATCAAACATTTGGAGAAGAGCTAACACCTATCCTTCTCAAAATCTTCCAAAATATAGCAGAGGGAGGAACACTCCCAAACTCATTCTATGAGGCCACCATCACCCTGACACCAAAACCAGACAAGGATGTCACAAAGAAAGAAAACTACAGGGCAATATCACTGCTGAACTCGGATGCAAAAATCCTAAACAAAATACTAGCAAACAGAATCCAACAGCACATTAAAAGGATCATACCCCATGATCAAGTGGGGTTCATTCCAGGAATGCAAGGATTCTTCAATATATGCAAGTCAAACAACGTGATACACCATATTAACAAATTGAAGGAGAAAAACCATATGATCATCTCAATAGATGCAGGGAAAGCTTTTGACAAAATTCAACACCCATTTATGATACAAACCCTGCAGAAAGTAGGCATAGAAGGAACTTTCCTCAACATAATAAAGGCCATATATGATAAACACACAGCCAACATCTTCCACAATGGTGAAAAACTGAAAGCATTTCCACTAAGATCAGGAACAAGACAAGGTTGCCCACTCTAACCACTCTTATTCAACATAGTTTTGGAAGTTTTAGCCACAACAATAAAAGAAGTAAAGGAAATAAAAGGAATCCAAATCAGAAAAGAAGAAGAAAAGCTGTCACTGTTTGCAGGTGACATGATACTATACATAGAGAATCCTAAAGATGCTACCAGAAAACTACTAGAGCTAATCAATGAATTTGGTAAAGTAGCAGGATACAAAATTAATGCACAGAAATCTCTGGCATTCCTATACACTAATGATGAAAAATCTGAAATTGAAATCAAGAAACCACTCCCATTTACCACTGCAACAAAAAGAATAAAATATCTAGGAATAAACCTACCTAAGGAGACAAAAGACCTGTATGCAGAAAATTATAAGATACTGATGAAAGAAATTAAAGATGGTACAAATAGATGGAGAGATATACCTTGTTCTTGGATTAGAAGAATCAACATTGTGAAAATGACTCTACTACCCAAAGCAATGTACAGATTCAATGCAATCCCTATCAAACTACCACTGGCATTTTTCACAGAACTAGAACAAAAAATTTCACAATTTGTATGTAAACACAAAAGACCCCAAATAGCCAAAGCAATCTTGAGAACGAAAAACGGAGCTGGAGGAATCAGACTCCCTGACTTCAGACTATACGACAAAGCTACAGTAATCAAGACAGCATGGTACTGGCACAGAAACAGAAAGATAGATCAATGGAACCGGATAGAAAGCCCAGAGATAATCCCACGCACATATGGTCACCTTATCTTTGATAAAGGGGGCAGGAATGTACAGTGGTAAAAGACAGCCTCTTCAACAAATGGTGCTGGGGAAATCTGGACAGGTACATGTAAAAGTATGAGATTAGATCACTCCCTAACACAATACTCAAAAATAAGCTCAAAATGGATTAAAGACTTAATGTAAGGCCAGAAACTATCAAAGTCTTAGAGGAAAAGATAGGCAGAGCACTCTATGACATAAATCACAGCAAGATCCTTTAGATCCTTTTTGACCCACCTCCTAGAGAAATGGAAATAAAAACAAACAAATCGGACCTAATGAAACTTAAAAGCTTTTTCACAGCAAAGGAAACCATAAAGAAGACCAAAAGACAACCCTCAGAATGGGAGAAAATATTTTCAAATGAAGCCACTGACAAAGGATTAATCTTCAAAATTTACAAGCACCTCATGTAGCTAAATAACAAAAAAACAAACAACCCAATCCAAAAATGGGCAGAAGACCTAAATAGACACTTCTCCAGAGAAGATATAAAGACTGCCAACAAACACATGAAAGAATGCTCAACGTCATTAATCATTAGAGAAATGCAAATGAAAACTCCAATGAGATATCATCTCACACTAGTCAGAATGGCCATCGTCAAAAAATCTAGAAAGAATAAATGCTGGAGAGGGTGTGGAGAAAAGGGAACACTGTTGCTCTGCTGGTGGGAATGTGAATTGGTACAGCCACTGTGGAGAACAGTATGGGGGTTCATTAAAAAACTACAAATAGAACTACCATATGACTCAGCAATCCCACTACTGGACTTATACCCTGAGAAAACCATAATTCAAAAAGTGTCATGTACCAAAATGTTCATTGCAGCTCTATTTACAGTAGCCAGGTGATGGAAGCAACCTAAGTGCCCATCATCAGGTGAATGGATAAAGAAGGTGCAGCACAAATATACAATGGAATATTACTCAGCCATAAAAAGAAACGAAATTGAGTTATTTGTAGTGAGGTGGATGGACCTAGAGTCTGTCATACAGAGTGAAGTAAGTCGGAAAGAGACAGACAAATACAGTATGCTAACACATATATATGGAATCTAAGGGGAAAAAATGTCATGAAGAACCTAGGGGTAAGACAGGAATAAAGACACAGACCTACTAGGGAATGGATTTGAGGATATGGGGAGGGGGAAGGGGAAGCTGTGACAAAGTGAGAGAATGGCATGGACATATATACACTACCAACCTTAAAATAGATCGCTAGTGGGAAGCAGCTGCATAGCACAGGGAGATCAGCTCGGTGCTTTGTGACCACCTAGAGGGGTGGTATAGGGAGGGTGGGAGGGAGGGAGACGCAAGAGGGAAGAGATATGGAAACATATGTATATGTATAACTGATTCACTTTGTTATAAATCAGAAACTAACACACCATTGTAAAGCAATTGTACTCCAATAAAGATGAAAAAAACAAAGAAACAAACTTAAAAAAAACATTGAATACAGTTCCCTGTGCTATATGTTAACCAAAATGGAAAGGGGGGAGGGATAATTTAGGAACTTGGGAAGAACAGATACATACTACTATATAGAACATAGGCAAACAACAAGGTCCTAATTTAGTTTTTTTTTTTGCGGTACGCGGCCTCTCACTGCTGTGTCCTCTCCCGTTGCGGAGCACAGGCTCCAGACGCGCAGGCTCAGCGGCCATGGCTCACAGGCCCAGCTGCTCCGCAGCATGTGGGATCCTCCCGGACTGGGGCACGAACCCGTGTCCCCTGCATCGACAGGAGGACTCTCAACCACTGCGCCACCAGGGAAGCCCCTAATTTAGTTTTTATTATTTCTTTTTTTTTCTGCTTCTTTTTGGCTTATATTGCTTTTCTTTTTCTAGTTTCCTAAAGTGGAAACTATGATTATTGTTTTTATATTTATCTTTTCTAAAATATTAATTCAATGCTATAAAGTTCCCTCTAAACACTGATTTTGCTGCATCTCACACATTTTGATGTTGTATTTCATCTTCATTTAGTTCAAAAGATTTTAAGATTTCTTGTAGTATTTCTTCTTTGACCCATTTGTTATTTAGAAGTGTGTTACTCAATCTCTAAATATTTTGGAATTTTCCAGTTATCTTTCTATTATTGACTTCTAGTTTGATTCCAATTTAGTCTGAAAGCATATTTTGTATGATTTATATTCTTTAAAATTTTTAAGATGTATTTATGGCCCAGAATGTGGTCTATCTTGGTGTTATTCCATGTGAGATTGAGAATAATGTGTATTCTGCTGTTGTTGGATGAAATATTCTGTAAATGTCAATTAGATCTAGTTGATTGATGTTGCTGTTGAGTTCACATATATCTTTACAGATTTTCTGCCAGCTGGATCTGTCAATAGAAGGGTGTTGAAGTCTCCAACTTAATAATGAATTTCTCTATTTCTCCTTGTAGGTCTATCACTTTTTGCCTCACATATATTGATGCACTGTGTATTAGTGCATACTTTTTCATGATTGTTATATCTTCTTAGACGATTGACCCCTTTATCATTATGTAATGCCCTTCTTTATCCCTGATAAATTTCCTTGCTCTGAAGCCTGTTTTGTCTGAAATTAATATAGCTACTCCAGCTTTCTTTTGATTAGAATCTTGGTATATCTTTCTCCATTCTTTACTTTTAATATATTTGTTTCTTTATATTTATATTACTTTTAGACAACATATAGTTGGGTCTTATTTTTTATCTCCTCTGACAGTGCTTGTCTCTTAATTGATGTAGTTATATTATACACACTTAAAGTGATTATTGATATAGTTAGATTCATCTTTACCATGTCTCTAATGCTTTGACATTTATTGAACTTGTTCTTTGTTTCTTATTTTATCTTCTTTTTTCTACTTTCTCTGATTTTAATTGAGCATTTTGTATGATTTCATTTTCTTTGCTTTCTTAGCATATCAATAATACTTCTTTTATATTTTAGTAGTTTCCCTAGAGTTTACAATATACATTTACAATTAATATAAGTCCCTTTAAAATATTGTAAAATAAAATACTATTGATTCACAAGAAGTATGGACACTTTATAACAAAGTATTCCCAATTCCTCCCTCTCAATACCTCATAACATAGCAATCATTCATTTCATTTATCCACAAGCTACAATCACTAAATACATTGTTACTATTATTATTTTAAATAAACTGTTATCTGTCAGATCAACTAGGAATAAGAAATATTCAATATTTTATTTTACTTTCATATGTTGCTTTTCTAACATTCTTCCATTATCTAAATCTGAGTTTCTGACCTATGTCATTTTCCTTCTCTCTTAAGAACTTCTTTTAACCTTTCTCGCAAGGAAGGTTTACTAGTGACAAATTGCTACACTTTCAGTTGGTCTGAGGAACAACTTTTACCTCTCCTTCACTTTTGTTTGTTTGTTTGTTTTCTTTTGTTTTTAATGGAGTATAACTGCTTTACAATGTTGTGTTAGTCTTTGCTGTGAAGTGAATCAGCTATATGTATACACATATCCCCTCTCACTTGGACCTCCCTCCCCCCTCATCCCACCCATCTAGGTCATCACAGAGCACCGAGCTGAGCTCCCTGTGCTATGTGGCTGCTTTCCACTAGCTATCTATTTTATGTTTGGTAGTGTATATATGTCCATTCCACTCTCTCACTTTGTCACAGCTTCCCCTTCCCCCTCCCCATATCCTCAAGTCCATTCTCCAGTAGGTCTGTACCACATCTTCTTTATCCATTCATCTGTCTATGTCCATTTAGGTTGTTTCCATGTCCTGTCTATTGTAAATAGTGCTGCAATGAACATTGGGGTACATACATTTTTTGAAATATGGTTTTCTAAGGGTATATGCCCAGTCGTGGGATTGCTGGGTCATATGGTAGTTCTATTTTTTGTTTTTAAGGAACCTCTGTACTGTTCTGCACAGTGGCTGTATCACTTTACATTTCCACCCACAATGCAAGAGGGTTCCCTTTCCTCTGCACTATCTCCAGCATTTATAGTTTGTAGACTTTTTGAGGATGGCCATTCTGACTGGTGTGAGGGGATACCTCATTGTGGTTTTGATTTGCATTTCTCTAATAATTAGTGATGTTGAGAATCATGTGCCTCTACACCATCTGTATGTCTTTTTTGGTAAAATGTCTATTTAGTACTTCCACCCATTTTTTGATTGTTTTTTTTTTATATCTAGCTGCATGAGGTGTTTGTATATTTTAGAGATAATCCTTTGTCTTTTGATTCATTTGCAAATATTTTCTCCTATTCTGTGTTGTATTTTTGTATTGTTTATGGTTTCCTTTGCTGTGCAAAAGATTTTTAAGTTTAATTAGGTCCCATTTGCTTATTTTTGTTTTTATTTTCATTACTCTAGGAGGTGGGTCATAAAAGGTCTTGCTGTGATTTATATCAAAGAGCGTTTTTCCTATGTTTTCCTCTAAGAGTTTTATAGTGTCTGATCTTACATTTAGGTCTTTAATTCATTTTGAGTTTATTTTTTTGTTTGGTGTTAGGGAGTGTTCTAATTTCATACTTTTACATGCAGTTGTCCAGTTTTCTTAGCACCATTTATTGAAGAGGGTGTCTTTTTACCATTGTATATCCTTGCCTCCTTTGTCATAGATTAGTTGACCATAAGTGTGTGGGTTTATTGCTGGGCTTTCTATCTTGTTCCATTGATCTATATTTCTGTTTTTGTGCCAGTACCATACTGTCTTGATTACTGTAGCTTTGTAGTATAGTGTGAAGTCAGGGAGTCTGATTCCTCCAGCTCCATTTTTCTTTCCCAAGATTTCTTTGGCTATTTGGGGTCTTTTGTGTTTTCATACAAATTGTAACAGTTTTTTTCTAATTCTGTGCAAAATGTCATTGGTAATTTGATAGGGATTGCACTGAACCTGTAGATTGCTTTGGGTAGTATAGTCATTTTCATAATACTGATTCTTCCAATCCAGGAGCATGGTATATCTCTTCATCTGTTTGTGTTATATTTGATTTCTTTCATCAGTGTTTTTTAGTTTTCTGAGTACAGGTGTTTTGCTTCCTCAGGTAGGTTTATTCCTAGGTTTTTAATTATTCTTTTGCAATGGTGAATGGGATTGTTGCTTTAATTTCTCTTTCTGATCTTTTGTTGTTACTGCCTAGGAATGCAAGAGATTTCTGTGTATTAATTTTGTACCCTGCAACCCTACCAAATTCATTGGTTAGTTCTAGTAGTTTTCTGGTGGCATCTTTAGGATTTTCTGTGTATAGTATCATGTCACCTGCAAACAGTGACAGTTTTACTTGTTCTTTTCCAATTTGTATTCCTTTTATTTCTTTTTCTTCTCTGATTGTCATGACCAGGACTTCTAATACTCTGTTGAACAATAGTGGCAAGTGTGGACATCCTTGTCTTGTTCCTGATCTTAGAGGAAATGCTTTCAGTTTTCACCAAGAAGAAAACATAACAATTATAGATATTTATGCACCCAACATAGGAGCACATCAATACATAAGACAAATGCTAACAGCCATGAAAGGGGAAATCAACAGTAACACAATAATAGCGGGAGACTTTAACACCCTCACTTACACCAATGGATGAATCATCCAGACAGATAATAAATAAGTAAAAAAAGCTTTAAATGACACAATGGAGCAGATTGACTTAATTGATATTTATAGGACATTCCACCCAAAAGAAGAAGAATATACTTTATTCTCAAGTGAACACAGAAAGTTCTCCAGGATAGATCACATCTTGGGTCACAAATCAAGCCTTGGAAAATTTAAGAAAACTGAGATTGTATCAAGCATCTTTTCTGACCACAATGCTATGAGATTCGAAATCAATTACAGGAAAGAAAAACTGTAAAAAACCACAAACACTTGGAGGCTAAACAGTGCAATGCTAAATAACCAAGAGATCACTGAAGAAATCAATGAAGAAGTGAAAAACACCTAGAAACAAATGACAATTAAAACATGACAATCTAAAACCTATGGGACACAGCAAAAGCAGTTCTAAGAGAGTAGTTTATAGCAATTCAAGCTCACCTCAAGAAACAAGAAAAATCTAAAATAAAAAAATCTAATCTTACACCTAAAGGAACTAGAAAAAGAAGAACAAAGAAAACCCCAAGTTAGTAGAAGGAAAGAAATCATAAATATCAGAGTAGAAATAAATGAAATTGAAACAAATAAAATAATAGCAAAGATCAGTAAAACTAAAAATTTTGTTCTTTAAGAAGATAAACAAAATTGATAAACCTTTAACCAGACTCATCAAGGAAAAAAGGGAGAGCACTCAAATCAATAAATTTAGAAATGAAAAAAGAGAAATTACAAATGGCACTGAAGAAATACAAAGGATCATAAAAGTATCCTACAAGCAATTATATGCCAATTAAATGGACAACCTGGAAGAAATGGACAAATTCTTGGAAAGGGACAACTTTCCAAGAATGAACCAGGAAGAATTAGAAAATATAAACAGACCAATCACAAGTAATGAAATTGAAACTGCAATTAAAAATCTTCCAACAAACAACAGTCCAGGACCAGATGGCTTCACAGCTGAATTCTATCAAACATTTAGAGAAGAGTTAACACCTATCTTTCTCTAACTCTTCCAAAAAATTACAGAGGGAGGAACACTCCCAAACTCATTCTACGAGACCACTATCACCCTGATACCAAAACCAGACAAAGATATCACAAAAAATGAAAATTACAGACCAATATCACTGATGAATATATATGTAAAACTCCTCAACAAAATACTAGCAAACAGAATCCAACAACACATTAAAAAGATCACACACCATGATCAAGTGGGATTTATCCCAGGGATGCAAGGATTCTTCAATATATGCAAATCAATCAATGTGATACACCATATTAATAAATTAAAGAATAAAAACCATATGATCATCTCAATAGATGCAGAAAAAGCTTTTGACAAAATTCAATACCCATTTATGATAAAAACTCTCCACAATGTGGACATAGAGGAAACGACCTACTTCATTTTTGAAGGACA